>NC_141685.1:1329096479-1329696479 GCF_964263255.1 Lissotriton vulgaris | reverse complement strand
GGGGAGGCAACTGTAAGCTGTTTAGCACAAAGGGTAAGATCTAAAGAAGCGGCTCAGAGGATTAGCTCAGTGGTAGATTCTAGGGGCAACATAGTAGAAACCGATGTTGGGCTTTTAAAGGGGTTTCATGATTTTTATGGGGTACTTTATACCAGTGAGGGTTATGATTCACATGCTGGGGAATCCCTGTTACAGAACTGTTGTAATCACCTGGACACGCAAGACGCAGAACTGCTAGAAGCCCCTATTACTATGGAGGAGCTGAAAGAGCTATCAATAGCTTAGCTATGTGCAAAGCGGCAGGGCCCGACAAACTCCCATTGGAAGTCTATAAGACTTTCTTTGGAGTATTAAAGACCAATATGTTAGTCACCTTTCAACCGGCCCAAGCCGGAGCTGCCCCCCTAACAGGTGATGAGGCCAGCATTATTGTGTTCAAGAAAAAAGACAAACCGGCTGATCAACCTGGCTCATATCGGCCGATATCGCTTTTAAATTCAGATTGTAAAATCTATGCTAAGATGTTAGTGACCCGGTTGGCTTAAGTAATAACCCTGTTTGTGTCAATGCGACAACATGGGTTTATCCCCAAGAGGGGTACAACCAATCATATCAACAGCGTTGTAACCATGCTAGAAATAGCTAGCTCTACGGGCAGTGAACTCAGCTTGATACTACTAGGCGCCGAAAAGGCATTCAACCCGGTCGCTTGGGAATTCTTATGGGCACTGTTGCTTTGTATAGGCTTTAAACAGAACTTTATTACTGCTATACAAGTTTTGTATTGTCGTCTATCAGCTAAAGACTGCATCATGGCCTTAAATCAAACCAGTACACATCTCTCGGGGAACAAGGCAAGGATGTCCCTGCTCTCCCTTGTTGTTTTCTTAGTATATAGACCCGTTTAAAAAAATGTTAGAACAAAGTGCAAGGATTGAGTCGGTGATGTGTAGGTAGGAGCATTACCGTGTACTTGCGCATGCAGATGATGTTGCAGTGGTAACTCCGAATCCCACTACGGCAATGCCAGTAATTGAAGAGTTGGCGTTTGAGTTTGTATCTTGAGGCAGCCCCAAACTCTATGTGGCAAAGACATACATTTTATGCTCTAACATTGCTGCATTTGTTTACCAGCGGGTTGTGAGTGAGGTAACTATCTAGGGGTCCTGCTTAAAATCACTGGTTGAGGTTAATTGGTGTAACATCTTAAATGACGTGCGGAAGCAATTGGACTGGTGTGAGTGTTTACATCTTTCACTTGTGGGACACCGTAATTTCCTCAAAATGTAGATACTACCCAAAATGTTATACGTTTTTAGAACTGTTCCGCTGGAAACCCCGTGCTCAACTTGTAGTATTACAGTCAATCTGTGCCTGATTCCTTTGGGCCCAGGGTAAACCCCGCAGAGCTATGCGCTATATGACCCTCCCTGTGAGAAGGGAGGCTGGGCTGTTCCTGATTTCACCTTATATCATTATGTATGTATTCTGCAACACATGAATATTCTATTAACAGATGCAGAACCAGTTAGCACTGCTGAATCCCCATCGATACATCAAATGCTACTGGGCAGTGATGCCAAAAAATTGACTTTTTTAATGTGGAGCCAAGTTATTATAAGAAAACCAGGTTTAAGGTTTTAAACACTGCCTATAAGGTGTGGAAAGCGGTGCGAAAGTATTATGGATTAGAGAGGATATCTCGGTACACCCCTCTCACAGCTACAACACTCCTTTCACTGATAATCTGGGATAGGATCATAGATAGTTGGCGGACCAAAGGGATTAATTATTTGGGAGATCTTTATGCCAACGCGGGAGTAATGTCTTTTGAAATGTTAAAAGACAAATTTAATTTTAACAGGTTCGAGTTTTTTAAATATCTACAAGTGCTTGACTATTCAGGAAAACATCTGTTGAATATTGGAGTAGACCCTATTATCGAAGCTGTGAGAAAGAATGCACGCAGTCCTACTACCTGTCTGTATGTATCGCAAAATGCTTTTTTTTAAGTCTTCCTACTGTTTTTTTAACCATTAGTCTAATGTATTGTAAATTATTGTAACTATCATGGATTAATAAAAAAAAAATCGAAAACACGGTGCAGTTTTTAAAACAGAGTTCCCTAAAGAGCTTTGAAAAACTTGTGATGATGATCCTGAAACCCAAAATGTATCAGGACGTAAACACCACCCTAGATTTTGTATATTTCAGGGGTGTGGAATTTAATCAAATATCCACTTGTCCATGGGGCAGGGTGCTTCATAAATCTACTTGTCCTGTACCAAAATCCACTTGTCCCCTTGGTGCCATGTAGTGAGACGACAAATTATGCCAGCAATCTCATTATATAAGAGCTCTGCTATAGCATCTCCGATTATGCCAGAGCTCATACCATGGTAGTGTTTGAATACTTGCAATACCCTTATGTTGCCACGTTTCCGCAGATCTACATACTGGTGCTGAAGGTAGTGGTAAGCAATAGTTCCAGGGTTAGAATGCCCTTTTGAGTCTGTGCAAATCTACTAACTTGCAGTGCCCTTCCCTGAGTTCAACAACTCTTCCCTAATCTTTCACCATACTGAGAAATGTTGGACATGTACTGACAATGCCAGACACGAACCTTCTTCCAGAGTTGGGTAAAAAAGTGGGTGGAGGGAAAGTGAACTTGCAAACATTCTCATGAGCAAATCTATTCATGCATATTTGCTCATGCTAAAATGCAGGTCACAGATATTTTCTAGGGGTACTATTACTTGTCCTACTTCAGTGAGTTCTTGGGAATTCACGAAAGCCGCACTTAACGCAAGGACATATATCATGGGTGCAACTTTGAGACTTTCTTTAATAATTGGCCCCTAATTTTGTCTGGTAAGGACCATGACCTTTTGCATTTATCAAAATTCTGTCTCTTTCTGTATCGGCTGACTTCACTTTGAGTGACCACATTCTCCTATTTCACAAGGAGCGTATCGACACAAACTATTTTTGTTCAGTGCCAGTAACTACTGTGGTTGTGTGTGCTTGTTGAGACCAAAAACTATTTTTGCGTTTGCCAATGCTTGTTGTAATGGTGAGGGCCCGGCAGCTCCCACACCAATAAGGTTTTACAAAAACCATGCCAAAACAATTCACACATTGAGAAAACAAAAAAAACTGATCACCAATTTCAAAACCTACTGGCCTTGCTGATGCTTGTCTATTTGTGTTTCCAATAATCTTATTGAAACTGGTTACACTGATTTTACTTAATGAATATTTTTAGGAAATGCTAGCCTACATCAACACATGTTACTAAATGATGCTGCAAAGAAATGGTACCTGAAATTTTACCGTAGTTTAATCAATCTTGCTTTTTAGCTTCTGCAAATAATTGCATCAAATCAGAACACATTCTGGGAGCATTATACATAGCCGCATATTGCTTAACTTTGAAAACGTGTGTACACATTTGTGCACTGGAAACACTGTCAGTGCAGTCAGAGCTTACATTTATTTAGAGCGCTCACCCTAATAATAAATGCTTTCAATTAATGAACCATAAATACAAGTTTGAACACCATAAACATATGGACAAAAATATTAGCTTAACTGCAGGCAGTGCCCTTCTCTAAACCATAATGTGGTACTGCAAACTGGCAGCCAAAGGGTTTGTGCTGCAAAGGGTTGGGCCTACTTGTCCCAAGGACAAAATACACATGAAAACTTGTTGCTCTTGACCCCTAAAATATGTCCCGGGTGTCCGGCTATAGGAATTCCACATTCCTGCGTTTCTTCCTTTCGGAATTATAGTCTAAGAATCTGTGCTAAGTAACTAGCAGGCAAAACTGAAGAATCTCTTAAAACATCTGACTGCTTTCCTGCATCCAAGGAAGCACACTGATTACATGTTATCTGATAGACTTCTAGCTGCAGATTCCTTATCTTAGAATTTCCCTGGCGTCGGGCTGAATCCGGAAACCTTTGCGTGAGCAGTACCCCTTGCACGCGACGTCGGGTGGCTTCTTTCGCCTCCGTGTGATGTTGGCGTGTTAACATCAGTTATGACGTTGAGGTCACCTATGTAGGCGCCACTCAGGCGTGTGGACGTCCGTTCTTTTCTTTCTGTGCCGATCCTAGAAGACCTACATATGGGAAGAGCTACCCTTCTGCTGCTTATTGACAGGTAAGGAGCATCAACGCTCTAGGCATGGTTCTGCCGAGCCAGGGTCGTCTTCGCGCCGCCCTCCTTTTGCAGGAGCCAAAGCTAATCCTATTCAAATTAGAGTTTTACGAGGCTATGGCCGCATATTTGAGCAGGCTGACGCCTTTGGGCCCTGAGTGGTCGGGAGGGGGTCCTTCAGATTCAATGCCGTTGGGGCCTCAGGGATCCGATTCCAGTTCCGGGATGATTCTGGTCGTGCCAATGTGACCTTCCCCGGCATCAGACCCAAAGTAGGTGCCCACCGGTGGTTGCAGCCCCATCCTTATCCCCGACGACATAGAGTTGGATCCGCATCGCTCGAAGCCGATTCCGGCGCCAGTAGAACCCAGAGGTTTTATTTTGTCGCCTGAGCATTTTCATGATGTTTGAGGCATGGGAGAGGAGTGGGAGGGGTCTATGGACCCTATAGAACACCAGGTTCTGTCTGCAGAGCAGATGGACTGGTATGAGGTACTTGGGGAAGCCAGATGACTGGACAGATCCCCAGATGCTGGTATGGTCTCTCCGCCAACAGGGCTATGGAGGAGCGGGCTTCTTATGCCATGGTGGTAAGGAGGGCAGCTGAGGTTCCTTGGACTGGATTTGCCCTCTTTGCAGGTCAGGACTAATCTCATGACAGAAGTGCTTCAGTCTGGGGCATCCACCTCTGAACCCCTGTTGCTCTTCAATGAGGCTCTTAGTGATGTCTTACTAGGCACGTCGTCAAAGCTTAGCACATAGGCTCTGTGAATACGATAATTGCACACCGCCATCGCCCAGCTCCGGGCGACCCAAAGTACCACCATGAAAGCTTGGTGGTTCAGGCTTCTACCTCCCTGGGTGCCTTCCCTTCCCTCCTCCAGACAGGGAATCCAAGAGGTTGGAATTGCTTGGGAAGAAGATGTTTTCTTCCTCCATCCTGGCATTGCGCTCGGTGAATACCGCGTGCTTATTGGGCCGTTTCTCCCATTCTCTTTGGGAGACTGTTCTGCAAGTGGTGCCACAAGTCCCGAGCTGTGCCCTTCAAGGCAGTTACGGTCAGGAGAGATGCAGCAAAATTGCCCCTCCATACAGGGAATCCAAGAGGTTAGAATCACTTGGGAAGAAGATGTGTTCCTCCTCTATCCTGGCATTGCGGTCTGTGAATACAGCATGCTTATTGAGCTGTTTCTCTTTTTCCCTTTGGGAGACTGTTGCGCAAGTGCTGCCACAAGTCATGGAGTTAAGGTCAGGAGAGATGTATTAAAATTCACCATCAGGTGTAGACTTGCTACGCCTGGAATGTCTGGCTTCTCGGGCGATGTCCTGGCTAGTTTGATGGGTATGCTCTTTGATGGTTCTCGTCTGTTTGGTGAAAAGGCGCTCAGCCCTTAAACTGTTCAAGGATACTCGCGATTTGAGCAGATCCATGGGCCTTTCTGCAACACCTCGTGCACAGTCTATCTTTGGACAATTTTGTGGCCACAGAAGGCGGTTCCAGCTGTGGCAGCCTATCCCAGCCACTATGCTGCACAGACTTCCCAAGTTGTGCAGGGACATGGACGCAGCTGATTCTGTCCTAGGAATGGAAGCCATTAGTCATCGGCCCCTCTGCCCTTGGAAACCTCAGCCTCTAAGCACTCTTAGTCTGACTCTGCAAGACCTCCCACTTCAGTGGGAGGGAGGATCCATTATCCTCTCTGTTAGACGGACCGGGAGGGTCGGCCGAGACTACGGGGAGAGGACTCCGGGGAGAGCCGTCTCCAACGACTGTACAGATAAGTAACTTCCCCCCCACAGACGGACACCACACAAGGTTGAAGTTTAACGAGATTTTATATGCAATTCTTAGGTTACGATGATATGATACAAGGAGGTCTGGACTCAGGGGTCCCCTCGGTTCTGGTCTCTGGTGTAGGAAAAGGGGTAGCGGGACAGTCTTGTTACCAATGAGTGGAAAATAGCTCTCAATCCTCGAGCTCGGCGTTCTAGGTGATCGGGCCGCGGCGGAGCCAGCAGGTCCCGAGATGGACGAAGGAAAAACGACGGTCCGCGGCGGAGCCTGCAGGTCCCGGTGAAGATGACGGTTACAACGGTCCGCGGCCACGCCAGCAGGTCCCGACGACGATGAAGGAGATGAAGGTTGCGAAGGCTGTGGCAGCGCCAACAGGCAGAACGGTGATGCACAAGACAGAGCTACGGCAGCGCCAGTAGTCCGCCTAGGATGAGTTCCTCTTTACGTCTCTCGACTCCAAGATACAACTGCCTTCCTGCTCTGGAGCTGCCCCAGTTATAGGGCTGGTGTGCTTTGATGTCCGGACCCTCGCACTTGGAGGTCGGGAGGTCCGGGATGAGGGAGTCCAGACACCCAGCAGGGGGGTGGAGCCAACGCCCGGGGAGGCGATGGGCGAGCGGCACTTGGTGGTGGAGAGCCATCGACACCTCCTTCTCCCATTGACTTGCCAAGTAGCCCGCTCACCTCCTGGGTGGATGGTGGTGCCGGGAAGTCTGAGGCCTGGCCAGGCCCAGGGTTGAGGTCGGCCGGGGGCCAGGCGGCCACGTGGGGGAGTGTCCAAGATGGCGCCCCAGGATGGGCGCGTAGGCTGGCAGTGGATCGGACCCACGAGGTTGACATGCTCGAGGGCAGGGGTCCCTGAGGGGACGGAGGACGTGCAAGGGTGGTGTGTAGTACCTGCGTGACCGGGCTCAGGCCTGGTCGGGCCGGGGGAGAGCGGCCTTTCATGTGGCCTGTCCAACACTCTCCCTCACTGGAGTTTCATAACATCGGTCAAGGGGTCTTTTTCAGATCATTCGGAAGCGCTTTTCTCTGCCTTTCCTTTCTTTTCCTCCTCCTATTCTGCCAATTCAAGAACGTCTGGTGGAGAATCATTTAAAATTGCTCCAAGAGGAAGTTGCAGCTCTCCTGGCCAAGGCGGATACAGGGAGGGTCCCGGTTTCAGAAGTAGGCAGTGGCTGTTATTCCCGCTACTTTCTGATTCTGAAGAAGAACAAAGGGTTACGGCCAATTTGAGATCTTCGGAAAATCTATCTCTTCATCAAGAAGTAGAAGTTCAAGATGCTTACTTTAGTTTAGGTCTTATCTGCCCTAGACCAAGACTACTGGATGGTATTGTTGGACCTGCAGGATGCTTTTTTTCACATTCACATCCTTCTGGGCCACAAGTGTTACCGGTGGTTCAGGATAGGCCATGAGGCCTTTCAGTTCACTGTTCTCCCTTTCGGCCTTTCCGTTACCCCTCGGGTGTTCACCAAGGTGATGGCACCTCATCTGCGCGAATTAGGGGTTTCAGTCTTCCCCTACCTCGATGACTGGCTGTTGAAGGCGTCTTCGCCCCAGGCTGTCGTCTCCCTCCTTCATACTACGGCAAACCTCCTGCATTTGTTGGAGTTCTCTATAAACGTGCTGAAGTCATATCTGACTCCTTGTCAGAAGCTCCCTTTTATGTGAGCTGTTCTGAACACAGTGCAGTTTTGGGCCTATCCTCTCAAGCAGAGAGTCCAGAACTTTCAGGTTATTATTCCAATGTTTCTGTCTAATTTTGGTGAGACTGACTCTGAGGCTGTTGGGTCTCATGACCTCCTGCATCCTGTTGGTTAAACATGCCAGGTGGCAACCTATGCGGGCTCTGAGGTGGGACCTGAAGTTCAGTGGGCCTAGCATTGGGGAAATCTCACTGACCTGGTCCAGATCTCGGAGGGAACTGTGAGAGATCTGCATTGGTGGTTGACAAACCGTGATTGGGTCGACGGCAGACACATCTCCCTTCCCCAACCAGATTAAATGGTGGTGACATATGCGTCACTTCTGGGATGGGGCGGCCTTCTGGGAGAGGTGGAGATCGGGGGCACTGATCTCCGGCAGAGTCTGGGCTCCACATCAATTTGTTGGAGCTTCAAGCGATTTGGTTTGCATTGAAAGCATTTCTTCTCTCTGTCAAGGGGAAGTTCGTGCAGGTATTCATGGACAACACCACCGCCATGTAGTACTGTAACAAACAGGAATAGTGGGGTCGTGGACCCTTTGTCAAGAGGCCCTGCGTCTCTGCTCATGGCTGGAATAGCAGGGCATAACCCTAGTGGTTCAAAACCTGGCATGTTCTCTGAACGCCAGGGCAGACTAACTCAGCTGTTGATGCCTAGCTGATCACGAATAGCATCTCCAGTCAGCGGTGGCACAAGGTCTCTTTCAGTTGTGGGGAGAACCTTGGTTAGATCTGTTTGCCTCTGAAGAGAATGCGCAGTGTCAGCTGTATTGTGCGCTGGACTTTTCAAGGTGGTTATCGCCTGCTGACGCTTTTTGTCATGAGTAGAGCTCGATCCTGTTGTACGCCTTTCCGCCCATCGTACTTCTGTTCAGAGTTCTGAAGAAGATCAAGAATGACCGGGCCCAAACATTCTGGTGCCTCCGGACTGGGCAAGGAGAGTCTGGTATCCGGTGCTTCTCAAAATGAGCATTGATCATCTGATCAGGCTGCCCCTTCAAGAGGATCTTCTGTCGCAGTAGCAGGGGAAGGTCCTCCACCCAAACCTTCAACTCTCTGCCTCCATGGGTGGAGATTGAGCTGCGGCAGTTAATGACTTTTGACCTTCCTCTCAAACTATGCAATGTTATTTTAGCGGCCAGGCGGCCCTTCACTAAGTAGGTATATGGCTGATGTTGGAAAAAGTTTGTATCCTATTGTACAGAATGGTCTATTGACCCTCTATCTGCTTCTCTTTCTACTGTTCTTCTTTTCATTCCTACCCTTACCCAGCAGGGATCTGCTTTGGGTACTCTTAAGGGTTATCTTTCTGCTTTTTTGCAGCTGCCAGACCAACCCTCTTATTGTAATAGGGTCTTGAAAGAACTGGGTTACTTGTTTCCACCCATGCCCTTTGTCATGCCACAGTGGGACTTTAATTTGGTCCTCACTTTTCTTGTGTGCTCCATTCAAGCGTTTGCCCAACTGTACCCTCCGGCTTCTTACAATTAAGACAACCTTTCTGGTGGCGATAACATCTGCCGACCTGAGGGTGAGTGAGTTGCAGGCGCTATCATATAAGCCCCCCCGCATGATGACTTTTGCAGATAAGGTGGTTCTTCGCACCTTCCAAATGTGGTGATCCCTTTCCAATTAGGTCAGTCTATCACGCTTCCCACCCTTCTGCTCCTTTGCATCCCTCTAAAGAAGAGGAGCATCTCCACTGTCTGGACCCAAAAAGAGCATTGTTGTTCTACCTTGACGCACAAAAGGGTTCCAGTTCTATGACCAACTCTTTGTGAGGTATGTGGGAGCTAAGAAAGATCGTGCAGTGCCGAAAAGGACAATTTCTCGCTCAGTCGTTCTCTGCATAAAGATCTGCTACGCTTTGGCTAAGAAGCAGGTCCTTGAGGGATTAAGAGCCCATTCCACCAGGGTAAAAGTTGCAATTACGGCCTTGGCACGGCGTGTTCCAGTCCTGGACATCTGTCCGGCAGCACTGCGGGTGTCTTTGCACACATTTGCCAAACACAGCTGCCTGGACAGTGGCCCGCAGGGATGGGCATTTTGCCAGTTCCTGCAGACTTTCTAGTGTGAGGAATTTGTCCCCAGCCCACAGCCGGAGGGTATGGCCTTGGTATCTATTCTAAGTGGAGAAGTGTGGTTCAATGGTTAGAGCGGCAGACCCTGATGCAGAGGTCTGGCCCGGGACCAGGGTTCAATTCCCCGCCTCGGCGGTTCTTGGGCTCAAAATTCCACGGATCTGATAATTCTCGCCTCGGTGCCTATTCCAATCATGGAGTCCCACTCTGCAACTCTGGGCAATAGCTTGCTTAATCTCCACAACGGCCCCACAATGCTAAGGATGCCTGGCCTCCACCTTTTGGGCGCCCAGGAGTGGACACCTCACAGGGAAAGCCAGGATGGGTTCCACAGCGGTATTCGTACAAGCGCCTTGAGACCCTTGTAGGTGAGTAGTGCGCTATACAAGTATCAATTTACATTTTTTTACAATTTAAGTTAAGAACCCTGCAGCTAGAAGTCTATCAGATGAACAAGTTACTTACCTTCGGTAACACATTATCTGGTAGAGATTCTATCTATCTGCAGGTTCCTTACAGATCCACCCATGCCTCCCCGCTCTGCTGATTTATTCATAAGAGCTTGGGTTACTCCCTTTTTCATGTCCCTGTTTTTGGCACACACTTATGTCTGTCACATCGTGGCTCTGTGCTTCTGCCAGGGAAAAGTGAAAAGTACTGACGTCCGTGCGCCTGATAGTGCATATATAGGTAACCACGCTGCCATAACCCACCCTAAAGACCTCACGCAGAGCTGTATGGAGCCATCTGATGGCGAGCGCAAGGGGTACTGCTCACGCAAAAGTTTCCCGGTCCAGCCTGACGCCTGGGAAATTCTAAGATTTGGAATCTGCAGCTAGATATTGTCTCATCCAGGTAATTTGTTAC
Source organism: Lissotriton vulgaris (assembly GCF_964263255.1). Lineage (NCBI taxonomy): Eukaryota > Metazoa > Chordata > Amphibia > Caudata > Salamandridae > Lissotriton > Lissotriton vulgaris. The sequence goes on along the minus strand of NC_141685.1, from coordinate 1,329,685,866 downwards.
TGAAGGTAAATAACTTGTTCATTAACACTACAAACTCGGACTGTTAAAGAAAAATAACTTTACTGTTCACAGCATGCATTGTTATAATTGCATGGTGTGCATAGAATCCTCCTTCAAAGCGGTGGTTTGTGAGAAGGGATGGAGGTAGCATGAAAGAGTATATTAAGCACTGTTTGGCCTATCTGTACTGTTTTGTTAATATGTGAGCAGATGTCCATTTGACAGCTTTGCAGATGTCAGCTAATGGAATGTTGATGAAAAAAAAAACTGGTGTCGCTCCCTGTAGTACTGAAGGATTTTAAAGTATGCATTTTGATCTAACATACCAGATTTCAAAGCATTGAACGATCCACCTAGCAATTCTGGCTTACTGAAATGGTATAACTTATATGTGTGCATGAAAAAGGTTGCTTTTTCTTGAAAAGTTTTCAAGTTCATTCAATCTTAGTATATATATATGTGTGTGTATATGTATGTGTATATATATATATATATATATATATATATATATATATATATATATACTTGTCTAACGCCTAGTGTTTGTCAACACCTCTCTGGAAGAATTTATGGTTGGTAAAAATGTAAGTATCTCAGTGGAGTGGTGTAGTAAACCAATCGTAGTCTAGGATGAGTCCAATAGAGATTTATTGTAGGTAAACAACACAGCAGACAGGAGAGCGTAGTGAAGACACATCCAGCCCCAACAGCTCTCAGCCCAGTTTGAATCCCCAGAACCCAGCAACAATGCAGCGAGGCAACCCATCAACATTCCACATGGTGAAGCCTAAGCTGTATCATGGAATATAACACTCAAGTAATGAAAACATGAGAATAAAGCTGTATCATGGAATATAACAAATAATGAAAACCTGAGAATACAACAAGTGGTAAATATGAAAAGGGAAGACAACTTTCTGTAGAAACTGTGAAAGAGTGCATAGTATCATCCTGCCATTGCGTATATGCATGGTTGACTCCTCCATTTATGGACAATGCATGAAGGCTACCAACTTGGCGTGGCAAGTTTATTACACATAGTAATGCCTTTTTTCTGTGTGAGGTAAAGGAGTAAGCATGAATGTAAGGGTTCAAATTCTGAACCCATTCTCCTGGTTAATTTAGATAATTAGTTTCCAAGAGAGTACTCGGATGACTCTTGGCAGAATAATACTTTTTAACCATTCTGTAAAAATATTTATGATGGGCAACTTTATGTATCGAATGTTTTTATTCTCAATTCACACTATAATGGACTTGATTGGCTAAATAAATCTGTTTTGTAGGTGGGTAACCATTGCAGTTGAATGTACTCTTTTTGATGTTTAAAACAAGCCTGACTTTACAGTATTAGGAAATGCAGTAAAATAAGTAATTCACTCAAGCGTGTGCAGTATCCTGCGTTCCTTAGAGGTCCATGTTGCATGCAACCATAAATGTGCTAAGCATTCCTCTAAAGAATATAAAGACCTGCGTTTGGAACCAAAACAATCTAGGATACCATGATTATCAACAATGTGGTTACCTTTCTCACGGTCTGAAAATCCAACATAAAATAATTAGAATCAACATTTGAAACACTAGCACCTTATCCATGGTTGGGAATTAAGCATGGATCCCAGGAAATAATGGCTGTGAGGCTTAATCACATTGAAGGGGTACACCAAACTTTAAAGCAGAAGTATACTTTGGTGAGTGTGTTTTAGGCCTTTCTGTTGAGTTGTTCCATTCACTAGTCGGTGTCTGCGAATAGATAGAGACAAATCAGGTGATGGGGAAAATGTTCTGCATCCAGTCAGTGATTGTTTGTGAACACCCTTGGTGTCAATTTGATGTAGATTGTCTATCCTTTGAATTATTAACATTTGACACTTACCAAAAAGCGCTGGTGTCTCCTGTGATTTGGATGCCTAAGCTCATGGAAATAAGTGACAGCAAGATAACTGCTTGATCTGTGGTCCTCTGATAATTACTCATGTTCACAGCACCCAAGTTTTTTGAGGTATGAGAAAATAATCTGAATATAAAACATGCTTGTTTTCTGTAGGTGGCACTCAAGCTTGATTTCTCTCTTCTGCAACAAAAGTTGGGGTGGAAAATGAACTTTGTTTATCCTCTTCCCTTTTGTCAGGTTATTAAGGGACATGGTTTTGTATACAATACTCATTATTTTTACAAAGCACCTATCGATCTGAGGTTTATGCACTTCATTGGTGCAGTGCGAACCTTCATTTGACCTTGACCGGTGTTGTGTGAATGTCTGCTGAATCCTTTAAATTCTTTGAAGTCCTCTTATTTGTACATTTATTTAATAAAAACGGAACCACCTGCGTACTATTGAGATTGCTTCAATGGCTGCTGTTGGTCAGTTTGCAGTTATTCAGTTTGGTATGATTGATGAGTTTAATAGGATTGCCTTAAACTGGAACCTGGTATACATTTTTCCCTCTGCAGTAGAGAGGCTGGTGGTGTTGCAATGTCCACATAGATTTGCCGGCCTTTGTTTAACTTTGTGTTATTATTTTATATGTTATGTTGACCATTGGCCAGTGAGGTACTGTTCCCCACCTCCCATCAGAAGACATGTCTATAAGATGCTGCTGGACCTCACAGCGAACCTCTGATATCCAAAGCCTTGCATGCCTGCGTAGTAATGTGTTGGTGTTAATGTGCCTGCTCCCCTGGGAACCAGCCTTGACAACGCAGCCGTGACAACACAATACCATTACCACACAATCGGTGGTCACGGAATCAATAGAACTCCACCCTGACGTGTTATAGCCCATGTAGACCTGTCCTTGAGCAGATTGGAATAACAAAGTTTTAAGCCTCTTTCTGAACAGCAGTTCTGATGGTTCCATCCTCTAATGGAGAGGTGGGGAATTTCAAGCTTTTGCTGCTAGACTGGTGCCTGAAGATCTAAGAATGCGACTTATATATATTACTGCAAGTGCGTTTTTAAGGTTTAGAGGTGGGTGATGGTATTGGGTGGCTAGGGTAGTTTTAGGTCTCGCCTAGCGAAAGTAAAGTAGCGCATGTGGTGCTCTCGCTATAGTGAGTACCTTTTGGAATAGATTTGCCGAGGGCTTGAATGCACGCGTCTGCATGGTCAAACATGGCTGCTCATGCCATTTGTCCATAGCAGACAGCATGCGCATGCCCGTGGGACAGTGGACAGTCCGCTGCCATCTTGCGAAGCTTTCGTTGTCATAGCAACGAAAATGCGGTTTCGCGTATGCAGCTTGTTTTATATCTCTCAAATTGTTTCTTTAGTCCGCTCTCTGTTTCTTTGAGCACCTGGTTGGAAGTCGAAGCTGTACTGCTACATCTGCGTCTCTACTCCTCTCATTTCCACATTTCAACGTGACATACATTATTTTAAAGCTGAGGTATCGTGCCTGGAGAAGAAAGACTTGTATCTAGAGGACAGGAACCCTCCAGTGCGGGATGGGAGATTTCTCACTGTTGCACTCGACACCTTCCGTTCAGGACAGGAGACCCTCGGCTGGGCCGGAGGCTTCTCTGCGGGAACAAACCGCCCCCCTCGTCGGCACAGGAGACCCCAGCCGTTGGATTCCCTGTGCGGGACCGGGCACTTTACACGGGACAGGGGAGAACCCCCCCTTTTTTTTGTATCAGAGACCACTCGTAGATCAAGAGACCACGAGGGACAGGAGATCTCCTTCCTCTTCTGCTCAGGGGAGGACGAAGGGGACACAGGTCAGGAGACCTCGGCCCCAGTTGCGAGGAGTACCATGCCAGCATGCCTGCCTGCAACCCCCTCCTCCTGGCCTTGACCCTGCAGGTCTGCTCCCTGGAGATGGAGACTCCCACAGGTCAGTGCGTGGGGCTTGTCTTTTGGGGCCGGGGGTGAGGGGTCGAGCTGCAGACTTTTTGATCTAGTGTCGTGCCTAGTGGAATTCACTGCACAGTTATGCATAGTAAACATCGTACAACCTCTTTGTCCTGACCCTCTCGCAAAGTGGTTGTGACCTGACCCTCTCACCATCCCCTTCGACCCCCCCCCTAACCCCCCCAGTCCACCACAAAGGGAGTTTTTGCTGTGATTTAGAAGCCAGTCTGGGGGGAGGGATGTCGGATGAGCGGAGAGACCTGCTGGGGAAGGCAACAGGGCAATTAAGTCAACTGTATTGTTATTACTCGTATTTACCACTTATATAGCACACAGTCTGACAGTAGATTGGTTTCGTAGCGCTTTCGGATGTCAGGGTAGGACTTCCTAAAGAGGTCAGACCGGTACCATTGGGCGAATCTGCCTGTCTGTAACTTGTTTCTTAGTCCCGGTGGACCAATGTGAACAGGACGAAGTTGCCCAGGAGAAGCGTTTGCCTAAAGTCAGTGTGGGGGCACAGACGGTCCATAATTTCACCCGCACTATGTCTAGCGGGACATGGGCAACTGAGCCCACTATAGGCGCTTTCTGGCTTTGCAAGTGCTGGGACACGGGCTGGGAGTGACGGGTTCCTGTTCCTTGATTACGGCAGATTGTTTGCTCAGCGGGGATGTCAGAGTGAGAGGTGTTTGCTGAACTCGGACCCCTGTGAGCATGTTGGGAGCTGTAGGTCCTTGGATGGAGAGGACCCCTCACGTGTGCTGTATGCCAACACACTGTAGGTGCGCGCAAGATGTTGCAAGGCTGGAATGCCTGGCATTCCTTGGTCAGGGGGCCTTTGAGTGTGTCCCATCGTACGGTCTCTGGAGGCGAGTTGTGTGGTCAGGAAACATGTAGGCTGGCCCAGGAGCAAATCCATGGTTGGGTCCCTCCAAGCACCATAGTCAGGCCCCTGGGTGCTCAGCCCTCAGCCCACCACATAAGAGCCCGTTCCATGCTCTGCCCCCAGGGGTCACGTTACATAGTCCAGTCCCTGAGAACACAGTCCACGGCCTGCCCCCTAGGACTACGCCGCAGTGTGTGCGACCGTCTACAGTCCGTCACCTAGGGCATCACTCACTGCCTGGTAGGCACCTAGGAGCAAGCTTCATGGTCTGACCCCTGGGATCGTGTCTCATAGTGTAGTCTCAGAGTGCACAGCTCACGGTCTGTCAACTAGGATTGGGTCGCATGGTTTTGCCCCTATGTCCGTGATACTTAGCCCAGCCCCTTAGAGTGGTGCCCATAGTCTGGTCTCAGGGAACACAGTCCATGATCGATAGACACAGCCTGCGCATTGCTCTGTGTTGTCCCTGGCTTCGCATTTCGAGGTCTGGTCCCCTGGAGCACCTCCCGTAGTGGGCACGGAGATCACAGCTTACAGTCTGTGGCTGAGTGCGTGATCCATGGTCTGGTGCCTAAGAGCACAGTCCACAACCGATAGCCCAGGGGTTATGTTACACAGTCTGCTCTCTCGGGGCACACCCCACAGTGTGGCCCCAGGGAACAAAGCTGGCTCTCTGGGTTCCTGTTCCACTGTCATCTCTTGTGGATGGGGTTGCACAGTCAAGTCCCTGGGAGCACATTCCACATTGTGGTGTCCCGGAGCACGGGCGCGCCTCAGCACGTTCCACCTTCACCTCCTCTGGGGTGTGTTGCATAGCGAGTGTCCCGCGATCACGTGCTATATGCCAGGTCCCTGCAGTGAGTTATGCGGTTTAGGTCCTTGTGACCCTGGTGCAAGGCCCAGGTTCCAGCGAGCACCACAGCAGGGACTAATGAGGGCAGTTTACAGCCTGGCACCGTGTAAGCGTGGTCTGTCGCTAGGGCCCTTCCTAGCCCTCTGCACTGGTGTTCTGTATCATCATGGTCTGTAGTAGGGCCGTATAAGCCATTTGTGTATCGGTGCCCGAATGAGCTTACTCTGACTTTGGGGTCTGTATAAGGGTGAATGGAGGCGCTGGGTATCCGCTGCTTAATAGAGGTTTGCTCTGTGGCTGGTCAATCAATCAAGACATTTATAAAGCGCGCTATTCACCCGTGAGTGTCTCAAGGCGCGGGGGGGGGGGTGGTGCTGGGTAATTCGTAGGTGTTTGGGGAGGGAGTTCCAAGTCTTCGCTGCCAGGTAGGAGAATGATCTTCCTCCGGTAGTGGCTCTGCGAATCCATGGGACGGTGGCGAGGGCGAGGCTGGTGGAGCGGAGCTGGCGGGTGGGGATGTAGAACAAGAGGCGACTGTTGAGGTATTCGGGGCCCGTGTTGTGGAGCGCCTTGTGTGCGTGGGTGAGCAGCCTGAACGTGATCCTTTTGTTGACGGGGAGCCAGTGGAGGTCTCTCAGGTGGGCGGATATGTGGCTGTGGCAAGGAATGTTGAGGATGAGTCGTGCGGAGGCGTTCTGTATGCGCTGCAGACGATTCTGAAGTTTGGCCTGGTTCCTGCGTAAAGGGCGTTCCCGTAGTCCTGTCGGCTGGTGACGAGGGCCTGGGTGACTGTTCTTCTGGTTTTGGTGGGGATCCATCGGAAGATCTTCCGGAGCATGCGCAGGGTGTTGAAGCATGAGGATGAAACGGCGTTGACTTGCTTGGTCATCGTGAGGGAGGAGTCCAGGATGAATCCCAGGTTGCGAGCGTCGTTCGTGGGTGTCGGTGCGGTGCCCAGCGCCGTGGGCCACCAGGAGTCGTCCCAGGCTGATGGGGATTGTCCGAGGATGAGGACCTCCATCTTGTCTGAGTTGAGCTTCAGACAGCTGTGCTTCATCCAGTCCGCTACCTCTTTCATACCTTCCTGAAGGTTGGTTTTGGCGATGGCTGGGTCTTTGGTGACGGAGAGTATCAGTTGGGTGTCGTCGGCGTAGGAGATGATGTTGATGTTGTGTTTGCGTGCGATGATGGCGAGGGGGCTCATGTAGATATTGAAGAGTGTTGGGCTGAGTGAGCATCCTTGGGGTATGCTGCAGATGATCTTGGTGGTCTTGGAGTGGAAGGGGGGAGGCGGACTCTCTGGGTTCTTTCTGCCGGAGAGGAACAAGGTGATCCATTCCAGGGCCTTTCCTTGGATTCCAGTGTTGTTGAGGCGGTCTATTAAGGTGCGGTGGCAGAAGGTGTTGAAGGCTGCTGAGAGGTCTAGGAGGATGAGAGCGGCTGTTTCTCCGTTGTCCATCAGGGTTCTGATGTCGTCTGTGGCTGCGATGAGGGCGGTCTCGGTGCTGTGGTTGGCTCGGAATGCAGACTGGGAAAGGTCGAGCGAGTTGTTTGCCTCGAGGAATGCGGTCAGCTGTTTGTTGACGGTCTTCTCTGACTTTAGCCGGGAAGGGGAGAAGAGAGATGGGGCGGAAGTTTTTGAAGTCTTTGGGGTCCGCTGTGGGTTTCTTCAGAAGGGCATTGATTTCTGCATGTTTCCAGATTTCAGGGAAGGCGGCTGACCCGAAGGAGCTGTTTATGACGTTCTGAAGGTGGGGTGCGATGATGGTGTAGGCTTTGTTGAAGATGTGATGGGGGCATGGGTCGGAGGGAGAGCCGGAGTGGATGGAGTTCAAGACGTGGATGGTGTCTTCACTGCTGATGGGGGTCCATACTCTGAGGGGGTGGTGGGGTTTGCTGGTTTGGTGTCCGGAGGTGGAAATTGGGGTCCGAAGCTGTTGTGTATATCTGCGATCTTGCGGTGGAAGAACGTGGCGAGGTGTGTTGCAAAGGTCTTGTGACGGGGTGATGTCGTTGTTGTTGGCGTTGGAGAGCTCTTTGACAATGTTGAAGAGCTCCTTGCTGTTGTGGGTGTTGTTGTCCAGTCGCTCTTTGAACGATGTCCTCTTGGTGGGCCGGATCTGCTGGTGGTATTCGCTGGTGGCGTTTTTGAGGGTTGTCATGTTTTCTGTTGTCCGTTCGTGGCGCCAGGTCTTTTCGAGTGTTCGGCAAGATTTCTTTACGGCTTTGAGGGTGTCTGTGAACCATGGGGGTTTTCTGTTGCTGTTCTTGCCTTGAGGGTTCTTCAGTGGAGCGAGGTCGTTGGCGCAGTTGGTGATCCACTGAGCGAGGTTGTGGGCTGCGTTGTTGGTGTCTGGTAGATTGGTGTCGGCTGGTGGGTTCTGTCTCAGCGATGTGGTTAGCTGGTTTGTGGTGATTTTGCTCCAGCATCTGCGGGGGATCCGATGCGCGAGGTGGTGAGATGTAGTCTTATTAAAGGTGAAGTGTACGCAGCTGTGGTCGGTCCAGTGTAGTCCGGTGGAGTGGTTGAAGGTGACGTGGTTACTGGCGGAGATGATGGCGTCGAGCGTGTGGCCGACGAGGTGGGTGGGGGTGTCCACCAGTTGCTTGAGTCCGGGGTTGTCTAGCAGGGTGGAGGTGGCGTTGTCGTTGTTTTTCTCCAGGTGAAAGTTCAGGTCTCCTAGGAGGATGTATTCTGGTGAGGCTAGGGCGTGCGGGCTGATGAAGTCTGCGATGGTTTCGCTGAATTGTGTGCGCGGGCCTGGGGGTCTGTAGATGAGCTTTCCTCTGAGGGTGATCTGGGGGTTGGTGTGGATTTGGAAGTGTAGGTGTTTGGCGGTGGGGACGATGTCTTCGGCGTTGGTCGTGACGTTGATGGCGTTCCTGTAGATGATGGCGGCGGCGACTCCCGTTTTGTTGGTGCGGTCCTTCCGGGTGATTTTGTAGTCGTCTGGGATGGCTATGGCGATGTTGGGGCTGAGGAGGCGTTCATCCAGGTTTCCGTGAGGAAGGCGACGTCTGGTGCTGATGTGTCGAGGAGGTCCCAGAGTTCGATGGCGTGCTTGTGAACGGAGTGGGTTTTGAGGAGGATGGTGACTGGCCTGTGTATGGAAGTGTTCTGGGGTCACTGTAGCTATTGCCCAAGTCTGGGTCCACATAATCCTGCTCTATGCTTGGGTGCTGTTTAACACTGCTCTCTAGTGCGTCTGTATGAGTGGGATCTCTGACTGCCCCCCTTAAAATGTGCGCTCTGTGATAGGGAACCAGGTCTCCATTCCATCTGGGTCATGGTAACCCCCCCCCCCCGGGCTAATGACTAAGGGTTGCTTTTAGTATGTGTGAGGGATCATCCTCTACGCAGCTTGGCACAGAGCCCAGTGGAACACGCACCAAATATATGTAGAGACGTAAATGCCCCCCGAAAATTCTCCTGGAGATGGTAGGGACCGTCGCTCAGGACAATATTGGACTACATCTTGCCCACCTCTAACGGGTACCTAAGAAACGGGTTCTGTATTCAAGTTAATTTTAACCATGCTTGGTCTTCGGGTTCTGTGCAAGCATCTTCTGGGATCTCCTTACTTACCAGTGTGCTCTTTAGACCTAGCTTTAATCACGAAGCATCATTGTGCACTCTTTTAAACCATAGCTGTATTCCACGGCTTCCCCTGGAAGTTGTGTTTTTAAACCTCCCAAATGTGCACTCTTCCGGTCGAAAACTTTCTTTGTGGGGGTAGTTGCTCAAGCATATAGAGGACACAGTAGACTGTACCCAGTCTCATGCCTGGCTCGAGCTTTCAATAGCTCGCTAACCTCTACCACAGATCAGTCTTATAAATGATGCATATTTTAAAGATGGGGTTTGCATCATGTTTTTTTTTTCTTGAATTTTGAGGGGAGTTGCATGCCCAACATTGTCAGAACGTGCCAGTTAAACGGCACTGCGCAGTCTGTGGCATGCCAGCATTTCAAGTATTAGTGTTGGCTGTTTGAATTTAATTGTACAATCGCAGACGCTGAAACAGTATTCTGAGTGAGGTATAACAATTTATAAAATACAGATATTTTCTTCAGAAAATTGATAATCGTGCGTGTTACCTGCATCACACAAGGCGGTGTTTCCAGTATAACATCTGAGCGCCATCAGTGGGACAGTCAGCTGCAGATATGAACAAGCATTAAAAATGCAATAGGTCTCGCCTTTCATTAAGTTAAAGCCATTTGCTTTGCTATACAAAACCATTAGCAAAGCACTCCCACAAAATATGAAAAAGTGCCCGGCTGATTACAGCGTCGAAGGCACAGAGGGTCAGGTCTTTTACCCATTTTAAAAAAGGTCCACGTGTCGAAGTAGATGTGATGGAGAATTTTCAGTTGGACCAGGCAGTCTCATTGGGATGGCCACCTCTCTGGTAGAGGCCAGTGCATCGCGCCAGTCTTCATCATCTTTGTCCCCCAGGTCTACCTCCCAACTCTTCCGCAGACTGAGCATGGGGTCAGGATGGTTGTTTAACAATTTCTTATAAGTGAGGATATGGCTTTTGTGGGCATAGGGTCAAGTACCAACCTATCGTCCAATAGTGTGGACTGTGGCAGTGAACGATCTTTGGGCAAAGCAGTAGAGACTACATGACTAATCTGTAAATATCTAAAGGCCTTGGACTGCACTAGTTGATACTTGGTCTGCATATCAGCAAACTTTGCCAATTTACCCCTCACCCACATATCCCCCACCGTAGAAACGCCTATCATGTTCCACCTGTCAAAACCAGGGCATTTGCTGAGCTGACCCAATATGTCGGGCACCCAGAGTGGCGTGGCCTTAGTAAGTGAGTGGCCGTGGCCTTAGTAAGTGTATTATGGCAACCCCATTTCTTTTTTACTCCATGCCAAATCTCCACTTGTGCGTGCTGTGTGCCCCGTGAGGTAAAGTTTGCGGGGATTTGTGTAAAGTGCCCTATTGTAACCACCTCTTCCCAAGAGCCAACGGTCTGTGCAAAAGTTAAGGTCGTCATGCTCCTTGTGCGCCCACTTATTGATTGCAATTAATTGAGAAACTTGACAATAAAGCCATATATCAGGCAATGCAGTACCTCCATCGTACCACCCCATCGTTCACTTTTTCATAGCTATGCATGGGGCCCGTCCCTCCCAAACAGCTCTCGCACCGTGGCATCTAACAGCGGCGAAATAGGTGTCAGGGATCACGTTGGGGGAGTTCTGCAGCACATAAAGGAAACGCGGTAGCGCTAGCAACTTAAAAAGTGCCGCCCGTCCCAGGAGAGTAAGGGGGAGAGATCGCCAATGCTTGGCGTCAGATCGAAGACAGATCAAGGACAGGAGCAGGAGCAGGTTGGACTTGTAGAATAAGGTTGTATCCGGGATGATGAAGATACTGAGATATTTGAAGCCCCGTGAAGCCACTGGTATACTGTATCCCCAAGGGTTACACAGCAGTTCAACCCACTGGACGTAAAGCTGGGACTTGGCCCAGTTAATGGTGTAGCCCGAGTGGGCACCAAATATGTTGAAAATATGGAGAACTTGAGTGAGGGACCCCGAAGGCGAGGCCAAATAAAGGAGGATGTCATCCGCATATAAGGAGATGCGGTCCTCGTGGTCCTCTGTCCATTTCAGTCCTCTGATCACCGGATCCCCCCCATCCAGACCGCTAAGGGCTCCAACACCAGTGCAAAGAGAAGGGGTGACAGGGGGCACCCCTGCTTGGTGCCTCGCCGCAGTGGGTCCAGATACATGGTCATTGACAGTCACCTGCGCGGTGGGTTCTGAATAAAGTAGCCGGATCCACTTAACAAACTTGGGGCCGAACCCCATCCTAATCAGTACTGCAAAGAGAAAGTCCCACTCAAGGGTATCAAATGACATGGATGTGTCCAGAGACAACAGGATGGCATCTTCCCTGATCGTGCCTATTCTGCCCAGGACCCCATTCAAGCACCATAAATTCACCATACATTCACCATAAATTGTTTCTTCATGGCATAAACCCGGATTGGTCCGGATGAACCAGCTCAGTGATGTAAGGGATCAACCTATTGGCCAGTAGTTTTGCCAGAATTTTCGCCTCAACTGTGAGGAGGGAAATAGGATGATATGACTTGCAGTCCTCTACTGGTTTGCCAGGTTTATGTATAACCACAATTGAGGTCATCCTAACTTCAGGTGGTAGAACCCCTGCATCAAAACGTTCCGTATACATTTGCAGTAGGTGGGGAGAGACTTGAATGCCATTGGTTTAAAGAATTCTATTGGGAGCCCGTTGGGTCCCATGGCTTTGCCAGAAGCACATCCTGAATAGCTTTCTGAATTTTGGTTTCCGTGATGTCGCTCTCAAGGGAGTCTCTGTCGTGTTCGGACAAGCAGGCAACTTTCATAGTCGACAGAAGTTCTATAGCCATGGCAGACTGTTACGACTCGGTGGGTGTATAAATCAGCGAGAAATTAGAGGCGAACATGTTGGTGATCTTCTGGGTGTGGGTGACCAGTTCCCCGTCATCTCCAAGGATCGAGTGCACCCACCTAGATGCTCTTTCCCTTCTCTCCAACCAGGCCAAAAGCCGGCCTGTCTGCTCGCCATGCTCATGTATTCAATGCCGGGTGTCTAGCCTTGGCCGCTTCAGTCAGAAGCTGGTGCTAATCAAGGCGCATCATGTCAAGTGAGTGTTGTGCTTCCAAATCAGGGGCAGCCGCCAGGACTTTTTCTTTAGCAATGATTTCCTCCTTTAGCTCAACCACTCGCTTTGTGAGTTCTCTGCTATGCCCCACCAACAGCGACAGGACCCAGCCCTTCATAACGGCGCCAAATACCTCCCACAGCACACATGCTGAAGTGACCGACCCCACATTTTCAGTAATAAAGTAATCTGCATCTTTGAGCTGTGCCTCCCTAATGTGGGGTACCTTAAGTGCCCATGGGTTTATGGTGAGAGTGGAACGGCGCTTAGGTTGCCCCAGGATTAGTGCCGTGAGAATCTGGAAATGATCTGAGAAACCAATCTTCCTTTTTTATTATCTGCAAGTCACCCCTAAAACAGGCCTAATGAGGCCTAAAGCAGGGTGCGGTATATTAGATAGTGGAACATGTACGTTTACATGTCCCAGCAGTAAAAACCCACACTTGTTGTATATACTGTGAAAAAAGATAGTAGCCCTATTGATGTGTGCCGAGTTGCAAGCTGGCACCTCGGCTTTGCTAACTTCTGACTGGGACTATTAAAATTGATTCTGTAAAATAAAAGAAAACATTTTGTTGCATTGTCTCCAAGTTGAATTAAAGTAACTTGTTGCAGTGGCCAACTTTTGTAGAGTTGCCACTTTGGAACTGTGGGAAGGACCGTAGAGCAGAATCCAGTTAAATGAAGAAAGACGGACTCTAGGAATTGAGAGAAAATGCTCTGTGTTTAATGTAGAGGACCGCCGGGTCCAAGTGCCAGATACAGAATAATTTTCCATTACCAAGCATCCCTTCTCTCCCCAGCCCCGACATTCTTCCCCACGAGGACAGAAACCTCTACCATGGCCACTGTGGAATGGGTACGAGTGTAACACCACTGTGTTGCGTCCGTCCATGTCCACCAAGGTGAGAGTGCACAAGCACAATAATGGTCGCATGCATTCAACACACCTTCCTCCACCCCTTATAAACAAAAATGATAATAACAAAATAAATTAAAACATTTCCTTAACACATGACATAATCTTGGAATCTCACAGAGGGACATCGAGACCGCACACACCTTGGAACTACCCTATCATTGCTTGCAGAGCATGTGTCTAAGACTTTGGCACAGTCTTGCTCTTTGATTGTCCAAAAACACATTGCTTCCAGGATTCCAGGATTCCATACACTAACCCAATCCACTCTAACAGCATTTTTGTAAACATCAACAATTCTTTTGGGTGATGACTGCATTTGGTATCCTTTGCCAAGCACATTTTTCCTTTTTTGATGCGAACCATGGCCTCCACCTCAACTACCTGTTTGCTTTTGGTTCCTTGCCTCTTCCTCATATTTTGTCTCATCTTTTCCTTAAACTCCTCAACCCTGTGCCGGACCTTTTCATAATCCACATCAGTAACCTCGCTCATTTTGCTTTGTTTCTTCTTCAGCCACCAAGAATCTAACCTGGTGCTGGGTTTGCGTCTCCTCAATAATTAACAAGTATTTGCAATGCAATATGTCTCGCATTAATTAAGTTTGAGCTATTGGCATTGCTAAATATTGCAACACCAATTGCAACAAAAGTCTATAAATTGTAGGCCAAAAAATGTGTATTGATTTTTGTAGCAATGGTGGCATGCTGTGCTTTAGATGAAAATGTTTAAAAGTAAAGTGTGCCATACTGCGATTGCTACAATAGTTAATTGTGGATGTGTTAAGAATTGATGTGTGCACTGACGGCTGGTGGTGTGTGTGCCTGCAGAAGTTGTGCAATGATGGCTGGTGGTGTATGTGCCTGGTGGATGTGTGCACTGCTGGCTGGTGGTGTGTGTGCCTGGTGGAAGCGTACACTTACGGCTGGTGGTGTATGTGTCTGGTGAAGGCATGCACTGACGGCTGGTGGTGTATGTGTCTGGTGAAGGCATGCACTGATGGCTGGTGGTGTGTGTGTGCGCCTGGTGAAAGTGTGCACTGACGGCTGGTGGTGTGTGTGTGTCTAATAAAAGCGTGCACTGAGGTCTGGTGGTGTGTGCCTGGTGGAAGCGTGCACTGCCGGCTGGTGGTCTGTGTGTGTCTGATGAAAGCGTGCACTGACGTCTGGTGGTGTGTGCCTGGTGGAAGCGTGCACTGTCGGCTGGTGGTGTCTGTGCCCGGTGAAAGCATGCACTGACGGTGTGGTTGTGTGTGTTTGGTTGTGTGTGTGTGGTTGTGTGTGTGATTGTATGTGTGGCTGTATGTGTGAAGCATGTCTATAGTGTATAAAAAAGTCCTCCAGGACAGTGCTGTTCAATTTATACTATGGGTGTGACTATTGAAAGACTAAAAATCAATACAAAAGACCGTTAAATAGAAAAAGACTCTTGAGTTGGATTCATTTTTTGTAATCTGTTTTCATTGACCAGGCTGTGGTAAATTATTTTGCTGCTCTCAAATCAGCTGCTGTTTAAGTTACTTTGTGGAAAAATGCCTATGAAATAATGTGTGCTTTAAGAAAAGTGCAAACACGATGTCATAAGAAAAAAAACAAGACCTATTGCATTGCAAATGCTTGTTTTCCTAGGAAGCACTCGCAAACAGTTTTTGATGAGATGAGGGCGCCACTTCTTTTTTTCGGACTTGAGCCATGGGTAGAGATTTTTTTAAGTCAATGGCTAATCCTCCTCCGACCTTATTGGACGATTTCTGATCAGTGGTTTACAGCTGTTGCACCTTTGAGTGGGTATGGTGCTGCATCATGGCTGAGCTATGTTTACAGAAGCTGTGCTTTTGTAATGAGAAGCAAGTCGGGTCTGTATTCTAATATGTCATGGATGTTCTTGTTCATTTACCTTGTTTTCAAGGAGATGCTGTTTAGTGGGGAGTGGGTTAAACACTGGAGGAGAGGAGAGAATGGAGTGACGGGTTCACTGGATGCAGCATGCGGAGTAGTGACTTTACAGCTTTAGAAAGAGTTTGGGAGACGGGTGGAAGGGGATGAAATGCTAAGTGAACTGGAATGACAGGAGTGGAAAGGAGAGCAGAAGGAAAAGATGGATGACCCATGAGATAAGAGTGGAAGCACTGTGGGAGGAGGATGATTTAAGCTTCGCATGAGGGTGCACTTATGTTGGTGCACAGGTGAGAGCAGGAAAGGGCGAGGACCATATTTCAAAAGGAAAAGGCGAGTAGGAGGCCAGGGGTGGGGAGTAGGCTCGGACGGAAGGCCGTTTATGCCTTTAAGTCAGACAAGGAGTTTAACACAGACCCCTGCAGGGCAAGGGGGCCCCAATCCTCAAGGTCCCCACAATCTTTCAAGGACCTTCCCTCCCCCCCCAGCCCAAGGCAAATAAATATCTGAAAGATATGGGTTGCCCCACATCACATTTTGCAAAGGGGGGGGGGGGGGGGCTCATTTTGCGTTACGCCACCGAGTCAGACTTGCATAAAAACATGGGATGACATTACAATCGGAATATTGCTCTATGGCTTTTTAACGGAAAGGGTCTGCTGTCTCTTCCTAGTTTGAATGTAACCTCCTTCTCCTACTATGTAGGACGGGTGTTGCACAAATAGGGCCCCATTTACAAAGCTATTTGTGTAAGTCTGGTTGTCATGTGTAAAAAATGTACAACCCCAAGAAATCAGCCCAAATCTTTTGCAGTAATATTCTCCCACACTCGCGCCTGTCCTCGGGCTGACCCGCGAGGAGTGCCGGTGAGGAGGGGGTAGAGGGGCGCTCTTTCTGAAAGAGTGATTCGAAGACAAGGCCTGGGGTCCCCGGGATTCGGCTGCGTGTACCGTCTGAACAGAGGGAGGAGGCGCGCCAAGCAGAGCAGGCCGGGATCAGAATCCATATTTCATCCTGACAGGAAGGCGTTCCGTTATCAGCGCGGAAGCCCTCGTGAGACGTCTGTGGCTAGAAATCTGATAAATCCCTTATTCAGGGAAAACACGAACTTGCACACCTTGTCCCCGCACTGGAACCAGCTGACCTGGACAGAGGGCTCAAAGAAAAAGTAATAAACAAGAAATGAAGAAAGATGTGAGCGAAACCGAAACCTGTTGTGGGGCGGGACTTACGTCTTCTGAAGCCCGCGCCCACAGAGTGGCTGGCCCAGAGAGGAGCAGTGGTGACGCGGGGCTCCCATGCCCGAGGGAGAGCCCCGCGGAGGCTGCAGAGTCCGGAGTGGCGCCGATGCTGTAAGTGGGGTTAGTTGTATGGAGGGGGTGTGTCTCTGTATGTGTGTGCGCTCGTGTGTGTGCGCGCTCGTGTGTGTGCGGGGGCGGGGGGTGTCTCTCTGTATGTGTGCGTGTATGCGCTCGTGTGTGTGTGTGTGTGTGTGTGGGGGGGGGCGGCGGCGGGGGGAGGTGTGGTGTGTGTCTCTGTATGTGTGCGCTCGTGTGTGTGCATGCGTGTAGGTGCGCTTGTGTGTGTGTGTCTGTGTGTGTGTGTCTGTGTGTGTGTGTGTGTGTGTGTCTGTGTGCGAAAGCAGGGGGAGGTGTGCCTGTGTGTGTTGCAGGCTTGCAAGGGAGACAGGAGATGGTGAACGCGCGCGCCCTGATCCGATTACGGCAGGCTGCGCGTGCCCATCTCTTGTCTCCCCTTGCCTCGTTGTAAGCAAGCGGACGGCTATAGGTCTCGCTGCGACAATCACTTAATTGGTTGATGTTCTGTAAGCTAATAATATCGATTGTAACGCGTTTCTCCAATTAAAACTTCCTTTCACAGATAATTGAATGGCCCCTTTTATAACACGGTTGAACCTTTCAACCTGACCATTTGACTCTGGATGAAACACTGCAGTTTTATTATGCGTGATTCCACATTACTGAAAGAAACAGTCCATCTCTTTACTAATAAATTGGGGCCCATCGTCGGTAATGATTTCTTGAGGAATACCTTCCCTACAAAAAAAACGACATCCAAGAAATCTATTCTTCTTTCTGAAGTGACATCTTTTACCTTCTTGACCTCAGGCCACTTAGAATAATAGTCTATTAACACCAACCCAAATGCTTCATGTCTATGCAAAACAGAAAATGGTCCAATAATATCTAGGCCTAATTTCTGCCAAGGAGCAGCAGGAAATTCCACGTGATAGAGCACAGGACGTAGAGCTACAGCTGACTTGTCACTGGAAGAACATTCTGCACAAGTCTGCACAAAATGTTGTACACACATCGATACCTGGCCACCAAAAGGATTCTCTGACATGTCTCCTCGTACTTGAACATTCCTTGATGTCCTTCGTGGGCTATTTACACAACATTTTTCCTCAAATTGTAAGGAGGAACAAATGTGTCCCCTATTATAACAATGCCATTTTCGACTGCTAATTCTGCCTTCACTTTGAAATGACTCATCAAGTCGCCTGATAATTTCCTTTCCTCAGGCCACCCTTGCAAAATGTGGTGCATCACCTTTTTCAAATCCTCATCTTTACCCATTTCACGCAACCACACATCCTCTTGTACAATGGGTTGTTGACCACACACCAAATTGACATCACAGAGGGTAAAGGCCACCTCACAATCCTTTATCGACTTCCCCCAGATCAGGTATGGGAGAGGGAAACGTAGACATGCGCTCCACACGAACGTTGGCTCTACCTTGCACATATTCCAATTGAAACTGAAAACTCTGCAACCTAGATGCTAATCTTGCAGACATAGTGCATCCACCACTCTGTGCCATCATGTATATAAGAGGTTTATAGTCGTTTTGATGATGAATTTGGTGCCCCATAAAAATGTTTGGCACCCCAAACACAAGCTAAAAGTTCTCTCTCTATAACAGAGTAATGTTATGTTATGTTATGAGCATTTATTACGCGCACAGCTGCTCCAGCAAAGGAGCGTCCTGGCGCCCGACAAGGTAACAACATAACACAGCTTAAAAAGAGGCAAACTAAGAGAAAACGAATTAAGGAAATAGAAAGGTCTTGACGGCCCTACGGAATAAGAACAGATCATCAAGGGCACGTATCTTTAAAGGAAGGGAATTCCACAAGGCCGCAGAACGTACTCGAAATGAGCGGCCGCCAGCATGGCTACGCTTGAACCGGGGGACTACTGCAAGTTCAAGGTCCGATGAACGTAGAGAGCGGACCGGAACATAGGGAGACAAAAGATTCAGAAGAATCTGGGCAGGAGAACCCTTGAGGATCTTGTGGGACAAACAGAGCACTTTAAATTGAATCCTCTGCTTAATCGGCAGCCAATGAAGAGAACGCAAGGTGTTGGCAGCGGAGCAGAACCTGGGTAAGCCCACGACTGCTCGAGCGGCCGCATTTTGCACGCGTTGTAGACGAGTGATTTCGGCCTGGTTTATCCCTACCAAGAGGGAGCTGGCATAATGTCTCTCTTCATCACGTAGGGCTCTAGATGCGTAAGCTACAATCCATTCCTTTGCACCATCTCTTTGAATTAGAACACCACCCAACCCGCAATTGCTAGCATCAACCATAACAATACATTTTTTCCACTTACAAATGGTTTTAGACATGGTGCATTCACTACAAATACCTTCAAGGCATTGAACGCTGCAGACATTTCTTCTGTCCACTCAAACTTTGCATTCATTTTAAGAAGGCATCATAATGGATCTACTTTGGATGCATAATTAGGAATTAATTTAGTATAGAATTTGGTGAGGCCAAGGTAAGCTACTAGTTGCTCTTTGGAAGAAGGAGTTGCATCATAGTGATATTCTCTACATGGTTACATGTGGGTTTCATACCGACACCACTGATAGTATGTCCTGAGTATTTTACTTCAGACGCTTTCAATCTGCACTTGTCAGAGCAAAGTGTAAGTACCTTGCTAGACAATGCTGTGAGTGCACTATTTAAATTCTGATCATGTTCCTCAGCGTTTTTACCATATTCAAGTATATTGTCTTGGAATGCTATTGCACCTGTTAGTCCCTCAAGAGTTTCCTTCATCAATCTTTGGAAAACTGAAGCAGCTCTGGTGAGGCCAAATGGCATGCGACAGTGCCTAAAAAGTACTTCGGGAGTTGGGAATGCAGTTAATTTTTTTGATTCTTCATCCACGACTACTTGATGGCAAGCACTGGCTAAGTCAGTGCAGGAGAATACTTGTGCACCAGCTAACATAGACACCATCTCATGTAGGTTAGGGAGAGGGTGGGCATCCATCCAAATAGCATTGTTTAGGCTGCGTAAGGCCACACTTAGTCTAAGTTCCCCTGTGGAATTAACCAAAATCTGAACTGGAGAAACCCCTGGTGATGATTCGTTGGGTTCAATTATATTCTTACTGCACGAATCTTGTAGAATGTCTTTGAGCATGGATCGGTAGGATAAGGGAACACTTCTCACTCTGTGACAAACTGGAATAGCATTGTCACAAAGTTTGATGCTATCTCCAAATTTATTGATAAAAACACTTGAAAATTGAATTTTAAAATCAGAGATAAACTTAGAATTGTTATTATCTAGAGCATTAGAAAGTCCCATTAAGTAAACAGGTGGATTAGCTCTAGGGTCAAGTTTGATCCCCGTCTGTTCTTGGTGTGGCTGACTCAAAAGTGATTTGCTTGATTTTGCCACATATATTTTCCCAAATGTGTGGCGTCCTGAAAATTCCCAGTTGGCCCAAAAATAACCGACCAATTCAATTTTGTGTCTATTGTACCCACCGGGTGCTACATCAGGTGCAATCAATTTCTTGTTGGGCCATTTATCATTTACAATATTCTGCACTATAATGTATACCATGCACAAGAATCTACAAGAAGTTGTAACTCATCACCATCAATAGAAATCATGGAAGATGGAAGCTTGCTGATGCCTTCGCTCCCACAAACATTGATGACAGTGTTGATTTCGTTTTCATAGCTTTCACATATACTTTCACATTCATTATAACCTTGGATCATATGTACTCTCTTGGGCATAGATGTACATACTTTGTTGAAATGTTCCTTCTTGCCACACTTTGAACTAGGCATAAATTGGAATTGCCTAAATGCCCACTACTCCTGCATCTATAACATACCAAGATATGCTTTCTGTTTTCCACTCTTGTCCCTTTATATCTCCCATATGGTTTTTGGAAACCCTCAGTTTTTTGCATAGTCATTTTCTTAAATTTATCAACTTCTTTAGTTATACTGTTTATCTCACTTTTCTCATTACCTCTTATTTCTTTGACAAACTTCTCAGAATTCTCAAAAGATTTGGCTATGTCAATAGCAACATTTAAGGACAAATCCGATGTCGTCCACAATCTTTCTTGTACTTTTTTAGGTCTTGCCATAGGAGGGGACCTCTTGCAAGCGATCACCACTTTTGCCTAAACGCGTGCACGTTTTGCATTGCTTTGTATTGCAACGCGTGCACGTTTGGCGTTTCCCTTGCAGGAGCGAGCAACGGTGCAATCGTTAGTAAATATTTTCAAACCAGCTGGTGCTGCTGCTCGCTCCCGCAACGGAAACACTTTTTGTGTCTGGTCCCCATGCACGTCCCCTCCCTCCCACCTCCACAAGAGTGCACGTCGCTTTTAACTTTCACGGCTGTGCTTGTTTTATTTATTTTGAGTTGGAGATGTATATTATTTGTACTTCATGAAGGGATGCTCTCTCCCGCTAGACAATGCTGGTTTATGTGTTTAGAAATGCAACATGGTTATTTAGTACATGGAAATTGATGTTATATACAGAACCGTTTGATGCACATTAGGTTCTCTGGTAGTTTCAGTGCCACCGTCTTGACCGACAAAGGCGGAGGCATTGTCATTCAAGACCAAAATAAGTATGACATGGAAATCCTACGCCAATTGGACAACAAGGAACACTAAGTTTCCCTTCCATCCGACCCACTGCCTGGAATAAGAGCCAAGATTCTATCAGTGACTGAATAAGCAAAATCCAACCACATCATAACAGACAAAGAAGCTACATACCTCAATAATAGCCAGCCCCGTACCCCTGTGATATACGCACTACCCAAGATTCACAAGAACCAACAAAACCCCCCGGTAGACCCTTTGTATCCGGCTGCGGTTCATTCCATGGAACCAATTGGAAAATATATTGATAGCATCATTAAAGAATTTGTACCTCTCACTGGCACTTATGCCCGTGACAGCATGGACTTAATTAACATCGAGGACACTCCCTTCACCCCAGGCCTGGATCTTATGGTCGGGATGGATATTGAGTCACTCTACATTAATATACCCCACCATGAAGGCCTGGCAGTAATGAGAGGAATCCTGGATACAAGACCACAAGAATTCCCACTGAGTTTGTAATGTCCCTCCTGGAGATTGCCCTAATAAATAATTATTTCCTGTACAAAGACACTTATTACCTCCAGATCAAAGGAGTGTCAATGGGTGCATGTTTTGCCCCGAACTTTGCCATCCTCTATGTCCATCACCTTGAGAGTTCTATTATACTGACTGACCTCAACCATTCAGGAACAGTATAACATTCTAGCGTCGCTACATAGACAACATTTTGGTTATCTGGTCTGGAAACAAGACGACCCTCAACCAATTCGTGGAATGGCTACATACCTGCCAAAAATATCTAAGATTCACCACGGATTGTAAGGAAAACAACTTACCTTTCCTTGATCTGACACTACGGGTGGAAGATAACAAAATAGGTACTGCACTATTTAGGAAACCGACGGAGAGAAACACCTTACTGCTCTATCCAGCTACAATCCCTGTGGCCACACAATGGTTTACCGTTTGGACAATTCTTACGGATTTGCCGCAATTGCAAATGGCGCAGAGATTTCTTCAGAGAAGCTGCCATCCTCTCTGAAAAACTCATCGCCTGTGGGTACCCTAAGAAATTGGTTACTCAAGCAAGAAAAAATGCATGGTATAATCACAATAAAACTCTACTCGCACCCAAGGAGAAGATGACCATCTTGTGTGTCCCTTTTTGTTTTGTCGTTTTCCCCTGCCAGTAATAAACTTTCAAAAATCATCAAATCCAACTGGAAAACACTGGCACCTCTTAACATATTCAACAAACCACCTCTATTCTCATACCGGAGGGGCAAAAACCTATCCGACCATCTGGTACATGCCATTACCTGGCCACAAACCAACAGGCTTGAAACTGTGAGAGGGTTATGGGACCTCCCACCACTCCTTGGACATTATAAATGCCAAAGATGTTCTGTATGTGCCACTACACTAAATACTAAATGCTTTGAACATAACGGACAAAAATATGACTTGAAATCCTTCACCAATTGCTAACCTCTAATTTGGCACACCAGCACTCCCAGGCTGCCTAGTACGATCAACTCACGCTGGTATACCATAACTGCACAACCTGCCTTGGCCCTCCTCAGAGCTCCAGCTCCCCTTCCTGCGTTACTCACCCCCTTATTCCAATTCCAAGGCTCCATCCCCGTAATTTGTCATAGTCTTCCCTCTCCACCTCCTCAGCCGAACCAGTGCCCACGGTATACATACCAGACCCGGGGGCTGTCGCCCAACCCTACACACACACACAACCTCCGCCTACTCTACATGCTGCACGCCTAGTTTTAATTTCTATGTTTCCACATGCTGCACACCTCATTGACTTTGTCTGATTCCCACATTTAGGCAGCACATTTGTGATTGATTTACCCTTCGCAGCTCGCCTTGCTCGCACAACTGTGTCTTCTGGACATCCACTGTCCTGCCAGCATGAGCTCGCCCTCTACTCTTGAGTAAGTGCACCACAACATATACGCAGGCACCTCTAGCACACATTTCTTTTCAATGAGCCTAGGCACGGTAACTGTTCGCGGCGCTCTTTATCTGTTTCCACCCCCTCGCTGTGGGCTCGAAATTTTAAGCCTTCTCCACTTTGCCTTTCCGTCTTGGTCCACCAACAAATCGTGTTTACCGAAACACCGTCTGCTTCCACAGCGGAACTCTTGGCGCCCCCATCTGAGGAATACCCAACCTAATCATTGTAAAATTGTAACAATAAATGTTTGGATACTTCAAATGTAAAGGAACCGTTTTTTACTCCACCGCTGCTGTATATACCACAGCACTTGTGCACAGTATTCTTATGGTTACATGTCATTCAATGTAATGCAGTGCTACCACCTCATGTGCATGTACATATGAAGTTTAATATGTCCAACATGTTCTTTGATTGAAATACAAATTACCTTCATAAGAAAATGTCTCCCTGGCTTTCTCATCTTTTGGATTTAATCCACTGCAATTAATTTTGCCACATGTACTTGAAATTTGAATATTACCCTTGATTGGGACACTGTTGTTTGTTACCCACCGTCTTCTAAGGGACAGACAGTAGTGTGTTGACTAAAGTGAGCACTCCTCAAATTCTTCGTATAGTGCAAGATCAGTAAACATGCTTATTGTGCACGTTTCTCTGTAGGGGTTTGTCTTTGGATCGGCAGAACAGTTCCACAGGCGTTAAACTTCGAAGCCGGTCCGTGAATTCCGCCTCCGACCTTTTTAGGTCGAGCAGACCTACCCTCAATGCGTGAGCATTGAAGGTGTCTGCTTCAGACCTATTGTGGCCCGTATTTAGGAATGTGGACAGCTATAAGACGCGCGCTTTGACAATGTCAGATTTCACCTCGGGAGCGTGCGTCTGAGCTGCGCTTGCGCGGAGCAACACACAGCCCTTGCTCACACACAGACACAGGCAGCCCCCACCCCTCTGCATGCACGCACACACACACAGGCGCGCGCATGCACACGCAGGCACACGGCACACATACAGGGACACGGCACACTATCCCCTGCCTCGCATTCTCTCTCAATCACACACAGTCACGCATGCGCACACACATTCCCTCGCGCACACACGCGCGCACACACTCCCCCCCCCCCTCCCCTCCCCTCCCCTCCCCTCCCCCACAGGCACGCACTGACTTCACATCAGCCCTGGGCCCCACTCACCGACTGCGCTCTTCCGGCGGGGCTCCTCTCGTGCTCCGCTCCTCACGGCGCGTCTCCTCTTCTGAATCGGGGCTCCCTCAGGTCAGAGGAGCCCCGCAACAGGCGCCACACTCCTCCTTCTCCCCGGCCCCCTCCTGGGGACCCGGGCTACCCCGGACCGGCAGGGCGCTCCATGCGCCGGCATGCCTTCTCACGGACCCCGGGAGGTGGGACTTCCGGTCGGCTGCGAGCGGATTGGCCGGCCGGCCAAGAGCTTCCGGGTCGCCGCGGGCAGCGCGGCGGCACCCTCCCGATCACTACGAGGACAGGAGATGTGCATGCGAGTGGGAGTTGCGTGTTGTTGGCTTACTTCCTTCAGTGGTTTCAGTTGCCCATGAGCTAACACTCAACTGAGCATTTGCGGCTGGTGTCTTGTGTGATGGACATGTCTCGCATCCAAATCAATTCAGGGCCGATTCTGAGCATCTTACTTACCAGGTAAATGATTTAAGAACAATGTAATTGGTACATTACGTAAAGCTGCATCGCTAGGAAGCAGCAAGTATTATACGATAAAAATGGCCATTTATTAACTTTCTGTAAAAAAAAAGTCATCGGCCTTTTCCACTTTACTAAATAGCCGACCACTTCATCTTTCTTGAGTTGTTTTTATTTTGGTTACGGGACAGCGATTACTTTCATATTGGAAAGCGCTATACATAAAGTTATTAAAATAAGCATGGTCGGTACTTTGAAACATTTTTTAGGATGTTTATTTGCACTGTCAGATCCCAGTCGGGGAGGGGCACAGGACAGGCCGTAGCTACTCGACCCCAAGTGTGGTGGTTAAGGTCATTTGCCACTGGGGCCATCTCACTATGCCTCTCTACAAACTGGGCCAAGTACAACCGTTTCTGCAGAAAACTCACACCCTCCTCATCCTCACACCCTCACTCACTCTTACACCCTCACTCACCCTCACACCTCCTCACCCTCACACCCCCTCACCCTCACACCCCCTCACTCACCCCCACTCACTCCCACTCACCCCCACCCCCACACCCTCACCCCCACACCCTCATCCCCACACCCTCATCCTCACACACCCTCACACACCATCACACCCTCACCTCCCCTCACATACCCTCTCCCACCCTCACCCACCCTCGCACACCCTCGCACACCCTCGCACACCCTCACTCACCCTCACACCTCCTCACCTTCACACCCTCACTCAGCCTCACACTCCCTCACCCACCCTCACACCCTCATCCTCACTCACCCCTCACCCCTCCTCACCCTCACAACCCTCTCACCCTCACACACCCTCACATCCCCCCACCCTCTCAAATCCTCGCACCCTCACACCATCACACACTCACCCTCACACCATCAAACCCTCACTCACCCTCACACCATCGCTCACTCACCCTCACACAATCAAAGCCTCACTCATCCTCACACCCTCACACCTCCCCACCCACACATCCTCACTCACCCTCACACCCCCTCACCCTCACACACCCCCTCACCCTCACACACCCCCTCACCCTCACACACACTCTCACCCTCACACACACTCTCACCCTCACACACCCCTCACCCCCACACACACCCTCACCCCCACACACACCCTCACCCCCACACACTCCTTCACCCTCACACACTCCTTCACCCTCACACACCCCCTCACCCTCACACACACACACCCTCACTCACACCCCCTCTCAACACCTCTCACCCACCCACACACCCCCTCACCCTCACAACCCCTCACCCTCACACACCCTCTCACCCTCACACACCCTCTCACCCAAACACATCCTCACCCCGCATCACTCATTCGCCACCACAACATCAATCTGTGCAACCATTCAACAACTAATTCAAATATGTTCTCTCAATGTTTCAAGCTTTATTACAAATGTAACAAAAACATGTTAATATTTCACTTCTGTTTTAGGACTTTTGTAACAATAAAAGACACAGAACATAATCTTCTCAAGTTATTTACAAAAGTTTAAGCTATTGCCATTATAAATTACAATACCTTTTATTTAAGTATTAATTATGTAAAAAAAAATTAAAAGCCATTGTTATTTGTAATATCAATACATGTAAGTCACGTAAATACAACAATTATTGCATTACAAGTGCTATATGTGTCACATTTGCGAAAATTATAATGTTATTTTCCGGCGTATAAGACGACCCGGCGTATAAGACGACCCCCTACTTTGCTTAATAAAATGTAGGTTTTGTGCTATACTCGCCGTATAAGACTACCCCCACTTCCAGTGCAGTCCAACGCAGTCCTGCATAGCCATTTTGAGAATGTATTTTATTTTATTTTGGCTCGTACTTTGTATGCTTTGTATGCTTTTGTAACCTGCACACTTATCACTTTTTCTCCAGGAATGTACCGATTGCTACCTCATGTATTTTGGTTGCTCGCTATTGTCACTTTTGATCCATGTAACTTAATGTTTGCTTTTGTAATTTGTCCATTGTTATTGTTGCTCACATCAGCCCATTTTTATATAATGCAGAAGCAGTCTGACACCTTCGGGTGTAGTCCGCGCTATGTAAAAGCGCATGAAAACATTCCTTCAAATTTAGTATCCGGCGTATAAGACGACCCCCGACTTTCCAGAACATTTTAAGGGGTTAAAAAGTCGTCTTATACGCCAGAAAATACGGTATTGGCATTGTAAATGACAAAACTATTAATTTTGCTATTTTCAAAAACAAAACCTAACTAAAAAATTTGTCATTTACAATTCCAATAGCTCAAACTTTCCTAATGCGAGACCTATTGCATTGCAAATGCTTGTTTTTCCCTGATTCGAAGAGACATGGATGGGACGGTGAAGAGTCCGAGGTGACTCTGGTTTAGTGAAGCAGCCGAAAGCCCTGGAACTGGGTCATGTCCTTGTAATTGCCGGCTCAGTGAACCATGGTTTAAGAAAGTCTTGTGGGTAATTGGTGTGCACCGTGTAATTGTGGTTTGACAAACCTGGAAAGCAAAATTTAATCTATAAATAAGAGTCATTATCTTGGAGGAAGTCGTAAAACATATATTGGCTATTAAGTTTGCCTTCTGATTTTAATCCTTTTCTTTTAGTAGATGAATAAAATCGGCCTTTTTAAGTGACGTTTAGGCTGTGAGCATCATTTGTTGACAGTTGGCCGTTTGTTTTTTCTGGCCTCCCACAGTTCTCGTCCTGAAGCCATAAAACCTCTTTCTTTGCTTGGTGGTTAGTAAAAAGCTCGAGACCATCTTAGTTTCTGCTTCCGGGTATTCTGAGCTCTCCTGGGTTTTTAGTGCCTTGAGCTTTGTGTCTTTAGGGGTTTAGTTCAGAGGGTAGATTGAAGCAGAGTGAAGGGTACAGTTTAGTGGAAAGGCACAGTGTTTAAGTTTGCATTTAGATGTATACTATATGGCCCTACTTCATGCCTTTGTTAACCAATAAATATTTTCTCGGAACACTCTAGTGCTGCTGGGTGATGTGCATCTGTCCTTTTGTTCTATTTATCCATAAAACGTGAATTGTTCTGTATTGACCACGTTCTCAGTGGATTTTCTCATTACCCATCCTTTTCTCTGTCGGTCCTTCCTTCTCCCAGCCATCCTTCTTCTCTTCATCCACCCATCACACCTTCACCCACCCACCATTCCTATTCATCCGTGCATCTCTTCATCATCCCTTTTCTCCACCCACCTCTTCATCTATTCTCTCATTCCATCCTTACCTCTATACAGCCATCATCAACCTTACTTCTCCCCTGAATCCATCATCCTTACTTCAGTTCACATTTCTTTCACGATTCTACCGCCCCCTCCCCCAATCAATCCATCCATCCTCTCTTGTTGCATTTGTTCCTCCCTCCACGACTCCATCATGCCTTTTTCACCAGTGTCTCTAAAAGAAATCAAACTGAGCACACACACAATTAAAAACAAGCATTGGTATAGCCAATAGGTCTCGACTTTAGGACCTTATAAGTGTTAAGTTATCCAGCAAAATCTCATTGGTGCAAAAACGTCAACTGTTGCATGGCTAAACACTTCTAAGGTACCAAAGGCGAGACCTATTGGCTATGCCAATGCTTGTTGTTATTTGTTCTCATAAGAATCGGGTCTCTAAGCACTTGTTCATATGAGATATGCTCAAAGTCATGTTACTGCAAGAGACCCAAGAGCTGAAACAAAATCTTCAATGGTCTCGTTAGGTTGTTGTTTTCTCGAGGAGAAAATGAACCTTTCCATGACAGTTTTTCTTTTTCCCATATCTTAAATTGAGTTGCATAGACACATACTGGTATACATTGATATTGCCAGGGTTCATTAATGCAGAGCTAATTTTCTTTCTGGTTCACATTCTTCTTCCTCTAATACCTCAACATAAGCTAGAAACACAGGTTCCCATATTTCCCAATCGATCAATGGTTCACCTGGTGTGGCTAGGAACAAATGAGGAGGTACAATACCAGCCATAATATTACACAAGATAATGCAATGAATAAAGAAAAAAAAATTATCAAAGCAAGCAACATGGACATTTAACTTGAAATGTACATTGTGTGCATATCACAGAAATTGTGTATGCAGAGAAGATAAAAACCTGTGGGCATACGGTGCCTTGATGTTCTTGTTGTAAGTTTGTTGAATTCTACTGAAAAAATATTATCCAGGCGATCAAGGAATGGTGTGTGGTATTGCTGTAGAATATGATCCAACACTTGGTTATAATTAGTTATACTCAAGATTGCCTGTCGTTCTATACTTTAAACAACAACAGGCTTGACTAATAAGCGTGCCTATCGCTGTGAAACGTACTAAAGATGGTGGTGTATTACGTGCAGCGTGGTTGCCGTGGATACCGTAGTCTAAGGTGAATACGGCGTTGTCTTGGATACCTTTGTTGGCCTTTAGAAATGTGCAATAACCATGCACATTCAGGCGTCAGCACGTTCTCATGCCGTTCAAACTTCATGAAGAAGGAGGCAAGCTACAACACACACAGCTCGGGGAATCGCGTGCGGTTCTCGAACCTCAACAGCACAGGTAACGCAGGTAGGGGAAAACAAACCTGTATGACTCACTGACTCTGGACTGCAATATCCAATCCCTTTCAATTCTCTGTGAAAGACCATGTAAAGATGGCTCTTATTCCATAATCATTATAAAGTTCTTTATTGGCAACTCGGCTAAACACCGCAAAGACAATCTCAACATATCGCCGTTCCCTCATCAACTGTCCCTCCCTGGAACCCCACGCAATGCACCCTTATTCTAAGAATACAAAGACATTCTAGCATCCATCCTATGACAACCCTCGTGAACGTTTCCCTAGCACTCATCGTCACAAATGGACAAAACCTACCCACTCCATTCCTGCTCTGGACTGTAACAACAAAATCAAAGGCAAACAAATTCCATACCATCTCAAAACATCTTTCAGGTGACAATAATGGTTTTAACTTTTCCCTCACTACTCTTCCCATCTCAATATCAACACCTGCCCACCAGAATGAACTTTTCACTCTCCTCTCTGTCCTAACAATTCCGAAATGTCCTTCAAGACATAAACCTACAACTCTTCCCCTCAAAGTTCTGGGAGGTATGACTTTCCCTTCTCCGTAAACAAATCCTGATTCTACACTCAACTCACCTCTCACATTCCAAAAGCTCCTACCTTCATCTGCACTCGGTTTCCCTTCACTCCAAACTTCAAAAACCTTCTCTTTTTTTTCCTCCATCAACCCATCTTTTCCATAATGCAGAAGCCACTCAATTGACTTCTTCGAATTCTTCCTCCACCACAGCAATTTGATACCCATTCCACTCACTCCTAGGTACTTCTTTAATCGGTAAGGGCAATCTACTCAAACAGTCCGCAACTTCACTTCGTACACCAGGAACATATTTAATCCCGTAATTGAAATCCTGCAATTTCTTTTAAAGTCTTGCTGTTCTGAAATATTCCTTTTCCCACACACAACCAAGGGCCTCCCTTGCTGTTGCAGAATAAAGTTCTTCTGCTGGTGTCAAACTCCTTGATGCAAATCCAAAAACAACTTATTTTCCTTCACCATCATTTTGTGTTAAAACCGCACCCATCCACACCGATGACTCAACCATTCCTGAAGTCTCCAACCTTATTAATTCCTTTTCCAATTCATTCCTTACTGTAAACTGTTCGTTTCTTACTCTATAATTTACATGAACAGCATTCTCCTCTAATTTTATCTCATGTTTTAATTCCATAAGCACGCCCATTTTTCCTGAGAACACATCACTATACTTCCCTTTAATTTCTTCCGTGAAATCATCATCTTTAACTTCTTTCGCTAAATCATCATTCTCACCCAACACCATAACCTGTTCTTTTGCATTCGGATTAAGTATTATATCCAAGCTTGCCTGATCTTTCCATCCTAAAACACTTGGTCCATTTTCCGCAACATACATTCTTCCCTCTGCCACCCTCCTTTTAAACACAAATGTCACATCTCTACACCCCACCATTGGAATGCTTTTCCCAGTGAATCCTCTTGGATTTATGTCACTTTTCATTAGATCTACACCAATCTCCTTCACAAATTTTCTCTTCCACATATCCAGATTAACAATAGTATATGACGATCCCGAATCTGCCACTAATATCACTATTACCCCCTCCACTTCAATTTCACATTGGGGTTTACTTCTTCCTTTTACTTTTTATATCCAAAATAAAATCTCTTATCATAAAAACGTCATCGTCTTCATCTGAATAGTCTTCTTTAACTGTTTCCTCAACTCATCTTCTCCCCTTGTCACATACTTTATCCTTGTAGTTTTATCTCTTCTATAACAAACTCTTGCGTAATGACCAATTAATCCACATACAGTACATTTTTGATCTCTTGCTCTACATGCTTGACTGTTCGCTAAATGTGTATAACTTCCACACCTAAAACATGCTAAATTATTTGTGCTTTCTCTTTTATATTCATTTTTTGTTGCTTGAAAATATTTCTTCTCCGTCTTCTCTTCATCAAATTTATCTTTCCTTTCTGGACCAACGCTGCTTGCTCTTATAGTTTTCCTCACAACACACACTTCTTCTCTATCTTTTCCTTTCTCTTCTTCCTGGGCTGCTTTTGCACATCTGACTGATACTTCAGCCTTTCTTACTACCGCTAGCACCTTGTTCAGTGTTCCATCTCCCATGGTCCATAATCTTTCTTGCACCCTTTTATTGTTAGTGAGCATAATCACTTGATCTCTTATTAATTCTTCTTCTATCTGTCCAAATCTACATTTCTCCGCCATTCTTTTCAACACGCTCAAATAATCATCAATCTTATCATCCTGTTCTTGCTTCCTCCTGAAAAACTTGTACCTGTCAATTGCCACACATACCGTTGGTGCATAATATCTCTCTAAGTCGTCCAACGCATTCTCATATACATCCGTTTCATCTTCACCTCTTTCCTTCTTTTGCATCCGCACATATTGCCTTATTCCTTCTGGTCCTAAGGAATGTAGCAATATCCCTTTTTTTATTTCCGGTGTCATTTCTTCATTTTTGATAGTGAACATATAATTATTGAAATATACTTTCCATTCCTGCCATCTTATTTTTGGTTCTCCAGGTTCTGTTAAGAATGGTATTGGTGGCGTTAATGTAAATGTTTGTGCCGCACACATTTCAAAAAGTATAAGTTACGCTTCCAATAAACTTCCCTCTGTTAGAGTTGTCCTTCCTTTTCCTGCTTTTATGCACTTTAATGTTGCAATTTTAAAATTACGCTTCTAATAAACTTTCCTTCTTTGTTTGATTTTTTTTTTCCTTCCTTTCCCTTCCTTTTACTCTGCTTTTATTTACTTTTTTTTTTTGTTCCAATTACAATCTTCAAAACGACTATCCAACTCTTAAACAGCTTTTCCTGATGCTTAACATTCGTTTCCTTCCTTAATTGGTATTGGTGGTGTCAAAGTGAACATTTGTCTTGTACACATTTCCTCTTTATTATAATATTCTTAGCGCTTTAAATAAACTTCTATTCTTTTTTTTTTATCCTTCTTCCTCCTTCTTCCCTTCTTTTATCTATCTCTATGTTCGTTTTTCATTCTTCACTCACTTAATTTCTTTCCTTCAAACTCCGTGGGTCCACTCAGAGGTGCCCAATCCTCCGTCGCCAAAATTGTAAAGATAGCTCTTATTCCATAATCATTATAAAGTTCTTTATTGGCAACTCTGCTAAACACCGCAAAGACGATCTCAACATATCGCCGTTCCCTCATCAACTGTCCCTCCCTGGAACCCCACGCAATGCACCCTTATTCTAAGAATACACAGACATTCTAGCAAAGAATACTACAACACGACAGACCAGTAGAAGACCTTGAAGCGAAAAAAAATGTAAACATCTCAAGTCCAGTGTTTTCCGGTAGTGTTCAGTAGTGAATTGAAACACGGATATCCATTTCTTGCGTAACAATAGGAGGAAAAAACCAAAAAGCAATAAAATAACAGCGTAGCTCCGTGCCCTCTCGTCGCCAGTGTAGGAACGACCGGAGAGCAGAATCCAGTTAAATGAAGAAAGACTGACTCTAGGAATTGAGAGAAAATGCTCTGCGTTTAACACCTTGGCTGCTAGGTGTTTTCCCCTCCTGTGCTGGAAATGGCTCTTCCCCTTTATTCATGACGAGCTCAGCTCGTCATCAGCACAGCTCAACTGTGCATCATGACGAGCTGAGCTCGTCATCAGCATCGAAAGGGTTAATGTAGAGGACCGTCTGGTCCAAGTGCCAGATACAGAATACTTTTCTGTTACCAGGCATCCCTTCTCTCCCCACCCCGACATTCAATAAATAACATTCTTCCCCACGAGGACAGAAACCTCTGATGGCCATGGTGGAATGGGCACGAGCATGACTCTACCGTGTTGAGCCCGTGTCCACCATGCAGCACAAGGTGAGAGCGCACAAGCACAGTAATGCTCGAGTGCACTCAACAGTTACCCTAAATGTCCTCTGCCCATCCTCTGTTTCATACTGAGTTTTTCCTCACAACCGCTTTCTGCCCTTGTGGGTTGACGTGCGAACGACTCCCAGGATAGTAGACAATGGAACCCTAAGCGGGATAGAGGTGTTACTTGTCCCTGGCAGGAAGACACATGGGCGTTGGCCCAGAAGGGGTGGTTCAAAGTTGAAGCCCCCATTGAAGGTCAAATGGTGACCACTTCGGAGAGTAGTCCTATTGTTTAGGTGGACAGGCTGGCACTCAGGAAGGAGAGGGGAAACTAGTTGGCAAACTATTTTTTGGCGGGACAAGTAGTCCTCTTAGTAGCCACACCTCTGCATTGGGCTAAGGAGCTCTACAATCCGAGAGAGGGGGTCTGCCATCTTGAGACTGGGCAGAATGGGGAAGTCTGGGATAGCCAGATGCAACACTTCGCATGAAGTGGACCTCAGGAGTGAGGGAACCTAGCTTCTTAACTAATGGCTGCGGCCACTCTGAGCACGCTTTCTGGGCATCAAAAGAGCACCCCTGGCACCCAGACCTCCTATATTGACAGGCTGTAGAAGAGGACTGATGAACTACTACCCAGCTGCACCAAGGGCCCAGTGAAGAGGTGCTGTACCATCATGGGACCTGGTGGCTAGAAAAGGAGATGGGACTGTGCCTGCTGTGTCCTGCTCGTGGAGAATTCATTTTCGGAGCCCAGCAGAAGTAAGACTCCAAAGGCAGTTGGCTACCTCTCCACCCCCCCTCCCCCCTTTGCATCACAGGGCCGCAACAGTTGAAGAAGCCTGCTGTGACCAGTTAGTAGCCCATATCTTCACATCATGGCCAATCGCCGCTGTGCTGCACCGAAGGCCAGGACCTGCCGCTCAAAGTTGCACCGGAGTCTGCTGTACCCGGGAGAGTGGTCAGAGTGCAGCCTGGTCTAGAAGGCAAGTTATTGACCAAGGAAGGATTCTCATTTAACCATGAAAATGGGCGGCCAAGATTTGTAACTGAGAGTAGCCGAAGGAAGACTCTCGTTGACTATCACATCCACAGCATCCTTGTCCATCTTGTATGCCTTGCATCAGGACCACTTCCAAAAGGATAAAAGTGCTTCAAACTGATTGAAGACTGCTTCTCCCTCCGAGGTTGCTGTGTCTGAGGACCTTGCTAGTCTTCTTGTTCTTGTTGGAGTTGGTCTCCTAAAGTAACTGAAAGTAGCCTCTCTGATACCTACCTAATCTTTTTCTTGAAAAAGTTTCTTCGGGTCAAATTAGTTGAATTTGCCAGTGCTTGTTAACTGTAAAGTAAAAAGTATATATTTACTGCACCGTGTAAATTCTGTATTCCTGGAAACCTCTGGTGCATCTTTTTCATTTTGGTTTCTAAAATGCAATCTATTTGTTTAAATTGGTGTTGGATTTCTTGAGTGTCTCGTGCGTTTTTTTTTTCTTCAGTTGTTTTGGTGATGTTTAAATTGCCTAACAGTTGTTCCTTTGTGTATGCCTGACTGCTCAGTCACAACTACCAAGGGCTGAGCTAAGGGTTTGACAAACGAGGTTGTCCAGTGTCTTGGACAATGTGTTTTCTATATTCCATGATATGTCTGTGGTTATTTGTGACCTTCAGTGGTATGATTGTCAGACTTTTGTTAACTCGTTTTCATGTCTGTTCTACTTCAAGGTCAAAACACTACTCGGTCCCAAAAACCATTTACTGACAATTTTGTTGGTGAGGGCGGAACTCGCATAGTTTAATTCTGCGGACTTACCTAAAAAACTTCTGAGACCTTACCAAGTTCTGCAAGCGGTGTAATTACAGTCTGTCGGATTTAGCCCCAGAGTTTGTCCCTCGCTTTAAAATCAGCGCGAATGGTACTGCGTCAGATGGCACTGCTTATTTCTGCCGCTCGAGTAGGTTTTCTACTCGAGCAGCAACTCTCTCATTGTGAGCGGTAGTGACCTGCCACACCCGCCCATGTTCAGAAATCTCACTGGGAGGTAGTGTAGTGCTTGTTTTTTCTCGCTCGCCAACTTAATGTCACTGAGTTACACGTGCAAAAAACTCCACCACGCGGCGGTTGGCAGAGTTTTTGCCGAACTCTGTTCTCCAAGCGGAGCACAGAGTGGGCAAAACTCCATGAACTCCGCCAGCAGAGTTTAGTTCCCACCTGTACAATGTTGTACTTTTACATGTATTTTTGAGGTTGTGTGCGACTCTTGAATTTAATTCCATTTTCATAATCTATTTTCAGCTTGATTTTAGTTATAGTCTGAATTGACCACGCAGCTTTCACTAGACTATTATGTGATAATAACTAGAGGGGTGCTTTGGCTCTGCCACATGTTGGGAGCCAGGAGTACATGTTTTGAATGGGCAGAAGTTGGGTGCTTTCACAAAAAAGTGCTTGCCCTCCATAGGTCTGATCATTTTGTTTATCCAGCTGCCTAAGCTTGAATTTTCAGGAGCACACTTATGACACTAGAATGCGGTGTCTTAGATATCTAGATACTTTGTTAGTTTTCCTCTGGCAGCAGCACAGATGGTAGGAGGACATTTGTTAACACATGTGGATTTTTAGGTCTGGTTTGACAGTGCAAATGACACCATTTTTTAACATGCACCAATGTTATTCATCAGTTCTTCGCTTCCACACAAATGCATATCTACTCTTTTCTACTGAATTTTAATTTTTCACATTATCATGCATCATTCCTTTAAAGCCAAACCATATTAGCATTGTCAATGCTTGTTTTTCTTTCGAAGTTGCCTGTCGAGGTGTTGGAAGATTCTTTAAAGGCCGAAGCTCTTGAGGTCAGTCCCTGTTGTCTTGTTGGTACGTGTGGATTGACCAATTACCTGATATGGGCATAATGTTTTTACTGGGTAGTGTAGGTTAGATTGTGTGCTCTGACATTTAATTGTATTTTTAAGTTGGTATCCTTTTCTTGAGGAGGTGACTGCTCTAAGTCATCAGCATTTATATTGCCGGGCGACTCCATATCTTCTCTTTCTTAGCCAAATTCTGCATTGCCAAATTCCTCCTAAGCTGTCAGAGGAGGCTTGGTAGTACATTGCTCTTCCATCAATTAGTTTGCCAGTCTCATTGTTGCTAAATGCATCTTTTACGATGAAAATCTGTACATGTCCTACAATTATTTTCATTACATTTCCTCAGTAAGCGTAAGTCACATTCCCTGTTGAGTCCTGACCAAGGGAATCTGGTATTACCACATGAACAGAATTTAAAAGCAATATTTCCCAGCCATCACCGCCCACTCTCCAAACGAGTCATTCCTCCAGTCATGCGGTTTCTATTTAAATTCAGGGTAAAATGTAGTTATGCACTTGCTGATCGGTGACTGTGTTACTGTCTTTTTCATTTTGTCTCTGCCTAGTTTTGCAAGGGATCACTGGACCGGCTTCAAAACCTGTGGTGGTTAAAAGAAAGTATGTGCCCTAGTGCTTCCTTAGTTGCGGAGGCTTATATTCATGAGTTCTTCCATGCACCCTCAAAACTAAAAGCAATTTTAAAGAAACACCAGCTTATTTATCACTCCACAATAGAGGGCGGTAGAGTGCAACAACACGTTGCAAACGTTATGGGCATATTTGCTCCAGAGCTAGACTGTAATATGTTATTACATCTGGTGTCAAACCAGCCCATTATAATAACATTGTTTTTTATATGGACATATCCATTTTCTGTATAAAACATCACCATAGTCCAACCAGGGATTGGGATGGAAATGTGGACATGGAGGGATTGGTTCATATTTTACCTCGGGGTATTTTGGATGAGAGAGTTGGAGATGAGCATAGAGCAAGCAAAGGGAGAGAGGTAAATATACTTTTGTTTAATTTTTGTATTGCAAAACATTAATTTGTGAAGTGCAGTAAGCATTTAAATTAAGTGGGAAGCTACTTTGGGAAGAGTTACTATGGACACCAGAAGGGAAGAC
Organism: Lissotriton vulgaris; assembly: GCF_964263255.1. Classification (NCBI taxonomy): domain Eukaryota; kingdom Metazoa; phylum Chordata; class Amphibia; order Caudata; family Salamandridae; genus Lissotriton; species Lissotriton vulgaris. The sequence goes on along the minus strand of NC_141685.1, from coordinate 1,329,648,742 downwards.
AAGTCTCAGAAAATATGTTTAAGAGGAGAGGAAGTAGAAATGATGCATGCTAGCCAAACAAGGGTGGTGTGCTGTGGTAAGGATACACAGTCCTTGATTTGTTTACTCTGGTGTAGGACTGGACATGGCCGAAAGACACACCTTTAAAGATTGGCAAGACTAGCCAGTGTTTGTGTGATACATTATTAAGAAATTAGAGAAATTGATACAGAAGTAAGAAAAGGGAATGAGCTGAGAAGCTGATAATTAGGAAGGAGACAACTATGTGACCTCACTGCAGACATTCTAGTTACTTTTGATTTAGAGTAAAGAGTTGGAAATGTTATCAGTCAGTGTACTTATATAATTGCATTTACGATTCTAATTGTGTCTGGATACCGATAGTACATATTGCAAACTGTTAGTTGATAGCATGTATCATTCTAAAACCTAAAGGCATATTTGTCAAATATTTTAGTTACTTTCAATAAAGTTGATTGCATTATTGTTACAATAGTGGGCTTGGTTGCATGTAACAAAGGCATGTTTTGTTTTACAGCGCTTCGGTTCTGGGAAATTAGTCCATGAAGTCTCCAATATGGGTAAGCACTCATCTTCATTTTAATAGTCAGTAATAGCCTGGTTGAGATCCTTGGGGTGGTGTTGCTATATAAAGCAGAATGTTCAGGGGTAAAACTGCAAAGATTTTGTTTGCATTTCCATAACAGTTCGGCCTAATGATTAGTGTATCCAGCCATCATAATCGTTAAAGGTTTGGCAACGGCAAGCCTTGCAACAAGTGACGTATACAGAAACTTGTTCACAGAACCGAGGCGCATGTGAAAATCATTTTCATGATCATTTTTACTTTGTCCCTGAAACAAAATAACCTAATTATTGAGTTTTGCTACCTTTTCTAAAGAGAGAACTACAAAATTCAACACCATAGGGGGTATAAATTAAAATGCTATAATTTTTAGTGGTCGTATGATAATGATTTATATGACCAGAAAATAGAAATGGTTTTGTGCATACCTGGCGGAAACTCCCAGCCTTCAATTTCTCAATTATTAGCCCAAAACCTCAAACTTAGCAGCCAATGGGATTGTTGAGGTCCTGCCCAGTACACTAGAAGTATTGGGAAGCGCTCTTAATGGCATCAAAGGGAAAACAACAGTATATCTGCCAATTAAATAATATTTCCAAACCAGCAAACTGTAATAAAGTGCAATCAGAACATCTTGTCCGTGTTCTTCGTGATTATCGCACACACTGCTGAAAGGTGTAGTTGTCCCCACTCTGACAAAGTATTTAAGGACAGGATAAGTTAAGGGCCGTCCATTCCGAGCCAGTAAGCGGCATATATGTTTGCCCTTCAAATTAAAGTACTGTCATTTTTGGAGTAGCAACACACTATCAATACCATAGCTTTTGACTGGAGCTTAAGTTGGTAGGTGTATACGTATTGCTTTGATTTGCACTAGCGACTATCAACTTAGATCATACAAAAGAAATGTTAGACAAAATTCGGTGGTAAAAGATGAAGGTGTGGATCAGAACGATTGATTATTATCCATGGCACTCCTAACTGTTGAATACATGGAGCACATAATAGAGGAATTCTCCAAATGCGGTCGCTTTCAAAAGAAACCTGAAAACACATACATTGGTGTCACTGACCGTACTCAGATCCTACCCACCTCCCTATAGTAAACAATCGGATCCCAACAAGTTAAAATTTGACATAGTGAAGACCAATTGAGGATGGTGTTTTGATGTGTTACAGGGTGTTCTTCATTCCTGGGATGGGAGTTTTTTTGTAGTGTGTATTTGCAAGTCTTACATTAGACTACGTACTTATCTAGCAATATATTAGTTAAGTCTCTTGTAAATCACTTTACAGGGAAGGTGTAGGCCTTTCACGACTGCTGTTACACCTCTTTGACATTTAATGTCATTCACAAGCATCATGCTTTCAAAGGTCTATCTTGACAATTATGTATCGAGGCTGCTTTGTCTCCTGGAATGCCATTTCCCGTCATGGCAGAGTGAAATGCCTAATATAGCATTTGACGCAACTTTCTCTCCTCTTATGCCCTTATGATCCGACGCATTCACAATGAATGTTGTGGCAATCTGTGAACCCTTGTTAACTAATGGCATTTACTTGTGCATTACCTTCATATACTTATCATGATATCTGGATAACGTTGGAAAGACATATCAACTGTGTTGTCGGTGATCAAGATTTTGAAGTGAAATAAATTTCTTTCCTATTTTAAAAGTAACGAGTAACTACAATTGAAGATAAACAAATGAGTTGTCGCCGTTTGCCTCTGCCACTGCCTGCCACATTTGATCCCCTGATTTTCCATTTTCTTATGTCTCCAGTTCCCTGGATGACCTTTCCACGTGCTTCTTTCCTTTTTATAAATGCTCTATTGCTCAATGTCCAGGCCTCCAATTGACCCATTAAGCAACAGATTCTATTCCCTATTCATATCCCTTTCAATGTCCTCCACTCAATCTTCTTCTTTTTGAGTACCCTTATCGAACTTCCAATTAGCTTCACCTAGTGGTGACACAGGTACTCCAACTCTGTCCCTATATGCTACTGCTCGGCTCCTGCTGCACCATTTTCAATGACCCTGTCTGAACAATATACCAAATAGAGAAACATTTAAAATGTTTCAGAATGTGTTGAGCAGCTAAGGAATAGTTCACTGACGTTATTGTTTAGTCAAATACCTGTGCTCCATTCACCAAATCTCATTTACTACCTCTATGGATTTTTGTGTATTTATGCCTATGATTTATCCTCTCTTTAAGCAGCATTTGTCACTGTAGAAGCAACATGTAAAGGACTTGTTATCAAATAGCACCCTAACTATTCAACTGATCTGCTCTGCTCACAAGACAAATCATTCATAAAAATAGTTGCGCACACACACACATGTAAATTTCTTATATGCATTACGTTTATAGTGCTGTGCTTTGTAGATATTTATTGACCTCTGTATTGTTCATTACCCACTGTTAACTGTACCATAACTGATAGTTTTTGCTTCTTCATCAAACCTTAAAAATGTTTAATGTTCATTGTTTTCCTGTTTTATTTGGTGAAACGTCCTAGTCATCTTGGGTGATTTCAAATTTCTCTTTGCTGTAGATAGGGGTACATGACCATCTGCAACATTGCAAAGAGGCATAAGTCCATTACCACAGTGTGTGTAGAATGTGATAATGTGCACCTGTCAATTTTTATTTTGCCTTCTTGCTAACGTCTACTGCATGGATCCATACTTATCCATGGTGAACATAAATCAGTTTAAGAAGGGGGCATCTGCCTCCTTGCCCCCCATTAAGACTTCTAAGTGTGTGTCACAGTTATTAATGCTCATCTCACATCACACATATGAGGTTGCGTTTTGCTTTTAATCCAATAGGGAGTGAGGGTGTATTGACGCAGTGTAGTAAATCCACGTGACTCTCAGTGATCATCAGTTGTGTGATATTCAAGGTTGTGAAGAAATTTTTCAATTCTTTTTTACTTTGTTGCACCTTACCACTATCTGTCTTGCACCACTCCAGATGAAAGTGTTGATTTCCTGAAGCCAGCTGCGACAGAAGTGAAAGAAATGTTATGGGAGAACCATGGTAGTTCACTGAAGCACAGGAAAATGTTTAAAGCCCACCCGGGCCAACAACGATTGCCTGCTGTACACGAACTTCGACTTTCTAATAATCCAGTATGTATTGCTTAACTTACTTCAGGCATTAATAGTTATAATTTGGATTCCTACCGACGTCTGGTATGCCACATGGAATGCTTAAGCCATTCACACATTGAGGTGAACCTTGCTGTACATACGTATTGTCAGAAGATGCAGTGCAGAGACAGCTTTCAGATATCTGTAGTTTAAAAAAAACATTTACAACAATAAACATTGTTGCAACCATAAAATAAATATGATGCAGAGCTTTCTGTAGATTGATGAGAGCAATAATCTGACACTATGATTTGTTTTCATTTTGCCACAATTTCAGATGTGCTCTTGTGTATCCCTTCATTTTTCTATTTTCACCCCACATTCTTCTTTTAAGGTATGTGCTGAAAAAGTCAGACTGTCGCACACAGTTGTGCCCTTATGAAACAAACCTAGGTTCTTTCAGCCTAAATATAATTTAATGTTTGGCCCCACAAAGTAATGATATCCTCCCAGGACATGTTGATAGTGCACTTTAAAACTGAGCAAACCCTCCGCATCCTCAGCCCTTTCTAGATCTGACTCGAGCTTTCTCAGTTGAGTCCCCCCTGTCAAGAGGACTTGCAACTATTTGGCAATTTCTTTAGAAACCTGTATTAACTTGATCACCTATTTTTTGATCCCACAGAGAACTGGCCATATGGAGATAACTTCTGACCTGGCCTAATTAACATTAGTAATTATCTTCCATAGCTAAGTAGTTCTGTTGTAGAAGGGACACAACATTTGGGGCATACATATTGCAAAATAAATAATAAAAACATGTAAAATACTGCACAGCCATCAAAACAGCACAGTTAGTTAACACCATGTGATTACATAGTCAGTAACCATTTGTGATTGGTTTCACTGTGCCACTTGAATTTCCTTTAATATGTCTCCATTTGATGATTGCAAGCTATCTTGAAATAATGTTAAAGATGACAAATCTTTCTTTCTGTTTTTTAAGTTTTGAAATGGACCCCCCCCCCCCACCCCACAACTTCTGTTTTTTTTTGTTTTGGGCTTTTTAATATATTTTTATTTATAATCACAGGTTTTTGGGAAGAAGGACTATTTAAAAATACTGTGTATTCCTCTGCCTAGGCAGTGGCATTTTCGAATCACATTACCTCATGGATGTGACTCCTTTTTTCAGTATTGACTCGAGGCCCTAAAACACCCGGTACCTGCATGACTGCGCTGGTTGAAGAGTGGAGGAATGATCTGGGTGAGCAGTTATTGATAGGATCATCTGGTTTGAAGATTAGTAATACTACGGAGAATAAAAAATAAAATTCAGTCAGACTGTATGTGACTGTTCTCCACTTCGAGCATAGAAATGGATAGCCATGACTGGTTTTCCAAAACCTCGCATTGACCTGACCCCACTTTCCGTTTCCTAACTCACAATTAACAGTATTTTAATCCCCCATTTTCAATGTTCTGTAAGAATGACATTATCTGACCCCATGCAAGATCCCATTATGGTCTGCTGTTGTGCTCTCTGAGAATTGGCCTGCTTTGGGGTGGTTGGTATTAATTAATTTTCTTGTTCAGCAACTGCGTACGGATTACCAAATGTATGCTCTTGGAACAAAGGTAAGAGTCCAAAGCACATACCATTGTAGGAACCTTGCTCTTTATATAGTAGACCAAAAACCCTAATTGGTTTATAGAGATTTACATAACCCAGATGGTCTTTTTTGTGGTAGTGTGGATGAGCAGTTTAGGCCTATCGAAGGGTAGTGTTAAGCATTTGTGGACATACACAGAAGCAATAAATGAGACACCCGCTCAAGAATAAATCAGAGGCCATTTTAGAAAAATAGTCGTATTTTTATATACATTGATACCAAGAACTTTATCAAGTAAATACTTTTTCAACTATCGATTTTAGCAGGTAAGTAAAATGCGCACTTACATGCGTCTTTACGCACAATGCTTTCCTATGGGTGAAAAGGTATTTGGTTTCTGGGGGTCTCCTTCGGGACTTAGAATCGTAGGCAACCTAGGTCCAAAGTACCAACAGCAGTTACTCTTTACCTGCCCTGAGGCGTCTGGTTGCAGAGGTGCTGGTTGGGTTGGTAGATGTGCACCCTACTCCGGTAGAAAGAAGGGAGAGCACCTAAAAACAGACCGCAGGGGGGACCTGGGGACGAGTTGGGTGCTTGGGTCAAAAGGGTCCTGGAGACAGGAAGCACAGTCGATTCGTAGGTATCTGGGCTCGAGCGCAGAGTGGAAAGGTTGGTGGGCTGTGTGCACCTTGGAACCTTGCGATCGTCTGTTTCTGTGGTTGAGGGCGCAAAAATGGGACCGGTGTGCCACTCCGGAAGTGGGTCTCTGCAGTGCTGCTGTATCTCGGCAGCTCCTTTGTTGTGTAGTCCCAACTGGACTCTCAAGGTCTCTGCATCAAGAGATGCAGTACCCCGGTTATTGGTCCTTTCCGGCTTTAGTTGGTTCTGGTGTGCTCTCACTTGGCGGGGGTACAGATCTGACCTGCAGGAGCACACGGTCCTTTTCCTGGGGGGCTGCTGCGTTGGGCTAGCTGAGGAGCAGCAACATGGTAAACCGGACTTTGCGTTTCGGGGCCTGTGGTCTGCAGGGGAGTAGTTAGTCTACTCTAAGGGAGATTGCTCGGCAATTTGCGGAGGGCTGGCAGAATACCATGGTTCTTGGAAGCTGTTTAGCTGAAGAACAAGTGCTGGGTTGTGATTGTCGAGACTTAGTTCGGCAGACAGCGTTTAGTACCAAAAGTCCACGGTAGTCTTCAGTTGTCAGCCACTTTTTGCAGCTCTCGGTGTCCTACTCTTCTTTATCTGTCCAGTATGAGTTGTTGGTGTCAGGGCTGCCCCTTAAATATGAAATTTAGGGGGGTTACGTGAAGTGACCAGTAGTAGCCAATGGTCTACTAACTTTAGGGTCTCTAAACCTTCTATATGACAATTTTTGAAGAGAAGTGGGCACAGCCCTGACCCAGAGATTCTAATTCTGCCAAAACATAAGATAGTAGAATTTTAAAAGTTGTGTCCACACCAGGAAACCCACCTTAGGGGTTGTGCTAGCCTGAGAGGGGGACTCTCCTCCTAACTAGTTAATTTTCCCCTGTCTGGGGAAGCCTTGAGTTGCATATCAAAGGCCTTTGAAGCATCCTTCCGTGAGATGCTTGTCACTTAGGAATCCTGTTTTAAGGAGGTGACCCCTCCTCAGGCTCTGGCTCTGCCCTTTGAGAATGCGGACTCTCATCTGCAGTGGGTCAGACCCCTGTCTGGTGTAGACCAGCCTGCCACTACAGTCAGTCAGCACACTAGTAGTCGGTGGATTTCAAAGGGGAACCTCTAAGGTGCCTTATTGGTGCATGTATTAATAAATCTATCACTGGAATCGGTGTGGACTTATTTGTACGAGATGTTTGATACCAAACACCTCTAGTTTTATTGAAGCCATTGTGTAGTTGGGGAACTCGTAAACTCCGGTGTCCAGCACATATACTTAAAATAGCTTCCCTATTCACTTGAAATATCAAAGAATCGACTTAGATATCACAGGGTCACATCTGCTCATGCAGAAATTGTAGGAAGTTGGGTTTCTGTTGCAGTAACCCTCTCTCCCCCCGTCCCCACCTTTTTCTACACTACTGATGCACTTTGACTTGATGTGCCCTGGGTCCCTGCCAAACAGGTTCCCAGGGCCTGTGTTCTTTCCCAAAACTGTACCTTGTAACCCCAATTGAAACCGCTCTGGCCCCATGTCAGTCCCTTGTAAAAGGTACCATGGGAACCAAGGGCACTGTAGCCAGGGTAGGCCTCTAAGGGCTGCAGCACTTATTGTACCACCTTAAGAGGCCCTGAACCTTTACCCACACACACTGCCATTGCAGGCTGCATGTTTTGGTGCAGAATAAAGTAAAGAGACGACATGGCACACATCCCTGTGTACCATGCCTACAACCCACTGCCCTGGCGTAGGTCAGCCACCTCTCTAGCTGGGTGCACTATACCAGTGGTGATGGTGCAGGTGCATGAACCCTGTACCCCTACAGTGACTAGACCGATTCTTAGACATTGTAAGTGCAGTAATGCCATTAAGAGTATATGGTGTGGAGAGTTCGTCATTACAAACTCCACAGCACCATAATGGCTTTACTGAAAACTGGGAAGGTTGGTATCAAACTTCTGAGCACATTAAACCCACACTGATGCCAATGTGGGATTTAATTAAAATTCACTTGGAGGGCATCTTGGAGATGCCCCCTGAAAAACGACCAGCCTCTGGTGGGTTCCCTGACTAGTGCAAACCAACCTGCCACCACAAGACCGGTTTCTGGACCCCTGGGGTGGGAGCCTTTGCTCCCTCTGCCCATAAACAAAGCCTTTCCTGCACGGAGGTGGTCCCACCTCCCCAGGACAAGAAGAGCCATCTGTGGCAGCGGAGCTTCAAAGGCCTTGCTGCTTTAGCAACGCGACCCCCAGCCTCTCCTGCTATTAGGAGCAGACCCCCTTCCTGTCTGCCCTCCTTTTCAGCGGGTAAACAGTTGGGAAAAATGAGCACAGCCCAGAAGGTGTGCCCACCTCTACCAACCCCACCTGTTGGGTGGGGAAGGCGAGGTAAAGCCCACTCTTCAGTGCCCGCCATCTTGCAGATGGCAGCCACTCCCCAATCAGGATTTTGGTTTGTGCCCACTTCCCCACTTGGGGTGAGCACACCAAGGGTGTAGTCACCCTAAGGTCAGTAGCCCATTGGCTACTGACCTTGAGATCCCTAAAAAGCCCCCTAAATACAATATTTAGGGGAAGCCCGAGCCAAAAAGACAGATTCCTGCAACCTAAGAAGAAGGACGAAAAAGACACCCAGCAGAGAAGACTGCAGAGAAGAACTGACTTGGACCCAGCCCTACCGGCCCGTCTGCAGTTTCCAGAGATCCTGCACCAAAAGTCGCCTTGTCCTGCAGCCATCGACCTCCAGAACCCTGGGAGGACTGATTGCCTTCAACAAAGACCAGATCTCCTGTGAACAGCTGCTCTGTTCTAAAGAAACTCCCAAGACAGACTTTGGGCCCTCTGAGGACAAAGAAACCAGACGCCTGGAACCACCACTGTATCCGATGCCTACGGCCCAAATCCGGGTGGCCCACCGGTTCCAGCGAGGTCCCCAAGCGCTCCAGAGTATGAGTCCACTGTGGGTTGACGCCTCAAGGACTCCCCGACGTAGCCTGCAGCCTCTGCACAGGGACACCACCCCAACCGCGGGTGGCCTGGTAAGGTAAAAACCAACCTTAAAAGACAACCCTGCATCCAGCCGTCCTGCGCCCTGGAGAAGAGAACCTGATGTGAACCTACGTCCCCTAGCCTTCCAACTTACCTGCCCCGCTGTTGGTTCCTCCCAGGAGTCTTCCTGGATGGAGCTTGCAGCCAGAATCCAAAACCGTCAACTCCCATTGAAAACAGGGCTTCCAACGCCAAAACAGCAGCTGTGGGTGTATCTTGTGTGCTTTGCCCCGAGCTTAAGTCCAGGAGCTTTGCTCCCACAACCTTGTGGCCTGCTCGTGAACCGCCTATCCCCCATTGGATAACATTGGGCCTCAGCACCCCGCCGCCCTATTGCCGCTGAGGGTGATCTGAGAGTGCATTCTCGACCCTGGGGGAACTCTGGATCTAACCCCAGAATACCGACTCCCACAAACAAGTACTTACCTGTAAACCGATAACTTTATTTCCTCTCATAGGATCGCATTGACCGCGTTTCTTTGAAAAATCTTTAGTGTGGAGTTGGTTTGTATGAAGACTTGAAAAACTGCAAATGTACCAAAAGTGTATTACTTAACTTTTGTCTAGGAAATGTCTCACACTGATTTGCAAAAGTAACTTACAAAGTAATCCAAGAAGTAATGAATATTGTAATCTACAAAGTAACTGAAAAGTAATTATGATTATTGACTTACCTGTAAATCAACCAACGGCATTTGAACCTGTATTCAACTGTAATTAATTGCATAGGTATTGCAAAGTATCATTTCACTTACCTGCACCAGGCCTGGCTTGGGTCTAGAAATAAAAGAGCTAAGTAATATTTTTATACAAGCACATTGGTCTGAGTTCGGTCTTTGAGTGTGTGACATCATGTCTTTCCTGAGTTGGTACAATAAATGCTTAACACTACCCTCTGGGAAAGCCTTGCTGCTCGCCCACACTACCACAAATAGAGAGTAAGGTGCTATCTACTTTTTACCTCTGCCTACCTTCGGGATTCCACTTGACTCTGTGCACACTGTACCTCATTTTGGTGTGGTATATACAGAGCCAGCTTCCTACAGATATGTGCACACATGTAGTATAGTGCACACTGCCATAGGGCTGTGAGACCTGCTGTAGGGGTGACTTAACTATACTGCATGCAGTGTCTGCAGGCATGGCACTAAGGAGGTGTGCCATGTGCTGTGTTTGTCCTGCTTAATTTTATTTATGAGCTTGAAATGTACAAATGCACAGCATTTGGAGCAAAACAAATACCATTGAAGTTCTCTCAATAATTACACAGTGCAATTTTAAATGGACACTATATATTGTCAGTAATAAACCTTTCTAAAAGAAAAAATAAAAACAATTGTGACGCATGTGCAGACTTTTCCCAAAATGTTTGCAAAGCAAGCATACACATTTTCGGAGCGTAATTAAATTCTTTTGGTTTTGATTAGTAGTAAGTAGTAAAAAAGTTAGAGCTATTGGTATTATAAACGATAATGTGTTTTACTTACATTATTTTGTTTACAGTGGAGTGAAAGTGTTTATGAGCTTTTAAACATTGCGCTCTCCTTGAGCAAAGCGTAGACAGATTGCCGCTGTGATTTTGTGTGTTGTATGTAAAGCGACACAGTGAGGGTTTAGTTGAAACCTAATGAAAGTTAGAGCTATAACCGCCACCATGAATGGCAAGATTTTTCTAGTGTTGTATGTGCAAGGCTGCCTGTGTCACTATTGGGGGCACCACATGGGGGCTGACGAGGCGAGTGGTGTAAGGCAGCACACAGTACTGTTGGGATGCACACTGTGTGCACACAGAGGTGGGAGCTGCAGGGACTCTTGAAATCAGTGCATTTACCAGTAGCTGTGGAAGGTAACTGTCCCTAACTGTCCCTGGCTCCATACATTGGGTGGATTCAACCAGAGTATTATTATTGTTTTAATATGACCTTTCCACACCAACAATAGTCATTGTTCTGCAAAATGAGGTTTTGTTTTGAAAGTCCAGCCACTGAAAAAATTGTGACCTACTTTCTTCGCGGAATCTCCTCGCTCGTCTGCCAGGTTACTGTTAGGAAGAGTATGTGATATGATTTTTAATAATTCACTAATTATTTTGCTGCGTGCATTTTTGTCTAGGATGCAAGAGACAGTTAAAAGGTGGAATGTCATATAAAGGCATTTTTATGCATATGCGCGCCAGCTACTGTCAGTTACAAACATATATGACGCTGTCTAGTGTCGATCAACAAGCCCTATTTAAAACAGCAAACATTCTCCCACTCACTGCGTATGATTTAGTGTGATCGGCATGCTCTCGGCAGTAACGCACTTTCTTCATAGAGCCATTTGTTATGTATTGAAAGTAGCTTGTGGTTGCTAGTTTGCCCTCCGGTGTAGAGAAGAGAGAGACAAAGAGATTATTGCTACAAATTATTGTGTTAAAAATAAGATTGTCTGGGGGAGCTATGACTTGGGGAAGACTGCCACTTCTTAGAAAGGAGAAATAAAATTGTGATATTGGTTTGTGGAGGAAGGCGGTGCCGTTCACGAACAATTAAAAATGCACTTAAAGTGAAAGCGCTCTGTTCACAAACAATTAAAAGCACGCTTAAGCGGAAAGCGGCACTGTTCACAAATAAAGTGGCGAGGCCATGCTGTGTGATAAAGCACACCTCTGCCACTCCTTACATTTCAATTGAAAGCTGCACAGTGGAGAAGAAATAGAGAAAGGCGCACTGCTATGCTGTTCGTTAAGTTTAAAGTGAAAGTGGTATTTGACAAAAAACAACCTAGGCAACTGATATTTAGGACATAAAGCAATATAAAAGGACAATTGGCTACAACTTACTACAAAATTGGGTATTTTATTGATGATTTAAAAATTGAAAGATCAATGACATTGATCTTTCAATTTTTAAATGCTTTGTTTTCCCTGACCTAGGAACTATTGTATCTATGTTTTCAGGGGGTCCTTGCTAAATATACGTCATTAAAGTGAAAGTGGTGCCATGCAGAAACAGCCATACTGTGTAATAAGTGGAAGTGTGTTGTTGTCAAGAGGGACCGGGGTGGGATGGAAGTGTACAAGGAAAAGGGAAGAAAAGCACAGAGATGCAAAAATGAACACACGGCCAAAGCAGAATGAGAAGAACAAGCATGTGAGTGGTGCGCGCGCGGCCTCCTCTTTTTAGAAGCACATACTTGTGCTTGTGGCTCGCTCCCGCAAGCTGGATGCCGCAACAAGCACGAGTATGTGCTTCTAAAAAGAGCAGAGCTACGGCTAAAGTTCTCCTACGCAGCGCATGCGGGCAGCGCATGCGTGCTGCGTAGGCGAGACCTAAAAAGGAGGCACTGTCCTACACCAATGCATATTTGTGAAACTTTTTACGGTATCCAAGTAATACTGCCTGAAAAATATGGTATGCAAGCCTTAATCTCCCAACAATACCTGCAAAAGTATATAGAGATAAATGATATGCTTATCATTTTTTTTAATAAACACATTTTGTGTTTTGAGACATCGGTAAAACAACAAATTAAAGTACAATAACCTTGCTCCACACCACCCCTTCCCAGATGCTCAGGAAGATCCAAGTGGATCACCAACTTTGGGGGGGACGCGCTACCAGACAAAACTTCTAGGCTATAGTATTTCCCCCCTCCTCCCATTTCCCCTACATCTTATTACATTTTTGGAGACATCCCCTGACAGTATAAATCGGCTTCTCCTGCTCCGCTCACTAGTCTATTCCAGGCCTCCACTTAGCTAGTGTCTGGGGTGTAGACATTTCCACTGGCACGCAGTGTACCTTTTTAGCGCAACCACTTTAGATATGCCCATGAACGTCCAGTCCCCTCAAGGCCCCTCCCTACCTCATTTAGGAGGCCCAGTTGAGCAAGTTTAGGTGTCGTCTCAATCGATCGACCCAGACCTCGAGAGACCGAATAGGCCATCCGCTGCCCATTGCCAATAATGTGCCACTGAAGAGCACTGCCACCCCATATGTAAGAAATCTGCTTTCGGAGGTGAACAGCAGAGGCAGTGAGGTTCGGGGACAATACAAAGGAAACCAACTGCCTGCCTGCTCTGATAAACAACAACGGCGTAGGTCCTATATTTTCTAAGGCGCTATTAAGGCACAACTGAGACTGGTGATTCCCAAAAATAATCATACCACTATGATGATTATTATCTGGAAAAACCATTAATTTATTCAAAAATATATTTGCTTTCAACCATATGGTAGATGTATGCAACTGTCACATATTAATCAGGGCGCCAACGAGAAAAAAATCAAACCTAAGTGGGAGTTTAGGGGGCATCCCAGCGGGAGCACTCCCAGGATAAAAATAGAATCCTAAAAAAAATGAGGCTCCCATAAAAAACAACTCCTGTTTAATAGAGTAAGTGTACTTGGGCCCCCCAGCCATAAGGCTGGACAAACCAAAAAGCTGTGAAAGACAAAGTGAAAATGGAATCGCCACTGAGTCTATACTGGCAGACCCAGTGCAGTATGTCCGATGGAAAACTACACACAGACCAATAGAGGGCGTGGCAATGGAAAGCGGATGCAGAACCCAAAAAGAGAATGAAGGGACCATTGGGGCCGCGAGGCCCAGCTAGATACTTACAGGAACCAAAAATACAGCTAATATCACAATTCAGGGGTCAACAGGTGAGCAATGACGCACAATCCAAGGAGGTCCCGCCTCCCGCCCCACAGTACATATAATGAGACAAAGCTTAAAGCTGGGAGGATAACCATACTGGTGCACCTAAGAGTAGAAGAGTGCGGATTACCTGAATGCCTTCCCAACTGTTCCAGTCCAAAATGGGGCAACAGCATGTGCGGAGATGAGTCTTCCAATAACTGGGAAAGGAGATCCTCAATGCTCCCTCTGGGCTGCCCCCCTCCTTGCCCTCGAGAATGCATATTTTGATGAATATTGAGATCTATGTACTTCTAATCGCTGTTTTCTAATATATATATAAATGACTAGGGGTTTGTCAGTTGCTTACATCTACCATGTGGGTGAAAGCAAATATATTTTCTAATAAATGATCGTTCTTCCAGATACAATATGATCATTGTGTTTTTTTGAATGACCAGTTTCAGGTGCAACTTAATAGTGCCTTAAAAAATATAGGCGTGACACCTTTGTTGTTTATCAGAATAGGCAGGGAGCTTGTTTCCTTTCCCCTCTTCCTCCCTCCTTATTATAGTTCCAGGGGCCCTCTTTGTGGGAATGTTCTGGGTGAATGCATGCGCGCCAGCGCCGCCGTGGCGTGTAATAGGTCCTATGCAGATAGCGTAGTTGTATATGTTAATCATTTACTAGCAGCCCGTCCCGACGTTGTCCGGGAGCAATTAGGCTCCAGGGCCCCCGCCCGCCCCGACGTTGTCCGTGGGTCCCCCGGAGCCACGTGGAGAAGTGTGGCTCACTGGTTAGAGGAGGCAGACCTGGAAGCAGAGGTCAGCCTGGGACCAGGGTTCAATTCCCGGCTCGGCGGGGTCTTGAGTCCTAAAATGTCCGTGGACTCGACAATTCTCGCTCCGGTGCCTACTCAATTCACGGGTCCACACTTTGCGACTCTGGGCAATAGCTTGCTTAATCTCCACAACGGCCCCTCGCGGCGGGATGCCTGGCTTTCACCTTGCGGATACCCTGCTGGGGTTATCTCACAGGGGAATACCAGGACGAGTTCCCTAAGCAAGCGCTTAGAGACCAGTTGGTGATTTGCGCTATATAAATTCCTGTACATTTATATTTACATTTACATTCCTCCATATATTGCAGTTTTATACCTCTATGTTTACTTTGCACGCTTTTGTAACCTACACACGTCACTTTTTAGGTTTTGACTAGCCAATGCGTACGAAGTACGCATGGCTAGAAAAAACTTAATGATGTGTGTGTGTGAGGACTGGACCGTCCCCACTCTCTCATTGGCTAGCTCCATAAATGGAGGCTAGCCATTGGGAGACGGGCCTGTCCGTCAATGCCGGACCAGATTCGGGGGGCGTTCCCGAGAATTTTTGGCTTTTGGCTACGTAACGCTACGTCAGCCAAAAGCCGGGAACGCCCCTGAATCTGGTCCGGCATTGCCGGCACCTGCCTACTTATTTGGCCGATTTTCGAGTATTTTGTCCGCTGGCAGGTGCCCACCCTGCCAGGGACCTTGCCGCTGTTGTGGTACCCCGAGCGAGTGCCCACCTCGCTTAATATTTAGATGTAAGGCCGGTGCCCACCCGGCATTGCTCCGTGTATTCACCGCCGCGGCCCCGAGTGAGAGGAGGAAGCAGCGCCTGCCTTCAAGCCCGGGCCGCGCTGGGATTGGCCCAGCGGGCCGAGCCCCCTTCCGCGTCATCGCAGGAGGAGGAGGAGAGAGCCGGAAGGAGGAAGCAACCTGCACCGACCGTCCCGAGGCTCCCGAGCACAGGAGGAGCCCCGTGGAAAGAGAACGTCCCTCCGCGGCCCCTGAGAGTCCAGAGGAGCGGGAGCTCTCCTCCAGCAGCCGCCGGACCCGGTGAGTGCCTGCAAGGGGAGAGGGGCGTCGGGACACATTGTCAGTGTCCGCCCCTCCCCCCGTAGTGCGATCTCGCACCAGGTCATCTGGATTTGGGTGCTCTAGCATAAATATTTTCCTGTTCTGCCCCATTTTCACAGGTTACTCTTAATGACCGTAATGTATCAATCGCCAGGGTATTATTCGAGATCGGGTGTGATAAATAGCACATCAATTACTCAGGATGCTTAACTGAGGCGCAAGACAGTTTTTAGGCATGTGCAATACCACATCGGAGTGGCACCCCCATCATCTGGGAGACTTCAGCGATTAGATGCTGGGCACTCCCGTCTTCCATCTCTCATCTCCCTCTGAGCTAGTTAGAGGACCCCTCCCCCCTTGTGTATAGATTGCTTTTAAGAACATAAATAAAGACCTTAATGGATTCGGAAATGTCAAAAGATTTTTTAAATATTGGCCAACAAGTTTTCAGGATTGTGCTTAGTTATTAGTGTCCTAAAATGTGTAGCGCGGAGATAAAATCATGTATTTGTTGTACAAATTCAACCAGTATACCTATAAACTGCTGTATGAAAAAGCAGTGCTAACGTGAGACCAAGCCAAACAGTTACAAGAGGCAGACTTCCTGTGACAGTGCTGACAAAAGCAAATTATCAGCTATCACTTCACCTGTCAATAGCGTTCAGATTAGTGAGTTTGCTGACGGGTATCAGTGATATTGCGCCACATTTACAGCAATGTGTAACGTCAGTCTGGGCATGGTGTTGGCCATGAGGTGAGAAGGGGGGTTTCACATGCTGAGCCGGAAATCTGGGGACTCAGTGAGGTAACAGAATATACCAAGCCTTTCAAGAGCATTGATCTGTACACTCTAAGACATCCCACAGTGTAATGTCTTTCGCTAAAGCTGGCTGTGCTAACTTGCCAGAAAGGGTCTCAGCAATGTTTTTAATTCCTCACAAAAGTATTACAAGTGTACTGAGCAGATGTAACAGGACCTTTGCCAGTGGTTGGATGCGTTTGGACCATACCATATGTTTACCTTCCACATAATGTTAGCACAAGTTTAAAAGTGGATGTCACTGGACCTTTGGAAGTTCTTGGATGTGTCTGACAACAGAAGTGTCATTCTGACGTAGATGTGGGTAAGTGTGCAATGTAAGGACAGCATGACTTTTACCACTCACAAGTTTTACTTCACAGTCAATACTAATATCAGTGCTCAAAACCCTAAATAAACAAGCATTTACAATGCAATGGTTTTGCCTTTGTTAAAGTTAGAGCTATTGGCATTGCTCTTGACATTATTTTTATGTATGTTTTTTTTAACATAAATAAATGGCATTGTCATTTACAATGCCACTAGCTTTATCTCTCGCAAATGACACACACAAACACACACATAGCCCCCCCACACACACACCCACACAGAGCCCCCCACACACAGCCACACAGAGCCCCCCACACACACAGCCACACAAAGCTTCCTACACACACAGCCACACAAAGCTTCCTACACACACAGCCACACAGAGCCCGCCACACACACCCACACAGCACAAGCAGGCAACAGGGGCACACAGAGGCACAAGCAGGCAACAGGGGCACACGGAGGCACAAGCAGGCAACAGGGGCACACAGAGGCACAAGCAGGCAACAGGGGCACGAAAACGGAGGCACAAGCAGGCAACAGGGGCACACGGAGGCACAAGCAGGCAACAGAGGCACACGGAGGCACAAGCAGGCAACAGGGGCACACGGAGGCACAAGCAGGCAACAGGGGCACACGGAGGCACAAGCAGGCAACAGGGGCACACGGAGGCACAAGCAGGCAACAGGGGCACACGGAGGCACAAGCCGGCAACAGGGGCACACGGAGGCACAAGCAGGCATCAGGGGCACACAGAGGCACAAGCAGGCAACAGGGGCACGAAAACAGGCACAAGCAGGCAACAGGGGCACGAAAACAGGCACAAACAGGCAACAGGGGCACGAAAACAGGCACAAACAGGCAACAGGGGCACGAAAACTGAGGCACAAGCAGGCGACAGGGGCACAAGGAGGCACCAGCAGGCAACAGGGGCACAAGGAGGCACCAGCAGGCAACAGGGGCACACGGAGGCACAAGCAGGCAACAGGGGCACATGTAGGCACAAGCAGGCAACAGGGGCACACGGAGGCACAAGCAGGCAACAGGGGCACACGGAGGCACAAGCAGGCAACAGGGGCACACAGAGGCACAAGCAGGCACACGGAGGCACAAGCAGGCAACCGGGTCATGAAAACAAGCACAAGCAGGCAAAAGGGTCACAAGCATGAATTGTAATTTAGACGGGGCTGAAGTGGAGAACGGTCAGTAGGGAAGTAGTGCGGCTGGTGCAGTGGTATCAGACCGAAAAGTGTGGCTGTGTGTGTGGGGGGCTCTGTGTGTGTGGGGGGCTCTGTGTGGCTGTGTGTGGGGGCCTCTGTGTGGGTGTGTGTGTGGGGGGGGCTCTGTGTGTGTTTGTGTGTGTCATTTGCGAGAGATAAAGCTAGTGGCATTGTAAATGACAATGCCATTTATTTATGTTAAAAAAACATAAATAAAAATGTCGAGCAATGCCAATGGCTCTAACTTTAACAAAGGCAAAACCATTGCATTGTAAATGCTTGTTCCTCCTGTAGTGCAGTATTATACCTCTATGTTTACTTTGTACGCTTTTGTAACATGCACACGTAACTTTTTCCTCCTGTAATGCACCGTTTGGCTCACTTTTGTAATGCTCCGTTGGCTTCCTCTTGCTCACGATTGTTATTTTTGCTTCATTTTTCCGCCGCTCACCGCTCCTAAATAAATAAATAAATAAATACCCTACCTCATCCGCCGCTCACCGCTCCTCCCCGTACCTCTGTTTACTTTGTACGCTTTTGTAACATGCACACATAACTTTTTCCTCCTGTAATGCACCGTTTGGCTCACTTTTGTAATGTTCCGTTTGCTTCCTCTTGCTCACGATGTACGCTTTTGTAACCTGCACACGTAACTTTTTCCTCCTGTAATGCACTGTTTTGCTCACTTTTGTAATGCTCCGTTTGCTTCCTCTTGCTCACGATTGTAATTTTTGGTTCATTTTTCCGCAGATCACCGCGCCTAAATAAATAAATAAATAAATAACCTACCTCATCCGCCGCTCACCGCTCCTCCTTGCCTGTTTGGCGCCCCACCCCACCTGTCTGCCGCTCCTCACCGCCTGCCCGCCGCTCCTCACCGCCTGTCTGCCGCTCCGCGCCATGTCAGCCGGTCCTCCTCGCGCTCCTGGACGCCGTTCCTCCCCGCGCTCCTCACGTCAGCACGCACGTCGCGGCCGGCGCTTCTTCCAAGGGACTACTTTTTTTTTGGCAAATTTTTTAAATAAAGTATATTTATTGCGTTTATATAGCCTATGTCCATCTGCACACCCTCACGATTACAACGATGTATCGGGTGTGTGGATTGGCGCT
Organism: Lissotriton vulgaris; assembly: GCF_964263255.1. NCBI lineage: Eukaryota > Metazoa > Chordata > Amphibia > Caudata > Salamandridae > Lissotriton > Lissotriton vulgaris. The sequence continues at coordinate 1,329,629,765 of NC_141685.1, read as the reverse complement.
GTGGTTCCCGAGTTTACCCGCCTCAAAGGTTCAAAGTTCTTCCTTTATAATAGTAGTATAGATAACCACTCTGAAGTATAATTTACATAAAGCAGGGAAAGTTTTAGAGCAGAAGCAAAATATTCCTATAACTACAGACTTTCCCATAAAGAATTCCTTTGTGTAAGGGTTCAATTATAGGAAAGGAATGTAGTTCAATGCTAAATCTGAAAACACCTGGCATTGACCAAGCATCTGCTGCGAGATTAGAGACAGTCGAACGAGCGGGATGACAAAGAGTATGTCTGGGATACATAACAGTTACAAGGGTCTACACATTTGCCAGGTAGCAAGTAGAGTCCCTGGTAGCCCCCCCCTTCGGTTTTTGCAGGGATGTGAACACCATGCAATAATCTCCTTAAATGGACGAGCTTCGTCACGTGAGTCAGAAACCCTCTGGTTCTTGTATGAGTGGCAGCACAAGCTCAGTGTAGAGAAACATTCCAAAGGTTTGTGTTGGAGTGAGCATCTCTGCTTATCGTGAAAAGTGCTGTCTCTAGCACTCCCTTTCTAGATAGCGAACCCATTGCATCATATATTTCATTTAATTTTTCATTTCATAAAACTTTATTCTGTTTTACAATGTGAAAACCATAAAAGTCACAATAAATATACACATCTCAGAAAATATACATTAAAAAGTTTGAACTCACAACCTTGATACAAGAAGAATCACAAGTAAAATATGGCAAGTGAAGTAAACAAGTTTCAATACATCAAAAGGAAAACACACTAAAAAGATACCTAAAAACTATGAGTACCTCCTCCCCCTAGAATAACTAATATTCCAAGCAGGCCCTGTTTCTCACCAGCGATTTCAGGTAACCTACAGTAAAAAAATATACAGTCTGGTTTCAGCAGCTGCAAATATAAAAGTGCTGGGCGAACCTGGTTAAAATTAAGCCTCTTTAGAAGGGGGAGTGAAAAATGTCTCCGAGGTACTTCATAGAATCTGCAGAAGAACATGAAGTGTAGCAGATCCTGTGCAATCTGGCTGTCTATATCAAGAAAAATGAACTTGGCAATAGTTATATTTTGTTTTTCTGTAAATGTGTCAATCTATGGAATGAATTCCAAGTTTCTAACTCCAATTTTCCAGCTAGATTTTTGGGGAGCTCTAATGCTTTTATTAAGGCATATTGGTGGTGTTAAAGTGTATTCTTGGTCTTACCCCTTTGTAATTTTTCTTTTCATATTCTTATGTTAATGTTAACTTTCCCTTTCCTTGCATCCACTGTTCTTGATTTCTTTCACAAATTTAGTACCTGTTCATTCCTTGAGTCTTTACAGCTGCTTTATAAATGCAATATTCAAAGAATGAAATGGCAAATTAGTTTTAACTATGCTTCTTCTTAACTTTTAGTTTCTTATTCAAAAGCATGCCGCATTGGATCAAGCTTGTGCGTCACCAGCTCTAACTAATCTGCGTTTTCCCCAAGTCCGAACAGGTAACAATTTACTTCTGGGGTTTTTCCAGTGGAAATTTGTATACTTCATGTGTAAAAAAATGTTTCCAGTCATTGGCCAAGAGACATCTTTGTACTAATGGTGTTGTGCAGTAACCAATCGTGTTCTGGTGCTAGATATGCATGGAATCCGTGTGCAGTCTATTGGGTCTCCTGAATAATGTTTGCAGATTAATCTCAGGTGTCTGGAATGGTGCGTGTAGGAGCACATCAAATCAAACTGCCTTAAGATGGCCACGCTTTCAAGTATGGGTGTTCACTTCTGTCTTGATTAGTGACTGCTTTGCCGTCAGAATAATATCTGAAATGTAGTCACCTGCTTTTTTTTCTAAATGAAGACGTCTGTTTTGTTGGACCAAGTCTATAAAACTCATACACGGGTCTGTGGATATGTGGCTATTTTAATATGAGCCATCTAATAGCAAGTTTGTTTCATTGTATGCTGTGAGCTGCACCTGTTTCCACATTGCATGAAGCATTGTGCATTTAGTTTGTGGCCTAGCGTGTTGAAATTGAGCTGTGTAAGTCTGCAATGTATGATCACCCTCATTTAGGCATTTACTTACTCTTGGGCTTGCGGATTGCTGTTCTTCTCTTATAAAGGAATGTCTTCATCTGAAAGCTCCAAAGCCTCTGGTGATAGTGTAACGTTAAGGCAAACTGCAAAGGTCATTGTTGACAAGCCTACTGCCAATGGACATTCAAGACACCCTGTTCACGCTGTTTATACTACATCACAGAAACCAAGGCCAGGTAGAAGCTTGAACCTCGAGAGTTGGAAAACACCAAGGTAAACAATTCACCTCTTTAGCTCTTTTTTTAAACCTAATGTGAAAACTTGAACGTATAAGATATTTTATGTGCCCAGTTAGTGCCAGGCTTCAAAAAATGACTGCCTGAAGACAGTTTCGAATTGCTTCCTAATGTCCATTCTGTATACTCCCAACCAAAACCAGATGGAAATCTGAATCAAATTTAGAGTAAAAAACAAGCCTTAATCTTGACTTGCAGCCATACATTCCATATTAACTCTTTCTGCAGGTTACCCTGCTTAAAACAAGCAATCGTTAAGGAATGCCTGATGTCAGCATGCCATGTTTATGAAAAAAGTAATACAAAATTTACAATATTCTCTATTGCCTGCCATTGCTGGTAGGTATCCTCAGATCCCCAGGTTCATAGTGTCCTAAAATAGCTCATGCAGCAGATAAGGAGGGTAAGGTTGGGTGATACCTGTGGTGGCACTCTTTTCCCTCTGCCCCCACCACTTACCATCCCCTCTTGTTGTTAGGCCTCCCTCCTCCTGAAAGGCTTTGGCACTACCGTCAGAAGCCAAATATGAATGTATTTAGTCTTCTGATAGTTGTTTGTAATGCCGTTTGCTAGACTTACTTAAAAAAAAAGTTTCAATGTTTAAGAAAAAAGGTCGTTATTTGAAAGCTGTGTAAGATTTTCTCTGGCATCCTTAAGACATAAGTGACAAAAACATAAGAAAAAAAGGAAAAAATTCTATCTTAAGAACTGATTTGGTATTTTGCTTCCGATTGTTACTGTGATCTTAATTGTGCATCCCTCGTGCTTTTGTACATCTTTGAAATATACATTTTCTTTCCACAGTGGTGCCCTCACTACTGTTGGAAAGTTGAACCACCATGTTTCTGCGTATGAAAAAGCCTTTCCCATCAAACTGACGACTAGTTCATCTTGGGGTGGTTCATACCGTCGTAGTCCCATAAAGGCTCAACGGCGATGTATAGGTGCAGCAGAAGAGGTAAATATATATGATGATTGTGCCTCCGGATATGTTTATCAAATGATTCTACTTTATAGTTGAAGCATTTATTTGAACCTGCTATGAATCTCATAACTGTGCTGTGACTGAATGGCAGTAGATGGCTGCTGTATGTTTTTCAGCAGGCTTTTTCCCCATTTAAGTTTCCTGAATACTTTTGGTCCTCCCTGCTTTTCCCCTGCACTAGTACATTGATATCCACTGTATAAACTTGCCTGTTGTACTCTCGATTCAGTTCTCTCTGATTGTCTTAAAAGAACATTGCTCTTTAGTGTCGGCAACCAACCATTCATTTAATGAGATTAATGATATCAGTACAGTAAAAAAGATGGTGGGCCTCCAAAAAGATAAGGCCCATGATCGAAACACTGTTTCTTCAATTTGCACTATCTTTGTATCTCCCTTTTTTCTTTTAGATCTGTTAATCTTTCACTTATTCTTCCTTCATCTCCTTCTCTTTATTTGTCTTCATCTTCCCTTCTCACATTCTTTGTCTTTCTCTTTCTCCATCTTTCTTAATTTTTTTAACAGTATCCCCTTCTTTTGCTTGTCGTCTCCCTGTCTTTGTTTATGTATACACCACACTACCTGTCTTCCTTGCTTTTTAGGTCTCGACTACAGCATCGCTTTAGCAATGCTTGTTTGTTGAGATTATAGTAAGGCTTTCAAAAGTCTATCCAAAACTGTGGATCGGGTACAGTTCATGTGAGCCAGGCGCGTGCACATAGCCAGCCACATCGCACACCACCATTTGTCTGAGTCTCGGCATCAGACTTCGAAGCAAGCCGCTCCCCCGCCCCCCAATGCCACTCCCCATTCCCCCACCACGCAATGCAGAGAGCTTGTTTTTTTAACTTCAGCGCGAGGCGCGTGCTGTTTTTTTTTTTTTTTTTTGGGATCCTTTATCTGCATTATAGAAAGAAATGGAGCACCAGCGCCCTCTTGTGGCAACATGCGTGCGCACGCTTGTTTGGACTAAAGGATGCACGTGTCATCTGTCCTGACCAATTTGTTTTCGAATCCAGCTAATCCCCGTTTTCGCTCGTGCGCAGTGCAGGGTCTGCACCGATCTGTTTGCAGCTGCTTGTTTGCTGCTATTTTCAATCCACTTCGTCTTCGTTGACTGTGTTCGCGGCTAATGTTAAAACCAAGGGTGAAGGCCTTAGGCTGTAGGGCGGACTGTGGAGCATGGAAGGCGGGCGAAAAACCAGCAAAGAAAAACTTTGTTTTTACAAATAGACAAAAAAGGACAGTTTTTCTTATAAAAGATGCAGTCTAGAATTAATTAAACGCCCGTCATGCAAAAAGTAAGATTTCAACCAAACAATATCTTGTGAAATGGAGTGTTTGAGACTTTCAGTGCTGATGTGTCAACTTACAATAAGACACAGAAACTAGTTAAGGTTTAAGAGAAGTGTATTAAATACAAAGGCCCGCGGAAACGGTGCCGGCAGAATGAACACCTGAGGCAATACTGACAGAAGTTAGATAAGGCAATTCTATGACAGGCAAAGTAAGTAACGTGAGTCCAAACAGCCAATAGGAAAGGAACCATAGAGGTCTACAATGTAGAAGGGTTTACAGCAACTGGAACGCTAACCTAGGTTATACAGTAATACATCATCTCCCCCTTTTGGAAACACAAAGTGAACAAAAGACTTAATTAATACATAATAAAATCTCTGAATTTGCTGGGCATTTGTGATAACCTACCATAACTGGTGCATGTGGCTTCAAAAACATTAGATGGAGAAGAACCATCATTCTCCAATTGAGTGTTACAAACCTCATTAACTTCAGTAGTTACAGTATTCTGGATCACAGGTGTATTCAGACTTTGGTTACCCTTTTCCACATCACACTCACCACCAGAACTTACTGGGATATATGCTGGAAGCGTGGAAAAATTGATCTCATTACTGGAAGCTATTGATTTTGACACTTCAGAGATGTTTCCTGCATTATTACAACCAGTAAGGTCATCACCCCAAAAACAATCAGACTGAAAATCAGGCTTGGGAGAACTTGATTTGGACAAAACATCTTTCTGAAACATTTTAAGTTTAATGACGTCACTCTTATTTCTCCAACCCAATTTATCCAATTGAACTGCGCCTCCTGAAGCCTCTACAACTTCGCAAGGTTCATAGTACTTTGACTCTCCCTTCTGCTTCACAAACTGCTTCATCACAATGACACAATCTCCTTTAGCAATGTCTTTGTTGACAGCTTTATGAGTCTTGTCATGGTATGCTTTTGTCCTCATTTGCTAATCACATATATTTTTCTTCACCTTTTAATAGTCTATCATTCAAAGCTGTAAAGTCTTTTTCCCGTTTTTGAAGAATTGAGAATTTGGGAGAAATGTCTAACAGATTGCCTACTTCTCATAAGATAGAATGGTGAAAAATGTGTAACTGTGTTGACCGTGTTGTTGAACGTGTCCACTCTTTCCTGCGTAAATTCAACAACAGGTAAATTGTTTGAAACAGCCATTTGAATGCCATCCTTTAAGAAACGGTTAACTCTTTCTACTTGCCCATTCGATTTAGGGGAATACAATGTTTTTTTTTCCCTGGAAAATGCAATTCTTCTTGAGGAATGCAATCATCATTTCAGAAGTTAGTCTTTTCCTGTTGTCTGACACAAGTACGTGTGGCAAACCACCTATAGCAAAAAGACAATCTAAAAACGTTATCACACTCTTGGAATCTATAGTAGGCAGAAACTTGAAATAAATCCATTTGCTATAGTAATCACAAACAACTATCAAAAATCTAGATGAAAATTCCAATGCATGAAAAGGTCCAGAAAAATCAATTGCAATTTTACTCCAAGAAAAGGTTGGTATATCCACCAATTGCAATTCTTGCACCCTGGGCTTCCAATGTTTATCGGATTTCAAACATGTGGTACAAGAATCAACTTAGGAGTTAACTTCATATTGTTTGAGAACCTTCTTGGTTAAGGTAGAACCAAGATGGGATTTGTGGGCCTTTTCTATGAGTAACTTTCTCACTTTAGGTGGGGGTGCAAGCAAATCACCTCTTAAAATGAAACCATTTTCTATGCTTAATTCATCAGATAAATGTGCGCATGTTTTTAAATCCGAACACAAATTTCTAATTGGTGGCCACGTACTGGTAATAAATAATTTAACTTTGCTTAACACAGGATCTTCATTCAATTGTGTAATCCATTCAGACTCTTCACAAATTTGAGAAAACTGATTACTGCAATTAATAAATGAAACAACACAATCAGTGGGGAAACAGCCTGAACAACGATTTTCTAACAACGAGTGGCCTGAACAACGACTCATAAACAACGACCTGAAACTGAACCACGACCACCTCAACAACTACTACATTAAACAACGAGTGGCCTTAACAACGAATTATCAACACGAGCAAAAATGTATATAGATTTTAATCTACCAAGTGCGGCCAATAGATGGCACTGTAGAATTGTTTTCAGATGTTTTTATGCTGACATGTTTATTTTAAAATCGCCAAAAATAGTGCATTTGGTTTTAATTTTACTTTTGATATGCCGCAAATTAAGTTAGCATCCTAGTTGTGACCACTTTCACACTCCCAGATTCACAGTGACATTCTGTGTGATTTCTGTGATGTTGCACTTTTTAATTCAGATTCTATTGATCAGTGCTAAAAAAAAAAGTTGGTTGGATAATATATAATCATTTGAATAACAGACCACCCGGCACTTCCGCTTTATTTATCAGTTTCTAGCATTTTTTTTTCATCACTGCGATCGCCCTTTTCGTCAGGTTTCATTAATTTCTTTTCCTCAATTCTTCTGTCTTTTCTGCAATGAATCCTGTAGCTCTAGGAATGGCTCAGCTACGAGTATTTTCATGTTTGATGACAACATCCTAAGATAGCCCAGTTCCCTAAGAAAAAATAGATTTTCTTTAATCGGACGTCAATACCAGAAATATTTTTATTTAATTCAAGGCTGGAGATTAACAATTAGTAGCAAAGTAAAAAATGACATTAAAAAAAGAGGTAAGCGTCTACGTGTAAAAAATAGTATTGTTAAAAAAGAAAAACACAGTAAGAATGGCATTTTCAAATATAGCAGGTTTTCATTTACACCAGGTTGAAAATATGGGTAGATTCGGTTTGTATGTCAAAAGAATGTTTTCGTGGTTCAGTTAAGTCGTGGTTCAATACTTAGTGATTAGCATTTGGTCGTTCTTTAGCCTTCGTGGTTTAGGCATTCGTGATTTCAGTGGTAGTTGTTTAATCATACAACCAATCCGTGTCATCATGCTCTTTGGTGTTGTCCTAATTCAATGGAAGACGCAACAGAAAATCAGCTCTAACATTACATTTGCCTGCAATATGTTTGATGGAAAAATTATACTCTTGCAACTTAGAAAGTAATCTAACTAATCTTGAAGAAACTTTACCATTTCCCCTACCACATCCGTCCATTAGAAACGTTAGGGGTTTATGAATGAATGAATGAATGAAAGGAAATTTATAAACGACAACTAAGCCCGAAGGCATCAAGGCGCCTAACCAAAGAAAATCATAAAAGGCAAATCCAGAACTAAGGGTAGGCTTTGGCAAATAGCCACGTCTTGAGAGCCCTCCTAAAGGCTTGTCTTGAGGGAAGAGATTTAATCTCAATCGGCAGAGTATTCCACAACTTTGGAGCCAAAGTTGAAAAAGCTCTGCCACCCGACTTGGCTCTACGAACACGGGGGACTGATAGCAAGGATTTATTGGCGGAGCGCAGAGTTCTTGAAGGGGAATAAGGAGCCAACAGGTCCCTTAGGCCTCCAGATCTGTTTGTAGCCAAAGCCCAATAGATCGAGCATAGGGACTTAAAAGAAATCCTGGCCTCGATTGGAAGCCAATGCAGTGTCTTTCTGGCAGCCGAGGCAGAAGCCCGCTTAGGTAGATCCAGAACAAACTTGGCGGCGGCATTCTGCACCATTTGAAGTCGCATTAACAGACCTTTGTTAATGCCTAAATATAAGGCATTACAATAATCAAGTCTTGAGCCTATTAATGCAATTACAACTTGCTTTCTGGCTTGAGGGGACAGGTAAAGTTTGATCTTCCGCAAGATGTTTATTATACCCCAACATGTGAAGATAGTCCTCTTTACTTGCTGACCCATCCCCAGGGTAGGGTCAATCATGACTCCTAAGTTCCTGGCCAGGGTAGTGGGTGTCGGACACACGCCCAACGATGTAGGCCACCATTCCGCCGACCAAATATCCTCCTTTTCTCCGAACACCAGAATTTCTGTCTTCTCGCCATTAAGCTTCAATGAATTGCAAATCATCCATTGAGCAACTGCCTCCATACAGTGTCTAAAATTGGAGGCAGCAGAGATGACAGGTTGGGCAAGATTTCAATATCTGCGTGTCGTCGGCATAGGAGACTACCTCCATCCAATAAGATCTAATGAGCCTGGCAAGTGGGGTCACATAGATGTTGAAAAGGGTCGGACTTAATGGCGACCCCTGAGGGACCCCACAATGCACAGGAAGGGATGGAGATGGAAACTCCCCCAGCTTAACTCTCTGTTCCCTCTGGCCGAGAAAAGAGGCCAGCAAACTAAGTGCGGGCCCCTCCACCCCTATCTCCCTCAGCCGAGATGTTAACACTGAGGGAGACCGGGTATCAAACGCAGCCGTGAGATCTAGCAGGATAAGGAGAGTGGTCTGGCCCTTATCTACTCTGGTGCTGATGTTGTCCAGCACAATGGTAAGGGCCGACTCCGTGCTATGCTCTCTCCGAAATCCATGCTGCGAGTGATCCAGAAGGCCAGAGGTTTCCAGAAAGGCTGCAAGATACTGGCGACCAATGATCGGTGACCAATTCAAATTTCCTACCCCAAAGGTACATTTTAAGTTTCTCCACCGCTCATTGTGCTATAGTTTATTTCATCTTCAAGTAACCGTCTAGAAATAAAAGCAATGGTATGTACCTCACATGCGACCTTTTGAGTGAAAACTGCTCCAATGCCAACAGAGCTAGCGTCCACTGTGATGATATTGACACCTTCGGGATCATAAGGTTTTAAAGTGGGAGCATTTAGTATAGCTTTTTTGATCACTTTAAATGCAATATCCTGATCTTTTGACCATGCAAATTTTACACCCTTGCGAAAAAGAATACATAATGGTTCCAATTTTTCTGAATAATTTTCAACAAAACGAGAGTAATACTCACTTAGGCCAAGAAATGACCTAAGGGCATCTTTATCACAAGGTTCAGGGGCATCCGTTATAGCTTTAACTAAGTCCAATTTGTGCCTAATGTCATTACCACTCAGAATATGGCCCAAATACTCAACCTCTGTCTGTAAGAATTTACATTTGTTCTTTGCTACTGTCATCCCTCTTTCGCTTAACTTGTTAAGAAAAACATCTAGAATTTCATTATGTTACTCAACTGACTTGGCATGCATTAGAATATCGTCTTGGAATTTCTGAACCCCAGTCACGCCTTCCAAAATGCATTCCATCAACTTCTGGAAAACACTGGCTGAGGAAGCCAAACCAAACGGTAGTCTCTTAAATCTATACGCACCTAGGGGAGTAATAAATGTAGTTAACTCCCTTGACTCTTCCGCAAGTTGTACCTGGTGGTACGCAGATTTGAGGTCTATAAGTGAAAAATACTTTGATCCATTTGTGGCTGCTAAAATCTCTTGTATTCTAGGTAATGGAAAACAATCCACTACAATGTTCTTATTTAAAGACCTCAAATCTGCACATAAGCGGACCTCGTCATCCTTTTTTTTAATCAAATCGATCGCGGAAGCCCCTTCCGATGAATTAGTATGTTCAATAACATCTTCTTCAACTAACTTGTTAAGAAGATTTTGTAAATCTGTTTTGACAGACAAAGGAATGGATCTTACCTTGTGCTTCACTAGTACAGCATCTTTTTTCAATTTGATGGCATGTTCGAATCCTCTAACACAACCAATCCTATCCTCAAAAAGAGTCTCATACTGTTAATAATTTCTTCCAAACTATCAAAAGACAGAGAATTAACAGAAGAAATGACTGGTTGCACGAAATTTTCATCTAAAACAATGAGATCCTCCGCGCCTGGTTTAAGAATTATTCCCAATTTCGCTAAATCTTTCGAACCTACTATATCTCTACCATTTTCAGCAACATACATTTTTGTAGGAATCACCCTTCCTTTGATGTTCAAGATATCATGAAAATACCCAAAAGCATTAATCTCGAATTCTCCATAAGCTTTAGGATTTGTCAGTTGCAAATAAGTCTGTGTTAGGCCAATATTTATTATATTTCTCATCAGAAATTCTAGTTATTGGAGATCCTGAATCTGCCATAATTCTAACTTCTACCTCACCAATGTGTACAAATCCTAAGGGACCTTTAATATTATCTGAAGGATCATTGACTGCTAAAACAATATTTGAACACATTCTCATCAAAGTCATTTACATAACTGACCTTTACTTTCTGAAATCTTTGCTGTCTGAAATTATTGCACACACTAGCAAAGTGTCCTACCTTCATGCACTTCGTTCATTTCCTCCTTTTTGCTGGACATCCTGGAAAATCAGCTTTATGGTTCTTTGAGCCACATCTAAAACAAACAAAAACAATTGAATCAGTGGCTTTGTTTCTCTACTTTTCCTTTCTTAGGTAGTATTACTTTTCTTAAGATCATGTACGACATACACTTCTGGTCGAGATTGCTTATCAGAGGACAAAACTTTAGAAGTCTCAAGCGACCTTTCAATCCCTTTAGCTATATCAATAGCTTCTTGTAACGATGGATTTTTACATGACAATAATCTTTCTTGAATTTTCTTTTCAAAACAATAAAATACTAACTGGTCCCTTAAATATACATCCACCATCTCATTGTATTCACATTTTGTAGCCAAAACACGTGAAGCTCCAATATATTCTTCAACAGTTTCATTTTCTAACTGTTTGCGCATAGCAAAAAGACGACGACCAATCATTGTTTGGCTCCTCTCCAAACTGTTTTTCTAATCGTTTTAGCCCTTCTTGATATTCATCCAATGGAATGAATTGTCCTGGAGGAACCTCATATTCTGGTAAACTGTCAAAAATGTCCTGTCCTGCAGCACCTAGCAAACCGTATAAAATGGCTCTCTTTCTCTCTGGCTCATTCTTCTTTCCGTCTATTGCAACTAAATTGTTTTCAAACGCCTTAGCCAGTTCCTCCATTTCATTACCGGTTTTCCTGGATCATTCAAAAATGCAGCAGGTGCGCTAATATTAGTGTTACTAGACATTTCAAAATTTTTCGTTTCTACTTCTTTTTTTACTAAAAACGCTATTTTGACTGAATTAGAAGACACAATGTTAGTAATAAATAAGCTTATTCTAGGAAGAAAATCGATCAGGAAAAATATAGTCTATAACATGAGATCAACAACTGAGCTGACTTGAATAAGTAACGTGAACATTTACGTTATTTTACCATAAAAGAATTTGGACAAAGAAACAAACAATTGAGAAAGAAAAAGGATACCAAAAATGATCCTTGTTTAACAAAAACATGTGTTGCTTTACCTCAGCTTTCAACATATTTGTTAAGCATACTGTATTTCCTGAGGAAACTGACTGCGCGCAAACCTGAAGTACACAAAATAGAGTCACGCTGAAATCTTGTGAACACGCACGATCACGCTGTAACTGACATAACCTTTTGACAGATGCAGCTGAAAGGAACTGTCAAAACACAGCTGACGGACGCGATGTCGAAAACACCAACTGTCGTAGTCGTGCGCACGCAAAAACTCTGCCTGTGACGTGAACAAAGACCTTTGAAGCTGTGAGGAATTTTCAACTGCCTCAGCGAAGTGACAACGATGTTGACGAACACCAACTGTCAACCTCCCACGTCGAACCATGAAAGAAATACGACAGACATTTAGCACTCGGAATTAACACAGGCAAAGAATGCAAATTCGTAACTTGCCTGAACAAATTCTGCAAGAAGCTTGACAATCTCCTGAGCTGAAGAAACGATGTCTCATGACTTGTCAGTCGGAGTGTCTCGATTCAAACAAACACATTATAATTAGTGTGGAAAATTATGCCCCATACAATAAAAAATAAATATCGACTTGCCTTATGGGAAACCACTGAAGACCGGAAAAAAATCTTCATGAAATAAAACCATCTTCGGCGGGCCTTTGCTAACTTCGAATCACCGTCCTCGTCGCCATTTGATGTGTCAACTTACAATAAGACACAGAAACTAGTTAAGGTTTTGGAGAAGTGTATTAAATACAAATGCCCGCGGAAGCGGAGCCGGCAGAATGAACAGCTGAGGCAATACTGACAGAAGGTCGATAAGGCAATTCTATGACCGAGATGAGAACACTGCTCCACCGTTCACAATAAGAGACCCTTTTAGCGCTCCTTTTGCTTAATAGAGTACTCTGCCCTTTCCTGGAACCCTTCCTAATGGTGATGGATGCATGACATTTGCACTGGTTCATATTTTCATTCCCACACACACACACCCCACACACACACACACAAACCCTCCTCACACACACAAACCCTCCTCACACACACAACCCCCGCACACACACAACCCCCGCACACACACAACCCCCGCACACACAAAACCCCCTACACACACAACCCCCTACTCACACAACCCCCTACACACACAACCCCCTACACACACAACCCCCCTATACACACAACCCCCCTACACACACAACCCCCACACACACACAACCCCCCCACACACAAACCCTCCTCCCACACACAACCCCCCCACACAACCCCCCACACACAACCCCCACACACACACAACCCCCCAACACACACAACCCCCAACACACACAACCCCCCCACACACAAACAACCCCTCCACACATACACACCCCACACACACCCCCACAGACACAACCCCCCCCACACACAACCCCCCACACAACCCCCAACACACACACACATCCCCCAACACACACACATCCCCCAACACACACAACCCCCCACACACAGCCCCCCACACACAGCCCCCCACACACATAACCCCCCACGCACACAGCCCCCCACGCACACAACCCCCCGCACACAACCCCCAAACACCCACAACCCCCCCAAACACACACAACCCCCCCCACACACAATCCCCCGCACACACAACCTCACACACACCCCCCCCACACAGATACAACCCCCCACATATATACAACCCCCCACATAGATACAACCCCCACATAGATACTACCCCCCACATAGATACTACCCCCGCATAGATACTACCCCCCACATAGATACAACCCCCCACACAGATACAACCCCCCACACAGATACAACCCCCCACACAGATACAACCCCCCACACAGATACAACCCCCCACACAGATACAACCCCCCACACAGATACAACCCCCCACACAGATACAACCCCCCACACAGATACAACCCCCCACACACAACCCCCCACACACCACCAGAAGCACACAACCAGAAGCACACAACCAGAAGCACACAAGCACACAAACACACAACCACAAACCACAAGCACACACAACCACTCAACCACACACATCCACACTCTACCACACAACCACAACCACACACACAACCCCCAAACACAACACACACAACCCCCCACACACAACTCCCCACACACAACCCCCCACACACACAACCCCACACACACAACCCCCAACACACAACCCCCCACACACACAACCCCACACACACAACCCCACACACACAACCCCCCACACACACAACCCCCCACACACACAACCCCCCACACACAACCCCCCCACACACAACCCCCCCACACAACCCCCCACACACAACACCCCCAAACACACCCCCACACACACAATCCCGCACACACAATCCCGCACACCCACCACAACCACACACACAACCATCTATCTATCCATCCATCCATCCCCCTCACTCTATCGCCCTCACTCTTATCTGTCTAACCCCCTCACTCTATCTGTCTATCGCCCTCACTCTATCTGTCTATCGCCCTCACTCTATCTGTCTATCGCCCTCACTCTATCTGTCTATCGCCCTCACTCTATCTGTCTATCGCCCTCACTCTATCTGTCTATCGCCCTCACTCTATCTGTCTATCGCCCTCACTCTATCTGTCTATCGCCCTCACTCTATCTGTCTATCGCCCTCACTCTGTCTATCGCCCTCACTCTGTCTATCGCCCTCACTCTGTCTATCGCCCTCACTCTGTCTATCGCCCTCACTCTGTCTATCGCCCTCACTCTGTCTGTCTATCGCCCTCACTCTGTCTGTCTATCGCCCTCACTCTGTCTGTCTATCGCCCTCACTCTGTCTGTCTATCGCCCTCACTCTGTCTGTCTATCGCCCTCACTCTGTCTGTCTATCGCCCTCACTCTGTCTGTCTATCGCCCCCACTCTATCTGTCTATCGCCCCCACTCTGTCTGTCTATCGCCCCCACTCTATCTGTCTATCGCCCCCACTCTATCGCCCTCATCTATCTGTCTATCTATCGCACTCACTATCTGCATGCTGAGGTAACCTAGCCTATGATGTCATCTAGGGGTAACCTATCCTATCATGTCATCTAGCACTGTTGTCTCATGCTGTGACCTGTATTTTATCACTGCTTGTACTTAATAAACAGATGTTAAACAAAAGTGAATGCTGAGTGCCAGAAAGGCTCTGGCCATGGTTTGAACTGCATGGAAACCGGAGAGGTATAACCCACAAGAGCTATGTGTTTTCTTGAGTTAGTAGGAAAGGGTTTTTCTCAATCAGTATCCAGTAGGGGCTCCCCTGTTGTGACTTCCTCCATCACTGCTTGAAACATAAGATGGAAAAACACTTGCCAGTCCCGTTCAGAGATTAGCTTGTTCACTTCATGTCCAGCAACTGCTGTATTCGACTTTCCAGAAAGTAAATCTCCCTGTGTATGGAATCCTCTTCTGGGAGGTTGTCAGCCTAAATAGTCCATGGGGCCAGATCCCTGTTAGGATGTGGTCCTAATTTTAGATTACTTCTAGCTTCAGAATTCGAGAGCCGAGCTACACAATCGTTTCCGCCTATAAAGTACTCTTCATGAAAAGAGTATGCCACTGTGCCTCATAGTTGTGCCTATCGTGCTATACTAAGTGGAATTACCATTAATTGGTCATACAATTTTATTGTAAAGCAAAACAAAAAACGACTTGCAGTGATCTGCTACATCCCCTTTGACCTTTCACTACCCCACCTTTTTGGGCTCATAAACTATTACTCCACTTTATATATTCCACAGGTGATCCTCAGTGCTTTGAAGTTGGCTCTCAGCAGTTAAGTGCTGTAGAAATAATCTACAGTATATATTCTTTCATTAGTGAGGAGTGTAAAGTACTATGTTCCACCCTAGAAGCAGTGCACTTATACTTTGCACAAAGTGGCATTTGATGGTTAATCTTCTGTTCAAAATGTTATTTATTTGCTTTTTGAAGTTATCTATATTGCACATTAAAACTCCAGGTGGGAGAACACTTCACAGAATATGGCATAGAAATAACATTGAAAAAGAGAAAAATTACCAGAATTCAAGTCTTCAAAAAGATATTGATTGGTATGTTTGTAGTGCAAGTTTGGGAAGACCAGATAAACAAAAGAGTACAGATTATGAGCAGTCTTTTAGTGCTGTTTAAGGTCTCTTTTGAAAGCGGACATTGATGTAGCCTGTTGTATATGTTCCTGTATCGCATTCCAGATTATGGTAATTTGGCAGAAAGAAAAGGACTGTGCTAGTGTAGGAGAATTTATGAATCTAATAGTGTCCAACTTGAGCAGAAAGTTCTCTTTCTACCACAAATCTGAAGATTTTGAGGAAAATATTCTTGTTTGTTAGGTGAATCAGTGATTTTTGTCTTTCCTGTTGACAGACTGTTCGTGAAGAAGAAAAAGAAATGTACCGGCAGCTGCTAGAGGTTGTCACAGGGAAGTCTTTTTTGACCACAACAACACCATCTGTGTTTCCCTCCCATTTGTAAGTTTACAGCATTTGGTTAGTGGTGTTCGTGTGATCTAGTATCCTTTGGTTTTCAAACTAAACCAGCCATGTTCCATTTGTTTTGTAATGTTAAATCTGTTTGCTTTAGTTCTGAGTTTTACTGTACCTTCCATATTTGCTCAAAAATCCTTAAAGACTTGGAGGGGGGGTATACCTTTCAGCCTACCTTTAAAAGCAATAAGGGTAATTTACTGTTAGTTGAACACAAGTTTGCAGCATGTTATAAAATATATATGGTGCACATTCTGTTGCTCTCTAGCGTTGGGTTTGAAATATTTTAGTTTATTCTGGCTTCACATCATACCAGTCTGCTTAAGCTCCTATAATCAACAAAAATACCTCCAGGAAGCAGTATTGAGGCTTGGGCTTTGACTTTGCTCCTGTGATGATAATCTAATAAATGCATTTGGTTTAGCAGTAGTTGTGTTAGCCCACTTAGGAAGTAGTCGCAGTGCATTGAGGTGCAATCTCTTTACATTGCAATGTAGGTCAATGCTTATCACTTTCAGTGTTGCACCAGATGCAGCAGCATGTTGCTACAAAAAAAAATGTGCACAGCAATTATTGTTTGGTGGTTGACGACGTCACATGTCTAACTCTAAAAAGGCATCTCATGTTTTATCTTTTCCAGTGCAAAGTGCCTTTGTTCCTTTTTTGGCAATCTGGTTCGCCACTTGATCCCTGTCCAGCGAAATGCCTGGGAAGAGTAGCGCCTGCAGTTAACATCCTGCTTAATCCGCTGCTCAATCTCTCCCTGATCACGGGAGAGGTACCTTTGGCTTGGAAACATGCTTTGATCTTGCCGCTGCTCAAAAAGCCAACCTTGGATCCCCTTAACGCTAACTATAGGCCGATCTCCCTCCTCCCTGCCCTGGCAAAGGTGATTGAGAAACATGTGCAGTTCTCTATTTCCAACTTTATTGAGAGCAATAACATCTTACATGATTATCAATCGGGTTTCCGTGCTAATTTTAGCATGGAGACAGCCCTTCTTGAGATCACCGATGCCATCAGAGAGACTCTTGACCTCGGGGGTAAGGCTATTCTGGTTATGCTGGACCTGTCGGCGGCTTTCGACACCGTCCCTCACGACGGTCTCCTTTTAAGACTCTGGGAGATCGATCTTCGTGGGACAGTGTGGAACTGGTTTAAATCTTTTTTGACTGGCCGCGACAAGTGGTCTGGGCACCTCCGTTCTCCGCTGAAATGCCGCCGCTAGAGCTGGGGGTTCCCCAGTGGTCTATCCTGAGCCCCACCCTTTTTAATATCTATATGGCCCCTCTGGCGGCGGTAGCGGAGTCCTTCGGTGCCCGGATCATATCTTACGCTGATGACACCCAGCTCCTTTTTACGTGTAAGAAGGGAGAGGCTTTTGATGGTAGTCGGATCAAAGATTGCCTGGGTGTGGTCTTTGACTGGTTTCGGCAGCACAGTCTGAAATGCAACTCCGATAAGTCGGAGCTGCTCTTTATCGGATGTCCGCCTGATCCCAGCTGAAAAACATGGTGGCCCCAGGACATGTTTCCACCTGATGTGGCCTCCGCAAAAGCAAAAAACCTTGGTGTGTTGTGTGATGACGGCCTTTCTTTCAGACCCCAGATCATCGGGTTGTCTGGGAAATGCTTTGGAAGTTTCTTCCGTTGCTGTCTCTGCAACTCAAAAAAATCATTGTTCAGTCTCTAATAGGATCGCGATTGGATTATGCGAATGCCCTTTATCTAGGGCTGCCTAAATATCTGCTGGCCCGTCTGCAAATTGTGCAGTACTCGGCGGCAAGAGCCATTTTTGGTCTTCCGCGTAGGGCAAAAGCCTCCGAATTGCTTAAGAGACTGCATTGGTTGCCTATTTCTAAAAGAATTACTTTTAAGGTTTTGACCCTTGCTTTTAAGACCCTTCATTCGATTGGCCCCAAATATATTGGGAAGCGTATGGCCTTTTATGCGCCGAGGACGACTCTACGGTCGGCCTTGTTGGCCAAAGCCGTTGTTCCTCCTATCAGACTCGCCCGGATCGGAGGTCCCTCCTTCCGATACTTGGCTTCACGTTGCTAGAATGAGCTTCATGTTTCCTTAAGGAAAGCCAACAGTCTCCTTTCCTTTAGAAAGGAGTTGAAGACCTGGCTTTTTTTCTGTATGATTTCTTTCGGCCTCTGCGAGTAGCTGTGTTGTGTTCTCTTCTCCAGTTCTCTTTGCCAAAGCGCCGGGACACCCCTTGGGGTAGCCGTGCGCTATAAAAGAGACATAACATAACATAACACGATGCATGTGTAATATGCTTTGCATAAGAGTCTCTTCACAGCCTGCTCCCTGTAACTATCTACGAGTGTCATGCCCATCAGCGCATTAGTCACCCTCTTTCATGGTCTTAGGCTGCTTCCTATACTCCCATCTTTCTAATCCCAAACCCGACTGCCCCCTCCCCCATGATGGGAATTATATTGGCAGTGTTCTTCATATGCTGGAGTGGAGCATGTAAGTCTCCCTACCCCGCTGTGCATGGCAGGGTTAGTGGTAGGTGAAGGCACAGTGTCAGCAGCCTTTCTAAGCAGCGGTAAGGTGTGGGAATCCACATCCGGTAGAAGAAGGTGGGCAAGAATCTGAAGAATGACACGGTTGGGTACAAATGTAAATGTGATTGCTGGGGACGTGAGCGTTGGTGGCTGCCACTCTGGTCCTTCTCTCCATTCCCTGGTAATTATGGTGTTTGAATGGAGAGAAAGACAGTAGTAGCAGTCTTGGTCTACAGCTTGGTCAGGGCTTTTAGTGGAGCTGTAATGGTCATCTGTGGGTGTAGAGATAGTGCACCTCTTTGGGGGCGAGGTTGGGGTATTGATTGGATGTCTCTTGGCAAATTAAGGCCTAGGCTTCATAGTTCTGGTGCATTAGGAAAAGTTCTGCAGATGGAGGGCCCCAAAACCAAATGAAAGGTGAGTTGTGAGTGCAGATCTGATGTGTCTCTATACAAGTGAAGAGGGAGAGGTGCACCTGTGTGAGTGCAGGATGACTGTATGAGTGCATGGTGAGAGTTGTGCCTGTGCAAGTGTATATTGCCCTTGCATCACTGATAGGTGAGCAATGTACCTGTGCTGCATGAACCAGATCCTTGCTTGAGTGAAGGGAAGGGGACTCTCAGTGTATTGTAAGAGTTGGGCCCTTCTGAGTGTATGATGAGCAGTACTCTTATATGTGTGCATAGTGTTGGTATGTGCCTGTGCAAGCTTGAGATGGGTGCCACTGTCTTGTGTTCCCCTCCCCCAAATTTTAACAGGAAGTGAATCGCCATTATAACTGCATATCATTAGAAGTCTAATTTCCTTCTATGCCTAGGAGAGAGGGACAGAGCAGTAGTTTTGCTGAATATTCGGTCTTTATCTCACAAATTATAGTCTGCTTCTGAGCCATTCCTTGGATTGTCTCTCTTATCTCTCCTGTTCAGTCCAATCCTTTTATACTAAAATATTTCTTTATAGTATTAGTCTTTTCCAGTTCATGATACATTCTTTGCTTTCAGACTATCGAAGTTTCTCCATTTTGTGCAATTAAATATATTGCTACCAAAGGTTCAAAATACAAGGTCATATCATTTTTTCCCTTATAGCTTTCTAACACCTGCCCACAATTTCAGCACAAGAGTCTGCATGTATAGTATATCTTTACTTCTCCACGATCCACTCAAACACGGAGTCCTAAAAAAAGCCAAGTTTTGTTACAATTCCAGACCATGTTTTCAATTTCGGGTCTCAGAGTGGCACCTTGTGCATGCCAATGTGATTGTCTGAGAGAATATATTTATACCTTTTTGGGTGAGCTATAAACAATAAGTGGAAAAATACTGAATGCGACAGAGGTGAAAACTGCGTGGCAAAAGGATTGCTGTTCATGCTCTCTGACCCTCTTCACTGAACTGAAAATCTAAATCAAATTCACAAGCAGCTTTTACCGCAACTTTATTTCATGAATCCCTATTTAATAATTTCCTGTAGACTCCTGTGATACG
The DNA here is from genome assembly GCF_964263255.1 of Lissotriton vulgaris. Classification (NCBI taxonomy): domain Eukaryota; kingdom Metazoa; phylum Chordata; class Amphibia; order Caudata; family Salamandridae; genus Lissotriton; species Lissotriton vulgaris. Next base: position 1,329,609,426 of record NC_141685.1, on the reverse strand, counting down.
GCCTTTGCAGATGGTGGAAAGCCTTCCTTAAAATTGCCTGGTCCTTCGCCTCCCTGCATCTCAGAAAAAAGCTTATCAATTGCAGATACTTGTATAAAAACTGCCATGGAACTGAAGATCGAATTTCTGTTGAAGGTGTGTAACTGGTATAGGAAAGTGCCCCTTTTTGACATGGCATCTGATAAATTTTTGACGAAGTGGACTATGTTCCTGCTGTCCAGGTCCCCAGTGCCAGATCTCTTTACCAAAATTATACCATTGTTCCCCCAATTAGCAATACATTTGCACCCCTTGTAAGTCCCTAGTAAATGGTACCCCTGGTACCTAGGGAAAGGAGGCTCCAGAGGGTCTGGAACGGCTGCAGCATGTATTGTGCCACCTTAAGAGACTCCTCAGCACCCATATGCAAACTGTTGTTGCAGACTTTGTGCCATGGCTCAGAGAAAAGTGCCATGCCTGCTGACACTACATGCAGTATAGGTAAGTCACCCCTACAACAGGTCTTACAGCCCATAGGCAGGGTGCAATAAACTACATGTGTGGACACATCTGCATGAGCAGATATGCTCTTGTAATGTCTAAGACGATTCTTACATTGCAAGTAAACCGTAAAGCTATTTTGAGTACATGTGCTGGACACTAGTGTTCACAAGTGTGAGAAGTTGGCCTGGTATATGCTGTCCACTAATTAAAGTGAGCACCTTGCACCAGTCCAAACGACCTTTATTGATGATTAGGTTAAAGACAACCTTTATTAAAAGCTATCCTAGTGGTAGCTATTGAGAGCAGCCTTCAGGCGAAGTCTCGAATGAATGTAAAGCAGCTTGTTTTACCAGATTATAACCTCCTGATGACCAAATGAAAGGAGAACCACACGTGTTATAAAAATATAGTATTGCATTCTAAACACTCTCTACTAAACCATTTATGAGATTACACAATATTAAATCACTAAAACAACAGTAAAGAGCACAATACACTGTGGGCTCCAGGGGGAGACCAAACCATATACTAAGAGAGTGGTATAACTACCTCGACTTGAAGGAAGAAAATTACTTCAGGTTCAGAAAGCTTGTTAAGACCTGGCTGTTTGAACAATAACACTCAACAGCCATTTCCCCCTTTTTTCTGCCCTCAAACTAGCTGTGTCTAGGCGCCGGGAAACCCTTTTTGGGTAGCTGTTGCGCCCTACAAATTGAAAAAATAAATAAAATGTAGAATCGCTGGGACCCCAAGGAACCACCCAAGGTAGTGACACTGGACCCACGGGGGAACCGTGCAGTGTGAGAACACAGCTGCGAGCTCTGTACAACTCTATGGGAAAGTCGCTGTTGGAATTTTAAAGATTAAGGACACTTAGGAGAGGACTTTGAGCAAACCCTTTCAAACTTAAAAGGTTCTAAGGCCAGCACCAATGTGAGCATCGGAGTACTCGTGTTACCTAACCCAGGGAAGCCAGGTGCATAGCTGTCAAATGGTGCCGGGGAATCTTCGTTGTTTTCAATGGTGTGATGCTAAAAAATGCTGCTGCAGCGAAGAGAAGTGTCCCTGTGATCCAAGCCTGGATCGGAGCGGAGAAGAATCTGAAAGCAGAGGGGACAGAGTCTGGGTCACTTTAGGGTGACCAGGGGCTCGGTAGACGAATGCCCACCGATGTCGGTTGCTTCAGGTGAGAAGAGGTGAAGCTTGACTCTGCAGCCATGGGGACCAGGAGACTTTTAGGAGGATCAAAGTCCGCAGGCGAGATGTCCCACCAAGGATGTAGAGTGCTGGGGGGTGTGAGAAAGTGCCATCTTTCTTGCCTTGGTATGCCCCCACTTTTTTCTGAACTGCTGATGTGCTTTGACTGAGTGTGCCCTGGGTTCCTGCCAACCACGTACCCAGGGCCTGTGTTCCTTCCCTAAAACTATGTTGAAACTAAAACCCAATTGTCATCTCTGGCCACCTATCAGCCCCTAGTAAATGGTACCCTAGGTACCCAGGGCATGGTGACCAGAGAAGTCCCTTGAGGACTGCAGCACTTATTGTGCCACCCTCAGGGGCCCTGTACTCTGACACCCACACACTGCCTTTGCAGGCTGAGTGTCTAAATAACAGAACTAAAACAGTCCCACAGAACCCACTGCCCTGGCATACTTCAGTCACCCCTCTAGCTGGGTGCCCTCTGCCAGAGGTGGCACCCAGCTAGAGGTGGCAGTTTAGGCTGGACTGTTCCCATGAGACACAGGGTCAGACTGATTTGCATATTGCCATGTCTGAACTTGGGTGGCAGAATAAGGCTAAAGAACGGTGATGGATTAAACCCAGATCTGTTGACTGGGTGTGAGTGTTTGATTGGTTCAGATGCTCCGTCCACCACCACCCCCTTTTGTACCGCTTTGTTCGCCATAAGTTGGCAGGGTATGCTCAGACGTGAGTCCCTTGCTCATTTTGCGACTGGATTCAAGCAAGCCTGGCTGAAGACGGCTGTAATGCCAGAAACCGGTTTTAGGAAACTTGTGTTCGAGGCATGTGGGCTGCTGAATTCATATCTGTGCATAGATCGCCGCCTAGTGTTGGGTCCGGATGATTGCACTTTGTTGTCCTGGAAGAGTCTTTGAAGTATCACAAGATAGGAGACTCCTCCCGTGGACTACAGGGCGCATGGGCATCTTCTCCATCCTCAGATTTTTTTTTTCCGCCATTGGGCTCGGATGTTATTCCTACACTCCAACTTCGGAATCGAAAAAAAACTTTTCTAGAGGCTAAAAGGCCTTCGAATTCGACGGTATTGTTCTCGCTCGGTACCTCTTGACTCGATTAAGCTTTCCATCCTGATCCGGTCATCTACGCGGGCTGTTGGGCTTTTTCGACGCCATGTGGACCTACTGTCGATGGAAAGGAGCCCGTTTAAAAGGTGCCCACAATGCCACTCCAAGTTCCCGCATACTGACAAGCATTCAGTATGCAACAAGTGGCTTTCTCCAGACCATAAGGAAGAAACCTGCCCGGCCTGCGCCCAGTTTCGACCGAAGAAAACCATACGGAATCGACGGGCCGCTAGGCAAGAGATGCAGCGACAGGCACCGGAACCGGACAGCATCTTTGATGAGTAGGAACTTCCAGAAGCTCAAGACTCGGACCTAGAGATCGTCACCGTCGAGGACTACTCGGACTCCGATGACGAGATCCCACCGGGGCAAATCGTGAGTACACTGCCCCCGACACCAATTGCCCCATTACCGAAGGCTCCGGTCGAGGCATCGCCAAAAGGCCTTAGCCAAGGTCAAAAGAAACATTCGACAGCCCCGCCATCAGGCTCGGCTCCGAAACCGAAACCTAAGCCTTCAGAGACCCCAGGGCCAAGTACCGCAATCCCGAAGAAGGTTCCAGAACCAAAGAAGGTTGTTGACTCGAAATCCGTCGACCCAAACAAAAGCGTACAGCCCAAAAGTGTTGACCCGAATAAGAACGTCGACCCAAAAAAGGCCGTCGAGCCAAAGGGCGTCGACCCCAAACAGGTCGTTGAGCCCAGAAAGGACACTAAGCAGCCGAAAGGCGCCGAAATCAAAAGAGACGTCGAGCCAAAAAAGCAAGCCGCGCCAAAGGTCGCCTAACAAAAGAAGGTCGCCGACGGAAAGGGTGCCATCCCGAAGCCTACAATCCGCCCGGAAAAGGCTATTGACCCGAAGACAAGTGCTCCGAAAACACCAGTCGATCAGACAAAGACCATCGACTCAGTAAAGTACAGCCAACCAAAGAAACCTGTCCAGCACAAGAAAAGTGTCGAACCAAAAGACACGGTCGACCCAAAAACACACGCCGACTCTAAAAAAGGGCCCGAGCCGAAGAAAAGCACTAAGGCACCGAGAATCGTCGAGGCTGAAGGTGGTATCGACCCACAGGAGTCACCACCAAAAACAATGGAGGAAGAACTCTTCCATCCTGACCCAGCAGACGATTAGGCAAAAATATACATTAATCCTGAGACTGGTAAAGTCCCAATCCTACGCAGGAAGAAGAGGCCACTAGACACTGACTCTTTCCCCTATTCCATTAAAAAAGGAGGACTTTGGGACCTCTCCATCTAGACCCTTCATTCCCTTCTATCCTATTATGCCTACTATTCCTTTTGCTCCTTACTCTCCTTCTCACCATGGGATGATGAGGGTAACACTTTGGAGGATCCTCAGGCTGATTATGAATATCCACAGGATCCTGAGCCACAAAATGTACCATGGAAGGAGCCAACTGACCCTTACAACACCCATCCCATCCCTGATGTCTCCTCCTATCCAACTAAGCCTTCACCCACTGATGATACCATTGTCTTCAACCAATTAATAGACAGGGCAGCACTATACCACAATGTAGATATGCACAATGACCCTGTCGAAGAAGACTTCTTATTTTGTCAGAGCACTTCCACATGATCACACTACAGCAAGTGCTCCCATTACTACAGCAAGGAGACTTCCTAGCAACATTGGACCTCAAGGATGCGTATTTTCACATACCCATCCATCCAACTCACAGAAAATATCTCCGGTTCACAATAGAAGGTCAACACTACCAGTTCAAGGTTCTTCCCTTCGGGGTAACCACAGCACTGAGAGTGTTTACAAACTGCTTAGCGACAGTAGCAGCACACCTCAGGAGGCAACACATCCACGTGTTCCCGTATCTGGACGACTGGCTAATACAAGCGAAATTGTACCAACAGTGTGCAGAACACATGTCCCAAACCCTTCAGCTGCTGCACAGCCTAGGTTTCTCAATAAACTACCCAAAATCGCATCTGCAGCCATCCCACATACAACAATATCTGGGAGCCACTATAAATACATCAGTGGCAAAAGGCATACCCAAACACAGCGAGGACAGCATGCAGATACTCATTCCGAAATTTCAGCCACAACACTCTCTGCCAGCTCGAGTCTTCATGCAACTCATAGGCATGATGGCATCCTGCATATTCATAGTCCCCCATGCCAGACTTCAAATGCGCCCATTACAAGAATGCCTAGCACGGCAATGGAACCAGGCTCAAGGGCAATTAAAAGACCTAGTGTTGGTGGACAGTCCCGCTCACTACTCTCTGCAGTGGTGGAACCCACAAAACCTTTCCAAGGGGCGACTGTTCCAAGAGCCAGTTCCAAAACTAGTACTAACAGTGGACGCATCACTGACAGGCTGGGGAGCCCACCTCCTTCACTACACAGTACAAGGGCTCTGGACAAACAAACAAAAGAAACTGCATATCAACCAACTAGAGTTGCTGGCGATATTCCTAGCCCTAAAAGCTTTCCAAAAGTACTTGTGCAGCAAGAGCGTGTTGATCTGGACGGACATGACCGCAATGTACTATATCCAGAAACAGGGAGGAACACACTCTCCACAGCTGTCCCACCTGGCACAGAGCATATGGAAGTGGGCAATTCCAAAAGACATCTTTCTCCTAGCAGAACACCTTCCAGGGGAAGACCATCAAATAGCAAACCTGCTCAGCAGGCACAGCCAACAACTGCACGAATGGGAGATTCACCCCAAAGTTCTCCAACCATTCTTCCAAAAGTGGGGTCACCCAGAAATAGACCTGTTTGCCACAAAAGAGAACTCGAAATGCCAGTACTTTGCCGCCAGGTTCCCACATCAGTTGTCACAGGGCAATGCAATATGGATGAACTGGTTAGGCAGATTTGCGTACGCTTTTCCCCCGCGCACCGCTGGTGGCACGCAAACTGCTGCAACAGTCACTCGCGCTAATCCTAGTTGCTCCCACATGGGCGAGGCAGCCATGGTACACAACGTTCCTGGAGCTTTCAGTAGTTCCTCATCAAAGACTGTGCCTCGCACCCCATCTTCTGACTCAGAACCATGGAGAAATCAGGCACCCAGATCCCAATCAAATGAACCTAGCGATCTGGCTCCTGAAGTCTTAGAGTTCGGATACCTTAATTTACCTCCTGACTGCATGAACATTATCAAAGAGGCTAGACGACCAACTACGAGAGCATGCTATGCAGCAAAATGGAAAAGATTTGTTATTTACTGTAGCAATAACCAAATCAACCCATTAGATGCCTCCATACAAAACATTATATGTTACCTACTGCATCTTCAAAGACTACACCTAGCTGCTATAGCAGCATACCTTCAAAACAGGCAACACCTTTCACTGTTTAGAGTACCAGCAATCGAGGCTTTTATGGAAGGTCTTAAAAGGGTGATCCCTCCAAGACACCCTCCTTCCCCAGTCTGGAATCTAAATATAGTACTTACCAGACTTATGGGACCTCCCTTCAAACCTCTACACTCATGCGAACTGCAATTCTTAACGTGGAAGGTGGCTTTCTTGGTTGCCATAACCTCACTCAGACGAGTTAGCGAATTGCAAGCACTAACTATTCAAGAACCTTTCATGCAAGTACATGCTAACATGGTAGTTCTTAGAACAAACCCTAAGTTCATGCCAAAAGTAGTATCAAATTTCCATATTAATCAATCTATAGAACTGCCAGTGTTCTTCCAAAATCCACAGTCAGTAGCCGAGAGAGCCCTACACACACTAGATGTAGAGAGAGCTCTACTTTACTATGTGGACAGAACGAAACCATTTAGAAAAACAAAGCAACTATTTGTTGCTTTTGCACCACAACATAAAGGGAATCCAATATCAAAGTCAGGAATAGCCAGATGGATAGTTAAATGCATTCAAATATGCTATCAAAAGGCTAAACGAACTTTAACCGTCCCCCCAAGAGCACACACTACAAGAAAAATGGGGGCATCCATGGCTTTCCTAGGAAATATTCCTCTTGAAGACATATGTAAGGCAGCCACATGGTCTACCATACACACTTTCACAAAACACTACTGCGTAGACGTGCAAGCAAAGCAGCAAGCTGCTGTAGGCCAAGCTGTCCTCAAAACTCTTTTTCAAACTGCTGCAGCTGGCACAGGTGGTCACCGCTAGAGGAGATACTGCTATACAGTCTATGAACAGATATGAATTCAGCAGCCCACATGCCTCGAACGGAATATGCTACTTACCAGTATGCATCTGTTCTTGGCATGTAGGGCTGCTGACATTCATATCGCCCGCCCTCCTCTCCGGTGCCTGTCGCAGCTGCAGCATTATCTTTTGCATGGCCATCTCTTTCTTTACTATCTCCATCTCTGCCACAATGGCGAAAAACTATTTGAGGATGGAGAAGATGCCCATGCGCACTGTAGTCCAGGGGAGGAGTCACCGATCTCGTGATACTTCGAAGACTCGTCCAGGACAACAAAGTGCAATCATCCGGACTCAACACTGGGCGGCGATCTATGCACAGATATGAATGTCAGCAGCCCTACATGCCAAGAACAGATGCATCCTGGTAAGTAGCATATTCCTTCCGGTCCAGGGAAGGCATGGCTTGGCAGTCCGGGCTGGACTGTTCCCATGAGGCACAGGGTCAGACTGATTTTCATATGGCCATGTCTGAATTGGGGTGGCAGAGTGGGCTAAAGAACGGTGATGGAGTAAACCCAGATCTGTTGACGTGTTTGATTGGTTCAGATGCTCCGTCCATCACCACCCCCTTTTGTACCGCTATGCCAGAGGTGTGGGCACAGGTGCATGAGCCCTGTGCCCCTACAGTACCTGGGGCCATTCCTGGGCACTGTAAGTACAGTGATGCCAATAAGAGTATATGGTGCTGGGAGATTTTCATTACGAACTCCACAGCACCATAATGGCTACACTGAAGACTGACAAGTTTGGTACCAAACTTCTCAGCACATTAAACCTGCACTGATGCCAGTGTGGGATTTAATGTAAAGTGCACCAGAGGGCATCTTAAAGATGCCCTCTGAAAACCTAACCTACAATCCACGCCTGGGCTGAGTGGCTGCCACACAGCAGACCTGTTGCTGGACCCCTGGGTGGAGAGCCCCCCGCTCTCCTGGGCCTGCAACAATGCACATCCTGGGAGAGGTGCTAGGCCTCCTCCCCCAGGATGGGCAGGGGGAAGCTTCAAAGGCATGCCGCCTCTGTGAGCTTCCCCAGACCATTTGCTGTACCCAGCAACTGTCCCCCACCAATTCTGACCCCCACTCTGGCGGGAAGACTGGCGGGAAAAACTACGTCAGAAAGGGGGGTGTGCCAGCCTGTGCAAACCCCCCCCCTCAGATGGGGGAGACCAGGTGAAGCACGACCGCGGGCTCCGGCCATCTTGAAGATGGGGAGCCCTGCCCAATCCCAGCTAGGCTCCTGCCCCCCTCCCACAGGAAAGGGGCAGGCTAGTGGGTGTACCCACCCCAGGACAGGGACCTATTGGTCCCTGCCCTACCTGTAACCCCCCTAAATTCAGTTTTTAGGGGCTCCATGAACCTTCCTTCCTCAGATCCCGATACCACAAGAAGAAAGAAGATCAAGAAGAAGAAGACCTGCCGCGCAGCTGCTAACAGGACGGCAACAACTGACTTGGCCCCAGCCCTACCGGCCTGTCCATCCTGGAACCTGCTCCTGCTTAAATCCCGGCGACTCCCGCGGACAGCCACCTTGGGACACCCGGAGGACCTGCCTGCCTTGACCCTCTTAAAGACTGGGACTCCCATCAGCAGAGGCTCTGCTGCAACAACCCCCCTGGTGCCAGCCAGGAAGCTCCGGACTAGCCCACTCTGCACCCCCGAGCCCGGCCCGTGGCAGAGGGATCCAAGACCACGTGGACGTCCTCCCGGCGACAGAGACCCGAAGTCCAGTGCCCAAAGACCCTCCTCGACGAACCAGGTGACGCCTGCAGACTCAGAACCAGGGGCCCCACCAACCGCGACCAGCTACGGGTAAGCTTTTCCGACACCCAAAGACACCCCGGCGCCCTACAGCCCCCTGTGCCTCCCTTTGGGGTACCTAAGATCTCAACTTACCTCTCAATGTGCTGGTCGCCCCTGGAGAGTCTCCACCCCGAGCCTGCAGCCTTTGTTCCCTTTTGAACTTTTCCATTGGATAACATTGAACGCCCGACGGCTCAAAATCACCCTGCACCCAGCCGTCTGAGCACAGCTGGCTGTGCCACCTTTGTCCTATCCTGCTTCCCCCTTTGCCCTGAGCAAGTGACCTGGAGCCCAGCTCTCACAGCCACGTGGCCTGCTAGCAAGCAGCTACCAACCGAAGGCCCCCGTCCCCCATTGGATAACATTGGGCCTAACTACCTCTGCACCCGTCCGCTCCTGCGCCGCTGATGGTGAACCAACTGTAACTACCTGACCCTGGGGGACCCCTGAGTCTATGCCCAGAACCACCACTTCACCAGTCGAGGACTCACTAGGAAACCGATAACTCACTTACCTGCCATTGAATAACATTGACTGGTTTGACTCGAAAAAGTGTCTACTTTTGAAAAGTTGAAATATTCATATAAAATCATTCGAATTCTGAAATACTCACCTGGGATCAGGAGAGGAGCCAGTACTATACCTTGTAGCCCAGTGCTCAAACGTAAAAGTAATCCCTAGCAGGTTTACTAGTAACTTGTATTTTCTCCATTGGAATCCATTGTCTCCTTTTCTATGAAATTTCTTCTGCCTACTTTTGAAAACTAGAAATATTCTTTAAAAATCATACGAAATACTGAAACGTAATAACTTACCTGTTTTGGGTTGAGACCCCAGTGCTGGCCCCAGGAGACCAGTACTGGATTACAGAAGTAATGAGATCGTACTTTACCTGCAACCTGTATTTTCTCCCATTGGATAAGATTTCTGTTGAAAAGTTTCGAAGTGTGAACTTTTAAAATAGCTTTTTATTCATTAAAAATCACTACAATACCTAAAACGTTTTTGCTAAACTGGTTTCAGCTTAGACCCCAGGACTGAATTTAGGAGCCAGTCCTGGGATTACCAAAGTGATCTACAAAGAAATCAACTGTGTTTATATAAGGAAATCCATTGAGCTCAATGCTAAATTGTGTGTAGAATTGTGTTGCCTACGGCAACCCCTGTACCTATTGTCTTTCCAAAGTTTATTGCCTTTCTGCAAAGTACTCATCTGAGGCCTCTCATATTGAGAGCAGTATATTTTTTATGCCTGTTGATTCTAGAAATAAAACAACTGTATCTTTTGATATAAAAACAATTGGCCTGGAGTTCAGTCTCTGAGTGTGTGAAACCTTTTGCTGACTGAATGTGTACAACAAATGCTTTACACTGTCCTCTGGTACTGCCTCGACCAAGCTACCACTTTAGAGAGCAAGGTCACACCTGGCTCTAACCTCTGTTATACCTCTGGGGTTTGTGGACTCTATATACACTGTACCTTATTCTGGTCCAGTCTATATATATATATATATAGCCACTTTCTCACAGGGGGTCAGTGTCCGGATTGAACACCAACAAGCCTTGGCAACTGCAACCCACGCGGTAAGAGGAAAGATGCTTCAGTGAGGTACGGCCAGGTCCTAGGGACTCTCTAAGCGATGGAGAGTCGGGGCATGTCTGGAGCAACCAGGAAAGTCAAAGTTACCTTCACAGGGACCCACTGGAAAACGAACCAGGATTCGCGAAGGGACCTCAAGAGAAATCACAAAATACCAGCCCACTGAACACTCGTGGAGTGTAAGCTGGTAATCTTCGATGGAAACACTGCTCGGGGTCAGGACTACAAGTAGTTTAAAGCACAGTCTCCGGTATCGCCGAAAAGCATATGCTGCTGCAAATAGACACAGTGTCCAGGGGTTCGGGTTGCACGGTCTCCACGAGGGCTGCGGGTCTCCGGTTTGCTAGGCGCACTAGTCGACCTCGAGGACACTTGGAAACCCACCTCCTGTGTTGCAGAAATCTTCGGAGTCCTCAGGAGCTTCAGAGATGCAAACCGGTCAGATGCGTCTTTGGTGCCTGCTTAGCAGGGAAGTAACTCCTTTACTCCAAGGGAGATTCTTCAGTGACCCAGCGTAGTGTAGATAGTCGAAGTACTTGGTTTCTGTAGCAGAGTTTCGTCCAGGTAAATCTAAAGTCTTGTAGTCGGGGTTCCTACTTTATACCCCAGGAAGGGGCGGGACAAACTCTGGGCACCCACCTACGGGAGGGTCAGGACAGAGGGGTGGTTACACTCATGTCCTTTGTCCAGTTTAGCGCCAGAGCAACCGGTTTGAACTGGACTATGCACAGGGACACCAAATGTGCCCCCAGTGCAGACATCCAAGCACTCTCAGAGTGCACCCACTCAGCCCTAATACACTAATACCTGTCTGGGAGGTGTGACAGGAAGCCTATTGTAATGCCTTCCCCTGCTCGAGTTTGGCTCAGCAGCAGGAGGATAGACTCTGTCTATGGTCTCTGGCTGGCAGCATCCATCTTGTGATGCCAGGGTCGAGAAACTGGTACCGGGTGTACCAGTGTAGTCTTATTTCTCCCTCTAGTAGGGTGGAATCATACCTCCCACACCAGTGACTGGTGTGGAGGTATGATTCCAAGGTGTTTGACACCAAACGCAACTTGTTTCCATGCAGCCGTTTTAAAGTTAGCATTTACGACAAGGTTATAATGCACTTAAGAGTATATGGTTGGCTCATCACAGAACAACCTGTTCCAATTCTGAAGGCTGTAAAGGGACTCTGCTCATCCATCGGCACCCTCTCACATAAAACTCAGCACCCTGCCTTGAGATTGATAAGGCCTGCCATAGGGGTGACTGATAGGTTTATATGTGCAGTGATGTAAGGTAGATGTAGTGAATCTATATCTAAGTAAGGGGTGCATGCACCACCTTACATAGGTTGCAGTAGCCGACCTGTGGTATCGGTTTGAGTGGTCTCTCACGGGTGGCATAATACATGCTGCAGCCCCTGGTAGGCCTCTGGGGTACCTATGCCCTAGGTTCATAGTATACCATATACTAGGAACTTATAAGGGTCCCCCAGATTCCAATCTGGAGTGTACCTTAAGTACTTGCAATCAATTTAGGGAGAAAGTAGATACACTGGGGTCCTGATTAGCAGGATCCCAGTGGGGCTAGTCGAAAACCAGCAAAACACCAGGAAAAGAGTGGGGGTAACCATGCAGTCACGTTCCACCTTCCTACAACAAGTTCCCAAGCTACTTTGTCTTCACTAAAACTAAACTAATAAGTCCACACTGATTCCAGTGATACATTTATTAATACAAACACACAGAGGGCACTTTAGAGGTGCCCAATGAGAATTTACTGACTACTAGTGTTCTGGATGACTGGTGTAGACTAGCCTGCCACCACAGACCTGTTTCTGACCCCTGAATTTTAGAGCCTGCGCTCTCTAAGGGCAAACCTCCTCCAAGCAGGATGGCTAAATGATCAACATATCAAGGCAGGAGGGTTCAGAGGCCTCTGCTGCCTTTGATATGTGACCCAAGGCTTTCCCAGACAGGGAAAATGCCATGTGTCCATTTGGCACCTGGACAGGAGGGAAAATTAGCTAGTTAAGCGATGTGTCCCCCTCTCAGGCTAGTTCCACCCCTAAGGTGGGCTACCTGATAAGGAACAGTCTCTTAGAATCCCGCCATCTTGGTTTTGGTGGGATTAGTCTCAATGGCTCATGGTTCTACCCACTTACCACATGAAGAAGTCATATTGAGGGTGTAGATACCCTTAAGGCAAGTAGCCCATTGGCTACTACCTGTCAATCCCCGTAACACCCCTAAATTGAGTATTTAGGTGGCACCCCTGACACCAAGAACTCAGATTTGATGGATCAAGAAGAGAAGGACACTGAGCGCCGCAAAACATATAACCAATTCTCAAAAGAGAACTTTTTCAAGAAACCATTAGGCAATGAGAGAGGTGATGATTTTGGGGTCCCCCCTAACCTGGGGGAAGGACCAAGCAGATGCCTTGAACACAAAGAGCATAAACAAAAAGCACATCTTGTTGAACTTCGGTCGTGGTCCCATCCTCTTAGGACCACCCCAAGCACAGTTATTGGCAAAAAATGAATCCCAACCAAATGCCCTGTAAAGCATATGGGACGAGATTAGCAGTGGGCAGTGAATATTATAGTATCCAATATCAAAGTAATTCTACAAAGAGCTGCCGTTCAACTAGTCGTTACTAGATATCCCTCACAAGTCAAATGGAAAAGTATTGAAATTATTCTTACATCAAGCTGCAGTTCCACTAGTCGTTACTAGATGTCCCTCACTAGTCAAATGCAAAACCATTGAAACGCTTTCATTAAGCATTTGCATTTGACTTGTGAGTCAAAAATCTATATTTAAAAAAAATACTTACTTGTTAACCAAGTTCTTGGTATCAAAATATATATTAAAGTACAAAATATTTTTCTAAATTGATCTTATATTTCTTTGAGTGTGTGTGTCTCATTTATTGCATCTGTGTGTGTTAACACATGCTTAGCACTCCCCTTTGATATGCCTAACTGCTCTCCTACACTACTAGAAAAGAGCATTTGGGTTCTCATTTGTGCCTCTAAACGAATCTGGGTTTGCCAGGACTCTTTACACTGTGTACCTCTTTTTGGTCCTCTATATAAAGATCCAGCTTCCTACAGCAGGAATCTACTGAGGGATTATGGCAAATCTGGGTACTGAGAATGTAAAAGATTCTTGTGTAAAAAAACAAAAAACAGTGGATACACTATGCTGTAATTGTGCAGTGGGTCTTCACAGAGTTAATGCAAGGGGCATTTGAGGAAGATTTTAATGAAGCCCCAGAAATGCCATCCATTTTAATTGATTTGTACGAAGGGGGTCGGATTCATTACCATTACCAAGATGAGCACTCTGACCATCAAATTAATTTTATCAGAACCCCATACAAGTCTTCACTGCCTATGACCTGTGTAAAATAACATGTCTTGACATCATTAGATATATTTTTTTTAAAACACACATCTACACTACTCTCAGGAACTAGCAGAAAATAAGACTAGGACTGACTTTGATGGAATTGACTCCAAAAAATGTTCCAGACTTCAATTTCGACACCAGAGAATAGTTGAATACATGAGGACCTTTGCTCTCGAAAGACCATATGTGACCAAAAGAACTTTGGCTCTGGGAAGGAGTACGTTAAACCATAAGTTTAGTGTATGACACTGAACCCATTCAAAATAATGAATTTGATAGCAGAATTGGCACCAAAAGTGGAACTGCTCTGCAATGGGAAGGATAAACAAGTGGGTGTGCACAAATGTAGGATTGCAATCAACTCAATAAACATAAGTGTATTGTTAACTGAGCCCCAGAAAAGTGCCTTAGTGCACCTACAGTGATATCACAGCAGAAGAAAAAAATGACTACTGATTTTCGAGGAGTCAATTTCTGTACACTCAATAGATCCTGTAGCAAAAAAGACAAAGAATACAGTGTAGAAAGAAAAGCTAGTTCCATTGACAGAGTCAATGGTGGCTTAGCCACAGTGTGCAGTGATGCAGACTAATTCTGAGCATCAAGGCTTAGAACAGGCACTGGACGTTGAGAAATAGGGTGGGGCTTAGAGTAAGTATCAAATGAGTCCCCCACAATAGGATCAGTTGGATAGATATTATATTGAAGCCTCACCACAAGATGAGATGTCATATCATTCATTAATCCAATGGGAAGCCTTCCCTAGTGGGGTAACCATACAAGCGTGAGAGTATGATGATGATGATGATTTCATCACAGAATGTTTTGTCAAGGTTGAAACACAACCTTAGCAATACTTTTTCATGGGAAAATCAATCTTAATAACGACTTAGGATTCCAAAGTCTTGTTAAAACGAAGGCAGTTAAACGGAGAGTGGAATGAAAATGTAAAGCTTCCTTATGGGACCCACAGTTCATCAGTGACTATGCTTTGCCAAATTCAGTTGTGGTGAATCGGGCTGTTTATCGAGCATTTATGCAGACACAAGGAGACAGCCCTCCTCCTGACAAGGAAGAGTAAGAGTCTATATGGAGTAGGGAAAAGAGGATCAATTGGACCAGCTATGGACTAGCATATGGCAAGTTCACAGGCACTGTTGAGTGCTATAATAGACATTAATGAGAAGTGGAGGAGATTTTCTTACATGTTGTAAAAAGACACAGGATATCATGCAGGAGGAAAGAATAATGAGTAATGCAGGAATAAAATGTAGGTTAGATATAGCCTGATTAATACAAGTCTGCTGCTTCATGGGAAAGTGTGCCTCTGGATTTCAGTGTTTTACAGGCTATAGCAACTTTTGGGTATGCTTTTGGAGGTGAGCATTTATTCGGGCAAAAATTTGAGGATTTTCTGGAAAAACAAAATGGATACTGAAACTTCCAAATCCAGACAGGCATTCAAGCAGCAACACCTGTGATACTAGAAAAGTCAGACACGCTGGCCAAAATCTGGTCAAAGACAACATTGTGTTTCTACTTCACCAGTCACTAAAACCTCTTACAGTGAGGATGTTAATGACAGTGTTGGGAATTATGTCAACAAGCATTGCATTGGTTCTCAATGCACACTTAAATTGATTCTTATACAACAAGGTTTACCTAGTCTGGAGACGGTGGCCTTGTAAGACAGTGTTGTTTACACCCAGAGCACACCAGTGTGTAACAAGAGCAATTTTTTAAAAGGCTGACCATTTGCAGATTTTTATCCACAAGGGAACATAGCCACCAACACCTTTCTACTGGGGTAACCCTCCAGGGCACAAGGGCAATGGTTGAAGCCAGAATACGCATCAATGTGTAGGAGTTAACAGCAGTGAACTAGGATTCAAGGCATTTTAGGAATGTGTTTTACCACAAAGTAGTGTTGATGTGCACAGTCATCCCAGTCATGGTTTGCATTCAAGAAGCATGGAGGCACTCATTCTCTTCAGTAGTCCAAGATGACAATATGAATCAGTGTCATCAAGTATATCTTCTGTCAGAACAACTGTAAAAAAAACAACTGTTTTGCAGGTCTTCTGAGCAGAAACCAATAGAAGATTCCCAAATGGGAAATTCATACACAGGCTCTTGATACATTATTCCTAAACTGGGGGAATCCCATCCACATTGCTGTTCTGAACAAAAATAGAGGAAAATATGAGAGGTACCCCTTAACAAAAATCAAGGGAAGTAGGGTTAACCAACCGATGAGTGAAGGAGAGATTCCCTTGAACAGGACTAAATTAACAAAACTTGAAAGTCGAAAAAAATAACAAGATTCACATATGTAAAAAAAAAAAAATTCACAATTTATTGATAATACAAATGTTAAAAAAGTGGACGATTAGAGAACCACTTGAGACAGATTATTAAAAAAAGGAAGAACAGTAAAAATGATTGACATTCAATATTGACCAGCAAGATTGATACATGGAGACAGAAAACAGTAAGACATTAAACTCGTACAATACTAGATTTATATTTAAACTCTATTTCTGACACCTATGTTATGCACACCACAGTACAGTGTATCAACAGGGATATCCGAGTCGTGAATTATACTAAAAGGTGCGTTGACGCGTTTCGGTGGTTTTCCACAATTTTATCCACCTTTATCAAGACTACAATTGGTATCTGTCGTAGTACATTGGGTCAATATAATCTCCCTTAAAATCCGCTTTTAGATGCAGTCAGATTTCCATTATTTTCCACAATAAAGTGCGATGTAAGTAAAGATGCTGACTTTATATATCCATTTTAAAATCGCATGTCTAAATCGGGCTGCAGGTAAGAAACTCCTGGTGCTAGAGCATTTAAACGTTGGCTGAAGTAATTCCAAGATAGTTGAATCTTGTTATTGTTTTAGACTTTCAAGTTTTGTTAATTTAGTCCTGTTCAAGGGAATCTCTCCTTCACTCATCGGCTGAACAAAAATAAGCAAAAACCGCACCTTCAGAGAGCTGTACCCGCGTACTTTGGTTAATGGTCTGTAGATTATTTGGTAGTAGATGTTTGCTTACACTTTATCCCAACTACCAATGCTATCAAGAACCAATTACACAGTCGCTGATTGCCCGAACATGGGCTCCTTGGTCAAGTTCGTAAAGTTGCTACTTCAGGCCAACTTGTTGAACGAAGAGGGGCAGCTTTTACATCTCAAATCAAAGGTAACACATTTTGCTGAGAAGGGTATGACTATCTTTACCTAAACTAGACCACCAACTACAAGAGCATTTTATGCTGTTGAGTGGAAGTTTTTTGCACACTTCTGTGACAAGTTTTCAAAACCATCTTAAAGCATTTCTGCAAGATATCCTTAAATAACTTTCTATTTTTCAGAAGCTTAGATGGGCTTACACGTTAACTTGAACACTTTTGCTGGTAGTTGTTTCCTCCCTGTGAAATAGACAACCTACATTCATTGTTATAATACCAGTCTTTAAGGCTTTTAGGAAAGAACTAACCAAATTAATTCCACTGCAGACACTTTCAGCACTTTTCTGGAATTTAAACATTGTTTTTATTCGCTTTATTATGGCTTCTGTTTGAACTGTTACATTCATGGATACTGTAACAGACAAGGAAGGTAATAACTTCTTTGCTCAGAATTATATCCATTGAGGGGGCATGATTAATGTCCCACAAGGATAAGGTAGTGCTATGTACATATCAACACTTAATAAATCAATCATTTGCCTTTATTTGCATAAATACAGACTTTCTTTCTCTCTTTTTCCTCTCCCCCCCCCCCCCCCCCCCACCTCCATGTAAGGGTCTCAAAGACCGATATTTCTAAATGGTTTGTTAGTCATCTGTAACTGTTAAACACTAAGGGACACCACAGGCTAGCTCTATATATAACAATAGGCCACAATGCCCTGTCTGGAGAACATCCCAATAGCTGACTAATGTAGAGCGGCTACATGGACAACCACTCACACATTTACTTACAAAGCACTGTGTAGATACTAAGGCAAAGAGGCACCAGTCACTCAGGATGTTGTGAAGTCTTTATTTAATACTACCCCAACTATTTTTTGTAAACTAGTGCTTTAGGGGAGGAGGGTGCTACTTTGAAGTCTGTGCATTGCATATGATGTACAAGAACAACTGTTGCATACAAGAAACATTACTTGCCTGTTACAATCAGGTGTAGCTTGTAGTTGTGGAGATTGACTTGTGAGCCTCCTGCCTCCCAAGATAGAGAAATGTTGTACAGTCATGATAGACAAATACCAAACCTATTCCAATGGAATGGGAATATTAGAGTCTCTTTCTGGTGAACTGTGAGGTTCAGAAGACGTCCTCATGATTTTTTCATTACACAAACAACACCAAAACTAAGATGTTGGCCCTCATTTTGATTGGGCTGATCATTTTCAACGTGTGTAGTTCCTCCTCCTCCCATGCATATCAAAATTACGAGTTTTGTTGTTTTTATCACACCTGATGCAAATCTAGTCCAATAAAAATAATTTCTGCTAAATCCTGGCATGTTAAAAAAAACACTATTTAAATGGAGGAAAATGCCTTGAAATTGGTAGGGCTTGAGAATTTTGCATCTGACAACTGACTTGTTTGGGGGGGCTGTTGTTGGAAGTGGTTGAAAGTGGAAATCCTTTTGTGGCAAATATCTTATTATAGAAATAACACCAAACGATGTGATTAAAAATCAGAAAGGATACGTGTTTGTAATGAGACCCAAGGCTATTGGTAATGCTTACTTAGGGTATGCTATAGTGAAGTTTAATGTTAGAAAGCAATATTTTGAGTTAAGGAAATGGAAAACCTAAGCGGATATGCCCCAACTAAAAAGAAAGGAGGAAGATTTACCTCCTATCTTGAGCTTTTGAAAATATTAATGATGAGAATAGTAAACCAAGATAAAGCCCTTCTGTTTGAGTCTTAAAGATTAACCATCCAAGATATTTTTCTTTACAAAGTACAGGCACATAAAATAATTCAGCACAGTATACAAATACGCAAATAGAGTAAGTGTGAAGTTAGCCAGTATTAGAACCTACATCTCATTGTTTCACAATTACCAACCTAAGCGTTAGATCAAGTGTTACTCCTCATACTTTTTATTCTGGTTTTTAGGAAGTAAAATAAGATTGCACCCCACCCCCCCCCCCTCCCCTCCTCATCCACAGTCCTATGTCTGTTGTTTAGTGTCAACATACATTCTAACATGTTCAGTGGTGGCTAGTTTCCATGTAAAAATAAAAAATAAAATAACGTTTTAATATAAGGTGGCATGCCATTACACCTTAGGTGAATTAACCTGTCAGCATGTATGTAGGGGTTGACACAAAGATGTCATTGAAAGCAATAATTATTAAATGGACGCTTTCTGCCATTGTAAACGTTGATGTTCTGGCGACCACCTGCACAAAAATTAAAGTGGTCATATCTTCTTCTGGAGAAGCTTTCTCCTGTCATAATGTGTAATGACCATCCTTTATTTGGTGCACTATGTAGTCATTCCATACTTGTAAACTTGGGGCCTTCTGCTTCTGTTTTCATGTATAGACCGAGAGTCGTGGATTCCAGTACCCGCCTAGCCACACAAGCAGTATCAAAAACGAGAACAAAACCAAGTGAAGCTTGCACAGCGGCTGTTGACACTGCTGCTAGTTTTGCACAAACTTGTATACCTCAGCAAACTACGGTACCATTTCCTTTGAGCACTTACACGTCAAGTGGCCACTCCTCCTCAGGGTCACAGATCTCAGTTGCGACCCGGGGACATTCGGATAATGTAGTCGGCCTGGATTCACAATCTGAAGGTACGTGCTAAACAAGATTGTATAATTGTATTGCATAAACAGCTGTTTTCGTCAATTGGCAGAATATAAACCATTGTTATTTATTTTAAAGTCATTTATTTGTCAGAAAACCTCACGTCACTGTTCTGGATACATAAGTACACTGAATACCACTCTCCTTAGTCAAGCATGTATTTCTCTTGGGGTTTCGTATTTTCCAGCACCGAATACATTATGGAAGTGCAAGCTTATTGTTTCAATTGTTTTTGAGGGAAAGTGTCTGAGAATACTTAAGTGTCCTTTACTTAATTTAAACTTAAAGGCCTCAAAGACCCTATGCCACCTAACACTATAAAAGTTCCCCTATCCTGTTCCATTTTGTTAAAAAAAATTCTCCATCATTGCTGAATCTTTGAAGATGGGACTATAACTTCAAGATCTACACTGGCCTACAGTTTTCTGATTTTGGTTAATCTTAATCTTTATGTTTTCAAGTTTTTTTTAAAATTCTTTTTGTGGACATTATCACTTTTTTGTAATTGATTAAACTTCAATTTTCGCAAACCTTTTTCCTTTTCATTTTTTCAACACACAGCTCATTCAATTGCAGGGATATGAATGAATGTTCAAATCAGTGAGAATTTTTACTGGAAACCTTTCCCCTAAGATCTACTCACCATATGACGACGCTCTGAAGTATTATAGCTTGCATGCTCTAGTCTCTCTTTCTCCTACGCTCCTCCAGCTCCCTACCAAACCAATCTCTGCGATATAACTGCACATTTATACTTTCCCAGCACAACCACTACTGTTGGATCACCAGCTCAATGGCTAGCATGACTCATTTGTCACGGCCAGTGACAAACTACTTGGAGGTTATCAAATGCCAGGTTCTCTCGAGCTACCCTGGTGCACTGACACCTGCCCCATCTTTGAAGCCCTAGAAACCTTTGTTTGTAAGGAGACTTCATGTCTGTTTTTTTAACTAGGGCAATAATGAAGTGTCTGATCCATTTCCATTGCCGCTCTACTTGTGTAGGCTTAACTTGAGAGCACTCTGAAACTGGACAACTAAGATGTAATTACTTAATTCAGTAAATACTTTTAAGTGTTTTGAAATGTGGTTGGTGACAAAATACATGTCTGCACGATTGAAAAAGCCTTCTTTTGAGACCGGTTATCTCAAGCATCGCCATAGACTCAGGGGCTTGAGTTTTAGTGTCTAAAATAACACACACTTAAGTTAGATCCAGTTCTAGGCAATGCTCATTGCTTTCAGTTCATTTTCAGGAAACAATGACACATGCCAGCATATTGGAAATGACATGGTAACAATCTGTGGTATAAATGAGAGGGAACACGCAACAGTCCTGGACCATTTCCAGGTTCCCTCACAAGAGGAATTTAACGCAATTGCTGCTGGTATTTCCTCAGGTTCTCCTTTGGAACCTCCCCCCCCATAAATTCTGGAAATTCTTTGGCAGCAAACTTTTTCCGCATCTCTATCATATTTGCTGTCAATCTTTAAGCAATACTGTAGTTCCAGATTGCCTGAAAAAAGCAGTCGTTTCCCGACCGCTAAAAAAGGCGTCCCTGGATCCCCAATGCCCCGCTAACTATAGACCTATCTCCTTGCTGCCCTATCCAATTAAGATTCTGGAGAGGGTAGTGACAAAATCTCTCCCAAGATACATTGAGGATAACGAGTTGCTGGGCGAAGCCCAATTTGGGTTTCACCCTGCACACGGAACAGAGACTGCCTTGGTTGCAGTTTTGGATGACCTAAGAATGCGGTCTGAATGCGGGCTGACAGCGGTCAGGCAGCCTTTTTGATGCTGCTTGACATTGCAGCCGCATTCGATACGGTCAATCATCAGATCCTGATTGAGAGGCTGGAGAAATTGGGTGTTGTGGGGGAGGCAAGAGACTGGCTGCATTCCTATCTTTCCAATAGACAGCAGGCAGTGTTGCTTTCGCCGTTTACTTCTCAGTTCAGGGATGTTAAACAAGGAGTTCCTTAAGGCTCGGCTATCAGCCCAATCCTGTTTAATGTTTATCTACGCCTGCTCATCAGTTTAATAAAATCTTTTGGCATTGATGTCATCAACTATGCGGATGACACACAGTTTGTCTTCGCAGTTGATGGTAATAATGTAGTATCCCTGGAAACATTTAACAACTTCCTGCATAGAACAGAAGCCTGGCTGAAAGAGAACTCCCTACAATTCAACTGGGAAAAAACAGAAGTAATGTGCTGTATGTCAGGCAAAATTCAGCACCCCCTTCCAGCAGACATTTGGCCAGATTTGGCCAATAATTCTTCTGTGCCTGCCAATACAGTACGTAATTTGGGAGTGATGTTGGACAGCAAGCTGCGGTTAGAGTCACAGGTGAACAAAACTGTGAGCCTCTGTCTATATCTGCTTAGAGCCCTTCGGAAGATCCTCCTGTTTTTATCCACTCCTGTTACACCTTTAGTGTCCTGAGCAGAATAGACTATTGCAATGCACTCCTCCTGAGTGCTTCAGGTTCTCTGCTAAAAAAACTACAAAGAATACAGACTATGGCGGAAAAATTGGCATTGACCCGGCCACGTGGAGCTTCGGCCTCTTTGGCCTTAAAATATCTCCACTGGTTGCCTGTTGTACAAAGAGTACACTTTAAGGCGCTTTGTATTGTTTACAGGGCGGTACACAAAATTGGGCCTAAAGTCCTACAAAGGAAATTTGTAAGTATTCCCCTGCTAGATCTCTGCACTCTTCCTCTGTGAACTTGGTCTGCGTTCCCCATGTTAAAAAAGTTTGAATGGGTGGAAGATCCTTCAGCTATACGGCAGCCAAGCTATGTAATGCACTACCCCCGGATCTCAGGCAACTAAATGCTCTGTCACGGTTCAGGAAGGAATTGAATTCCCCAGATAGTGTCCTTGGACTATTGTGCTCTGTCCTCGCTGGTCGGTAATCGAAGCGCCAGGATACCCTTTGGGTGACAGCCGCGCTATGTAAGTGTACATTACATTACATTTCCCATGGAAATAATGTATGCTGATAGGTCTGAGATACCTGCATTGTGGAGTGCTTGGTGGGGGTCTTTTTTTTTACCTGTGATGTGAAAAAAGGTGCTCCATGTTCATTTCCAATAATAGTAATTGTTGGACTATTGTTTCAATTATGCCACTGTACATCAAGCGCCCTTTTGTTTGGCATATAATTTGCATAATGTATGGTTGAAAAGGAGTTGGTAAATACTAAATGATGGTTTTTTTTAAATGTAGGATCTGAATCCATTATAGATATTGACGATGACGAAAAAACGCCTGAACCACCAAAGTAAGTTCTTTAAAGAAGAGATAAAACCGTTCTTAATATTTCTTTCTTTCAATCTTAGTGTGGATGCTGATATAACTTCTAGCAGTTACAAATAAGCTTTTTACAAGTATACAAAGTATGACTGGCCTGCTATACCTCGAAAAGAAAGTAAAGGAAAACAACATGGAAGTTGCAGTACTTTGTTCAGTTGTGTGGTGACACAGAGTGACTGTCCCTCTGTTGCTCGCACAAAAACTGTAAACAGCCCACATGGAAACTGAGCCCTGGGAAATAGGAGAGGCATAACACTAGAAAAAGAATTGTTTTTAATAATTTTCCCGACATATACTTCTGTACCTACCTTTAGAGCCAGAGAGTCTTCAAATTCCTGAAAATGTTATTGTAAGATTTTTCCTCCTTTCTCTAACTGGAAAATAATTTTTCACATGACTTCCTCAACATCCCTTTAAATGTGGGTGTTGCAAGGTCTTTGCCACAGTTTTAGAGTCCCATACCCTTGTGTGATCCACGTTTCAAATTTCATGGAAGTGTAGGAAAGGTAGTGACCACCCCATTTGCCATACTTTTCTGGAGTCGCCATCACATCTGTTATTTCCCCCAAAACATGTGTGTGTGTTTTTTTATTTATTAATCAGGCTAACTCCCACTTCTTATAAATATAAGAACAGGTGTGCTTACTTTATGACTGCAAGACTTTTTTAATGTATTGATGTTGATCCAGCGCTCTGATTGAAAAACTGTCTCATAAACGCTACCTAACACCTCAATACTCACCATTAATCATGAAACACATATAAAGGCCCATAACATCGATGAGACAATTTTTGAGCAACTGAATCAGGTGGTATGTTTAATAAATCCACTCACTTATTATTCACATTATTATATACAACTGCAGTTTATCTTTCTTTACCATGGTTTTTAAAACATTTATTATTTATAAACAGACCACTAAGGCGATTGGATCAACTGATGGAAACTAGACCATGAATAAACAAGAGCAGCTTGTCACTTCAAATCTAATTAATTAACTTTAATTTTCATAAGGAAAAAGCATTTAGCGTTTTAGAATCTTTATTTCATTAGTAATTAAGAAAGCAACATTTATATAAGGAAATTAATTAAAACTGAAATTTTCAAAGTAAGCTCAGAATAACGAAGTATTAGCAGAATAACAGTTTCCATGCCCTAAAACTATTTCCCTGACTATTTCTCACTTCACCTATAAAGGAAAAATCATTTAAATTCTGATGTCCTTACATGCGCAAAAGGTCCATCAGCATGTCACGTCACTCAGGAATCGGAAAGTAAGAGTTTTTTCTTTGCTCATAGTGTCAGACTTTATACCTTTCTCTCTAGCTAAACTTTCTACATTTTACATTCTTTTAAGCAAATCAGAGCTTTTCATTGGCTGTCCAGTGTCAGTCCATGATAAAAATGTATTAGGTCATCTCCGACTCTTGACCAAGACCAGGCTTCAAATAAGCCCTAATGTCTTTCATTTCCACATCCTTCAGCTTCCTCAAGAAAGTTACTTTTTCCTCGAGTTTCGAACATTTACTTCCTAACCTTGGCAGACACTTTAAGTTCCTGTCCTTGAGCTTTTTTCCATGAGCACTTTCAAACACGATCAAAGAACTGCTTTTCAATCAGTAATGACAATGCAGTAAAAATCTTCACAGCTACGCATGTGCAAAGGCTTCACTCTGGACAAGGTTTCACGTCTGCAGCTCTGTCAGCCATATTTTCTTAACCACCTTTAGGCCTCACTTTGGAAACTATTATTAAACAAACACAAGACATCAATTAATTAAAGAATTAAGACCCATTCTGTTACCCGCCCCCTTTACTAATTAATCCTGTTAATTATGTTACCTAGCAAAAGCACAGTCAAGCAGCATTATAATTACTTTTCCTTTTTGATCAGCATGAACTCCATGAGCTTTTCATCACAGGAAAAACATAACATAAGCACATGCCATTAATTTAACAGCCGCATTTAATACTGACAAAGACAATAGACTAGGTTAGTTTATTTTTTCTCTTTGCGTATGCAACATAGAGCACATTAGTTTATCCCACGTGTATTGATGAATGTATTCTTAAACTAAGTTGATTAATAATTTCACCACAAGCTTATTAATTTGATTACTATTATGGGAGATTAACTTCACAAGTTTGAACAAAATCTTGTTCTTCACCTTGCTCCATCAATGTAAAGAATGCACCTGACTACGGCGTAGACCATACAGTGCTACAATACACTGACTGGCAAAACTTCTTTTGAAGTGTTAATCATATATTTGATTGCAATCTCCTCCCACGGTTTTACTAAAACAATTATTTATTTCCAATAGTGAACCCTTCTTCCGAGCAGAGCTTTGGATCAAAGAATTGTAAGTAGTTCATATCATTGTAATGTTTTAGATAAACGTTTGCGCTGAAAGAAAATATTGAAAAACATCAAGTAGCCAAAATCAGAAGTTTTAAGTGAGTGTATGGTTGTTATACCTTGCTTTTTAAATTGATGTTACGGCCCCGATCAGAAAGGAGATTTGACAGCAAGAGAGCCAGAATGTTGACAAGAGAAGGGGAGAGGGTGGGGAAGAAATATGGGCGAGATTACAAACTCCCCCCAGGAAAAAAGCAAATTAAAGGGGGCTGGGTAGTGGATTGAAAAGTCTTGGTTCTGGAAAGGAATTGGGAGCTTGCAGTGCATGTCCTCAATCAGTTAATGTGGAGGAGGGTTTGAGTGGGCAATTAGGGACAATAAAATGCAGAAGACGCAGGGAGGTGTAAGAACAAGAGCTCATGATGAGGTGAGAGAATAAGAGGTATTGGATCAGGAAGCACTCAAAAGAAAAAGCCGATGGGCGGGGGGAGAGGGACATGATTGAATATGTTGTTCATAAAAGTCCACTTTGTAAAGGTTTCAAGAGGAAATGCATTCAAAATGATGGGTTCTTTATGTTAGTGAAAGCCATTCATCTTGTAATTTTGAAGTAAATGTGGGTTTAAAAAAATGGATTAGTGAGAGTATTTTTAAGTGGATTTTCCACAAAAAAATCACTTGAAACTAATGCCCCTTTGTGGGCCCTTAGTGCATTTGCCTAATGATCGGATCCCGCTTCCAATTTTGCATTTTGCCAGTATAGGTATTTTTAGTAAGCTAACTCTATTCCCACCCAGACTGATCCGATATACTACCCCCACTTATATAAAGGCATGCATGAACCACAGAAAAGGTTCAGAAAAGAAGACAGCAACGAATAGGAAAATAGTATGAGTTGTTTTTGTTGTTTTGTAGTATATCCACAGAGATGTCTTAGGGGGTGTGCTAGTGTGTGATGTGTCTAGCAGATGTTTTCTGATTTTTTTTCAACATATTACGTGTAGCACAGCTCCAGGGGTTTTGGAGCTGTTGATTATCCCCCAAGATACAATCCTTAAGAGCTGATTATAAGAACATCTATAAAGTGAAAGATTTAAATTCTTTGTCATGTTTTTCTTCTAAGTGCTAAGATTAGTGTGGAATAAGTGTTGTTTATAACGTGGAATGTTTTGCTATAAACTGTCCGGTTATTTGATAGCCCTTTTTCCTTTCATATGCATTATGCTATCATTACATTTCACATCCTCTTTCAATGAACAACTGTGTGCCTCCTTTCTTCCAGAACTAGTTTGTATGATTCACGAGCCCGGGAGAGATGTCGAAAGATAGAGGAACAGAAAGCTTTGGCATTGCAGCTGCAGAACCAGGTGATTAAATAAACCGATTAAGAGCCTTGGTTTGTGTCTGTGCGTTTGCACATTTTTTACCATACCTCTCTACAAAATAGTAGCCCTACCATCCAGTGTCTGATTAAGATTTGGATGGGATACCGCTTTACAGATTGGTCCTGTGTTCACACACACACACAAACACATGTTCAGAGTGTGGGAACAACACACCCAGTTTTACCAACCAGAAAATCTGTCAGGTAAGGTCTAATGAGGATCCTCCTACAAGGGTAGTTAGGTTCTGGCCCCTGCCTCTCCACCTTCTTGCGACACAGAGGGCACATGTAAAGCTCACCCGAACCATACCACAGATCATATCCCTATTGTCCTCCCCACCTTCTCCTTCAGCACGCAATACCCCCTACACTCGCAGTTCTTATTTACTGTCTGCTTGAACAGTTGGTAAATGGGAGCGATAATCCACACAAAATGGGATGCGGGGGTAGCATGCGTATTTTAAGCCGGGAAGAAAAACAGGTTGGTATAGTTATTCCCCGGGGTCTGGGCTTAACTGGTAATTGCCAGATTTAGATGCAAGTATACGACCCGGAAATCAAAATGTGGCCCACTTGTAATATGACCATAGTGCCATGGTATGAGGTTGTGGAACTTAATGGCCCTAGTTATAAAACCAGCTAAGTATATTCTCTGATCCTTGGCAAATCCGTTTATCTCTTTCTACATTGGTGTTCTTATCTGCTGAAATTTGCAGCGTTTACATTGTAGCAACAGAAAATACTGTAAAAGTCATGCATGTATTAAGAAGTACTGCTGTTGCCAGCATCATAGTCTATTAGAATAATATAAACTGATGATTGGGTAGGATAATAAGGAAACAGGGAAAATACCGTATTTTATTGTATGATGTTAGCCTGAATGGGCTTTTTGGATTTTTTTCCTCGGGTACTTTTTCTTATGTTTTTCCTCGCTATAGTGATAATCCCAATTTTATATTATCCACCTAAGAAAACTGGAGTGATCACTATTTGATCACGTTGAAAGTTAAAAGCTTTTCTATGATGAATGCCTTGCACAATTTAATAGACAAGTTTTGAACCCCTAAAAAATAAGCGTCTTAGGTTGTTTAGGTGGAAACGTTCTATTATAGTTTCTTTTTTTGTTGTTTTTTTTGTTGTGATTATTGGTTCACAAAGGGAAGTTTGAGTTTCCTTAATAGTAATATGAAATCCAGGAAGTGAAGAAACCCAGAGTAAAATGACCTTAATAGTGTGGGAGTGGTTAAAACTAGAAAGACTTTTTCGGGACTGAACATGCAGCTATTTTTTTATCTGATCAGATCAGGTTTCTTCTAGGGCATTTCAACATAATTTAAGAAACTAGGGGCTTCTGCTGAGGAAAAACATTTCATTTGAGACCCATACTTAGTTGATATCAGGATTAACTGGGCCTTACTCAAGAAGGGCCTAGGACCCTTTGGTAGCTACCTTAGATATGTCATCTGGACTTCTCTACTTGTAAGTGCTCTGGTAACATGGTAAATTCATGTGCCATATCGGAGTTAAACCCATGGCTATATTTCGGGATGGTCTAAGAAAAGGTGAGCTTTGTCTGTCTACTGTAGTGTGTTGGCTGCTCTGTTCTATTGTCCACAGTTGGCTGTGCTAATCCAATGCAACCATGACTGTTTAACTACACTAGTGCAACCTCTGCGCTGACCGCATTTGATGTTGCTACTCTAGAACATCTTATTAAGTTTAGTGTGTATCTCGGATCAAGCCATTTTTAAGGACAAGTTTTGGTGAGCATGTTGAGGCTGAGCAGTAACTAAGTTCCACTTTCTGACATACTGCATCAAAACACAGGGCTAAGAAAGTAGAGCTGATGTGACTGTTCACATTTTCCAGTAGCTAAGATGTATGTTTGTCTTTCAGAGATTGCAGGAGCAACCAGTACAAGATTCTGTAGATTTGAATCTCCGTGTACCACTGGAGAAAGAGATTCCTGTTACTGTTGTAAAAGAACAACAGAAAGTTATTGCCAAAATACCAGAGCCTGTGGAATTTCCTGAAATCACGCAGGTGAGGCTTTTCTTTGTACTTCTAATATATTTATAGGTATTGTTGGGTGTTTGCCGCTACTTTTGGTAGCACTGACTCTTTAATATTCTTTTTGTTATTGAGTAAAAAAACAATATGTAGCAAATTCATGAAAATTTCAAAAACAAAACTGTATTAAAGACTTTATATGTAGAATTCAGATGGGCTTTGTATGAGTGGATAGATATTTGTACTTGATTGTACAGTGCAGAATATTGTTCACTATACGTTCTTCAAAAATTCTGCATTCGGAATAACAACTGTAACCCAACCCGGACAATCCACATCTTCTGGGTAATGTCAAAGGCTGCCTTAAACTCAAGATGCTGTCTCTGACCTATGCATGTTTTTTATTATTTTATTCTAGATATTTTTAAAATGTGGTCCCAATCACTGAGAGCGGGGCAGCACTTTACATAGCACAGAAGAACAAGTTACTTACCTTCGGCAACGATATATCTGTAAGGAACATAGGTTAGTTATAGATTCCTTACCTTAGAATTACCCCCAGGTGTCAGACTGGATCTGGAGATTTTTTTCGTCTGCAGTACCCCTGCGCGTCGAAAGGTGGCTTTGGTCGGCTCCGCGTTCGTCGTTGAAGTCGTGCTCGTCAGAATGACGTCGCGGCAGCTACTTAGATGCCGCCCTCACGCGCGGACATCAGTTCTGTACACGACTTTCCACGCCAGAAGCCCAGAGCCATGCAAGACACAGACCACTCGTACACAAAACTAGGGCCCTGAAAGGAAATCCTTAACCTTAGAAGTCAGTTCGCAGAACGGGGAGGATGGGTGGGGCGGTAAGGAATCTATAACGAATCTATGTTTCTTACAGATATATTGTTACCGAAGGTAAGTAACTTGTTTATCTGAAAGAAACAGTTAGTTATAGATTTCTTACCTTAGAATAGATATCCCAGCAATAACAACGCCGGAGGCGGGTCTGTGGATCAAGTTCACACCAGAAAGTCCTGGAGAACAGAACGGCCAAAAAAGCAGTTTCTCCGGACCTGGCTGTCCAGGCAGTAGTCTTAAGTGTCACACTTCTCATGTGTGCTCCTTTCGAGCCATGTTGATATTGCATTTATGTTATTGCTCCCATCATATTGTAAAGCGCTCTGATATCCTTCGGGATCTTGTTCGCGCTATATAAAACTTTATAAATAAATAAACGTGTGAAGAGATACCCACATAGCTGCCTGACAGATGTCATTGAGTGGGACTCCTCATCCCAAAGCAGTAGTAGCTGCTGTCGCCCTGGTGGAATGGACGCGCAGCCACACTGGAGGCTCCTTCTTTGCCAAGGATTAGCAAGCCTTAATGCACCAAACGACCCACCTAGAGATGGTC
Organism: Lissotriton vulgaris; assembly: GCF_964263255.1. Taxonomy (NCBI): domain Eukaryota; kingdom Metazoa; phylum Chordata; class Amphibia; order Caudata; family Salamandridae; genus Lissotriton; species Lissotriton vulgaris. The sequence goes on along the minus strand of NC_141685.1, from coordinate 1,329,579,295 downwards.
CTTTGTGCACGGCCCAGCCTTTCTTGGCGCCCACAAAGAGCTGGTCATCCACCTGGAATTGTTTGGTGCGATCCAAATAAAATGAAAGCGCCTGTTTTGGATCCAGATGGTGGAGCCTCTATTCTTCTTTTGAAGGATGCGAAGGGGGAAAGAAGGTGGCAAAGTGATGTTTGGCCAATGTGGAAATAAGTAACCACCTTGGGAAGAAAGGAAAGTCTGGTTCCAAGTACAACCTTGTCTGGATGAACAGCCTGGAAAGGAGGTTTTGAAGAAGGAGCCTGGAGCTCACTCACCCTGCGAGCAGAGGTGATGACAATCAGAAAAGCAGTTTAAGGTAAGAAGTCTGAGAGGACAGTTATGAAGTGGCTCAAAGGGAGCACACATAAGGTAAGTCCGAACCAAGTTCAAGTCTCACTGAGGCAATACGAAGGGAATAGGAGGAAAAAGATGAGTAATGCCCTTGAGTAAGCGATTTACAACAGGGGACTTTAAAAGAGAAGGCTGATCAGGAAGCCTAAGAAAGGCTGTAATGGCCGAGAGGTAGCCCTTTTTAGGTCGAGCGACCTATCTCAATGCGCATGCGCATTGAGCGGGAGCGAGATATGAAGGGGCTTAAACAGAGGTTTAACTAGCTGGCGATTTGGTGCTGTGCCCGTGAAATGCTCGTGCGCAGCATCAAATCGCCAGCCATCTGCCATCTGTTCCCCAGCAGCTCCACCCCACAAGCTTCCCCCAGCGTGCGCTCTGGCTCAGCCGAGCCGCACTCCTCCCACACCTCTCACACACAAGTGAAGCTTCACTTCAAAGCATGCCGTTTATCATATATAAATTCTCATTGTTTTCACGGCCGGCCTCCGGCCGTGACTCACATTTATCCTTCCTTCCAGCGCTGGCTTGTTTTTATCATGTCCCTTTACTTGTAAGGCAATCCTTGATGGCAGACTATCATTGCAGCGTTTCTCTGTCCACGTTATTTCATCCGTGAGTCTCGCATTAAACATTTAAACTTGTTTTCATTAGAGAAAACAGTATTTTATCGAGATACCGTCACTTTTCAACTATATCTTCAGTATGTAATGCTGCGTTATCATATATAAATTCTCAAGATACTGTATGAATGTTACATCCTCTGCCCGCAAGGCCATTCCATTATTTTTACTGCGACTTGCACCACTAGATGAAGGCTCCAATGAGAACTTCTGGTCTTCTTTACATAGATGTTTGATCCAAGCATTAAGTTATTTTTTCACTAATGGATCCACAGGGCGTCCTGATCTTTCCTGCAGGCAGTCTCTGCACTCTCCCAAAGTCTGCATCATCTCTTACAATCTGGGGAACTGGGTTCGAGTCTTGGCAACAACGCTGAACATCCTGTGATTCTGGGCAAATCACTTAATTTCCCCGTGCCTAACAATAAATAAATGTGTCCTCGTGTAATGCAACTGGTGCTATGTAAAGCGCTCTGGCACCCGATTCGGGTCAAGTTCACGCTAATTAAAACTCCGTAAAACAAATATACGTGTTAGCAGGGAGCTGGTGTATGCATTCTCTGCCAATGGCACACAGCAAACCACCAAATACATCAGTGCCTTCTAAGCTTAACCATAACTGCCACTCATTTTCACTTCCTCACATACTGACACGCTGAGGCGCAGGCACTTAGCACAGCACGAGAACAACTCTTCTCACGGAGCATTGAGCAATGTACTGAAACACACTCCCCATGGTATTTCCTATCAAACAACGCAATTCCACAAAGTGACATGCAACAGGTCGCTTTGGCGCCTTTTCTGGGTATAAAGCACTATATGAATGTAAACCCATAACAATACCCGAGATGGTTGCCATTAAGGGCCAATGAACATTGAATTAAAAGATATCAGAGTTTGCACGTGTGGGAGGGTAGCATGTTACTGTGTAGCACAATGCATTCTTTTTTTCTCTATAAATCACAACACAGCACAATTAGCTGTGTGGCGAGCTGTAATTGGATATTTCATTACATTTGCAAAATACTTTTGTATTTTTTGGCCTATACGATGCGATACTTCGCTTTATAACGAATATGCATCACACAGGATGCATTGGAACACCGGAAGCTAATACCGCCTGGAGACCTCCGGTAGCCCTACTGTGTGGTATTACCTCCTTTACGATCTCAGTGGGTCAGAATCGGAATAACTTGGTAATTGCTCATGTTCAACCCAGTATCACACTGCAAAACAGAGAATACGGTGTGTTTTTCCCTTATATTTTAAATCTGGAAAAACTGTGGTAAATGTGTGTGGAGAAAAACAAGGCTATTTTATGTGGTTGGGTAAGCTACCAGCCAGCCAACTGAAAGCTTCATGGCACCTTCTTCCAAACAAGCATTGAAAATGCAATAGGTCTCGCCTTTGATTAAGTTAAAGCCATTTGCTTTGCTAATGGTATTGTATAGCAAAGTAATTGGCTTTAACTTAATCAAAGGCGAGACCTATTGCATTTTTAATGCTTGTTTGTTGTTGTAAACCTTGTTATTGGATTTTCACATGGTACATGCCATAAAGTTATCGGCTTGATCATTTCGGTAGTACAAAGTAACAACATCAGCCATATGACAAGGGTAGCGGAATAAGCGGACACATAGTTGATTCGTTGGTGGAGGGGGGACCCCCCCCCACCATCTCCACTGAGGGTGCCAGGAGGCATTTAATAAAAGGATCGCTGCCATTCTCCAACCCGTTTCTGATCTAACTCCCCTGTGAAGAGTATCATTCATAGGTAATCCAAGTGTCAAACTAAACTTGGGGATGTACAACTCTGGAATAAGGGGGGAGGGGGTGGGGAGGAGACTGGGGTCACCAAAAACGTGGGTCAGTGTAAAGGGGTCCCATATCGTTACGCAGGCGTCGCACATTTTACCTACTCTCGGCCTGTGCTAGGATTCCCAGGGCAGGACCCAGATGGAGCTGTTGCTGCATGAATGAGGGGAGGGGGGGTGGAAAACAGGACGCTTGTGTGGACTGGGATGCAGGTGAATCTGGTGCCGCCTGGGGGTGTTCGGCGTGCTCTCTGTCATTTGTGTGGGCTTGCCTAAAGTCCTGTAGGAGCGTCGCCCATTCTAATGAGATAGGTCGCCGTCGTATGCCACGGGCCTCCTCTTGTCGAATAAGATCTTCCTCGGCTGCTGCCCACTTCTGCACCCCCCCACCCCCCCCCCCCCCCCACCAGGCAGCGATTGGCGGCCCCTCCGCAGCTCGCCAATAGTTAGCCACACCACGTTTGCCCAACAGCACAGCTAGCAGGGCAAATTTAGTTTCTACTTTTTTCCCTTTGTACCTAGGGCACATACCTCCCATGTATGGAAGTCTGTGAGGCCTGTGACTGCATGCAGGGTGGTGTGCACTGTCGACCAGAGGGGCTGTATCACTGGGCATGACCAAAACATATGGGCAAATGTGGCCCCCGGGGTGTGACAGCGGGGGTAGTCGAAGTGGGATGTCGCGTAGAAGCGTTTGAGCCGCGCCGGTTTGAGATATGCTCGGTGTAATATGTTAAACTGGATATTTTTGAATCTTTGATTGCGGAACACTTTTTTATGGTGTTCTAGGGCTATCCGCCATTCATGATCATGAAGGGTGCCTCCGAAATCTTCCTCCCAACAGAGCCTTATTCTGGTTAGCGGTACCTGTGTGAGTTCCATAATGGATTTATAGATCCATGTGATGTGGTGTCTGCCCGCCCCCATGTGTGTAGCACCGGGTGAGTCTTAGGTTTCCGCTCCCAAGGTCCCAGGTCCGCTCACAGTCCGCCATCAGCTGCCTATGCAGCAGGAATTGGCCGGCTGGAAGTCCAGTTTCTTCAACTAGGTCTGCAAACGGGATCAATTGGCCATCGGAGAACAGGGCCTCCATTTCTGTGAGGTGGAGGTCAGTCCAGATTCCTAGCTGTCCCGCGGTATAGAATCCGTGCCTCTTAGGGAGGCCCGCCAACTGTAGTAATGGGGAATACAATGGCGCCCCCTTGGACATGCGGTGTACTCGCTTGGTACAGGCTCTGGCTGCCTTGACCAGCAGCGGATGGGCTGGATTGGGGCGGGTGTCTGGTAGAAGCATTCGGGTCGGCTCCGAGACCGTCATTTGTCTGTCCCGGGTCACCGTTTCCCCAAGGTTGCGATGCGCCGTCCACCGCAATATCCACTGCAGCTTCACCGCCAGAATATACGCTTCAAACGATGGGGTGCCCATCCTTCCCTGATCGTGGGGCAATTGCAGGGCCGCCAGGGCCACTCTGCTGCGGCCTCATCCCCCAGACCAAGGAAATTAGTAATGAATTGAGCTCCTGGAAGAAGGTCCGCGGCGGGACCACTAGAATATTGGTGAAGAAATATAGAAGCCGGGTTACCATGATCATTTTAGATAAGGCTACCCTCCTAATGGGGGCCAGGGGGAGGGTCCCGAGAGGTAGCCCTTAAGAGGGCCCAGAGCAGAGCACTGCTGGACAAAGAAAGAAGGAACAAGAGAACCTCAGAAAGAGGGGATCCACAACCTTTGCTGCCCACCATGCCACCAATTTGTTCCATCTACAGGCGTATACCGTCTTAGTGGAGGGATGCTTGGCTGCCAAGACAACATCACAGACTTCGGGAGGCAGGTCAAACGACGTCAACTGCAGCCGCTCAATCTCCATGCAAAGAAGTGGAGGCTGGACAGGTTCGGGTGGAGGACCGTCCTGTGCTGCTGCGACAGAAGACTCTCCCGAAGAGGCAGTCTGATTGGAGGATCATTGGCCATGTGTAGCAGCTCGGGATATCTGACTCTTCGTGCCCAATCCGGACACACAAGAATGACTTGGGCCCGGTCGTGCTTGATCTTATTCAGCACTCTGGGAAGAAGTGGTAAAGGCGTATAGAAGAATGAACTCTACTCACGATGAAAAGCGTTGCCCAGCGAGTGCCGCCTTGGAAATTCCAACGCGCAGAATTGCTGATATTGCGTGTTCTCTTCAATGTCAAATAGATCTACTCAAGGCTCTCCACACTGTTGAAAGAGACCTTGCACCACCTCCGAGTGAAGATGCCATTCGTGATCCATCATGCACCTGCGGCTGAGTTAGTCTGCCCTGGCTTTCAGCGACCCTGCCAGGTGTTTAACCACCAGGGACATTCCCTGATGTTACAGCCATGTCCAGAGACGGGGGGGGCCTCTTGACATAGGGTCCACAACCCCATCCGCCTTGTTTGTTGTACTACCACATGGTGGTGGTGTTGTCCGTGAACACCTGCACTACTCTTCCCCGGACAGAGGGAAGGAATGCTTTGAGTGCAAGACGAATCGCCCGAAGCTCCAGTAGGTTGATGTGGAGCCCGGACTCCGACGAAGACCAGAGGCCTCTGATCTCTGCCTCCCCCATGCGGCTGCCCCATCCCAGAAGTGATGCATCGGTCTCCACTGTGAACTTTGTTTGGTGAAGGGAGATGACTCAAACCTGGTTCGTTAGCCGCCACTGCAATTGGGGTGCAGTGCCCTCCGAGATCTAGACGAACTGGAACAGGCACCCCTGATTTTGGTGCCCACTGGAACTTCAGGTCCCACTGTAGAGCCCCCATATACCATCTGGCATGGTCCCCCAGCAGGATGCAGGAGGCCATCCGGCCCTGTAGCCTGAGGGTCATCCTGACCAAAACACGGGATTGAGGCTGAAAGATCGTAATCATAGCCCAAATATCCCGGACTTGCTGTTCAGGAGGAGAGACCTGAAACTGCGTTGTGTCCAGAATCGCTCCGAGGAAGAGGAGCTTCTGAGAGGGAGTCGGGTGTGACTTTGGCCTGTTGATGGAGAACCCCAGTGAATGCAGGAGGTCGGCCGTAGTCTGGAGGTGGGAAACGACAGCCTGGGGCGAGCCCTCCTTCAACAGCCAGTCGTCGAGATAGGGGAGGACTGGAACCCCTGATATGCGCAGAAGAGCTGCAACCACCACCATTACTTTCGCAAACACCCGAGGGGCGCTGGTAAGGCTGAAGGGGAGCATGGAAAACTAAAAATGCTTGTGGCATACCGTGATCTGTAGGTAGTGCCTGTGGGCTGGCAGGACGGTGATGTAAGAAATAGGTGTCGTGCAAGTCCAACGCTACCATCAACATTTTGAACTTCTCCTTCCAAAGGAAGTGGATGACGTTCTTGAGATCCAAAATAGGACACAGGTCTTTGTCCTTCTTGGGTACCAGAAAGTAGTGGGACTAGCAACCACGACCTTAACAAGCGCAGACGAAGCCTGCAGTTTATTTGTTTGTTGCAAATCAGCATCAAATTGGTAAAGTAATAAAACTTGAAAATTCAGTCATTTAAAACTGGTGTGCGTATGTTTACCAAAAATAAAGCTTAGAAAAGACCCTTCACAAAAATATCAAAAAAGAGGTTGCTTCCCCACCTCCCAGTCCTTGCACTGAAGTGTGAACTTCTTTTCAGGCGCACATGCCCAAGCAAACGCCTTCAATAACAGTGAAAAGAGCCAGTAGTTGAAGTGGATTTACCCAGTTGCTCAAGCAATATGCTGTGGTAGATGGAAGCACCATGTGATGGATAGTTGTACAAACCAGTGGATGAAGATGGCTGACCAAAAGTCCCTGAATGTAACTGTCTGTGTGTGAAAGTAGAAAATATATTTTTATTATAAAGTGAAATAAAACAAGAGGCTTGTTTGATGGCTAAAGCTTTCTCTTAGCCAGATCTAAGCATGTAACTTGAGGTGGTGACTAGTTTGGCTCTGATTGTTCAAATAATGTTGTTATATTTTACTTTATTTAATATGTAGGAGATGCTGAAAGAAATCCGAAGAGTTTTTTGCAGTGGAAACCAAGATGAAGTTCTTAGTGAAGGGTTCCGTTTAACGATAACTCGAAAAGATATGTTTACACTAAACAACCTAAACTGGCTTAATGATGAGGTGAGTTCTTCTTTTTTATATCCAAATAAAGGTGATTGTATTTGTTTTTTATTTGCTGGTTTTACTGTGGTGTGTATTTTGCCCATTGCCTAGCACCACCATGTTTTGCAGTTGGTGATTGGGAGCACACAGAATTTTAGTATTGCTAGAGACTGCGCTACCTAATTTTCAGACTGAGAAAAGAGTTACATTTGGATATTTATTTAGGGTTTCATGGGTAGTGAGGATTGCATTGTGGAACACAAATAGCAATAGGAGGCTTTCTGTGCCACCAAAACCATCTGACCTTTTATATTCAGAATACTTTCTGGCAGTTGCAATAGAAGGTACCAAAAGAAAGACATTTTATTGCCATACGTTGATATGAGGAAAATGTCAGATAACTTTTAATTGCTTTTCAATCTGAACTGTGATTTATTTTAAAACTCTTTACAAATGATAAGCTTTTCTATTCTGTGAAATAATTACTGTTCCTTGGACTTGGATAAGATTTGTTTATGGAATATATTCACTTGCACCTTTGTGTCAGAACAGTCTTGAGGAGCATCAACGTTTTCCACTATAGAGATCTGTGAGTAATAAGTTGAATAAAGCTTTCAGTATGATGAATAGCCAGCTGTTTTTGTTTGACCTTTTATCCAGTGTTCTGGTTAACCAGAACTCCTTTTTTCAGTACCAGGTGATATTTCAGTTTGATGTGCATCTAAAAAGACATATAAAATTGGGTAGCTATTCAGCTCCAGTTTTGTGATATTTCTGAATGAGTGGCCATCAGACACCATACTATCGATCTGAAAATGTAAATGGCAGAAGAAACGTTGATTTTTTTTTTTTAAATTGTAATGTATTTTGTTTTAATAATGTTAGTACCGCAAATATTTGGAAAGGTTACACCTTATGGGTGTAACTGTCTTCTGCATAGACTAACAGATTTAAATAACATCCTCTTACTCAAAATGTACGACAAAATCTACCAATTAACTGATACAACTATGAACCCTACACACGAGATATCCAAAATCCAGTTTTACTCAACTTGTAACCAGTTACCTTAGTACCACTAAGAATTAGCCTGCATATTTGTCTACTTTACTTGGAAGTTATTGTGGAGCTCTCCTTTGCAGATTTGGATGTCTCTAAGGTTTCACCTCTGTTTGTGCTGAGCAGATAACTAACTACTTACTACAGGAGACACTTAATAAGATTCACTGTGCATAATTCGTCTTTACGTAATTCTCTGACCCTTAACTTCAAACCTGCGTTCTTGAATTTTGGTAGATGTTGAAGTGACTGACTAGGCAAGGTGGACACAAATGTAAACGCATTTAAAGATCCACATGCGTGCAAAAATAAAAATATTTTTGGCATAGATCGATGATGCCCAATGTGGAAGTCGCTCTGTCTCAAGATTCCTTATCCCCAATACCTTTCTTTAAAATATTTAATCAGTGATGTTCTTTCATAAAGAAATTATATCCTATCTCCTAATGTTTTTATCCAGATAATAAACTTCTACATGAATTTGTTGATGGAACGCAGCAAAAGAAAAGAATTTCCCAGAGTCCATGCATTTAATACATTTTTTTTTACAAAAGTGAAAAGTGCTGGATATCAGGCTGTGAAACGGTGGACTAAAAAAATTGACATCTTCTCAGTGGATCTCATTCTTGTCCCTATTCACCTCGGAGTCCATTGGTGCTTGGCGGTGAGTACCTTGCTGAATTGTGTGTGAATGTGTGTCAAAAGAAATTTTATTTCCATTTTCACTTTCCAGTTCGTATTGTTTTTTATTTTTTTTATTTATTTTGTTCAGATCTGCATTTGCTTGTTCTTATATAACGTATCTGCTTTAGCAACCTACATCTCATCAGTGTTGTTATATTCCAGCTGAGTGCTCCTTTCCTGGTCCCTTTTTCAGAAAAATGCCATAAAGACATGCCTGCGTTTATCTGACTTGAATCACTTAACCAGCTGCACCAACTTGTGATTCGCTTTAGATTACTATTCAGTTATTCATTCTTCTGTGGCTTTTGTGGCCTTTCTTAAGTTTCTCCCATTGGAAACATGTTAAAACTGTAGATTTCGTCCCCCTGGTCATTTTGTAAATGTTAAATACAGCTGGTCCTTATTTCTCTGGCAAATATTTAATTGCAAGACTGACCACAATTAATATTTCTCTACACTTTGTCTTAGCTCCTTCTAAAATAAATCCAGTTTCTTTACTCTGTCAGTCAAGAGTGAAATTGTATTTTTCTTTCTGACCTTGTATGTCTCGCTTTTCCACCAAAAGGTCGGGAACCTACGTGGCTCTAGTGCCTACCGCAAAAGCACTAGTTGTTTAATTAAAAACACGTCCTGGCAGTGTGCAGTGGTTAACAGAAGTGCTCAAAGCAAATAGCCACTGAAAAATTGAGTTCAATCCATTCTCACTCTTGTCCCATACTATTAGTCCGAGTAGAATCATACACCAAATTCATCAGCAGCCTCTACTTTGTTCTTTTGTCGAATTTGCAAATTTCAGTCTGGATATTTTGATGTCCAGAACAGATGTTGACATCTATATTCTTGAGTAGGATGAGTGGCCTCACCTTTTGGCAGATGTTGCGTACTATTTTACTCCATCATATTACAATCTGTGTTTTACTGACCGGCTCTTTCTTTACTCATTCTCAATCCGTGAACCATGTATTGTGAAATGGTGTAATCATCTGTGGCATTTGAACACTTGTCCTTCTTGTTTATTCATGGGCTCATTATTCTTGCTCTGTTGTCCCAAACAAAGTAACTGAACAATGAAATATACTGATGCATTCCTTTTATCTGCTGCCTTCACATTTGCTGTTTAACTAGCAACACCTTTTCTTGGGGCAGGTTGTGGACTTCAGAAAGAAAACAATCACATACTATGACTCCATGGGTGGGATGAACATGGAAGCTTGCAGGATATTAATGTAAGTAGTACATTGGTATGTCATACTTCTTGTCTAATGGAGAAAATGTAAGATCTCTCCTGTTAGGATCCCCAAATAATTAGTTAAAATATTTGAGATTGGTAGGCTGAAATAAGGTTTGCCCCAACGTTGCTAAACAAATTCAATTGTGAGGAAAGACAAGTCACAGGTGAAGTTTCCAATGATCTTGGTTCATTGTCTGGTGCTCCTCAGTCTATTGTATAGAGTTATTGCTGACCGTATTTAGGTTAGATGTGTCTTTTACAATCTTCATACAATGTCTGCTTCAGAGATGCAGGCTGACTGGGTTCGAAACAAATTAGGTTTAATCTACTGAGATAGAATCGCTTTTGGATGTGTGTGTGGGGGGGGGGGGGGGTTTAGGGTAGGAGTGTCTAAGTAAAGCTTCACCTAAGCCGAGCAGAAAATCAAATATATATAGCACTAACGTTTTGAGGATCTCTACGGGGTGCTAGGAAAGTTCTTGAAAGTCACCAGACAGTAGAGAGTTATTGAAATAGTACTGGGTATTTACAAAGTAGCTAAACACCTTAAGCAAGGTTGGAGGAGACGAATACTGTTGTGTATGGGAGAAGGTACAACCAGTCGGAAAATGGTGATTGTGTTAACACTGTATATATAGATAACTGGGTTTATAAATTTGAATTCTTGAGCTCCATCAATGGGATTAGTTTCAGTTCTGGAGGTTTGTGTCTTATTTCGTTTTGGAGGTCTCCTCAATAGCATTGTGTCCTCTTTTGGGATCATATCTAGAATATTGCACAGTTGTAAATTAGACTATTGTATATAGTTTTGCTGACAAACTTTACAATCTTGCCCATTTCGTGAGCCTGGCTCTATAATATTCATGTGTTGTGCCAATCTCTGGAGTATTTCAACAGTCCTGAATCTGTGCTTAATTTGCGCCGGTAATTTCCATTGCTCAGCCCCAGCACTTAATTGCGAATAGCGGAGCTTGTGACATTCTGCCACAAGATAGCGCTGTCTGGCTAATTTAGAGATGACAGCAACAACAGTTAATTATACATTAAAAATTATTATTACATGTCGCCCAAGGCCTTCATATAGCCTTGGAGGCCTGACATAGTCCTGATTTTTACACTTGTATGAGTGTGATTGTCAGTAGGTGTGTAACTTATTGGCAGCATAGCAAGGGCAACATGTAGTGCAAGCTGCATTGGTTGCCCTAGCACTTACTATTTTGTTTACAAATTTAGCACTGCTTGAAATCTTTCAGAGAAATAAAGTCCAGTTTTTACCCCAAATGTGAATTATTACTGCAATTACTGCAGTGTTTGCTGGAGAATTGTGTTCATTACTGGATGCCACTTTTTAAGATTGGCAAATAAAGATTGTAAGCAGACTAGTGATCAAAATAGTTAATCATAAAAACACCGGTGATTCAACTAGACACCCAGCAATGTGTACATATGCATATATCACTGAAAAGAGTGGTATGTTTTGTTATGATATTTTAAAATCTTGCAGATTATTAAATGAAACAAACCGAAGATCAGGCGGTGTTTTTCTTTCAGTAGAAGCAGGCTCTTCCAACCAGAGGCAGTACTATCTACTCAGGTCACCGCTCAGAAGTAGAACATGTATTTTATGAAAGGATAGTTCTTAGACAATAACAGAGTTCAGAAAGGTTTGGGTGCACATAGGAGAGGAATAACTTCCTGAAGTAGTTGTAGGACAGTGAGTTCAGAAAGGTGTGAATTCACACAGGAGAGCAATGACTTGTACTGAAAATCTGAATGCCTAGACAGAATAGTTAGGTGGTCCTAGCGCTTCTTATATGTTTGCACATTCTGTGCTTCTGTTATTCTCAGATGTTCGCCACAGAAGTACCATTGTGCTAGTAACTTTTTTCCCCAGGATTAGTTTTATAGTCCTTCGGAACTTAACATACACTAAGCTTCAAACTTTGTTTTTTTTCTTTCAAAACGTGCCCAGTGAACAGATTTTGGAATGTTAATGTCCGTAACTTGCAAGGTATAATAGATTATGAATTACTGACGTATACTGTATACCTTTGGTTATCGTTTAATATTTCCAAAGTCTGTCTAATGATTATTGTAAAATAGCCACAGGTGTTAACTTATTTTATGGGTTACCACGACTCCAAGCTACCAATCTTGTAGTTATTCAGTGAATATTTACAATAGTCTAGGACAATGCTCTTAAGAAACAGCAAAGTGAAGTGAGATAACATTATTGTGATAAAGGCATGTTAAGCATTATAAAATGAGTATTTACTTAAGAAGGAAGAAGCCTTTCTACCAGAACTGTGGTGGAAACTATGTTCTGCTACCCTGCCTTAGCTTCAACAGGGTGCACATATTTTGGCTAGATGGGGCTATAGCTTTGGTGACCGCCCTATTGCTACAATGCATTCTGGTCTTTGGCTGCCATGCCTTTGCTAAAACATGTGTTTGATTTTACTGAGCAAGCCTTCACTTAAGCAGGCCCTATCACTTAGAACTGAAGGAACACTTCATTCTATCCCCTCTGTCCCCAACTGTTTTAACAGTGCGAGCCACTCTACTTGTTAACTTTCATTTTTAACACTATGTTTTTACTTTTCACAGAGCTGTTACTGTTTTTCTTTTCGTTGGCTTTGGTGTATACCTGAATCGCCTGTCCACGCTGCATATTACTGCAAAAGTCATTTTCCAACCAACCATTGACTCAGTATAAAAATGTTGAAGAAGAAGAATTGTATCGATTGGGTTGCTTCTTGTTATAGATTACTCTTTGAGCTTAATTTCTTACCAACATTTACTTTTAGTATTACAGGATTGATGATTTGCACATGCTCTTAACTTTGCATGAAGTTTATTCCAGAGATTTAAGTGACACTGACAATTGGTGCCCACTGCACGGTCATGTATACCTTGAGTTGCGTTATCATGGGTTGTTTCATTCAGTGGAGGTTTGCTGATATAAATAGGCGTTCTCTGCATGGCAAGTCAATTGGGCTTAACACTTCATGGCATGTAGTAACACCTCTGTGAAAGGGTTTAGGCACTCTTCAGGCATAACCATTGTACAGTGTATTGAAAGAAGACCTTTTAAAGTGTATAGTATTTGATCTCACAAATTGAATCATGGAGCTGTTTTTTTCACTGACCTTTTCCGTTATTTCTTGTCATTCCTCCAGGCAATATTTAAAGCAAGAAAGTTTGGACAAAAAGGGAAAAGAATTTGATGCTAATGGTTGGCAGCTGCTCAACAAAAGCAGTCGGGTATGTTCTGTGAAAACTGTCAAGCAGTGCATTTGGACAGTGTGCTTGGCTAGAATGAAAAAAATTTATTCTGTGTAATAGAGAGTAAAATTCAAATAACCAGAATGAGCAAACTGTGGACTTCTACTAGTTTTAATTTTTTTAATAACCAAATGTTGTTAGTTTTAACAAATTGCATTATCCACCAATAATCGATTAATAGCACTACAGTTTGAGTTGGAAATTGGAACACAATACATGTATCTGTAAAAATCACCAGCATTACACCATTAGTCCATGATATGCCCGCCATCCACTCCATATCTTCTCATGTTTTCGGGGGCATCTCTGTGCCTCATAGATTGTTTTTTGTTTCCTAATGCACACACCAGTCCACCCCTTACACCCCAGAAGTCCAGTGAGGGGGGCTACAGCAGTTTCCAAGAGATGGCAATAACCCCTTTGGCCACTAGTGATGCTACTCCAATAAATAGAATACTCTTTGAGATTTTAAACCTCCCAACTTCCTCTACGAGACCCAGCTGGGACTTCCATGAACCAAGGTCAATTTGCCAGCCCAGTACCACAGAAGTATCACGTTGTATCTGCCCCCAAACAACAGATAACGCCGGCAAGACCAGACCATATGAAAAAACTCAGCTGCAGGTATGGTGTATCTCTCACATGTGACCTGAGCAGTACGGCCTGCCCGCTGCATTCGCTGTATGGGTCAGATATGTCCCATGAAGGTAGTTAAGTGGACCATTCAGAGGCGTGAGGAATTGCCAACTCTCTCAGGGCCTCTCGCCATTCATAGTCGTTCAGCTTTCCCACCCAAACCTCCCACTATTGTTGCAGGGTCACCGAGAGATCAGGCGTGTTAACCATCAGGAAGCGGTAGAGCATGTAAACGCCTCCCTTGCCCAGTTTCCTCATCTGTAATTTGGCCTCGAGGGGGTTGTATTCGGGCACCTGGGCTTCTACTGGGACATGGATGAGAAGGGCGTGGCATAATTGGAGGTGGCAATAGAATTGTGTATAGGAAAGCTGGTAAAAGTCACGTAGCAACTGAAATGACATTAGTGCCCCCCCTCGGCGAACATCATCCAAATAAGTGATCCCTATTCAGTCCCATTATGTAAAAACCTGAAGGTCCGACAGCTGCCTATACCATGTACTTTGCCAAAGCGACGTCACTCCAGTGAGTCGACGATCCCTGTGGATAAAGAGCAGGGACACTCTCCAACAGAGCATCGTCACCTGGGTGCAGGCAGGGAGAGTGCACGTGAAGTATGCCAATTAGACTGTCAAGGTCCAGTCGATGTAGTTAGACACAATAGGCGGGGATCATTTCAGCCCCCATTAAAACAATTGTTGACTGTTTGCGCAGTAAGGTAGTATCTGTAAAGCTTGGGCATTCCGAGGCCCCCCCATACAGGAAGTGAGCACTTCATCTTGAATAATGCAATCCACCCCACTGGTTTCAGAGGCAGGGTGCCCCATTTCCGCAGATCCCTATTTATGGCAATCATAAGGGGTTGGAAATTTCGGGTCCATGCCAGGTCCGGCAACTGTGAGCTATAGATCCCAAGGTATTTGAAAGAGTGATACCCTGTTGGCACCCCAGGGCACCAAGTGTTGCCATCTGCATCTCCCTCAAGCGGCACCAATAGTTATTTATTCATATTAATCTGCAGACCAGAGGCTTACCCATACAGACGGAGGATTTCATGGCATCGGTGGCCCGAAGATTCGGTATCTGTCATGAATAACAAGATGTAATTTGCATAGAGACCTATGCGCTCCTCAGCGCCCCCTCCTGCTGCCAGCCCCTAACCCGAGCACAGCATCTTATCTGGCGCACCAGGGGCTCTATCGCTAGGGCAAACAACAGCGAAGACAGGATACAGCCTGGCGAGTGCCCCTGTGGATCAGCAAGGGCTAGGAGAGGACACCGTTCACCCGGACCCGGGCTGCAGGGGTGTTATACAGCAGACTCACCAGTTGACGAAAGTGCGTTCCAAAGACAGCCGGCTGCAGCACTTTCTCCAGAAAGGTCCACGAGACCTTGTCAAAGGCCTTTTGAAAGTCAATGAGGAGGAGAGCCTGGAAACCCTCCAAGCGCCCCGATTGAGAAGGGCCAGCTTTACCCTCCATATGTAATGGCAGGTGCTCAGGCCGGGCATGAATCCACATTGGTCCGGGTGAATGGATTAGCTCCATGCCTGACGCAATCTAGTCACCAAGACCTTTGCTAATACTTTAATGTCCGTGTTAATGAGGGATGTAGAAGGAGGGAATTCCAGGCATGGACAGCGAGAAATGAGAAAGAAGAACCACTCAATTTGTTCCTCCTAGATCTCGGAACCAACAGAGCATCGGGGGAATGCAGAGATCAAACCAGGATATACTGTCTGATCCTGTTCCTCAGATAACATGGCCCTTTTTGGCGAAAGGCTCTGTGTGTCAGCATCAGCCCTTTAAAGGAACTCTCTCCTTGATAGGATGCCGGTGAAGCTCTTGCAGGTGCTGCTGGATGTGACTTTTTCGATACTTTCAACAAAAGCAGAGCCTGAGGCGTTTCACACTAACTGCAGTCTTCTCAGTTAGTAAGCCGGCAGGCCCCAAAGCAGAGCATTCGCATAGTGCAGCCGCGAAGTGATCAGCACATGAACTACCA
Source organism: Lissotriton vulgaris (assembly GCF_964263255.1). Lineage (NCBI taxonomy): Eukaryota > Metazoa > Chordata > Amphibia > Caudata > Salamandridae > Lissotriton > Lissotriton vulgaris. The sequence goes on along the minus strand of NC_141685.1, from coordinate 1,329,563,488 downwards.
ATTTCTGATGCTACTTGGGTAACCGATATAAAAATGTCTGTGGAGACTTTGAAAGTCAAACTGAGCCCCACACACAGTCAAGTTATCAAATTTCACCCCAAATTTCTCACTACTGAGGATGGGGCTGGTTGGGGAAGGACCTGATTGGGCCAGCATTGACCATCCCACAGTGGGCGGAGAACCGAATAACAAAATCTCAATTTAGCTGGAATTGCACTGAAAATTACTCAGGCTCATCCAGCGGAACACAGCTGAAAGACAACAGGTCTTGAAATTCTTCAAGGAATTATGAGTTTTTATTCACTGTGAGGATAATTTGTGCATTGTCTGCCTAGGACACAACCTGCATATGCCGTAAGAGTAAATTAGCGCTTCAAGAAAAGTCATATAAACATTATACAATGTGGGGCTCAGTGCCAAGCCTGGGGGTTGGGGGGGCGGCGGACTCCCAGCGCAAGGGTACAAAGAAACAGAAAGACAGTGGAACATTCTTGGTATCAGCACCTAACCTGTAATAACTCTAATCATATAGTTCCCTTTCTATCAGCATAGGGAAATGTGTGCACACTGATTGGCACCCACCATCACAGTGCTAGTTCCAACAGGAACACGACAATATAAACAAAAGCACAGGTGCACCACAAAATATCAACAATAAGACAAAATCAAATCCAAATGATAACATGAGAAAGGCTCCTCAGTTTTGATTTCTTTATTCCATATGTAGTAGAAAAAACAGTACAGCCGACGCGTTTCGTCCAAGCTTGGGACTTCTTCAGGGCGATTTAAAAAAGGTGCGTCATGTCTATAATTGGTAAAGACAGCAAAAGAGGTGCACTATAACTCGATCCGGAGATATATATATATATATATATATATATATATATATATATATATATATATATATATATATATATTCCAGTGTTCTCAAGTGGGGGATGTGTACTGGTTATAACTCCCAGGCAGATGGGGCCTTTGGGAATGAATGCTGGCGTGTTGCTTCACAACGAGTCTGGGATATTATAGGTTCCAATATTAAAAAGCCACGGGCAAGTGCCAAGTAGACTTGTAGGTAGATCCAGTGCTAGTGTAACCAGAACACCGAGAAAGACCGCGTACGGAGACTCTAAGGCTAATAATATCCTTGAGTCAACTTATCCGTAGCGAGGGAATGCCCTATCGGGCATATCCACCAAGCTCGTGATAAATGGTCACGATCCGGGACGTGGTCCGTCACGGACGCTAAAAAGTGTTGGGGTTTGTTTTGTTTAGTGTATCTTATATAGCGCACGGCTACCCCAACGGCTACCCCAACGGCGCTTGCATTGGGAACCCGTCCTGGCTTTTCCCTGTGAGATAACCCGTACTGGGCATCCCCAAGGTGAAAGCCAGGCATCCCGCCGCGGGGGCCATAGTGGAGATTAAGCAAGCTATTGCCCAGAGTTGCAGAGTGTGAACCTGTGATTCGGGTAGGCACCGAAGTGAGAATTATCGAGTCCGTGGACACTTGGGCTCATACCCTGCCGCGTTGGGAATTGAACCCTGGTCCCGGGTCTGACCTCAGCTTCCGGGTATGCCTCCTCTAACCATTGAGCCACACTTCTCCACAACAGACTAGCTCAAGGGGCTTTGGTTCTGCGGAATGGGGTGCCATCCAGGCTGCTTGGCTGGGGTCTGATGAGAATGATTGGACCCAGGCCAGAGCGGAATTACCTACACCAATATTTCCCAGTTGTTGTAATAAGATTGGGTGGGACACAATGTCAGAAGCTGCAGATAAATCGAGAAGCAGCAAAGCAACCTGCTTCCCCTGATCCACTATCAGCTTAATGGTGTCAGAGACCTCTACGAGTGCTGATTGCATACAGAAACCCGATTGGGAAGGATGTCATAACTGGTGTTGTTCCAAATATTCAGACCGGAGCCTATTGACCCACTACTCCAAGATTGTTAAAAAAGCTGGCAATAACAAAATGGGTCTGAAGTTAGCCAAGACAGATCTGTCAGCAGACAGCTTTTTTAGCAAGGGAATTAGCTTTGCCTGTTTACAACATCTTGGCACAGTAGCTGAGTTTAGGGAGCTGTATCACAGAAAGTTGACAATAGGGTTAATAGCTAAACAGTTAGCCGCAAGAATCTAGGGAGTGCATGGATCGTCGGGTGCCCCTGATTTATTGGTTTTTAGGTCTCGTGACCTACAATGCGCGCAAGCGCATTGAGGGAACGAGAATTCAAGTGGCCAAAATCCTCTTCAAACCACGGGCTTTCAGCCGCGGTTTTCTTTAAGTTCACGTGAATCACGTGATTAAACATGCACGCGCATCGGCAGCATTTCTCAGGCTCAGTACCGACCTGTTGGAAAAAAGGAATCGTCAAACCCCTTATGACTTAAAACATTCCTCTTTCCTAAAGACTAGCCCGTCTTGTTCTGACTGACGGAGTAGCTGGCTCTTCTGACAGCGCGGGGACACACTGACAGTGTAACCAGGCGCTTTACAAATTCAGAAATAATAATAAATAATAATGAAAAAGGCAAATAAACCCCAGACGGAGCTCACCAACCTCCGCCCAATCTCGCTACTCCCAGCCTTGGGAAAAATCACGGAACATCTAGTCCATAACGAGCTGAAACGCTACCTGGATGATAACAACCTTCTTCATCCCCAACAATCCGGATTCCGCCCCAAGCACTCGACAGAAACCGCTCTCATTGAACTGTCTGACACTATAAAAACCCTACAAGATCAGAGAAAAAACTCCATCCTAATCCTTCTCGACCGAACGGCGGCGTTTGATACCATCTCCCACACCATCCTCATCAGTAGACTCAGGGACATTGGCATCTCTGACTCCGCCCTATCCTGGATTACGTCTTTTCTCTCCGACCGTTCCCAAACCGTCACTTTGGGCCCATTTCACTCCAAAGACAAACTTGTCTCCTCAGGTGTCCCGCAAGGATCTATCCTCAGCCCTCTCCTTTTTAACGTTTACCTCATTCCCCTCCTCAATCTGATAGAATCATTCGGCATACCTGTCACCTCGTATGCCGATGACACACAACTCATTGTGCCACTGGACGAACTATCTACCAAAGCTGAACTTAACCTGAAACACTGCCTGACTGAAGTACTTCGATAGATGGACAATAACCACTTGAAATGCAATTCGAGTAAAACGGAGATCCTCCCGATCGGCACAAATATCTCCTTCTGTCCAGCACTTTGGTGGCCGGACAATTCTGTTGCCCCCCCCCCAGACAGTTTCGTCGGCCAGGAATCTCGGCGTTATCTTTGACTCCGATCTCTCCTTTGATCAGCATGCCAGAACCGTCGCAGGCAAATGCTTCGGAACGATCAGATCCCTGAGAAAGTTCTTTGACTTTCTCCCCATCGATGCCAGAAAGACGGTGACCGTTGCACTCATAATCTCGCGACTGGACTACTGCAACGGCTTGCTCGCAGGAGTCAAAAAGAGCACCATCCAAAAACTGCAGAGCGTACTACACACAGCCGCCCGTCTTGTCCTGGGCCTACCCCGCAGATCCTCTATCTCTGCAGCGCTTCGTTCACTTCACTGGCTCCCCCTTCACAAAAGGATTCTCTTCAAAATCCTGATTACAGCCTTTCGTGCCTACAACAAAACAGGCCCTAAATACCTCACCAAGTGCTTTCCCCACTACGTGCCCAGCCGTCACCTTCGTTCAACCAATGACAACCTCATCCTTCTCCCTAAATACAATCTGAAAACGAAGGGTGAGAAGACCCTCAGTTTCCTTGCAACTAAAGCTTGGAACAAACTGCCCAAAACCCTCAGACAACAAACCCAGGAAAAACCCTTTCGAAAGCTCCTAAAGACATGGATCTTTAATCTCCCGGACGATTACTCCAAAGCTTCCATCTAATACTCTTGGACTGGTTCACTTAGGTTCCCAAGCGCCAAGATGCTCCCTCCGGAGCGAACGTCGCGCTCTAGAAATACCCCACAAATATCAAATTTCTCCTGCAGGCTCGCAGAAGGCTCTCCTCCCTCCCCACATCAAAGGCATCAATCACCCTCCCACAGGCTTCCCCAGCGCTGCCCCGCCCCCTGCTTCACAGCCAGGCCATCTGTTCCCTGCCAGACCTCTCACACCTCCGTCACAGCATGCCTGTGTACTTCAAAGGCTTATCACTTCACACGGCCAGCCGCAGGCCGTGCAACCAGAGCACTTCAGTTGGTGCGCAGCCCCCCTCCCAGCACTGCCTTGTTACTCTCGGCAGCCGTGAGTCCCTAAACACTTTTTATATTTAATTAGCAGCAGCAGCATTTCTCCTGCGCCAGGCCACATCAAAGGCTCTGTGCCACTTTCACCCACACAGCAACACTTACAGACACGCAACGCCACTCACACCCACGCAAGCCCACTATCATCCACGCAACACCACACTCACCCACGCAACGCCACTCACCCAAGCAACACCACTCACACACGCAACTCATCCACGCAACCCCACTCATCCACGCAACCCCACTCATCCACGCAACCCCACTCATCCACGCAACCCCACTCACCCACGCAACCCGACTCACCCACGCAACCCGACTCACCCACGCAACCCGACTCACCCACGCAACCCGACTCACCCACGCAACCCGACTCACCCACGCAACCCGACTCACCCACGCAACCCGACTCACCCACGCAACCCGACTCACCCACGCAACCCGACTCACCCACGCAACCCGACTCACCCACGCTACCCGACTCACCCACGCTACCCGACTCACCCACGCAACGCCACTCACCCACGCAACGCCACTCACCCACGCAACGCCACTCACCCACGCAACGCCACTCACCCACGCAACGCCACTCACCCACGCAACGCCACTCACCCACGCAACGCCACTCACTCACGCAAAGCCACTCAAACCCACGCAGTGCCACTTTCACCCACACAGCACCACTCACACCCACGCAACGCCACTCACACCCACGCAACGCCACTCTCACCCACGCAACGCCACTCTCACCCACGCAACGCCACTCTCACCCACGCAACGCCACTCTCCCACGCAACGCCACTCTCCCACGCAACGCCACTCACCCACGCAACGCCACTCACGCAAAGCCACTCACACCCACGCAGTGCCACTTTCACCCACACAGCGCCACTTTCACCCACACAGCACCACTTTCAGACACGCAACGCCACTCACACCCACGCAGTGCCACTTTCACCCACACAGCACCACTTTCAGACACGCAACGCCACTCACACCCACGCAAGCCCACTATCACCCACGCAATGCCACACTCACCCAAGCAACACCACTCACCCAAGCAACGCCACTCACACAACTTTCCTACTGCGAGACCTATTGGCAACGCCAGTGCTTGTTAGAGCTTATTCTGAATCTTGCAGCGTAATAGGCCTTGACTCATAAAGGTAGAAGACCGTGGACTGGACAGGAGTTGCCGGTAATTCATCAGGCATATCTGTCTCAGTGAAGCCATCCATTCTGTCAGCGTGTCCACAATAGCTCTGATTTTGTTTTCGATATAATCTGATAATGGGGCACAGAGTTTAGGAGAAGCATCTAAAAGAAGTTAGGTGCCTCCGACTGAGTGAGATTATTCACAATTCTATTAAACATCTTTGGATCTACATCTGGAGTCTGCTAACTACCTTGCAAAGAGGTCCACTTGAGCCCTCTTTATTGCTTGATGATAGGCCCTCCATGCATGTTTATAGGTTTCCTTATCCTCTGGTAGATAAGACTTTCTCCAGCCTCTTTCCAATTTTGTGCACTACTTGTGCTGGCTCCTAAGCTCTTTATTGAACCATTGGGCAGAAGCATGTCAGTTCTTGGCTGAGCTGGAATTTTCCTTCATTGGAGCCACATTGTTTGCCATCTGTAGGAGCCAGTCATTAACCGACTGAGAATCATCTTCAATATCCCCACACCACATTGGTATCGTGGAACTGAAAGTGTCTGCTATTAATTCTCTTGAGTCCTCCCCCCTTTCTATGGGGAAGGGAATGGCTAGTTCTTCAACCTATCTGTCCTTGGTCCACCCTCCATGAAAGGTAGTTCCTAGCATGGTCTGACCAGTTGTTCATAAGAATGTCTTACGCTGGGATCTAGTCCTTTTTAAAAATTGGGTCCAAGATATGGTCTGCAGATTGGGTAGGTCGATAAACTAATTGCTTCAAATGCCAGGAGGACATATTATCAAGGAGTAATCGACCATAAGGATCTGAGATGGTATCCAACTGAAGATTCAGATCTCCTAGCACAGTAAAGCTGGAGAATTTCACTAGGTACCTCAGTAAATACTCATCCAAAGAAGTCAGGACTTCAAATACATAGCCGGTAAGCCGATAAATTAAGTTTCCTGCTAAGGTCTTTTTAGCAGACAAAGTGAGACAGAAGCTGTGCGCCTCGGCCTCCTTAAGCTCTGTGAGATCAAACTAGGCACACCTAAGGGTTGCTCCCTCAGCTGTCCTGTTCACCCTATCACAGTGGAGCATCCTATAACCTTTCGGAATCGCAATTGAAATATCAGGTGCCGAGCTCTCAGATAACCAGATTTCGGTGAGCAACAAGATGTCAAGGTGTTCATCACTGAGGAGCTCTAAAACATGGAGTGTGTTCTTATGTAGGGATCTTACATTAATGAGTTCATCCTGTACCTCCAATTCTCCACCAGGCACTTTACAGCAAGTATTAGCCTTCTTAGTGCTATCCTCTGACAGGTACATCTGGGCAGGGAGTTTGAAAACCATGTGGAGGCAGGAGGTACTCTACCTACCAAACTGCCTATCCCAACACAGTGGCTGCCTCTGCGCAGTGAATGGTGCTCCTGAGAAGAGCAGACTAGACTCTGCCCAAGTGCTGAGCTTGGTTGGAGCGTGGACAGGCACAGACTGGCTCAGCTTTGGTGTGAGGCATCATGCACCGACATCCCCTGCCAAACACGAGAGTGCCTGTGATCTCCACACATGACAAAGCTAACATGTTTGTCTCCAGAAGTCTGAATTGACTAGATTGTAGAAAAGAAACTGCTCAATGCCTTGCACTAGGACCAAGACGACATAAAACTGAACACATACCTTGACCCAATGCTATTAACTCCAGGGAACATACTAAATACATGAATATGATTCTTTCACACAACTAACGCATTGTTTGTGTGACAGAAAGGGCCAGAGGGATTTTATCAGTCATAAACTGAATGCACATGGTTCTGAGTGTTCAACATACAGTTGTGCAACCATCACAGAGCACTCTACACTTGGGACAGGCATCCCCACAATGTAGAGTCACCTGCACACTAAATCGTCCAACACTGCCAAACGTTCAATGAACTGAAGAAGGATGCATAATAGAAAGGCACAACATAACATGTTTCAACAAATACAGATCTGCCCTGAGCTCAGGATATACGCTTATCCACAAGATTCGCAAAAGTGCCTTTTGCTCCACCCAGTAAGTAGTCTGTTGGGTTAATTCACAGAATATAATTATTTGTTTTAACATTTTGTAAATCTACCTGGCTTATTGTACGGATATATTTTAGTAAATATTGAATGTCTCATTTTCCTACAAAGCTTTATTCTCTCAACCAATTGACATGGGTAAAGGATCATTCCCTCTGTATTAATGCCAGCCCATACGGAACTTATTGCTATAATAACCTGATCCTTGAGTTCTTGGTGGAGTCGCACACAATCCTATCCTGTTTTTCCCCTTCTTCTGCCAACTTCTCCTGCAGAATGACAGTTTAAACAGGAACCACTCCTTCCAACTTCCGAAGCCTCTCAAAATGCCAATCGCTGACTGCAGCTAAAGTGGCTAGCAGATTGGGGAGTGGTTTTCCCTTTGACAGGACCTACTGTAGATGTTTAACATCTCCGCTGCTCATGGTACATTTCCCATACTCTCCCAACACTTCTGCTTCTTCGTGATAGATGTAGCAGAAGATGCAGTGCACTCTGTGCCAGCCATTTCTGTCAGTAAATGAGAGGAGCATCAGGAGCAGTTCTTAATGTCTTTTTCTGTAACTACCAGTCCTTAACCGCATCGCTGCAGCGGTTATTTTTCTGCTGTGCGGCTTTTTTCCAAAAGCCGCGTTACATGACGAGCTCAGCTCGTCATCCGCACACGACCACCGTGGCGGATGACGAGCTGAGCTCGTCATCAGCAGCGAAGGGGCTAACAGAAGAAACCAGAGGCAGGTGCAGGAACACTAGAATAACACTGAAATCTCCTCGATTTGTGTTTTATCACCTTTTGGTTGCCACAGTCTATGCATTCTGGTCAGTTAGGAAACCTCCAGTATGTTCTAATTAAAATACTTCTCAGAGGTAATCTCATAACCAGGGAAGTTTGACAGCACATAAAATAGGGATATGTGTTAAATTCACAAACAAGATTTTCTAGGACTGACTTCCGCCATGTTAATAATAGCTGCCTGCTCTTGTTATACATAGCTTGGCATGTGCGCCATCATGTTTTTAGGAAGCAGCTGCTTCGATATTTGAGGCAGGGGCTGCTGTGTTTGTTTGTGGGACATGCAGGTGCTCATTCAGGTGTGTTTGTCATTTGCTCCTGGTTTTTAGATCTAACAATGTTTCCTTGGAATGAAAAGACCTACTTTTATTATTATTTTTCACAATGGGCCATAGCCAAATTTCCTAGTAAGACACCCTCGCAATATTTAAATAACAGATATTTGTCCCTCGGTGAATGAACCCACCGATCCAAATAATATCCTGTAAGGTTCATTGAATTTAGTAATTTGCTAAGATGATATTTAAAAAAAAAATTCTAGTTTAACTGCATACAATTGACAGCTTTGTTTGTGTGTTTGTTAGGAAATTCCACAGCAGATGAACGGAAGCGACTGTGGAATGTTTGCCTGTAAATATGCTGATTATGTTACCAAAGACAAAGCCATAACTTTCACCCAGGTAAGCCACTTTGGGATCAGCAGTGAAAACGACCATGCTTGGTAATTGCAACATTCAAACTAGCAGGACACTTAAATTGGTTTCCTACATACGTTTCCCAAGGGGTGTGCGTTCCATAACAGTTTTGCTGTCATAAAAAACATATGTGGGCTGTCTGTAGTCTGCAAACCAGGTCAGTGACCGTCTAGTCCTGGGTGGAGGAGATGCAAGATACCCAACCCATTAAGGCCTGCAAACTAAGTACATTATCAATCAATCAATCAGGAGTTTGTTAAAGCGCGACTACTCACCCGTAAGGGTCTCAAGGCGCTAGGGGTGGGGGGGTGCAGGTTCCATTCCATCAAGGAGGGGGTCTGTCGAAGAGCCAGGTTTTGAGGTTTCTTGCGAAGATGGGGAGCGATGTTGTCTGTCTGAGGTGGAGCGGAAGGGCGTTCCATGCTTTGGCTGCGAGGAAGGAGAAGGAGCGGCCTCCCGATCTGGTCTTTCTGGTGCGGGGGACCACGGCGTAGGAAAGCGTGGTAGAAGAAGGTTAAAAAACGAAGGAAAAGTAGTAGGAACGTGATTATGATCTTTCTCCCAATGAACATGCTTATCTTTTGGCGGAGAATTACTTTTTTCATTCTCTACACATCTTCAGGTAAAACCCCAAACATGCCTGCTCACAAAATCACTGGTTTGAAATCTCTGACCTGAAAGATACATGTATATCTATTTTGAAACGTTCTCACTTTTCCCAAAGACCTAGAAGCTTGCCTCACTCTAGTGTTCTATACTTGGTAACGCCCGAACTCCATAAAGACTCCATTGAAATAAGACCTAATCCTTTCAATGTGCTTTGTACTCTCAAACATTGAACAGACCGCACAGGACAGACCATCACCACCACTGTCTGCATGCCCTCCCTCATATAAAAGTGCCATACATGGAAGAAGTGAAGTAGATTGAGTATTTAGGTAATGGGTGTTGCGACAGGCATTCAGTGGACATATGCATTAGGAAAGCAGTAACAGAACAGTAATTTTACTGTTGCTTTTAAACCTCTCTTACTGATCTGTTAAGTTTATTTGTAAGTTCATGTACTCCCTTCATAAACTTCTAAGCGCTATAGATTCGAACTTCATAATTTAAGCAATCAAGAGAGCAAGAATGGGATAAACTATCTGATTAAAAAAGCCAGGTTTTCGAAAGATTCCCAGAAGAGGATAGACAATAGTCAGCACACAAAGGTATTGTGTTCCAAATGTGGGTGCAGCAATTAGGAAAGATCCGCTCCAAAAAAAGCACTTCTTATTTTGAGGATGTGTAAAAGGAACTTACCAGCTGAGTGTAAATGTCTTTGGAAGGGAACTCAACATGGAAATTTAGAGACTAGCATTGCAGGTATTTTCTGACAAATGTCTTTATATAACATGGTCATTGCTGTGAAGATGACTTCTCTGCGGATGGGTAGCCTGAGGGCCAATGTAATATCTTCATGCCTGTGGTATCCATTAGTCAGCTGACCCTCTGCCTTTTGAACAAGCTGTAGACTCCATAGCAGTTTGGTTGTGGAAGCTCAAACATTTGGGCTTAAACCCCTCCTTGTGTGTCATGAGACGTATGCCCCGGAAATCCCTCTACGCAGTCACGATCTTCAGATTATTTTTCCTACCATTGAACCTGGATTCCTGAGGGAGAGCTTTGAAGTCGAGAAAGGTTACTGTTCGATGCATGTGCACTGTAGATACACATGCTTGGTGTAATCCTGCCATCTAGTCCGGAGTCCGGATGTTTGCACGTTTTTTTTTTCAAAGAAGTCTTTTCGAGTCACGAGGTAGGTGCCTCTTCCTTTCGGTGATGGTGCACATAGGCATCGACTCCATTGTTAGATTCTTTTCTTTCCACCATCGGGTTTGGACGTGTATTGCGGCGCTCTGGTTCGAGACCATTTTTCGAGATCCCTTCAATGCGCAATCCACTCTACCCTTGTCTGTCTTGTTTCTGATGTGTTTTCCCATCCCTTTCATGTTGAAAATCCAAAACTTTACATAGTCTGGTCGGAACACTCCAACTGCGACCTTCGAGCCTAGCCTGTTCAAATTACTTTCACTTGGCAACATAGAGTAATCCTCTGATGGAACCGACTCCGTTTCAATTCTGCCCTCGGTGCCCCTCTAAGTACCTGCGCACCGAACTTCAAAAAGTCTTTAATCTGTCTCTTTCCCCAGAGTCCAGAGAAGAAAATTGTGATGCCTGTTGGTCGTTTCGATCCAAGAAGACTTTACAATATCTTCTAGCTGAACGAAAAGAGATGCGGAGGCAGAGCATTGAAGACACTCCCGATATCTTTGGAGAACAAGATATTGAAGAGGAAGACATGGAAGCATCGGCAGCTGAAGAGGAAGAAATTTTCTCTGTTCAAGACTCAGATTCCGAACTAAAAATTGAACCGAAATCCTAAGATATTCTAGTTGGTCATGGTGCAGTGAGTTCCCAAACCCCTTTAACCATAAAAAAAACCTGCTTCCACCAAACAAAAATCTTCCAGGCCACCACAGCCATCCGGCCACGGTAGGCACCAAGATTCTGCTTCCAACGCTTCACCCTCTGGCTCGGCACCGAAAGCACAACTAAAGGCTTCCGGCTACGTCTAGATCCGAAACTCCACCTCCGCTCCGAAACCTTTGATTCCGGAGGACAAAAAAGAGAAGCCCGGTTTGGGTCTGAAAATTTCGGCACAAAACATAAATCTACTAATATACTGCTTCCGGAGCAATCTTTCATACAATGCAGGAAAAACTGGATCTTAAACAGGAAAAAAAATCATATATTATTCCAGACACTGGGTGCATCATAACAACCTGTGCTACCACCATCCTCCAAAAGAAAAACTAATTTTCTAGAGGACACTGGATATAAAATAGCTTTACAAAGAAAAAGGACATTGCTGTCAGCCAGGCCATTCCACCCTATTCCTCATTCCCCTCCCCCATGATTTTTACCTGTATCATTAATACCTTATTCACCAGAAAACCCTTTAGACATTACACCACAGGGATCCCCTCATACAGACCCTGATGCAGATGTAGGGGATGACACCAGATCCATGGCATGAATACAATGTAGACCCTCCAGGTGCCACAGATCCTGATCTCTACCCTGCAAAACTCTCACCTCCTGATGACAACACCTCATATCTAGAATTAATACCCAGGGCACCTGCATACCATGGGGGGACCTTACATAGAGAAGCCTTACAGGAAGACTTTCTATTTAAAACACTGGGGGCTACACATAAATAATCACAGTGTTTCCCAATATTAAACGGCATGATGCGTCGTGCAGAGAATATTTTTAAGGACCCTGTAAGAGCACGCATTATAACACCTAAAGTTAACATAAAATACACCCACACCGTCTGACCCAATTTTTTATTAGGGGTCAGCTTACACCAGATTCTTTAGTAGTGTAATGCCCGTTAAAGAACAAATTCACAAATTTCTTCTGATGCACCACCTCCAGACAAAGGAGCTAAACTAATAGATGCCTCAGGCAAAATAGTGACTGCACAATCAGCCAATCACTGGCGTATAGCTAACACACAAGGTTTGCTTGCTAGGTACGATAAAGCCCATTAGGACTCAATCCAGTACCTCCCAATGGAGATCAGGAAAAAAAGATTTAGTACAGGAATGGAAATTATTCTCCATCTCCTGCATCGGGTGTGCACTAGATGCTGCTGATACTGCAGCAAGAGGAGATAACACCAGCATTCTCCTCAAAAGACACACATGGCTGCGTATTTCTGGTTTTAAACCAGAAGACCAACAAACAATATTAAATGCTCCTTTGTTAAAGAACATCTTTTCAGACCTCAAGTGGACAAAACACTAGAGAAGATGAAAAGGGATACTGAAGTAGCTAAATTTGTGGTAGCACTTCAGACACCCTCTAATAGAGGTTCCTTTCATCGCTCCTTCTACAGGGAAGGTCAAAAACGAACTCCACAGGTGCCTCTGCGTCTTCATTCAAATCCCAAACCCAATCCTCCCCCGTAGAGGATTTAACGGAGGTGGTTTTAGAGGCAACAAGGCTAAAGGTAGAGAGGTAGAGGCCCACCAACCTGTACCTTCCCAACAAGCAGTGACTCCATAACAATTTCCCCGACCATCTTACACCTGCCGGGTGACGTCTGTATCAGTTTCTTCCCTCTTGGCAATCTTTAACATCAGACAAGTGGGTGTTGGACATTATCCAACATGGTTATTGCCTGGAGTTCACCACCAATCCTCCCAATTTCCCACCTCACACTCACAGACTCCCTAGGGCACCAATAACTGCTCGAACAGAAAGTACAAGCCCTTTCAACAAAAGGAGCTATAGAACCAGTCCCAATACAACATCAAGGGTCGGGGGAGGGTCTATTCTCTTTATTTCCAAATTCCCCCAAAGGGGACTGTTCTCTACGGCTAATTTTAGAACTCGGGCCTCTAAACCTACACATACTATCAGAACACTTACATATGGCCATACTTCAACAAGTGCTTCTACACCTACAGCCAGGAGACATTATGTCAGCACTAGACTTGAAGGACTCATATTTTCACATCCTCATTCACCCAGCACATTGCAAATATCTCAGATTTGTGATAGCAGGAATGCATTATCAATTCAAAGTGCTCCCATTCGGAGTCACTACTGCACCCAAAGTATTCACCAAAGGCTTAGCAGTAGTAGCAGCTCATCTAAGGAGATTCATGTCTTTCCATATCTGGATGATTGGCTTATGAAAGCCAACACATATCACAGGTGTCTACAACACACTCAAATTATCATAAATCATCTACATCAGCTGGGATTCCCAATCCGTATATTAAAATCCCATTTTCAACCGTCACAGCTGCTGCCCTATCTAGGCGTTATGCTGAACACTCAAATAGGTCTAGCCTATCCAAATGCAGGCAGGATCCAACATTTTCCAACAATGATGCACAGTTCCAAAGCAATCCATATCTATAAGTCAGAAATTTCATTCAACTACTAGGGATGATGGAATCATGCATTGTGATAGTACCTCATGCAATATTAAACATGCGTCCTCTACAACACTGCTTAGCACATCAGTGGAATCAATCACAGGGTTAACTACAAGATCTAGTGTTGGTAGACATTCGCACCCATCGCTCTCTGCAGTGGTGGAACACATAAAACGTATCAAAGGGGCAGCCTTTCGTTGAGCCTGTCCCACAGATTGTGCTAACAGCGGATGTATCCCTGACTGGGTGGAATGCCCACTTACAAAATCTAGCAGTTCAGGGTCTCTGGGTACAAGGCTCTTCACATCAACTACCCAAAGCTTCAAGCTGTTCACCTAGCGCTGAAAGCATTTCTACCTTACCTTATAGGCAAAGTTGTCCTAGTCCGGATGGACAATATGACAGCCATTCACTGTATACAAAAATAGGGGGGAACACACTCTGCAGCTATCACGCTTCTCTCAGACCATTTGGCGTTTGACAATACATCAAAAAATACAACTGCTAGCACAACACTTTCCTGGGATACACAACGACTTTGCCGACCTCAGCAGGACGCGGCAACAAGTCCACAAGTGGGAACTTCACCTCGAGTCCTTCTCCCATATGTCCACAGGTGGGGGTTTACAAAAATGGATCTCTTTGCGACAGCGGAGAACACAAAACGCCCAAACTTCGCCTCCAGGTTCCCACACTCCCTATCCAAAGGCAATTCCCTATGGATGAATTGGTCAGGAATATTTGCCCACGCTTTTCCTCCTCTCCCTGTTCATTCATTTCTGGTTCTGAAACTCAGGCGGACATCTCACCCTCATTCTAGTGGCTCACGCATGGGCTCGTGAACCATGGTTCACCACACTGCTATTACTTTTAGTAGTTCTTCACAAGAAGTGTCATCTCACCTCAACCTTGTCACTCAGAACCACGTCGAAGTCTGACATCCAAACCCCAAGGAGTTCAACCTAGTGATTTGGCTCCTGAAGTCATAGTTTGGATATCTAAATGTACCAACAGATTGCATGACAATTCTTAAAGAACACCTACCACTAGAGCATGCTATGCAGCTTTGTGGAAAAGGTTTGTTACATATTGTAATAACCAAACAATTGACCCAGTAATTGCATCTATACAACAAATTATTTGTTCTCTCTTGAATCTACAACATTGAGGCCTTGCCCACACCTCTATACGCTTACACTTTGCAGCTGTGGCTGCCTCTCTTCAAAACAGACAACACTTACCTTTATTCAAAGTCCCAGTAATTAAAGCTTTCATGGGAGGCCTTAAGAGTGATACCACCAAAGGTTCCACCTACACCTGCATGGAACCTTAATATTGTTTTAACGTCTACCTTTTGATCCTTTACATTACTGTCCCATCCAGTTTCTCTTGAAAGGTTGCTTTTCTGATTGCTGTCACCTCACTAAGACTTGGAAGTGAGCCTCAGGAGTGAACATTAGACGAACCATTCTTCCAACTTCATAGAGATAGGGTGGTTCTTTATTCTAACCCAGAGTTTCTCCCAAAAGTAGTCTCAGCTTTTTATATTAACACCTTGGCTGCTGTGGCTTTTCCCCTCCTGTGCTGTCATTTTATGACTACCATTGTTCATGACGAGCTCAGCTCGTCATAAGCACAGCTCCACTGTGCCTCATGACGAGCTGAGCTCGTCATGAGCATCGAAGGGGTTAACCAATCCGTTGAGCTACCGTTTTTTCCCTCAACCATAATCTACAGCAGAATGAGCTCTTCATACATTAGATGTTGAAAGAGCATTAATGTATTATATTGACAGAACAAAACATTTTTCCCAAATCTTTGTTGCTTTTGCTCCCCCTCATAAAGGGAAACCTATCTCAAAATCTGGCATTTCTAATTGGATCGTTAAATGTATCCAAACATGCCACATTAAAGCCAAAAGAGCGTTTTCTATACCTCCTAGAACCCCTTCTACTCGTAAAACCGGAGCATCTATTGCCTTTTTAGGTAACATTCCTATAGCTGACATCTGTAAAGCAGCTACATGGTCTACACCACACACGTTTATCAAAGATTATTGTGTGGATGTCGAACATGCCAACAAGCTAATGTAGGACAGGCAGTGCTAAAAACACTTTTTCACAACTGGGAGAGTATTGATATGCAGTCTATGCAAAGCATGTGTATCTACAGCACACATTTCCGAGTGGATTATGTTACTTACCCTGTAAGCAGCTGTTCTTGGCATGTAGAGCTTTCGATTCACATGCAGCCTTCCTCCTCCCCGGACACCTATGGTTGTTGCAGATCTTATTTTCATCACACCTGCATGGACATCTCTGTACTTACTTACTCCATTCTCACCCTCTTGCGGGAAAACAATCTAACAATGGAGTTGATGCCCATGTGCACTATCGATGCAAGGAGGAGTCACCATACCTTGTGACTCGAAAAGACTTCTTCGAAGAAAACATCCGGATCAAACACTAGATGTCACGAGTATGCAACGCATGTAAATCTGCAACTCTACACACCAAGAACAGATGCTTACAGGGTAAGTAACATAATCCTGACCAGATTGATACTCCAGCGAAAGAGAGGAATCTAGGAAGATAGCCAGGTTTTTTATTTTGTTTGCAGTGGTTGATTGAGGACCCATAGTGTAAGGCCAACTGATGTTGTTCCACTTTTTCAGTGTTGTGGGGTTAAGTAATACCTTAATTTTTTGCAGGATACAGCTTTAGGAAATGAGACATCTATCAGTAGATCATTCATAAGCTGTAACTGCCTGGAAGGTACAGCAATATATTGAATGGTTTTTAATAGCGGTATTATAGTATTTCTTTTATTCCAGAACATGAAAAACATGGCTTAATGCTATAGTTACTTAAATGTAATGGCAGTTGGATGGTTACATTTCAGTATGACACTGTTGTATTGATGTTTAGGTCGCAGCCTACCAGACAGCACAGCTATCTGGATTGCTAAATATATCTTGGGGAGATTCAGAAAAGTTGACCTAGGAATGCATTCCCCCTGTTGCTTACCATTGACCCAGATTTTTTGGCTTTCTATTTGGTGGCTTTATTTGCTTTCGGCTGTCCAGGTCGATTTCATCCCTCCCGTTGCCCAAACCTTGTTTACTCTTCCACAAAATCACTTTCTGTCAACAGGCCTTTAAATCATATTCTTATCTTGTCACATTTGCAGTGTATTCCAAGTCAAATGCCAGGCTATGTCTTCCAGGGAGCTTTGTATTCGGTTTTCTTTCTCTGACTTCAAAGTGAGAGGATTTATGTGACAATGGTCCTGGCTAGTCTGCTTGAGGAAGGCTGTACAGATGTTATTTCTTTTCTAGCACACAAGAAAATGTTAGTCAGTAAATGAACTGTGCTGACGATCAAATCAATAAATTGGTTGATGACATTTCCACACATCGTTTGTGCACTGTACACTTATCAGTAAAACTGTATGTGAGTGCAAATGTAGTGGTCATTTCAATTGAAGAGGAGTTGTATGTAGTGGCAGTATGCTACCATGCGCATTCCATGTTACCCCCACTCCACTCTACACACCACACCACTGCACTCTACTGTGCACCACTACACTTTCTGCTTCTCTACTCCGCTCCACTCCATACCAATGCACTCTACCCCACTCTACCCTACTATGCCCCAATTTACTCTTCGCATTGCACTCTACAACAATGCACTCTACACCACTTTACTCAATTACAATGATCTCTACACCAAACTGCTCTACGCCACTATACTCTGCGCCACTCTATTCTACTACTGCATCACTGCGCCACTCTATTCTGCGCCACTGCAGTCTACGCCAATGCACTCTACGCTTTTTGACTTTACTGTGCACCACTCTACTATGCACCACTGCATTCTTCGCCACCGCACTCTTCGTCACTACTCTCTACTGTGCCACATTGCTCCACTCTTCGCCATTTCACTCTACTCTGAAACAATCTACTCTTTGCCACTGCATTACTCAACCAACCACTCGCTCAGCGTGGCAACTCCTCTCTGCTACGGTAAACTTCTGTTCATGTTTGTTTTTCGTGCCGCTCCCACTGTTTTTTCTGCTCCTTTTCCTCCCTGCTTCCCGACAGCCCCTCTCACGTCCCAGGAATAAGTGTGGAGGACGCTATGCAGTTAGGCCACTGGAGCGCCAAAGGCAAGCTAGTCCGCGTGAGGACCGCGACCATTGCCAGAAACCCTGGCTCTGCCACTACCTGAAGATAACGCCTTCGATCTCCAAGGTCAGGATTATGCAACATCTGCTGTCGCACCTCCTCCCACTCTGCAGTTGGACATTTGTCCTGCCGGCACAGCCTGTTATCTTGCAACACCAAAGCTCCAGCATGCAGGGCAGCCACCACTACGCATACTGTGCCCACCCCAGGCCATCTCCACTACCTCCTGCTCAAAACTCGATCCCTCGGCAAGCACACCGCCGAGATCTGGGACACCATCACCTCCTTCACCACCACCATCATCTTCTTTACTGAGACCTGGATCAACCCCACATCCACACCTGACATCGCCTCAGCCACGCACAACAGCTACAAGATCATACAACAAGACTGCATCAACAAGCACAGAGGTGGAATCGCCATCATCTACATGGAGACCATCCTTGTTTTTACTACACAACCGCAGACGATGTAACTCCAATCATGGAACACCTCACAAAATGCCCAGGTCACCAGCTGACTGGACTACGGCAACACAATCCACGTAGGAATCACCTCAGACCTCCTCAAGAGACTGCAAACAATACAGGACTCAGCTGCCAGACTCATCCTCCCCAAACAGACCCACATCCCTCCCCCCCCCCGCCCCCTCCCCCATCTCAAGAAGCTCCACTGGCCCATTGAGAAGAGATGGCAGTTCAAGATGTTGATCCACACCTTCAAAGTCCTCTTTAACCAGGGACCAGCATACATAAACCACCAACTGTACTTCCACCTTCCCTCCAGATACCTGTACTGAGCCTCCCTCTACCTTGCCCACACCCCTGCATCCGCTGTAGCAACAGTGGAGGACGCTCCTTCTCCTACTTCACTGTGTAGTCCTAGAACGACCTTCCACTTCACCTACGGACCATATCCCCTCTGCCGAAATGCAGAAAAGGGCTCAAGACCTGGCTGTTCAACTGAACCTCCTGAAACTCCTCCTCAAGCGCCTGGATACCCTCACGGGTGATTAGTCAAACTATACAAATCCAGTTTGATTGATTGACTCTATGCCACTGCACTTTACACCACTCTTCTCTACTCTAGCCCACCGCAATCATTGCTGCAACATTCTACGCCACTGTACTCTACTTCACTACTGTATGCTACTGCACTCTACCCTGCATCACTCCACTCTAGTCAAAAACAGTCTACTCCACTGCACTCCACACCACTCTACACCACTGGACTCTACGCCACGCCACTGGACTCTACACCACGCCACTGGACTCTACGCCACGCCACTGGACTCTACGCCACGCCACTGGACTCTACGCAACTCGACCCCACAGTCACTCGACCCCACAGTCACTCGACCTCACAGTCACTCGACCCCACAGTCACTCGACCCCACAGTCACTGGACCCCACAATCACTGGACCCCACAATCACTGGACCCCACAATCACTGGACCCCACAATCACTGGACCCCACAATCACTGGACCCCCCCACAATCACTCGACCCCCCCCCACAATCACTCGACCCCCCCACAATCACTCGACCCCCCCACAATCACTCGAAACCAGTGCACCCTACATCACTGTACCTATGACGACTACTTTTCACAACTGCACGTTACTCCACTATACTCTACAACTTTCTAATCTACGCCTGTACACACTACCTCACTGGACACCATTGCACTCTACATCACTGCAGGCTACGCCACTCTATTCTACTTCTACTCTACACCACTTTACTCTTCCTCGCTGCTCTCTGCACCACTCTATGCCACTGCACTCTATGCCACTCTAGCATTTTACTCTCTGCATCACTCTTCTCTTATACCACTGCATTCCAATACACTATACTCAACTGCACTCTATACCAATCTACTCTGCACCACTGCACTGTATAGCCCTATACTCTTCGCCACTTTACACATTTGCACTGTCACTTTAGTTTGCACCATTCTACTGCACTGCACTCTGCATCTATGCACTGTTCAGCACTGAACTCTCTGCAGCACTCTTCTGTGAACCACTGAACTCTGACACTGCACTCTACACCACTCCAGCCTAGGTCACTACACTTCGCACCACCCTACTCTGCAACACTGCCCTCTACACCAGTGCACTTTACACCATTACTCTATACCACTCCCCTCTACCCTGCACCACTACCCTCTACCCTGCACCACTCACCTCTACAACAGTTCAGTGTACTCTGAAACAATCTTCTCTACACCACTGCACTCCGTGCCACTCCACGCCACTCAACGTCACTGCAAGCAGTGCTGTGCCACTCTACTCTGCACCACTCTACGCTACTGTTATGTTATGTTATGTTAGGGGGGTACTTTTAGAGCACACTGACACCGTGAGTTTCCTGGCGCTGATTGGGATATCAGTGAGATAGCAGAGAGAGATTAGCCGGATTGGGGGAAAAGCCAAGTTTTAAGAGATTTACGAAAAAGAATAAGAGAGTTAGCAGATTTAAGAGAAAGGGGAAAGGAATTCCAGAGTGTGGGGGCAAGATGTGAAAAACTCCGACCTCCCATCCTCGCAAGTTTGAAAGAAGGAGTGGCAAGAAGATGAAGGTGGGAAGATCTGAGATTGCGAGTGGGGCGATATGGAGTGATGAGGGATTTCAGGAACCTAGGAGAGGGGCCGGTCAGGGATTTAAATACTATGCAGCCGATCTTGAAGGCTGCCCTGAGATTGACCGGGAGCCAGTGCAGTTTGGCAAGAAGAGGCTTGGCCGACTGCCATTTAGGAATCCTGAAGACCAGCCGTGCCGCTTGGTTCTGAGTGATCTGCAGCCTGTAGAGCAGAGTTTTTGGCAGACCGTGATATAGAGAGTTGGCAAAGTCCAAGCGGGAAAGGACCAGGGCCATGGTGACTTGAAGCAAAACTTCGGGGGACAGGAGATAAGCAACCTTCCTAATCCTACGAAGCTGATGCATACAGGAGGAGACCACCGCCCCCACCTGGGCTTTGAGTGAGAGTTCGGAGTCAATAATAACTCCCAAACTCTTTACAGATGCCACAGGGGCGGGAGGGGGGCCAAACCCTGAGGGCCAGAAGTGGGGACCCCAATGGATGGAGCTCTTGCCTGGAAGAAGGAGCTCCGTCTTTCCAGGATTTAGTTTGAGCTGATTTTGACTCATCCAGAGGAGAATGTGGGACATGACAGCATGAAAGTTAGAAACAGCAGAGGGGGTAGAAAGAGGAAAGATGAGTTGTAGGTCGTCAGCGTAGTTAAAGACGGTGACGTCCCACTGCCTCAGAGAGAGAAGAAGGGGGCGAAGATAAAGATTGAAAAGAAGGGGGGACAGAGAGGAGCCTTGAGGGACACCGCAAGTGGAAGGTACTTTGGGTCCACGGAAGGGGCCCAAACTGACCGACTGAGACCTACCAGACAGGAAGGAGTGGACCCAGGCCAACGCCGGGCCCTGGAGGCCGGCTTGTTCGACATGGCGAAGAAGGATGTTATGGTCCACCGTGTCGAACGCGGCCGACAGATCTAGTAATACCAGGGCCTGGGGGGTGCCCCTGTCCGCGTTGCCTCTCAGAGTGTCGAGCACGGCCAAGATGACTGCCTCCGTGGAGTGGCCGGGCCTAAAGCCGGCCTGATTACCCTCCAGGAAGTTCGAGCTTTCGACAAACTGCGAGAGGCTAGCGGTGACATGGGCTTCTAGAATTTTAGAGAAGTAAGGGAGGAGAGAGCTGGGTCGGTAGTTAGCTGGGACCGAAGGATCAGCCCCAGGCTTCTTCAGAAGGGGCACGAGAACGGCCTCCTTGAAAGAGTCGGGTACCGTGCCCGAAGAAAGAGAAGAGTTTAGCAAAGGGAGGATACAGTCAGGGAGGGACAAGCAGATGTTACGTAACATCGAAGGGGGACAGCAATCATCCGGGGAGCCAGACTTGACTCGGGTGGCAAGTTTTGCTAGAGTGGCGGAGTCAAGAATAGGAAAGTTTGAAAGAGAGGAAATATTGTGAGGGACGGGAGTGGTGTCAGCGTCAGGAAGAGGGGCAGAGATGGAATCCTTGATCATGGCGATGTTATCCACAAAGAAAGAACTAAGGGTGTTGCAGGATTCCTGAGTGGGGGCTTGAGTGGGAAGGGTCCTGGTGTCAGTGGTAAGTTCCCCCATAACTCTAAAAATCTCTTTAGATTTAATAGGTGCGGAGAGGATTCTGTCGGTGATGTGTGCAGATTTGGCCGCAATAATTGCTTTCTTGTACTTCTTGCGCGCAATCAAGTAGGTATCTCTGCTCGTGGCGCAGTAATCTCTTCTCCACCTGCGCTCAAGTTGGCGGAGTTCGAGATGTTGCTGTTTCAGGCTAGAATTGTACCACTTGTGGGAGTGACTGTGCCGGGACCGAGGGAGTTTTGTTAAGGGGGCCAGGGCATCAGTGGCTGATAGCAGCCAGTGGGAGATGTCATTGGCCAGCTTGCCAGCGCTGAGGTCAGGCGTGAGGGGGGGACGCGATTTTGAGAGAAGATCGAGAAAGCCCTGGGTGTCGACGGGCTTCCATTTTCGCGCCATGCCACCCTCTGAAGGGGGGACCTTGATATGGCCAATGATGGTGAGAGTGGTCTCGACCAAGAAATGGTCGGACCAGATGCAGGGGGTAATCACTGGGTGCGAGAGCTTAATCCCGAGGGTCCATATGTGGTCAAGGATGTGACCTCCGGTGTGAGTGGGGGCATCTATGTGTTGTTGCAGATTGAGGGATGATAAGGTCTCGAAAAGCTCAGTGGCCTGGGGGCCAGCATCCTCATGCTGGAACCAGTAATTAAAGTCCCCGAAGATGGCCACACGGGTGGAGGAGGTAGTGAGGTTGGCCAGTTGTTCAGAGAAAGACGAGGGAAAGAGAGGCATGGAATAGGGAGGACGATATAGTACCACGAGCGAGATGGCACCCTCGTTCGTGCCCAGGTTGATCACAATATTGTCGACTGCTGGGAGGGTGAGCGAGGAGGAGGAAATGAGTTGTAGGTTTTTCCTAATTACTGCTGCCACGCCCCCTCCATGACGACCGTCCGATCTATTGACGTTCAGCATGTAGTAATCAGGGGGCAGTGCCGCTAGAATATCTGGAAGAGAATCCTCCGATAACCATGTCTCCGAGAGTAATAGTATATCGGGGTTCTCGGCAGTCAGTAGAAGGAAGACATCAATTTGATGTCTTATAAGGGAGCGGGTGTTGAGATAGAGTACACGAATGTGTGACTCGGGGGTGACTGATATATCTGGCCCCAGGAGAGGGGGGGAGCTTCCCTAGATTCCCAGCGAGGTGATGCGAGCCCATATGGTGGGGTGAAGGGGGCAAGTAGGGAACTGCAGTGCTTTAAGAGCCGCGGCGGTGTATGGTATGGGGGCAGCAGCGTCTCTGGCCCCTGCGCCCGTCTGGGCACAGACGGGCGGGACTTAGGCGCGACTTCGGCGCGATGACGGCGCGCCCGCTGCGCCCGTCCGCTGCGCTCCCTGAATGGGGGGACCACTTTATGGGGCCGAGGGCGGGAGGGGCCGAGCGCTGCACCGCTCGCCTACTCCCTCACCCAAGATGGCGACTCACCAGGTCACGACCCAGGCAGCACCTAACTCGGCTGCAGTGGGCGGGGCCGGGAGGCGGGGCAAGATGTCCGCTTGTGGGAGTGCAGCGCGACCGGACGGGTCCCAGCGCGCACTCGGAAGTCGGGAGCGGTTTTTGTGCAAGGCGGCGCAAAATGCAGTGAGGCGACTCCAAGAAGACCTGCACAACAAAAGGGGGTTAGTGATTCCAAGTTTAAAATCCGATTGTAGGTTAAAAGTCAGCGCATATGCACAGCGCGAGTAAGCGCGCGGTGGGGCTGCAGGCTGTGTGGTAAAGAGCGCTGGGAAGAGCATGCGGCGCTCCCGGGTTCCGGTGATCGTCTGGTTCACCCACAGACGCCCAATCAATCTGTGCTCTACCCTGCACCATGCCACCCTACCCTACTCTACACCACATCACTCTGAAGCAGTCCAATCTACATCACAACATTCTGCGATATGCCACTGTACTCTAAACCACTACACTCTACTCCAGTGTACTCTACACCAATTTACTCAATCAGTGAACCCTATGACACTGCACCTACACCACCTACTTTGCACCACTTCACGCCACTATACTCTACAGCATTCTGCTCTATGCCATTGCACTCTACATTACTGCACGCACTATCTGAAAGAAACAGGTTAGTGTTGGATTCCTTACCTAAGAATATCCCCAGGCGTCCGACTGGATCCGGCAAGTTTTGCGTAGCAGTACCCCTGCGTGTCGGTAGGCATTGTCTGCGGCTCCACGTCGACGTCGTTAGCGCCGGGATGACGTCGTCTGAGTACTTCGATGCCTCCCTCGGGCGCTGACATCAGTTGTTCTTTTTTCCGCGCCAGTAAGCGCAGATCCGGAGAAAGCAGTACTCCTTAGTCACTTTTTTACTAACTATTTCGATCTTTTTGATCCTGTTTTGAGTCGTAAGACTTTCGGTGTCGGTAGGGATGCCCGGGTTCAATCCCTGTGCCGATTGCAACCGACTGATGTCGGTTACCGACCCCGATCGCCGGTGCCTGTATTGCCTTGGGGCCGACCATGACGACAAGTCGTGCCTCAACTATCGGGCTTTGACGTCGAAGGCTAGGCGGGAGCGGTCCCGTAAGCGCCTCGAGCTCCGGCAGTCTGCTCGCGCCGTTCACGGTCCAGGTCGAGGAGGAGGTCGAAGGACCGGTCGCGGGACCACAGTCATCGCAGCTCGGCGAGTCGACACCATTCATCGGGCTCCAAGTCCTCAGGTAAGAGGCACAAGAAGTCGAAGAGACGACATCGCTCTTCCGACTACCCCCGACACTCGTACGATGCAGCCGGGGGTTCGGGCACAACACCCACGTGGATCCGCCGGAGCCGCAGTCGCCGCTGCCAGCTCCCCACCCCC
The DNA here is from genome assembly GCF_964263255.1 of Lissotriton vulgaris. NCBI lineage: Eukaryota > Metazoa > Chordata > Amphibia > Caudata > Salamandridae > Lissotriton > Lissotriton vulgaris. The sequence goes on along the minus strand of NC_141685.1, from coordinate 1,329,538,383 downwards.
CTCCGGTCCCTGGGCTGAACGCGACGCCGGAGGAGATCGATGTCTTCCTCATGGCCATGAGGTTGCTCTCTCCTCCGTCGGGTCCCGCGGCCCCGACTGGGAGCCCAAGCGGGCCCGGTGCTTTGACCCCGGAGCAGTCGGGTGCTTTGGCCCCGGTGCCAATGACAACTTCGGTCCAGACGCCGCTGGTTGACCTACGACCCCTCTGCCGGTGCTGACCCCCAGGGTGTCGCCCCCGCCGCCGTTCCTGGACGCCGTCGTCCCCGGGTCCTCCCTCAGTCCGGATCCGGCGTCGGACTGGCATCACGCGACGCCGCATTCGACGCCGAGAGAAGAGCAATTCGTGTATGATCCGGCCCCACCTGAGTATCAGGAGATGGGAGGCGAGGGGGATTGGGAGGGGTCTGAGGACCCTCTGGCATAAGAGTGCCAGTCGTATCAGGACTGGGCAGTGGATCTAGGGGAGGTATGTGGTTTGGACACTTCGCCCGACACTGGCTTTGTCTCCCCTCCTACCGTGGCTACGGAGGAGGGAGCTGCTTACAACGTGGTGCTGACGAGGGCGGCCATGGCCTTGGGGCTTGAGCTCCCTGTCGCAGCCGTGAGGACTAACCTCCTCACCGAGGTCCTTAAACCACAGGCAAGCTCTTCGGAGCCTCTACTGCCGTTTAATGAGGCCCTTACTGATGTTCTGTTGGGCTCTTGGTCTAGGCCCGCTACAGGTCCTCCTGTAGATCGGAATGTGGCCAGGCGCCACCACCCGGCCCCGGGCGACCCTAGCTTCCTGTCCACCCACCCCACCTCCGAGAGCCTGGTTATCCAGGCCTCTAACTCCCAGACCGCATTCCCGATTGCACCACCTGATCGGGAATCCAAAAGGTATGAGCAGTTCGGTAAGAAGCTGTTCTCCTTACTTAGTTTGGGGTTGCGGTCGATCAACACCGCTTGCTTTTTGGGCCGTTATACCCAATCTCTGTGGGACACTGTCGTGGACGTGCTGCTAGCTTGTCCAGAGGAGGCCCGGGTCAAACTTGCTCAAGCAGTTGCGGAAGGGCGGGATACAGCATGGTATTCTATCCGATATGGGCTGGATATCACGGACTCGCTGGGCAGGCCGATTTCCACGATGGTGGCGGTTTCGCCGCCACGCCTGGCTGAGGTCCGCCAAATTTTAGGCTGATGTCCAGAATTCCCTCATGGACATGCCGTTTGATGGCCGTTGCCTCTTTGGCGACAAGGCAGACAGTGCGCTTGAGCGTTTCAAGGACTCCAGGGCCAAGGCCAAGTCCTTGGGCCTGTCGGGCCGGTGCCAGCAAACCTCTGCCTTTCGCTCCTTTCGTGGCCAAGGAAGGGGCACCCCCTCCCGTCCTGCCAGCCACGGGCCGCAGACTAACGTCCAGCGTGGCAGCGGACTTGTTAACCGCCGTGGCGGTGCCAGGGGACACCGGCGAGGCCAGCCCACATCCACCCCCGCAACATCCGCCTCAAAGCCTTCCTAGTCCGAGCTTACAGGCCCATTCGACGCCAGTGGGCGGGCAGGGTTCACCATCACCTCCTCCACTGGCGCTCCATCACATCGGACATGTGGGTGCTGCAAATCGTCCGAAGGGGCTACTCCCTCCTCTTCGAGGCGGCCCCTCCAGCCATGCTACCGCAGTACTGCCGCATGTCGGGGGATCCCTTGCAACTTCTGCAAGAGGAAGTTACGGCCCTCTTGGCTAAGGGGGCCATCGAGCGCGTTCTTGTGCCAGACGTAGGGTGTGGTTGTTACTCCCACTTCTTTCTGGTTCCCAAGAAGGGCAAAGGGGGCCTACACCCTATCTTGGACCAGCGGAACGTCAACGGCTTCCTCCGGAAGAAGTTCAAGTTGCTGACTTTGGCTCAGGTCTTAGCTGCCCTAGACCCAGAAGACTGGATGGTAGCGTCGGACTTGCAGGACGCATATTTTCACATCCCCCGTCCTGCCGGCCCACCGGAGTTACCTGCGGTTCACGGTAGGCCACCAGCACTTCCAGTTTACCGTGCTCCCCTTTGGCCTTACCAGCGCCCCTCGGGTGTTCACGAAAGTGATGGCGGTGGTCGCAGCCCATCTGTGCAGATTAGGGGTGTCAGTCTTCCCCTATCTCGACTACTGGTTGTTGATGCCGGGCTCGCCCCAGACAGTCGTCAGCCACCTCCAGACTACAGCCGACCTCCTGCACCTGCTGGGGTTCTCCATCAATATGCTGAAGTCACACCTGTGTCCCTCTCAGAAGCTCCTCTTCATGGGAGTGGTTCTGGATTCGGCGCAGTTTCAGGTTTATCCTCCCGAACAGCGGATTTGGGATATTCAGGCTCTGATTCCAATCTTTCGGCCTTTATCCCGAGTCTCGGTCAGGTTGCCGCTTCGGCTTCTGGGGCTGATAGCCTCCTGCATCCTTCTAGTGCATCACGCCAGGTGGCGGATGCGGGCTCTGCAGTGGGACCTGAAGTTTCAGTGGCCCCAGCATCAGGGCAACCTGTCGGACCACGTCCTGATCTCGGAGGGCACTGCGAGACAGTTGCAGTGGTGGCTCACGGATCGCGATTAGGTCAACGGCAGATCCCTCTCCCTACACCAACCGGAGCACGTAGTAGTGGCGGATGCGTCCCTCCTGGGCGGGGGGGGGGGCCACATGGGAGAGGCTGAGATCATAAGCCTCTGTTCTCTGGCAGAGTCCCAGCTCCATATCAACCTTCTGGCACTGCAGGTCCAGTGAAGAAAGCACAGACTGCTATTCCATCATGCCCATTCTTTTGATATTATATCAGTTCATTTGCAAACAGAATCCCTAGGGTAGTGAGCTCAGCCTTTTCCCCCCAAACAAAACCTTTTCCAAACCTTTGGATTTTGACTTCTTGTGAGATTGAGTGCTTTTTTCCCCTCCATTTTGTAAGAGAAGGTTTTTGTTGACAAAATTAATTCTGTTTTTGTTGAGTGTTTATCCTCTGCCAGCAAGGAAGCATGAAAAGACCTTTTGAGATCTTTGTATTATTTGCCTCCCGACTCACAGCTGCCTGAGGAATGCGATTACTGAGTGAATATTCCTAAAATATGTTTCCATGTTAATAAACCGTATTACTTGGCAAGCACAAAGTCCATGGGCATCAGGAATTACTTTCTGGAACAGATCTTGGCTTCCACTACTGTCTCTGGTGATACCAGAGGAAGAGGCTAGAAAAGGTGCTGTTTCCTTCGAGATCAGAGAGGAGGATAAGTATGGCACCGGGTTGCTTTGAGAATTGAGCGAAGGTCCAGAGATCCTAAGACTGGATGATATTGCCTTTATATTGTTAGAGCTTCTTGAGAGGAGCTTTACTCGAGGCACTGGATATTTCCAGCCATGTGTTCGTAACAGTTTAGTAAGGGTTTGAGCGTATGCTCCTCTTTGCATTAATGTAGGTAATTTTAACCACACCAAAGCGATTATTTCATTTGGTATGTTGTATTCGAAGAAGACAGTTGTCCTGTATTGTCTTTAAGAGAGTCTTTATTGATTACATGTTACATTCTTCATATGTAATTTTGTTGTTGTGCTCTGGAGGTGCAACAGCCGACAGGTGTTTCGCCCACTCTGGTCAGTGTGACCTGGGCTTTCTCCAGGCTTTCATAATACTACTTATACTTTAGAATCATTTTAAAAATCTCATAGGATACAGCAAATAGCTCTTCAGAACAGATAGACAAAATGTTAATTTTCAAGCAACGAAGTCAGAAGTCCAGGGTCAATCCCTCACGATAATTTTCATTTACGAGTTGTCCACCAGGTTGCCACTGAGAGCCACTGAGAGCTGGTTTATCATCATGACATTCTACATCGAAGAAACAAGGAGAGCCCCCTTGATGCTGAATGATACAACGTTGAAGCATTAGATGTTGAGCAAATAATTACAACTGGGAATATCGTGGTTTAATGTTTTAAGAAAATTCGGTGTTTGTGTAGCGGTGGGCAGATATGGCAGCATGAGCTGTACAGCATTAACATTGCTCTGAGCTGAGCCTGTAATGCCCATGTGAGGTTTGCCAGTGGTGGTAACGTTGCTCCTTCTCCTCCTGATGAGCATGATCTGAAATGGAGGTTAATGTTGCAATCGGCCATGGAGAAATACCCACTTCAAGTGCAAGGACAGTGGGTGTTCTGAATCGGAGTACAGAGCTGGAATTAATTTTGGTGGCTTTTCTGCTAAACCGGACGCTGGGGGATTGTATGGTATCAGACTGGACTTGGTCTTGAGCACCGCAGAGGAAGGAGCTTTATTTGGGCTTCTGCAGCAAGAGTAAGCCAAACTGGATATTCTTCTCCCCCACTCCCCATCAAACTGCTCTTGGTTGGAGCCTTGGCCATGAACGAGAAGTCTCCAAAAGCTGTGAGTGAGGCAGTTTCAGCTGAGATTCGTACAGAGTTAGCCTTTTGGAGGACTCTTTTCGACAGTGCCCTGAATCTTGCAGCAGAGCGTGACTTGAAGGTGTAGACCGTGCAGATGGCTTCTTTAGACAAATTGCACAGTATTGGACAGCTGGATTCTATATCTCACAAAGTTTGCACCAGACTGCAGCCTGGCAGTAGTGGCTCTGTAAAGTTGGAATCTAGGCGAACAGATTCCATTCCTCGGTTGTCACCCCCACCACCTCATTGGAAGATAGACTGGAGGGACTTGAAAATCTAAAGCAAGACACTAACGTCAGGCTGATAGGATCGAATAATTAGGACAAAGTTGGTGACTTGTAGTCTGAATTGCTGTTTTCCTGGAAGAGGAATCCAACCTAGATGATGACCATCTGTAAGAAAGTGGCTCTGTAAATACTGGACCAAAGTAAGGTACAGTGTGCACAGAGTCCACAGTCCCCAGAGGTATGGCAGAGGCTAAAGTTTGATATAACCTTACTCTCTAAAGTGGTAGCGTGGTCGAGCAGTAAGGCAGTATCAGAGGACAGTTTAAAGCATTTGTTGTACACACTCAGCAAATGGGCTCACACACTCAAGAACTGAACTCTAGGCCAATTGTTTGTATAAAAAATATATAGTTGTTTTATTTTAGAACCAACAAAAATAATACTAAAAATCAACTAAAATAATATACTTTCTCAGAATGAGTTACTTTAGTTAAATACTTTTCATATAGGCAATAGACTTTTGAGTACAATAGTTAGTTGTTGCAATAGGCAACACAATTTTAAACACAATGTGACATTGATCTCAATGGGAATTTCTAGTTAAATGCAATTAATTACTTTATGGATTACTTTTCTAACCGCAGGACTGGATCCTAGATTCAGTCCTGGGACATCTCCTGTAAACAAGTGAGTAAACGCGTTTTGGTTACAGTTCTGATTTTCAAGGAATATTATTGTATTTTAAAAGTTGAAATTAGAAACTTTTCCAATAGAAACACCAGTATTATCCTATGGGAGGGAATTCACTTAGCAGGTAAGTAATGTTATTGTTACTTTTTCTTACTCAGGATCCAGCACTGGTGTATCTCCTGTAAACAATTGAAAGAATGGTTTTAAGTCATACAGGCGATTTTTAAGGAATATTTGTAAGTTTGGAAATTGGACACTTGGAAGATTTTCTGGTGAAAACCAGACAATGGTTTACTATGGAGGAAAATTGAGTTAACAGTAAATCACGGTTATAATTACTTTTCAGGTTCAGTGCTGGGCTGAAAGATACAGCACTGGGGTCTCTCCTGATAACAGGTGAGTAAATCGGAATTCGTCGTTCGGCTGATTTTTAGTGAATATTTTAAAGTTTCAAAACTCCACACTTAGAAGAAATTCTGAGTGAAACCAGTCAGTTACCCTATGGAAGAAAAGTGAGTTATCGGCTTTTGGCTAAGTACTCGACTGGCAGAGTTAAGGTTCTGGGCATAGACTCTGGTGTCTCCCAGGGTCAGGTAGGTACAGTTGTTATACCCTCAGCGGCACAGGGTCAGCCGGGTGCAGAGTGAGTAGGCCCAATGTTTTCCTATGGAGGATAGGGGGCCTTCGGTTGCTGGCTGCTAGCAGGAAGGCCACGCGGCTGTGGGAGCTGAGCTCCTGGTCACTTTACAGGGCAAGTGGTGAAGTAGAGTAGGGTAGTTGCTGCACTTCCAGCGGCACTCGGGCGGCTAAGTGCAGGGTGCTTTTGGACCTTTGGGTGCCCAATGTTATTCAATGGGAGACTTGGAAATTGAACCAAGGCTGCAGGCTCGGGGACGGAGATTCTTCAGGTGCGACCACCACTTCAAGAGGTAAGTTAGGATCTTGGAGGATAGGTAGACACCCAAGAGTTGGGCACAGGGGTCCGTGGGGCGCCGGGTGCAGGGGTGTCTTTGGACATCAGGAAATCTTACCCTCAGCTGGTCGCCGTTGGAGGGGTCCCTTGTTGTGAGGCTGCAGGATCATCTAGGAGGGTCTTTGGGCACTGAATTCCGGGGTCACAGTAGTTGGGTGAACGTCCTCAGGGTCTTTGTCCACTCGGGCTCGGGTTGGGCTCGGCGGGTGCAGAGTGTGCTGGATTCGCGGTAACTGGCCGGCACCAGGGGTTGTTGCTGTTTGAGCAGAACCACTGCTCATGGGAGTCCCAGTCTTTAGATGAGCAAGGCAGGCAGGTCCTCCGGGGATTTTGAGGTTGATGTCCGCAGGAGACGCCAGGGTTTAGCTGGAGCAGGTTCAAGGATCAACAGGCCTGTAGGTTCTGGGGCCAAGTTAGTTGGTGTCATCCGCTTGTTAGCAGCTGCACAGCAGGTCTTCTTATTTCTTGTTCTTCTTCTTGTTTCAAAATCGGGATCGGAGGAAGGAAGGTTCAGGGGGCCCCTTAAGTACTAAATTTAGGAGCGTTACAGGAAGGGCAAGGGCAGGGACCAATGTGTCCCTGTCCTGGGGTGAGCACACCCTCTATCCTACTCCGCCCTCCTTGCGGTAACGGAAGAAGCGAGAGCCGTGCTGGATCGGGGAGGAAAAGTCGCCATCATTCTACTAGACCTCAGCGCCGCGTTCGACACGGTTAACCATGCCACGTTATTACATCGTTTGGCGGGCTTGGGCGTGTCGGGCGCGGCCCTAGAGTGGCTGACATCCTTCCTGGATGAGCGTTTTTTTCAAGTCTTTGAGGGTGAAGCGGTGTCTCCCAAACACCCACTTAAGTGCGGGGTCCCCCAGGGCTCTTCCCTAAGTCCTACCCTTTTTAATGCCTACATGGAACCTCTAGACAGGATAGTCTATCCCTTTGGTGTGCGTATTGTCATCTACGCGGACGATACCCAATTGGTGGTCTCTTTAGACCACTCTGAGGGATCGTCCCCCACCTTAGGCCCCTGTCTAGAGGCTGTTGACAGATGGATGCACTCTTCCTGCTTAAAGCTTAATGGGGAGAAGGCAGACATCATCTTACTGGGCAACCCTTCTCCCTCTGCCCTTGCATCCATCTGGCCTCCGTGTTTAGGCTCCTTCCCCGTCCCCAAGTCCCAGATAAAGAGCCTTGGGATCTGGCTCGATAGAGCACTTGACTTTTCGGTCCAGGCTACTAAGACGGCCGCCACCTGTTTTGGGCTAATGAGGATGCTGCGGAAGGTGCTCCCTTTGCTCCCATTCCAGGCGAGGAGGGTCATGGTCCAGGCCCTGATACTCTCCCGCCTGGACTATGGGAATGCTCTTTATATGGGAGTCCCGACCTCCGTTACTCAGAAGCTCCAAATCACACAAAACAGTGCGGCGCGCCTACTCTACAACATCCCCCGCTGGCAGTCAGCTAAGAATGCCCTGAGGGAACTCCATTGGCTCCCTGTGGCGGCAAGAGTGCAATTTAAAGCCATGTGTATTTTACACAAATCGTTCCATCGAACGGGCCCTGTAATTCTACACCCTATGGTCACGCCATATGTCCCGTCCCGTTCCCTTCGCTCTTGCACCCTCCAGCTGGCAACGTCAGTCAAAATCAAGAAAGCTCACTGGGGAGGCCGCTCTTTCTCTCATACGGCGGCGAGACTTTGGAACTCCCTCCCGCTCTCTCTTCGGGAACACAACAACCACATGTCCTTCAGGAAGGCCCTGAAAACGCACCTGTTTGCTAACACCTGCTAATCTACCCCAAGCCCGCACTAAGTAATCATTCACAAGCGCTGGTAGGCCTCCGGGTAGCTATGCGCTATACAAGTGCAATTTTCATTTCATTTCATTTCATTTCATTCATTTCCTCTCCTGTGGGAGGGGGGCAGGGACCTAGCTCTGATAGGGTAGGGCTCCCCATCCTCAAGATGGCGGTAGCCCAGAGTTGGGCTTCACTTAGCCTCTCCAACCTGATGGGTGGAGTTGGCACAAGCTGGCACACCCCCTTTCCTCACTTAAGGTTTCCCACCTGTCTTCCTGCCAGAGTGGGGGTCAGAACCGGTGGGAGCCAGTTGCTTAGTACAGCAATTGGCCTGGGAAAGCTCACAAAAGGCGGTCTGCCCTTTGAAGCTGCCCCTGCCCATCCTGGGGGAGGAGGCTTTGCACCTCGTCCCAGGATGTGCATTGTTTCAGGCCCCTAGAGCAGCAAGCTCTCGACACAGGGGTCCAGAAACATGTCTGGTGGTGGCAGCCTCTGTAGCCACGCAGTCAGGACACTGGGAGTTGGTTAGGTTTCAGGGGCCATCTCTAAGATGCCCTCTGTAGTGCATTTGGCATTAAATCCCACACTGGCATCAGTGTGGGTTTAATGTGCTGAAATGTTTGATATCAAACTTGTCAGTCTTCAGTGTAGCCATTATGGTGCTGTGGAGTTCGTAATGACAACCTCCCAGCACCATATACTCTTAATGGCATCACTTCACTTACGGTGCCCAGGAATGGCCCTGGGTACTGTAGGGGCACAGGGCTCATGCACCTGAGCCCACACCACTGGCATAGTGCACCCAGCTAGAGGGGTGTCTGAGGTATGCCAGGGCAGTGTGTTTGTGGGCATGGCACACAGGGATGTGCACCATGTTGACTGTTTAGTTCTGCACTGAGACACTCAGCCTGCAAAGGCAGTGTGTGTGTGCGTCAGGGTACAGGGCCCCTAAGGGAGGCACAATAAGTGCTGCAGCCCTTAGGGGTCTTCTCTAGTCACAGTGTCCTGGGTACCTAGGGTACCATTTACCAGGGGCTGACCTGTGGCCAGAGATGCCAATTGGGTTTAGGATTCAATACAGTTTTAGGGAAGGAACACAGGCCCTGGGAACCTGATTGGCAGGGACCCAGGGCACACAGAGGAAAAGTGTATCAGATATCAGGCAAAAAGTTGGGGGTTACTGCAACAGAAACCCACTTCCCTACACCATCTGCCAGTCTGCATCATGCAAGCTGTGCGACTACCCACGATAGGGTGGCCCATTGCGGCTGATGGGGTGAACAGTGTGTTGTCTTTGCAGAATGAGGAATATCAGGAGTTGGATTTAGAGTGGGCTACGAAGAAGTGACATTTTGTATTTGGACCACGATGTGTGTTTTTTTATTTTTTAACTGTGTTTTTCAACTGATGTCAGTCTTTTTACTGTGGGCAAGCTGAAAACACTACAGGAACTAAAAAACAAGTTAGTGAGCTATGGGGTGCAGGGCTGTGTTCCTTTTCCAGCCAGAGTGAAAGCGTTTGTAGTCAATAAAATCAAACTTTTCGAGAGTGATGATGTTAGAGGTTTTATGAAAGACCAGAGCTTTAGAGGAGGAAGATGAGATACATCATGTATTAGACTTAGTAGATAAAAATTAACTGCTATTTAGCCCTTCCAGGACAAGGCATTCGATTTGTCCCTGATTTCCCCACAAGGTTTATATCCTATTCGGAAGCTGTTAGTCCAGTTGGATATGAACAGATTGTTGTATAGAATGGCCATGTCCTTACATCTACTCTCATTTTTGTGAGGGATGTATTGGCTTACTAATTTGGATATTTTACTTATTTTTAGATGATGTGTGAAGCTTCACGGCATATTGCTATTGTTTAATGTGTATGTTGTAGGGTAAGCATGCCCCCACCTAAAACCTATTCATTCAGGCTTATAAAAAAGGTCAAAAGCCTCAGACTCTTTTTAATAAAGAGCATAATTTCCAACCAGGGAGGTGCAACCAGGGGTCGATCTCTCCAACTCTGCTTCACCCTCTTGGAATACTTTTTAACAACATACTCTTCCAAGGTGCCATTCCAATACTTCCCAGTCTACCCTTGCAGCATCTGAAAGCCTTGATGTGGTATTCCCTAAAACGTTTTGGCTTCACACCTCCTGTTTGAATTCTTTTGTGTTGGCACTTCTCCATGCAAACCAGCTAGTTCCCTTTTCCCCAAGTTTGATAAACTTGGTTTACACCCAATTGGCACACTTAATTTACTTATGTCACCCTCATCAAAGACTTCAACCCATCAGCCACGAGAACACCATTAACCCCCCCTCCCCATTTGCTACACCCTCACAAATGTATTCAACCGCAAAATCTCCACAATCTACGAACACTTCAATCCACAACCACCAGTAACCGACTTCAACAGGCACTTCAACCTCACCGACTCCAACACAAACACTATAATAAATTGTGACCTTCTCTCCATGCAGACCACTGCCACTATCATGAGCTTCATTCACTCAGGGGCACCCACAGACCCTTGTCCCCACCACATGTTCAATCTGGGGAACAACACCCATCAGCTAAGAACTCACAACAATCCTCATCGCTTCCATCTCCACGGTCTCCTTCCCAGACGCATAGAAACACACGGAAGTCAAGCTGCTCCTCAAAAACACAACCACTGACCCTAAAGCACTCAAAAACTACGACCAGTCCCCCTGCTCCCTTTCCCCGCTAGAGTCTTGGATTAAGCAATAAACCTCCAATCACCTAGAAAATTACACCCTCCTGGAACCCTCTTGGTACCCTCCCAATCAGGATTCTGCTCATACCACAGCAGGGAGTCAGCCCTAATCACGCCCACCAATGATATCCAGCCACTACTAGCCTGGAGAAAACTGAGCCCTGATTCTCCTCGATCTCTCTGCAGCCGTCAACATTGTCTCCCTCTACACCCTATTACACAGATTCCACTAGATGGGATTCCAAGGGAATTCCCTCGAATGTATAGCATCCTTCCTCACCAGAAGAACGTAGAGCATCCGCCTCCCTCCCTACTCCTGGCCCCAAGAATATTATCTGCAGTTACTCACTGAGCCTTACCCTGATCAACAAATATATGGCCACCTGGCCACCCTGGTCGGGTCCCATGGCATGAACATCATATCTTATGCATACGGCATCCAGCTCATCCTCTCCCTGTCATTGGACCCCACAGACACCAAAAATAACTTCCACAGGTGCATGGCTAGCCTTGCCAGTTGGATGCAGAACAAATGCCTCAAACTCAGCACTGGCAAAACAGAGATACTCCTCTTCAGGAGCAACACCTCCCCCTGGGAGCCAACTAAACTTGGCCCCCCCCACCCACGGATCCCTCGAGGAACCTTGGCATCATACTAGACCGCAAGCTCACTATGAAGCAACAGATAAACTCTGTCTTGTCCTCCTGCTTCCTCACTCTCCTCTTGCTCCAGAAGTGGCTCCCTACCAACACCAGACGCACTGTGACCCAAGCCTTCATCACCAGCCCCCTGCACTATGGCAACTCCCTCTATGTGGGGATCAACACACCACTGCTAAATAGACTCCAGACCATACGGAACTCAGATGCCAGGCTTATCCTAAACTTACAGAGGAGGACCCACATCTCCCAGCACCTCAAATCTCTATATTGGTTCCTCATCAACAAACTGTGTCAGTTTTAAATGCTAACTCACGCCTACAATGCCCTGCACAACAAAGGACCAGCCTGCCTTGATCACAGTGAACTTCCACCAACCCTCCAGAAACCTGTGCTGCACCTCCCTCTCCCTAGCCCACACCCCCACATCCACAAAAACAGGAGCGGGGCTTTGCTTTCTATAAGGCCGAGAAAAACTGGAATGGCTGACCCCTTCATCTCAGAATGGCCCCACCCTGCAGGAGTTCAGGAAAGTCCTAAAAATCTGTCTGTTCAGCTAACTCGCCCACCGCATCAGCGCAATATACGGGCAATATTTGGCAACAACCAACATATCCCCACACCAAGGAAACTACCTAACAAGGATTGCGCATACCAGGGAAACTACCTAACCAGGATTGCGCACCCAGTGCTGAAATGAAAGTCTCTGGCTTGCTGTCAAAAGTATCTGAAATAATGAGGGAGGAGCAGCTAGGAGTGTAACTCCCCCTTTTCACTGTGCCCGGCTCAAAATGCTCACTTTGTTAGTTATGCTGGGACATGTAATACCCAGAGTGTCCAGTTGTTGCCAGTTTCAATAGATATGACCATTGACGTTTCCTGTAAGTGTGTCCACAGTAACTGTTATTACTGGTAATGCAGCAACGTTTCCAAGCCAAAGACCTGCATGATACCATGAACCCCACTACAGAATGAGGATAAAGAAGCAGGTGGACTGACCCCGACATAGGGCTTACTCTCCTCACAAGCAGCATTCTCCTCATTCAACCTCCCATTGGTCAAAGCACTCGCATAGAAGATCATGTTTGTACTTGTCAAGTAAATCTGACCCTCAACTGGTTTATATTCCACCACAACCAAGAGCTCACACCCCTAGAAGGACAATTGCCTTGATATCTTTTTACCCGACAAGTAGGCTGTAGCCTCCTACACTGACAGACTCACCCCCTGCAATTATTTCTGATTAAGCTACATATTTAATCAGATAATAATCAAAGGTGCCACGAAACTGAACATACTAATGTTAACACCATTTGCAAATGCTTGAGTCATTTTAGAAACCATTCAGTAAAAAGGTTCAACATATCTTGTACTTCCCTAGCTTTCTGCACTGCTCAAGCCTTCAATAGATCTGGCCTCCTGAACAAAACCTTCTATTTCTCAGATTAGACCCTTCCTGATATCCGATATGATAATGTAATAATGAAAATGAGGCAGACTATTTTTGGTTATGTAAGAGTTCCTTAATCCATTGGTGTTTTTCAGTCACACCATTAATGTGGTTTGAAACAAGATTGATTTATCTTACTCTTAAGATTTTTTTTTACCCAGGGTTGTTGATGATGTTGTTTCACTCTGCCGTATGGACACCCTATGCCAACTCTGTCGACCTATTAACAGATTTTGTTTGACTTTAAGGCCAAAGTTAGCCATGAATCATGATAAAGCTGCCAAGAGCGAAATATGTGTCTGCTACCACATCTTTTCAGAGCATCCCTATCCTTAGCGAAATGTATCTAATTTTAACAAATATGTGGTGTAACTGGTATACATCAGTGAATTAAATAACTAACATCTGTCAAGTCTTCATTCTTGCAAAACAATATGGAATCCTGGATTAATACAGTTTAAGATATGGCATTTATTAATCTTGGTGTCACCTGCAAACAACAAACCAAACTTCGAGTTCTTTTCTGGCCGTGTAGATCACCTCCAGTGAAAGGAGTGTTCTACGCCACCTACATGAACACAACTAGGATTGCGCCATTGAAAAAAAGAGCACAATAGCACTAAATTACTTTTCTCCTCCCCTATTTCCAATGAATGTTTGTGTCAGGAGATGCAAGGGTTTTTTTCGGGAAAAGTTTGCTGGATATACTTTTGAGCCGTAGATTGCCTTTACTGCTTCTTGTAAAGTCACTGTGCCCCTGAGGAAACCTTTGAATTCGGATGTATTTAGTCGTACAACCTTTTTGTAACAGTCATACACTGCTGAGTCAAAATGCTAATTAATACTTAAAAGCAACTCAAATGTTTTCATTACACAAATGTTAACTCCCTTTGTTTGTCAGTTATAGGACTTTATTATTTCAGTTTTTATCTCTGGCGACTAGCAGAGTATGGTAGACACCCAGAATATATAGTATGAAGAGTGACTTCTCTTAAAACCTACATTGACTTGACAACACCTTTATCTTATTTATTTATTTATACTTGAATTAAAATGATTTATGATAATAAATGCATTCTGTGTTTACTATTATGGTAATTTGTTTGTGTTTTATCCTTTCAGCAACATATGCCGTACTTTCGAAAGAGGATGGTGTGGGAGATTCTTCATCAAACACTGCTTTGATCCTCCCCCCCCCCCCAAAAAGACAAGCTTTCATTAATGACTTACAATGCTTTCATCAGCTGGAAATGCAAAACAGTTGTGTCTGACATCAGTAAAAAAATACTCTGTATCAGTGTAGATCGAAAAAGTTAAAGGCGCTTATTTGAATATTTATGATTTTCGAACTTCAACATGGAGGCTGGACCAATAAGTATTTTCGACTTTTGAGTGGAACTCTGTTTATATTTTTTTAACTACATCGAACATACTTTGAAGACAGAGCATTGTATTTTACCATTTGTGCTTAAAAGCGATCACCAGTTGCAGTTCATGAACACATCCCGGGAGGCTGAATTAAACAAAACCACAAGTGCATTCCGGCTTCAGAAAAAATCTGCTGAGAGTGAATATTGAAAACTGGAAAGTAATGAACCGTGACCCAGAATGTGTTGAGCTTTATATAGTACCTATAGGGTACAAACCAGCCTAGAATGTGCCTGGCTGTCAATCTCTGAGGAAATAACATATTTAAGATCCTTTTTTTATACAAGACAGTTTTGTCAGTGTGTAGTTGTGATCACTTTAATGTGCCTATTAAATTACGATTTTCATAAGTCTGTGACCTGATAGACGAATGAAGTTGCACTTCTATTAAGATATCGATGACAACTTGAAGCTAGGGCCAAACTCGAAATCCATTATGAACTTGTGTTTTAGGACGTAGGTTTTTAACACAATTTTATCTGCATACTAAGCAACCATAAAATAAGACCTTATTATTTTGTAACCGTGAAGAATTCTAAAGTAATTTATACGTTTCTGAGAGGCAAACTATAGTTTTATACAATATCTGGTTGTATGTGGCATTTTCACAGATTGCACAGTTTGATTTCTACCCTTTTTGTATGTTTTTGAGAATTTGTAATGCATCTTAGAAACCAACTGTGTATGTATGATAATATTGCATTGTTAATGTACATTTTTTTAATGGGGCCTACCACACTGTATATTTCATGAAGCATATTTTGTTACATAGGTGTACGAATCCAGTTTATGCCAATATTTTTCAATTAAAGGTTTGAAGTAAATGGTTAAGTAGGCTTAAAGCATCGTTTTTTGGTGATGCGGAGTGTAGCATTACTGTGTATCTGGTTCATACTCGCAACCTGAAAATGTATCCTTTAAAAAAAAAAATAGGTTAATGTGTAGGAAGCTGGCTCTGTGTATACTGTACCAAAGTAAGGCATAGTGTGCAGAGTCCAGGAATTCCCCAGAGGTGTAGCAGAGGCTAAATTAGGTAAGTACTAACACTCATTTTGTGGTAATGTGGTCAAGCAGTTAGGCTTATCCAGAGGATGTGTTAAGCAATTACTGTATTTACTCAATCAAGGAATGATACACACACTAACAAAAGATATACTTAAGTTTTATTTTAGAACGAAGCAGGACTTTGCCCATGTGAGTAAAATATACTTTTAAATGCAAGACTGTTCAAGGAAATTCAGCTGTGCTTGGAATTACAATTCTTACAGGCTTTTATCACTTTTGAATGCAGTTTGTATCATACAGTAAATACCACACCCTAAGAGTTCTACATACAAGTTAAGTACGACACTTTATACTTGACAATTGAATTCATTTTGCCCCCTACATTAGCAAGTCCACACTTACATCAATTGTTGGGCCAAAATCTTATAACAAGGGTTCTATGGGAGAAAAACGGTTATCGGTTTTGGGGGTAAGTACTTGATTCACAGGGGGAAGTTTTGGGGGTTAGGACCAAGGTTCCCCAAGGTCTAGGAGGGCATTCTAGTTGCATTACCAGCTGCACCGGGGCTAGCCGGGTGCCAAGTGCAGGAGCCCGATGTTAGCCAATGCTGCTAAGGGGGCCTTCGCTTAGGGTCTGCTGATGAGCAAGCCACTCAGTTGTGAGAGGCAAGCTCCTGCAGTTAAGGTCAGCACTGCATAGGCCAACGACCAGCACAGGAGCTTCACCACCAGCGGCACTGGGGCGGCCAGGTGCAGGGTGCAAGTCGGACGTCTGGAACCCTGTGGTTTCAAATAGAGACCTCCGGTTTCGGAAAGTTGCTGCAGGCTCAGGCAGGGAGACTTCCTGAAGGCCACCACCAGATGGAGAGGTAAATTGGGATCTTGAGGGATGTCAGGACACAGTCGGTTGTGCCGCCCAAGGCCGTGGGGTGTCGGGTGAAGGGGGTGCCTTCTGGTGTTAGGTTTTTCTTACCAGCTCCAGTCGCGGTCATGGGGACCCTTCAGGTTGAACCTGCAGGCGTTTTCAGGAGTCTTGAGGGAGGCTGGGGATCAACAGATCCCGCGTCAGGATCGCTGGGTAGACCTCCTTGGAGTGTTGGGCCACTCAAACTCGGGCTGTGAGCGTCAGGTGCAGAGTGGTGCAGAATCCCAGAGTCAACAGAAACCGGAATATGATGGTGAGTCTTGGGTTGGGCAAATCCAGTGCTCATGGCAGACAGTCTGGGAAGGTCGCATGGCAGGTCTGGGGGTTGCTGGCTGCTGGACTCACTGGAGTTATTGCTGTAGTCCAGCTGTAGACTGGACAGGCATGTAGGGAAGGGGTAAAGGCAGCTGGTGTTCTCTTCTTTGTCCTGGGTCAGTATGGCTCTCCAGTTCTTCTTCTTTCTTCCTCTAATCTAAGGAGGCAAGTTTCAGAATTGCCCCTAAATACTGTATCTAAGTGGTGTGCAGGTCAGGACCAATAGGTCCCTTCCTTGGGATGGGTACACCCCTTATCATGCCTCCCTCCAGTGGGTGGTGGCATGAGACTCTTCCTAATTGACTGAGTCGCCTCATCTTCAAGATGCAGGGGACTGAGATGTGTGCTTCACCACGCCTCCTCCACCTGAGGGGTGGGGGTGGCATAGGTGGGTACAGCTCTCTTCCTAGCTTAGATTTCCTGATAATTTTCCAGCCCAAAGTGCGGGTCAAAACCGGTGGGAGCCAATTGCTGGGATCAGTAAAAGGCAAGGACATTGTCCAAAGGAGGCAGGCCTTTGAAGCTTCCCCTTTCGTGGACCCAGCCCATCCTGGGTGAGAAGGCATGACATATTGCTCAACATAGGCTTTGTTTCTGGACCCAGGGGCCAGAAACCTGCCTGGTTGTGGCAAATGGAGGGCAGTCATTCAGGAACCACACCAGGGCTGGTCGATTTTCAAGGGGCATCTATAAGGTGCCCTCCGATTGCTTTTTACATTAAATCCCACACTGGCATCAGTGTGGGTTTAATGTGCTGAGAAGTTTACTACTAAAGCCATTATGGAGCTGTGGGGTTCGTAGTGACCAGCTCCCAGACCATATACTCTTTATGGCTTTACTACACTTACAATGCGTAAGAATGGATTTAGTCACTGTAGAGGTACAGAGCTCATGCCTGTGTACCCCCACCTTAGGGTTAGTGCACCCTGCTAGAGGGGCGACTTACCTATGCCTTAGGCAGTCGACTGCAGGCATGGCCCACAGGGATGTGTGCGATGTCGACTCCTCACTATTCTCTGCACCAAAACATACAGTCTGCAGTGGCAGTTTGTGTGTAAAGATGCAGGGCCCCTAAGGGTGGCACAATAGGTGCTGCAGCCAGTGGAGTCCTCCCTGGTCACAGTGCCCTTTGTACCCCTGGTACCTTTTACAAGGGGCTTACCTGTGGCCAGGGGATGCCAATTGTGAATACAAAGGTACAGTGTTGGGAAGGAACACAGGCCCTGGGAACCTGATTCGCAGGGATGGCTACATCAGCAGCTGCCAGTCATTTGCGTTGCACGATTGACGTATTGCAGCAAGTGCGACGAGTACTGCGTATGTGGATTAGTACACTGCACAGTTTAAAAGGGGTTGCAGGTATGCCGATGAAGGGCAACCATCCGGTACAACTAACAGAGAAAATTGGTGCAGTGAACAACTGACCAGTACCCTGATGAAATTGCCGTAAGATCACATTGGCAACCCTTGTCCCCACCAGGTAGGTGCCCCCCCCTCCGCACAGCGCCACCTGTGTCTCCCTGCCCCAGTTGCCGCTGCTGAGGAAGTTAGAGACCCTCCACCACCGCAGGCTACCACCTGCGCCTCATCCCTGGTGGCCAGTGGTAGGTAGGTTTATTCATCCTCCACTTTTATTGCTTTTATTGTATTGCCTGCATTTTCATTGTTGTCTGTGACTGCTGTTGTCTGCCTTCCCCCACTGCCTGTACGTGGTCCGTGCCCCTTTTTCTCTGTTCCCCGTGCTCCCTCTGCCCGGTCTTTCCTTCTATACTCCTCGCTGCCCCCAGTCTCTGCCCGGATTTCCCTTCTGTTCCGCTTGCTGCCCTGTGCCTCTCTGCCCGTTCTGCCTTCTGTTCTTAGCTGCCCCTGTATTTCTGTGTTCTGTAATTTGCCTCTGTGCCACTTGTTTTTCCGGTATTTCTTTGCCCTTTTGCCTTCTGTGCTACTAGTTTTTCCCTTGTTTTTGTGCCCCTTTTGCCTTTTTTTCCACTCTTTTTTTTGTGCCCATCTGCCTTCTGTGCCACTCTTTTTTCCCCTCGTTTTTGTGCCCCTTTTGCCTTCTGTTCCACTCGTTTTTTGTGCCCTTCTGCCCTTTGTTCCACTCGTTTTTTTGTTTCCTTCTGCGCCACTCGTTTTTCCCTTGTTATTGTGCCCCTTTTGCCTTCTGTTCCACTCGTTTTTTGTGCCCTTCTGCCCTCTGTTCCACTCGTTTTTTTGTGGCCTTCTGTGCCACTCGTTTTTCCCTAGTTTCTGTGCCCCTTTTGCCCTTCTGTTCCACTCTTTTTTAGTTCCCTTTTGCCTTCTGTGCCACTTGTTTTTCCCTCGATTTTGTGCCCTTTTTTCCTTCTGTCACCTTCGTTGTCCCTCACCAGCCTCGCCCCGCCCCCCCCCCTGACGGCCCACTGCCCATTCGCTGCCCCGCCTCCCAGCTCTCCTCCCTCCCACCTCCCCATATATGCCGGCCGCTGCGCGGCCGCGCCTCTAGCGTGCCGAAGGCCCGCCTAAGGCAAGCCTGTCTGCGCCCGTCCGTGCCTGGACCGAGCCCTGCGCCACAACCTCTGGCCCCCGCACCCGCCACGACGAACGCCGCCACTACGACTCCAGCACTCCCGACGGAGCCACACCTGCTTCAAGGCCGCCCCCGAAACGCACACATGGCCCTTTCACCTGCCGGAACTGCAGCTACACCAGCCTCAGAGCCGACGAACCACCCGCCAAGTAAGACCCCAACCACCTCCGATGCATACTACTGAACACCCGCTCGGCACGCAAGCATGCCATCGAGCTCTGGGACCTGTTCGACACAACATCCCCGGACGTCGCCTTCCTGACAGAGACCTGGTTTAACGACTCCTCCGCACCGGACATCGCCATAGCCATCCCAGACGGCTACAAGATCACCCGCAGAGACCGCACCAACGGAGTAGGAGGAGCAATCGCCATCGTCCACAAGAACAGCAGCAGGGTCGCAACTAGCACGACGGCGTGCTCAGCACCGCCTAACACATGCATTTCCAGAGCCACACAGACCCTAACTCAACTCTGAGGCACCCTCGTCTAACGAACCCCCCCCCCCCCCCAGATCCCACCCCCAGTTCAGCGACTCAATTGCCGACTTGCACGCACACCCTGACCTCCACTTACTACATCCTCCTCGGAGACCTGAACTTTCACCTTGAAAACAACGACAACAACTCCTTAACCCTGATCGATCTCCTCGCCAACCTTGGACTGAAGCAACTCATCACAACGCCCACCCACTCCGCCGACCACACGCTCGACCCAGTCTTCTCCTCAAGCCTGCACTTCTCCATCAGCCACACCACCGAACTCCTCTGGACCGACCACCGCTGCATCCACTTCACCTTCCAGAAGCCCACCGCACCCAACAGATCCCCTGCCGCTGCAGGAGCAAAATCACCGAAGACCAACTACACGCAAACCTCTCTCTCAGCCCACCCACCGAACCCTCCAACACCGACGACACTGCCCACAGCCTCAGACGCTAGATCGAGGACTTCGCCCCGCTGAAGAAACACCCCCCCTACAGAGAGCCGGAAACTAGAGAAGAAATGGCACAGTGAACAAACTCTGGACAGCCACGCAGCACACAAGGACACCATCCGAAACCACCACCACCTCATCAGGGTGGCCAAGAGGACCTCCTTCAAAGACTGCCTCGACAACAACGCACACAATAGCAAGGAGCTCTTCAACATCGTGAAGCAACTCTCCAACTCTAGCTCCAACACCAACGACATCCCCCCACGTCGCAAGCCCTGTGCGACTCCCTCGCCACCTTCTTCCACCGCAAGATAGCAGACATCCACGATAGCTTCAACACCCAGACAGCCCCAACAGACAGCAACACAACAGACCCCCCCGCACACCATCGACCACGACCCCCTGCTAGCCTGGGCCAGCGTGAGCATCGATGACACCATGACGTGGGTGAGGTGGAGGAGGAGGACAGGAAGTCGCTTTTATTGAGCATGAGACAAAGCCTCAACTCCATAGACACCAAAATGGACACAATGAACTCAAGAATGGAAGCAATGGTCAACAAACTAGACCAGCATGACTATTGCATAAAGGAGGTTGAAACCAGGGTGTCCGACCTGGAGGATGGTGCTACCACCAGTAAAAGTCAACTCACACACATGGACAAGCTGCTCCGCGTCATAGCCGAAAAGAATGAGGATTTGGAGGCATGCTCCAGAAGGAAAAACGTGCGAATTCTAGGCCTGGCAGAATCCACCAATGTGGGCTGGATGGAAGATTTTGTTGAGAAACTAGTCACCGACCTGTTGGGCAGGGAATCCTTCTCGGCTCACCTGGTGGTGGAGCGTACACATAGATCTCTGGCGGCCCGACCACCCCCAGGAGCTGCGCCACGACCGGCAATAGTTCGCTTCATGAACTATCGCGACAGGGACATGGTTCTCCGTCTTGCTCGGGAACGTAAGCAAGTCCACTTTGAGAACACGACTTTGGCGTTCTTTCCCGACTTCACTCAATCAGTGCAGGAAGCTCGATGCAAGTTTTCCTCAGTTAAAAAGAAACTTCAAGCGCAGCAGATCCCCTACGCAATGCTGTACCCAGCAAAACTAAAGATTACTCATCTTGGAAGGCAGCAATTCTTTCAGAACCCGCAGCAGGTTGAAGACTATCTTAAACGCCACCGTAAGGCTACATCAGCGGGATCTGGTCCACGAGAACATTCCAGGTCTTCCTCTCCTCTATTACAACAGGACTGAGGACTCTTCTAACTCTGTGCCATTTATAGGCCTCTGGGTCGCTTCACTGCCGGTATCCTGATTTGCAGGGGTGATGTATGAATCTGTTTACTACATATGTTCTTTAACCACATGCGCGCTGCTGTTCTTCTGCTGTCATGCTGACTTTTTAAAAAACCCATTGTTCATGACGAGCTGGGCTCGTCATCAGTGTTTGAGGAGGCTACACCATGACGAGCCCAGCTCGTCATCAGCCTCGAAGGGGTTATGAATCTGCCCGGCAATCTGCCCCGTCCCGCCAGGTCTTGCTGTTGGAAACAGGCTGAGAGGCAGGTGAGAGTATGGGAGGCAGAGGGCGGGTTGTGTGCCCCTGGTGTTTCCCTACATGGGCATTCCCCATATCGACATGTTAACATTTGGACGTAAGAATCCTGTTGGGGTAGTTCAAAGGGTGGGTGGGATGTGTTATACCTGGCAAGTTGGGGATGCCGGAGTGGGAAGGGGGGGACAATTCCGTAGATGTCACATGGCTACCTATTCTTATAATGATAGCAACATAGCACAACTGAATACAGGCCGTCTGCACAGAGGTGATGGAAGATAATACATGTGACAAGCACACTGTTACAATAATGTCATGGAATGTGCGCGGGCTGAACAATCTGAGGAAAAAGAGACGGGTACTGGGATACCTAGATCGCCACCATATCTGTTGTATGGGGCGGGGACTTTAACACGATGATGCGGCCACAACAAGACAGGTCTAACGTCTCCCCTGCCCATTACACCAACACAAGTAAGGTGCTGCAGGACCTCATAGTAGGCAACTACCTAATAGACTCCTGGAGGCATATGCACCCCGCCGGTAGAGAAGGTACCCATTACTCGGCGGTCCATTCCTCTTGGGCCAGACTCGATTACATATTCTTATCTGCGGGAATGGCACATTGGATAGGGCGTGTGACGCATTTGGCTCGCACGTACTCCGACCACTCACCTGTCATAGTAGACCTACAGACCCCGACGCAGCACTCCCCTTACAGGAGCTGGCACCTAAATCCCCTACACTTGCAGGATGCAGTCTTTAAGATGGAACTAGAGCAGGATATCCAAGACTTTTTTGAGCGTAATATTGATTCGGTCTCTAGTATTACCGCAGTGTGGGAGGCCTTTAAGGTCACGACCCGGGGGTGGTGCATTTCCAAAGGTGGGGGGTCCTAAAGACTCTACAAAATGACCTCAATAACCTGGAAAAGACACTGAAGCAACTCGAAACTGACATTGCCACGAACCCCGATGAACACACCCTTAGGGCCAAGATGCGCGACACGCTGTCAGAATACAAAGAACTTGCTGGTAGAGAGTGCAAGTTCCGGGGTAAACCATACATAGCGAGAGTGTACGGGGAGGGTGACAGGCCTGGGAAGGCCCTAGCGGCCGCAGTTAGGCCCCCTAAATTTTCCAACTATATTACAGCCATACAAGATGCACAGGGCAACCTCCATAGAAATCTCCCTGACCTGCTCAATACATTCAAAGACTTTTACAGTACCCTCTACTCCACCAAGAAGGGGGGCCCACTGGACCTCCAGCCTACCTCGACGATATGGCCGTGGCATGGTTGGGCGATACTCAGCGTAAATTTCTAGACCTTGACCTTGAATTAGACAAAATAACGGAAACCATAATGCCCATGAAGTCGGGGCGGGCCCCGGGATCGGACGGGTTGCTGATCGAATTTTATAAAACATATGCTCCCATACTGGCCCCAATCCTCAGGGAAGTCTTTTATACAGCACGGGAGGAAGGGTGCCTGCCGGAGTCTATGCAGGAAGCCGTGCTCACATCTCTACTCAAACCGAGGAAGCCCCCAATAAGCTGTGACCCAAACCGGCCCCTGTCTTTACTTAACTGCGATATGAAAATACTTGCAAAAGTAATAGCGACCAGACTTAACTTGCTAATGCAAAGACTCATGCTGCCCGACCAAACGGGATTCATACCAAATCGTGCCACAGCACATAACCTCAGAACTCTGGCCTCAGTACTGCAGGATATAGACCCCAAGAGCGATGCAGTGTTGTTTTTTCTTGACGCTACCAAAGCGTTTGACTCCCTTGAATGGGATTATCTGATGGGTATACTAGGCCGCATGGGTATCCCCGTCTCTTTCCTCCAGTAGATACGGCTATTATATCACCGTCCAGTGGCATCGGTACTTTTAAATGGCGCCAGATCCTCCTCCTTTCCCATCTTCAGGGGAACATGCCTGGGCTGCCCCCTATCCCAAATCCTATTTGCCCTGGCCATTGAACCTCTCGCTGCAAAGCTACGTCAGCACCACAATGACAAAGCACTGATCTACCCGGCCAGGCAGCTGCTTATCTCCCTCTATGCGGATGACGTGACTATATATATTCGCAAAACTCAGGAAAATCTAAACCCCGTTCTCAGAGAGATCACCAAATTCGGGACCATATCCGGTATCCAGATTAACTGGTCCAAATCGACAATCTTCCCCCTGACAGAGTCCACCCAACCACACCAGCTAGACTGCCCATTGGTCTGGGAATCGGAAGAACTGAAATACCTAGGCATCTACATCACTAGGGACAGGGATGCTCTGATGAGGGCTAATTACGTTACAACTATGGATAAAATCACCGACACCATTACTAAATGGTTGCGTATGCCCCTCTCTATGACAGGGAGAATTTCACTGATCAAAATGGTACTACTGCCTAAACTAATGTACCTTTTTATCAATATACCGTACCACCCAGGAAACTTATTTTTTAAAACACTCAGAACGCAACTAACAAGTCTAATATGGGAAGGGAAACAGCCGCGTCTCAGCCTGAGCACTATGATGCTGCCTTATTGTCAGGTAGGTTATGATGTGCCCAACTTCGAATATTATTACTATTGCGCACAGGCCCACTTTGCGTCGTACTGGTTCCACCCGCCACCCTATATGCCCCACCTTGCAGTGGAGGATGGCTACATGGCACCAACGCCCCTGTCGTCCTACCTCTTTACGTCGGTGAGTGACCTCGGGCGAGATCCCTCCACTGTAGACTGTAAGGTTGTGGCATGGCAGAGAATAGCCCATTAATTAGAATCCCTGATGCTATATTCTCCCAACATGACCCTGACCCGTAATCCCCTACTTGCCATCACGGGAGAGGGGATTTGCTGAAGGATGCTTGAGAACCTAAAATACTCCACTTGGGGTGATCTCTATCTTGGGAGGGCAATTTCGCATGAGGGAACAGTTCTTCGGCCCCCGCACACCTACGGTAATGGACACGTTCCTCTATACTCGGCTTCTCCAGAGTGTGAAAGCGGCAACCCCTGCATTTCCTGAGGAACCGACTACATTTGAACCCCTACATGCATTCTTGCAGAAAGAGCCTCCCAGGCATGCAGTATCTCTTCTCTATAAGCATACACAGGCAGCAAGATCATCTCGCGAGATTAGGGCCAGGCAAGACTGGGACAGGCATCTGGAGATCTCACTGTCTGACGAGCAATGGGAACGTAGCTGCACACACATAGAAGCTGTCACCGGGAATAGCAGATTGCATCTCATACATTTCAAGTTTCTACATAGACTATATCACAACCCTGCCAGGTTACACAGATTTCACCTCAGGGAAGATGATAGGTGCACTAGGTGTGGCGGGAAGGAGCAGACTTTCTCCATCTAGCATGGACTTGCCCCCAAGTCGCAATCTTTTGGGCACTAGCATTTGAAGGCCTATCAACTATGCTGGGAATTAGACTAAACCCTTGCCCACTGATGGGCGTTCTAGGCCTTTCCCAAGATGTCATTACTCCGCACAAAAAAAATCTTGCTATGAGTTTGCTTCTGGCGTAACGACAGGTTGATTGCCGCGGGGGTAGAGGGAGGGCACCTACATTTAAATGTTGGATCCAGACTATGACTACATGGCAAGAAAACCTAACGAGTTATGCAGAATTGTTACCTATGAAGTCCCGCCCGAAGGACATTTGAAGCCACTGACTACTTATTTGCTAGCACAGAATTACACTGCTGATGCGGGACAGGAAGAAATAGTTGCAGGAGTAGAGAATATTATCAGGTCTAACTGGGACCCCCTCTAGACACTCATGGTGAACTAGCTGGATTGTGCATGGAGATGAGATGTGGCTGGATGGGATGTGGCGACTGCTTGGAGCGCCATGACGGAATTACATATGTGAACAGCCTGAAAAGGCACTACAGAAGGGAGGCCAGTGGTAGAAAGATTATGCTATTGGGAGGTATGTCATTTAGTGCCAACTGGTATGGAGAACTATTACTGCCTATATTGTACGTTATCTTATCTTGAATATATCATTGTTCGTGCTTTAAGGGAACAGGTGGACATCAAGGGTAATAGGGGGGGCGGGGAGTTACTACCAAAATGTTGTAGCTACGGGAAGGCGGCCAATGCTGATGTGCAATGCAACTTTTGATTTGCCGGAATGTGTATTGCACTGATGTACCGTACAATAATTCAATAAAGGTTTTTGAAATTAAAAAAAAAAAAGAATTATCATCAATGTGTTGCTAGTGCAGAGGTAGTTACCTTGTTAATTCTGCATTTGTGTTCAGAAATTTGTATTTTAACTTTTTCTTTGTTTTGCCCACGTACAGTAACCCACATGGGCACTTTATTGCATAAATTACGCTGCTCGTATTGCAATCTTCCTTGTAGTATAACTTGATCTTTTCTCCAAGTCTGTGACCTGAGATAAAAAAAGTCACCTGTTGGCCTCCCTTTTCGGACCAGCTGGAAAAATCATAGATTTTTGTTTACAACCACTGATTCAGAAATGGCACACATCTATTCAGAACACATCGGATTTCATCTTGAAATTGGAGAACATCATTTTATCAACTAATGAAGCATATATACTGTGTACTATTGATGTAGTATCACTGTACACATCAATTGCCCATTCGGAAGGACTTGAAGCACAAGAATGGATGCTTTTGCAACACCCTGAACTTGAAATTAGCCTGGTCTTATTACTTGAACTTACTCATTTTTGCTTACATCAAAGTTATTTTGAATGGTCCAACAAGTTTTTCATGCAATTGAACGGAACATCCATGGGCTTTGCAGGGGCCCCTGCCTACGCCAATACTTTTATGGTGAAATATGAAGAGGAACATATCTTTCAGAATAGTGATTGGACTGAAGACCTTACATTTTTTTGCCAATATATAGATGATATTTTTATTGTCTGGTCAGGCACAGAATCCAAACTGGTTCAAAACATCATCAACTTGAATTCTAAAAATCCAAGGATACAGTTCACATATTCATTAAGTAATCAGAAGATTGCATTTTTGGATGTTTGGGTCCAGATCTCTAACCACCAACTAATCACAATATTGCATGAGAAATCTACAGACAAAAACAGTTTGTTACATTCTCGCAGCTTTCACCCTCAAAATGTATTGAACAACTTGCCATATTCACAGTTTCTGAGACTTAAACGTATTGACACCAAAGAAGAAGATTGTCTAGATAACATTTCTGCCTTCAAAGCAAAGTATGAAAGAAGAGGGTCTCCTGGTAAACTTCTTGATGATGCAGTAACCATAGCATTGGAACAGAATCGTCTCACTCTTTTAGTGAAAAGAAACACATTGGAAAACAAAAGGAATGTTTTTGTATCAAAATTTGCGATAAATTCACAAAAAATTAGGAGTATCGTTAATAAGCGGTGGGAACTGCTTCAGTCAGAAACAGATTTTCAAAACATCTATTCTGAACGACCACTATTTGCTACACTCGGTCAAAAAAATATCAAGGAACTATTAAGCAGAAGAAAAAAACACACCACCAAAACATGAAGCTGTTGGCATGCGGAGATATGCAAATTGTGTGCACTGCAACAATGTAATTCATGGCAACACCATTTCTCATCCACATACTGGAGAAAAGATCAAGTTATACTATACGGGAGATTGCAATACGAGCAGTGTAATTTATGCAATAAAGTGCCCATGTAGGTTACTCTACATGGGCAAAACTGAAAGAAAAGTTAAAATACGAATTTCTGAACACAAAAGCAGAATTCGTAACAAGGTAACCACCTCTGCACTAGCAACACATTGGTCAGAAAAACACCACACAATAGCTCAAATAAGATTTCAGATCATAGAGTTAGTGTCAGAAAGAGTTGGTGTAGACCTGAATAAAAGGCTGCTCCAAAGTGAGACATCCTGGATAAAACGATTGGGCACAATGACCCCGGGGGTCTCAATGACCGTATAGAAATTAGTTGTTTTTTGTGAATAAACCTGTATGTATTCAGTGATTGTCAGCATTTCATTCTCTTCATAACACATCTCTTTTATTACTAATACTGTCTATCTACTAATACATCTTTAATTTTCTAATGTTACCCCACATTATTTTTACAAGGAAGAGTCATGTTCATATCTCTTGACATTAAAAACCAAAGTCTTCACCTAGTAATATAATGTGTAGAGAAAATGGGCGTTGTTTTTACACTGTGTGATTTCTTTTCATTCAGTTCAGTCATCACGGTTTTTTTGGTTTGAATTCTTTAGCTGGATTTCTCATTTGAAGTGAATAATAATAGTGTTTTTAGCCTTCAGGTTAATACGTGAATATCATTGACGTGTCTTGTAAGGTTATCGATTAAGTTCAAGCTAAAATTAGGATATGTAAATTCTAATTAGCGATGTGTATTGGGTATATATAGTACAAATAAAGTTTCGCTTGAATAGAGTTTTTGTTTTTGAGAAATTGTTACTAAGGCAACAACGGAGTAACGCATTGAGGCAGGGGCGTAGCAAGAGCTTGTGACGCCCGGGGCTATTCCTCAGATTGCCGCCCCTTGAGGGGGGTGCGGTGCTGGGGAAAAAGGTCAGTGAGCACTTGAAAGATGTCCAAGAGACACGTAGTATTGCTGCTAATAGTTACCTTGATCATGCAAGTTACATGCACATACATGAGGGATTTTAATTTTTGCCCCTGAGAAAGTGTGACTTCTAGACATTGAAATGTCACTCATAATTACAATGAAATTCTGAAAGAGCCACACATAGCAATCTGAAACCTTGGAAGCTATCGTGGATGAGCCACGGACTCAGCCACCCACCCCTCTGAATCTGCTGCTGCTCTCCTCTTACCTCACTCGCTCCAGGCAGGGTCTATGGTAGGCAAGGGTGGTTCCATGGGTTTCAACTTTGTTCCCCTATTAGTACTGAGTCTGCAGTGCAGCAGACTCACAGTCCAGAGAGCCAGCCAGGCCAGCAAAACGCCCAAAGCTGCCTGCAACTATAAAGCAAATTGACTCCTCACAATGAGAGCGTAGCAGTGAAGCGCGTAACTTCTCAAACTTGTACAGCAGCTGTGTGCCGAGCATCACGTTGAAGTATTCCTTAATTCCAGCAACCACTTAGTTCACTGCATACTCCTTGTTATCTGTATTGCCTTGCGATTTCTTGTAATTTGCATAATCCTCCAAAATGGCATCAGCACTTTTTTTAGCAAGGAGATAGAAGAGCTGCTTTTGCCTAGTTATCAAGTCCCAGTCATCAACCAGCCACGGTGTGAGCTCCTCTGGAATCTTTACTTTCACTTCAACTCTGTTCATAAACGTTTCCTCATTTTCCACGCTGGGGTGTACACAAACTCTCTTCTTACGCGGTGGTTGTGGTGCTTCACTCGTACTACTGCCTTCTCTAGCTCCTTGAGTTTTCTGTTTATTTTTCTTAGTTTTTACTTCCACATGTTTCTGCTGCGGACCCCCGGCCTTCCTTGGTGCTGCACCTCCCATTTTCCCCTCTGCATACTAGTCCTGATTAGTCTTCTGAAGTTCCTTCTGCAGGTTGGTTTCCAAATATTTGAGTACTCTGCTCTCTGGCACCCACCACTCATCCCAGTTCTTATTCCAACCGCTGTAATGTATAAAGTATTTCACTTGTTTCTCTTTTATGGAAACCTTACACACTTGGCTTCATAAAGGAGAGGTCCGTGGAAACACAAAACACGCTCCCTTCTCAACTCAAGCAGTGATGAATCTGGAATCTCATTACTAAAAAACCTTGCACTGATGCAACTGTCCTTCAAAAGCAGGCAATGTGCTTTTTTTATTTACCTTCGGTAAATTTGTGCCTGGGCTCCTGCTTCGGCACCATTTATACTGCCTGCTCCTCCCCGGGCCTCCGCTCCCGGCCCCGTCACATCTAATCACCGCGCGCCCGTCCCAGCTGCCGCCACCACCCGCGGCACGTCATGGCGATGCAACCACTGTGGAAAGCTGCGCACCCTCAAACAACGCTGCCTTCATAATTATCCTCAGGTTGCTGACTTTCAAAACTGCTTTTTCAAAACACTTATTGCCATCACCTCTGCTCGCAGAGTTAGCGAGCTCCAGGCTATGTCTTCCGAGCCTCCTTATTGTTCTGTCCATACGGATAAAGTGGTGCTTGAAACAAAGGCTATGTTCCTTCCTAAAGTGCTCACGCCCCTTTATGTGGGGCAATCCATCACTTTGCCCACATTTTACCTGCCTCTGTCCAAGGAGGAGGAAAGACTCCCCGTCTGGACCCAAAACGTGCGTTGTCTTTTTATCTTGATCATACTAAAGACTTACGGGTGGATGATCAACTCTTCATTGGCTATGTGGGTGCCAAGAAATTTGAGACTGTTCAAAATTGGGCCATCTCTAGGTGGGTTGTCCTCTGCATTAAAATATGCTATGATTTGGTGAAGAAGGAACCTCCTGTGGGGTTGTGTGCTCACTCCACTAGAGCAACAGCTACAACTACTGCGGTGGCAAGCGGAGTTCCACTCCTTGAAATGTCCGGCAGCAAAGTTGGCATCGCTGCACACGTTCATCAGACACTACTGCCTGAACAGCCGAGTACGAAGGGATGAGTACTTTGCCTGTTTAGTCCTCCAGGACCTCCTAGTTTGATCTTGTTCACAGACCCTCCTCTGGGGATGGTATTGCTGGGGTATCTATTCTAAAGTAAGGAATCTACAAGTAACAGTCTCTATCAGATGACCAAATTACTTACCTTCGGTAATGATGTATCTGGTAGAGACATATCTTATTGGTAGATTCATGACTTCCCTACCTATCCTCCCCGCTCCACAAACTGGTTTCTAGGGATATGGACTTCTCTAAAGAGCCCTAGTTTTGACAAATCAGTGGTCAGTGTCTTTCATGGCTCTGCACTTCTGGTGTGGAAAGTCATGTTAAGAACTGACCGCATGCATGGGTGGCATCTATATAGGTCTCGCAACATCATCCCGGCACCCACAACGCCAACAACAGACACGGAGCCGATCAACACCACCTACCGACGTGCAGGGTTACTGCTGACAAAAATTCTCCGGATCCAGACTGACACCTGGTAGAAAATCTACGGTAAGGAATCTACAACTAACATGTCTCTACCAGATAAATCGTTACGAAGGTAAGTTACTTGTTCAACCACCTTAAAAGGTTCAACAATGGTGGGTCCACCCCAGCTGCATCCATCAGACCACTCCATTTTCCCCTTTCCAACAATACAAAAGGGCAGGAGAGGTCCATAAGCGCCATGTGTAATGAACCTCTCCTGGCCTTGACGTACTTTCCCCAAATAAGGGATAAGTTCAGTGTCTGCTGGATGATCCCCAGGCCTGGGCAGAAGCCATGTTGAACTTTTGAGAAAAATGAATTATTTTCTGCCCAAACTTCCAAGATGACCCGCCCTAAAGTTTTTACTGTGGCATCTAACGAAGAAATTTGGCGATAAAATGTAGGGCAATTCCTTTTCCCTTACTTAAATATAGGCACTAAAGGGAATTCCCGCCATGTGTTAATTTGGGCTCCCCAAAAAAGAACAATTGATGGACAGAATGTTTAAAAATTTCAAACATTCACCCCAGTACAGAGATCCGGGTCTAATCCATCGTGTTTTTGCTCCCCATGCCATTCCAGTTTAGACCCAGCCATATGCAAATTAGTCTTGATCCTGCTCACTATGGGAACAGTCCAGCCCGAACTGCCAGACCAGGTCCTCCCTGGACTGGAAACAAGCATCCTAGGACCGTTTTCGGGGTTTCACCCCTCATCAGCCAGGCTAGCTTGACTCCAGTGGCATGGAGAGCGCAGGACCTAAGTCTGGCCATACCGGTCCCACTCCGGGTGACAAATGCAAACAAGAGCAATTGATGAACAGAATGTTGAACAATGTCAAACATTCACCCCAGTACATTGGGGCCCCCTTCCCAACGGCTTTAAAGACATTTATTATTGAGCCTCAGAATTCCACTTTAGAGTTTAACATGTCAATGGGGACTCCTTCGGGGCCTGGGGCATTGCCGGGGCAGCGCTCTGGATACGTTTAATCATAGCAGTTAAATCATTAAATTCACTTTACCAGACTTCATCAGAAAAGAGAGGATCAATTTTTTGGTTCCACATGGGATTCATCGAGTTGGTCATTCTCCTGAAACAGGACATTCAATTCCATTAAAGTCGGTTGATAACCTCCCAAAAGAGCCTGCTGTATTTTCGATTGGCCACTTTATCTAGGTCTTCCCACACATTGTCCCTTATTTCTCTTTTTCTGGTGCTTTTTTATAGCGATTGCTAGCTGATTTTACTGCCTCTATATTACACAGGATTATGTTTGTGACTTTTTTAAGGCGGAAGTGCAATTCAAATTGAGCCAAGGTGTGCTGTAAATAGTCTTTGGGTGGCCTGGTGTTTGTTAGTAGTCTTGCAGTGTTGGAAAGTAGGATCTGCTTTCATAATTAACCTGACTTTTTGCTGGTGATATACGGTTTTCTGGACTAGTCTGACTGGGATCCTGCTAATCAGGACCCATTCACTATGCTCTCTCCCTAAATGTGACAATGGAAAGTAATTTGCTACTTTCCCAATTGGCTACTGGTATACCCTTGTAAGCCCCTAGTATATGGTACCCAGGGCATAGGTACACCAGGGGTCTCCCATGGGTGGTAGCTTGTATTGTGCCACCCATGAGAGACCACTCAAACTGTGACTACAGACTTGCCATTGCAGCCTGTGTAAGTTTGTGTTAGCCCCACTTTCAACAGATATACATTTTCTTATATCTGAAGATCACTGCACTTAAAACCTACAAGTCACCCTCAAGGTAGGCCTTTCAAT
Organism: Lissotriton vulgaris; assembly: GCF_964263255.1. Classification (NCBI taxonomy): domain Eukaryota; kingdom Metazoa; phylum Chordata; class Amphibia; order Caudata; family Salamandridae; genus Lissotriton; species Lissotriton vulgaris. Next base: position 1,329,505,857 of record NC_141685.1, on the reverse strand, counting down.
CCTGAAGGCAGGGTGCTAGGTTTTAAGTCTGAGGGTGTCTTGCTTGAGCAGGACATCCCTTTAAACCCAAGAGTCCATTCTCCAGGCTTTTCCATTTAATATATCTAGTGGACATCAAGTCAATTACGAGATGTCTAACTATATATCGGCTGCATGAACTTGGTCATGTTTGGTATCAAACATTTTGGAATCCTACCCCAGCACCGATTCTAGTGTTGGATGTGGGTCCAACGACTGGGGGCTCCCCTAGGGTCCCCCCCTGTATTCCCGGTACCAGCCTTTCAGGATCTAGCATCAAGCTAGTGCTGCTGCCGACCACAGGCATGATTCTGCTATCCTGCTACTGAGCTCGAGAGGGGGAAGGTGTGACCTCCTCGCCAGACAGGACTTAGTGTATTGGCCTGGGCTGGGGGTGGGGGCGCTTGCCAGCCCCACCAGACTGCTTGAAGGGCACATTAGGTGCACTTTTTGCATACTCCAGCTGGCACCAGTTCAGGGAGCCCTTGACTCCTGCTCTGGTGCAAAACTGGACAAAGGACATTGGATAATCCTCCCCTCTGTTCAGTCCCTTTTCTGGGAGGGAACCTTGAATCGTCCCAAACCTTTCCCTGAGGTACTTTAGGGCTTACCTTTGGGTGGCTCTTCAGGTTCGTCGTGGGACAAGATTTAAACTCAAAACCACTTCAACTTCTACCATCTGGGCACTTCGGATTTCGCCTAGGAACTGATACTGCACCAAGGAAGACTCCTGCTGCTCCTGGTCTCATCATCCTGCCAGTCTTCTGTGTTGTCTGGGCTTCCTCCAGGTTCTTCTCCAGGCCTGTGGGCATCAAAGCACCACAACCAAGCTGACCGGTCTGCTGCTTCTGACGTCCTACGGACCACGAAAGGCTCCGCAACACAGGTGGTGATTCTGCAATTCCCTCAAGGCCAGCACTGTCCTCTCATCAAGTTTGAGGCCAGTATCCCTCGTGGGAACCGCTGGAACAGAACCCCTGTGCACTGCGTCGACTTGCCGTTGCCAAGGCTTGTTGACTCTGTCTTCCAGAGATCTTTGGGCTACAAGGAGATCCAGCCTCCAGCATCTCTTCCTACCAAGATCTTCATCCATTGGTGAGTCCCTTGAACCTTGCTGGTTCCAACGTTGAACCTTCTTTGTTTACCACATCTGTTGCTGCTGCCAAAGCTTATTGGTGCTTCCGCCGGACACCGACCTCATGGTTCCTGACTTCCAATGTGGGACAGCTCGTGAGCGGCTCCTGGTCTTCCACAGTGTCGCCTGGTCCTCACAGCTGCAGTGACAAGGTCACCATCATCCTTCCATCATCTGCGGTCATTGGTCTTCCGTCACTTCTGGTCACTTCTGAGTGGCATAGACTCTGTCCCCTCTGCTTGCAGGTACTCCTCTTCAAGAATCTATACTTGGATTCCACCGAACTATTTCACCTTCTTCGCCAGCGGCATCTTTCCTGAAGTCCTCTATTGTGGTCTACAGGAGTATCTGACGTCACTTCGCACCTATGCACCCAGCTTACCTGGTGTGGTATCCTGGTTCCCAGGGTATCCACGAGTGGGGTGATTCTCCAACCTTCTGTCTTCCTCAGTGTTTCTTCAGAGTCCACTGGGAAGGGTCCTTTTTAAAAACTGAAACTGTGACTTTCCCATTGACTTGCATGGAGTACGTGGCTCACAGCCTCCGTGTGGTTCCTCGGTATTTACCACGGGTGGTTCTTGTATCCCCATCTCTTTTGAGTTTTCTGGTCCGAGTCCCGACTTCTGTCGTAGTTTGCATTCCAGTACTTTAGTATATGGTTTGATATCCCACTGGAGACCACTGTGTATTTGTGCTTACCTGCATGTTTTACATTTAAAGTACTATGTGTAATGTGTTGATATCAACGATTAAGAGATATACCAATGTGTTAGTAAGTGTGTATAATAAATATACTTATTTTTATAACTACACTGTGTGGTTCATTTTAGTTTAACCTGCACTATATGATTAGTTCTATTAAAACGAGCTTCTTAACACCTTGGACCCTCATGATGAGCTGAGCTCGTCATGAGCCACGGCGCTCCGGTGCTCATGACGAGCTGAGCTCGTCATGGCCCGTGGAACGCTCAGGTGCGGGGAGAATTCCCCTGCTGTGCTGAGCGTTCCACGGGAGTCAATACACCTGTGACGAGCTGAGCTCTTCATGAGCACCGGAGCGCCGTAGCTCATGACGAGCTCAGCTCGCATGAGCATGGGGGCGCAGTGCGCGCCCCCCTCCCCCCCAGCACAGCGGGGGAATAACCCCCGCAGCGAAGGGGTTAATACTCCACAGCTACCACTTAGAGAGCTTTCTATGGTTGTCTAAGACCACTAAAATTAGCATAAGAGTTTTTGGGATTAGTGCAGGGTGCTTCCCTTAAATAAGTGTGCACCATATTCTAAGCCAGCCTCCTACAGGTAGCTGTCCCACAAATTGCTGTTTAGCTATCTCTGATCTTACTAGGGGCAGCATCAGAGGAAAGACATTGAAACTTATCCTGGCTAGCTTCTGTTACCAAGTCTTCAAATCATTTACATGGTTCGATATGATCCCATTGTATCTGTACTCCCTGGTCGATGGAAAAGTGAACCGGGAGATCTGGTGGATCGTTGGAGCCTGCACGCAACTGGGTATCAAAACATAAAATGATTCTGTTATGATCAATATATGGTAGGATGTGCACCTCGTAATTTAATAATTTCTGTATGAGATCTTTAGGAATTAACACAAAATCCGTTGTGCTGCCCTTACCTCTACCAACAAATGTGGGCACATGGGTAATATTTTGGTTATTAAAGTCAGATGAAAATGACATTATTTATGAGGATGATTTTGTTTAGTACATGCCGTAAATGTAAAATGGCTTGTCTCTTCCCTTTTTTCATCGGCGACTCCACATATACAATTCTTACTAAAAATACATTGCTCAATATTGAAATCGCCAACCCACATGATTGGTATGTAACACCCATAAGACTCGAATGGCTTTCCAATATTCCCTCCCCAGCTCCTCTATAATGCTCACTGGTTGAGCTCAAAAGTAGTTCAAATAAAAATGTACCAAAATAACATTAACTAAATCAGGCAAAAAAATATGTAAAATCAAGTAATATGGCTTAACCTCTTATACTTTGATAGTAAGATTCGCAAATTTGAACAATATAAAAACAGCCAGACCCTATCTATAGTAATCCCCATCATGTCACTATGAGAAACGCAAGGGTTACTGGATTCCTGCTTATTTTGCCTCTTACAGTACTTGCTGGGAGACATGCTGTAGGCGTAGCAATAGTAACGTCTCTTTGCATATTTGAGGAAGCTGGGGAAAAATCAACTGAAGGCGCTGGATCAACAAATTACCTTTGAACAGCCTCGATCTGGTTTTCCACCAGATTAATTTCGTTTCACAAAACCCCCTTAGCCAATGTAAGATATGCTTTTATGGAGGGAGTTGTAGCCAGAGCCTTCCCCCTGACCATTCTTGTACAGGAATGTCCTCGATTGCTGGTGGCCAATCAGTGAAAAAACGTCATCTAATTATCTTGTAGAAAGAAAAAATACACAGCACAGCAACCACAACTAGTCACTAACCTCCTCTCGCCGGTCTAGCTGTAGCCACCACCGCGACCCACACAAGATGGAGAACCGTTAAAGAATGGCAAAAGGAGGCCTGGATGTGCAGTACTCAATTGAAACTCAAGTTGAAACGCCCCTCAACCTCCCAAATTAACCAGCTCTGTGAGTAGCTTGGCGTTTCAAAGTCCTGTAGCTCACAGAAAACTGCTCAGCTGGGTGTGTGGAAGGAGAGTCCAGAGAGTATTTTAAGCCCAGATTTAGGGAGCCAAAAATGATACCACCTCCAAGCACGGTATCCAACTGGGCAGCAGCATGCAAAAAGCTACCGCCGCACGCCTGTCTGGCTGTCCTGCCATACACCTGAACCCGTCCGCCTCCGTGACCAGGCCAGGTGCAGTAATGCAGCCGGGGGCAGCAGCAACAGGCACAGCAGTATACCATGATATGATGGTCAAAGCAGCTCGTCGGCAACGAAAGGACCCAAGGCCTTCAACCAGCCCTGTTATGGGAGTTTTATTTCGGAAGCTCTGCCTCAGGTCCTAAGGGTCCTCGGCACTGAGCTCACAGTGTCATTGCATGTAGCCTTGTGAGAAAGTGGATTATTAGTTGAGGTGGATGGTACGCCACCTCTTGTAAAAATGTCAATGTCGCTATTCCTATTAGATCCAGTAAAGGTTTCAGCAAGTTAAACTGGAGCCCAGGTCGCTATGGCACAGAGCAGACTTCAAAACATCTATTAAGCATTTCCAAGTATCAAAGCAGTCAAAAAAGTTGAAAAATCAACACAATAAAAATCCAACTTCAGTTTATAAATAAAGAGAATAATTTAAGATAGGTACCCGGAGATAAGATTTTTTTCATTTTTAAATAAAAATAGCACCAAAAAGTGCAAACACCCAACCGAGGACTACTGGACTTTCTAGGCCGGGATCAGGGTAAGCAAGGCTAGGATTTTAGGGTGCTTTTTAAACATACGCCACAAGCATACTACTTCTAATCATAGATCTTACACCAGGAGAAGTGTGGCTCAATGGCTAGAGCGGCAGACCCTGATGCAGAGGTCTAGCTCGGGACCAGGGTTCAATTCCCGCCTCGGTGGGTCCTGGGCTCAACTTCCTCGGACCTGATACTTCTCGCCTTCTCGGACCTGATACTTCTCGCCTCGGTGCCTATTCTAATCATGTGTCCCACTCTGGGCAATAGCTTGCTTAATCTCCACAACGGCCCCAACAACACTAGGGTGCCTGGCTTCACCTTGGGGGTGCCCAGGAGTGGGCACTTCACAGGGAAAGGCCAGGAAGGGTTCCTCAGCGGTAGTCGTACAAGTGCCTAGATGCCCATGGGTGATTCGTGCGCTATACAAGTACCACACATTTACATTTACATCACCAATCAGAGCATAATATGATGAAGTCATATATCTTTATTTTATTTGCTATATATTAAAAACTCAGCTGATTTAAAAAGTTTTTCTCTTTACAAGTATTTTCTCAAAACATAATGTTATCACCTCCATCGTCCCGCCGATCCTTCATCCGCCGAATTATCCTGGTCCCCCTTCACCTAATTGTGCCCCGGAGGTGTAGAGCAAGTGCGGAGGCCAGCGGCAGACCCTGGGTGCAATCCTGGCTGACGGAGTGTACACAGGGCCGGAGAATGCTATCCGGTGCTGTTGGGCCTACGCCGTGAGGGGCAGCCGGGGACCTTGAGTTTCGTGGACCCCGGAGGTGGCTGTATGCCGGTGCGAAGGACGAGTGACGCTGGCCCGGACTGGGCACCTCTGATCTCCGGGCTGCTTAGACCGGCCCTGGGCCCCACTGGATACCCAGGAGTGGCGCAGATGGGAGGCTGAAGAGCCGGCCTTGGGAGCAGATGCGGTGGTGCAGCCTGGTCCGCCCAGTGAAGCCAGGACCTCGATTTTGGTGTTTCCCCCAGGGGGCTGACCCTGGCACTGGTGTATGTGGGATTTCTCCTGGCAGCAGGGCCGCAAGTCAGCTCTAACCCCCCCCCCCCCCTCCCCCTACGCTTGGGGGGCAGGCAGCAGCAGCTCCGGCGGTCGGCTCGGTCCGCAGTGGCAAGGGGGGGCAGGCAGGGGGCCCCCTCCTATTGGTGTGCAGTTGTTCCCGCGACCTGACATTTGGTGGCAGCTGTGGAGAGTCCTAGTCCTCCCTGGATAGTGCGGACTCTGGGGGGCCACTTGCACAGACTCCAGGGCTTCCAACGAGGCTGTTATTGAGGGGGCTGGCCTTTGACCTGTGCTGGACTTGGGCGCGACTAGTCGAAGAGGGGCTGCATGGAGCGGGCGTACATTGGCCGCATCGGGATCCTATAGGAGGCGTGGAGGCAGAACGGGGCAACCTGTGGAGGACGAACATAGCAACGGGCGGCACGCCCTGGAGCGGGGGGACCGGTCACTTCGGTGGAAAGCCAGCAAGGGGCTTGGAGGGGCCGAATCGCGCAACTGAGGCCTCAACGTGGTGGAGCATAGTGCTTGGTCTCATCGTTGGTATCCGACGGATTGCTGGGGGATGCCTGAATACTCTTTGAACCATTGGGGTGCCGGAGACGGGGCGCTGGTGAGGGATACAGAGGCACCCACAGCGGGGGACTTTGCCAATAGCCTACGATGACGAGAGGTGGGAGTGGTGGCGCAGTCACGAAACATGGACCCATAGACAAATACACGGGACAGGGTGTAGGTGCCGGGGCGGCCAGGGGATCCCCCAATCCGGGGCCTGATAATGCGGCTTTGATGGCAGCCATAACTCAATCGAGTGACATGTTAGATGCGAAGATCGGGGCTGTGGGTGCGGAGGTTACCCTCCTGCGTCAAGACTTGCGCAACGCAGTGGCCCGTATTACAGAGGTGGAAACAAGGATTTCTGGCGTGGAAGACAATGTAGTGACCTTGAAACGCAAAGTTGCAACCATGGAAAGTATCCAGAAAAACCTGGGATCAATCTACGCTTCGTTGGACTCCTGGAAGGCTGCTAGAAGGGCAACATGGAGAAATTCTTGGCCCAATGGCTGGAGAGCTGGCTCCCCCCCCGGATTCCCTCTCAAGATGCTTTGTGATAGAGCGGGCGCACAGGGCTCTGATCCAGAAGCCTCCTGTGGGGTCCCGTCCTCGGCCGGTGATAGCTAAGCTGCTGAACTATCATGATCGGGATGCTATCCTGCAGCAGGCGCGGGCAAAGGAGCCTCTAATGTATGACAATCAGCGGATTCTTATCTTTCCTGACTAAACCAGGCTTGTGCAACAGCAGCGTCAGTCCTTTATGACGGCGGAGGCACGACTCCGGGATCTCAAGCTCTCCTATGCATTGCTCTATCCGGCCCGCCTGAGGGTAGTATTTCAATCACGTACTCATTTCTTTGATACCCCAGAGGAAGTATTTCAAAGGACTGATGAGACAGTGAAGGTTAGGGCACATACCCCGCCGGGCCTTGACTCCGACTCTTCACAAAATGAGACCCGCTCCCACGCGGCTCGGGGGCCGAAAGGGGGTAGGCATTGGCGGTCCAGATCTAGGAAACGCTCCAACTCAAGGGGGGCCGCCGAGGATGCCGGGGGTGCCCCTGATCTCCAGATGGTGGAACCCTGAGCTTTGGACACACAGCCGGAGAAACGCTAGCCATTGCAGCGATCTGCTGTGCTTGGCCGGCCTGAGGCGCCGGTATAGCGCAGCTCCTGGTGGGTTCGGAGACATACGTGACTTCTGGCTCTAGTGCTTAACACTTTCAATGTATATGGGGCGGTGGGTGGGGGGGGTGTGTGGGGGGCGGGACCATTTTTCCCCATTTGCTTAGGGGTTGTTAGGGGGGAGTTGGGTACATGGGTAGGTTGACGGGGATCCATTGGTGTGGCTGTTCACTGGGCTCCCGTTTGGGGCCGAGGGGTGTCTATACCGCGACAGGTACTTTAGTGTTTTTGAGATATGGGGGGGAGTGGCTTGGGGGGGTGAGCAGTTTAATGGGTTGCAGGGGAGATTTGTGGGAGTTCGATCGCATGACAGTAAGAGAGTTTCCAGTGTTCCTGTGTGCCTACTTTCGTGGCCCGCCTTGGGGCGACTTCCCTTCCTGGGTTCTGAATGGCGACTGCTGGGTTGAAGGCCTTAGGTCGTAGAGCATCCCTCCGGGTCCTGAGCTGGGATGTGAGGGGTATGCTAGACAAGATCAAGAGGGGCGCAGTCTTGCGGCAGGCGAAAAGAGAGAACATGCTGATGTAGTGTTTCTGCAGGAAACTCACCTGTTGGGCATCAAAATCCTCTGCCTACAGCGCTTTGGCTATCAGCAGGTATATCATGCAGGCTTTGTTAGGGGATCCCGAGGTGTAGCTATTCTAGTCCACCGTAGGCTCTCATATGTTCACTCCACCCAATGGGTTGATACACAGGGCGGGTACATATTCCTTAGGGGCATGGTGGGAGAAGAGTCCCTGGTTCTGGGTAGTGTGTATGCCCCGCCACCGCTGCAGTGGTCTTTAGTGGAGCATTTGTTCACGATCTGGGCTGATATCCCCGAGACGCCGGCGATAGTTGGGGGGGACTGGAATGATGTCATGGATACGTTGTTGGATAGATGCAGGCCCGGGGGAGGCCAGCTGACTGGTGGGGCCACTAAATTGAGGGATTTAGAACGAGGTCTAGACTGGGTGGACACTTGGTGATACCTGCATGCGCGCAGGCGGGAATACACATACCTTTTGGCTGTCCACAAATCCTTCTCTAGGCTGGATTATATATTTGTCCCTCGCTCGGTTATTAGCAGGGTGGAGTCGGCGGCAGTGTTGTCCAGAGGGCTCTCAGATCATTCCCCTGTGGCTATAGAATTTGCCCTGGATAAGGGGCGGCAGCCGTTTAGATGGCGCCTCTCTACATTGCATCTCCAGAACGAGGACTATCAGAGGCATATGAGGGAAGCCATAGCTCACTATTGGGTGGAGAATGCAGGATCTGTGTTGGCGGACGGTAATATGTGGGAGGCTTTGAAGCCCACGCTCCGAGGAGTGGATATTGCGTGGTGTGCGGCGGCACACCGGCGGTGGAAGGCAGAGTTGATCCGGGCGGCGGCAGAGGTGGAGGTCCTGCAGAGCCGCTGTAGCATGGGCGGTGATGGCCGAGCGGTGGGGCAGCGCCTCTTGTCGCAGCAATCCTATGCGGCGATATTGTTGGATGAGGCGCGGCAGGTGTTGCTGGCGACGCGTAGTAGAGTTTATCAGTGGGGAGATAAGTCCGGGACGATGTTGCACCGCCTCTGCCAGAATACGTTTCAGGCGCAGGCATTACCGGGACTCCTAGATGCGGCGGGAGATCCGATCACGGAACCGCGGGAACTAGCAGAGAGCTTCACGGTGTACTCGGTCCAATATGCTCCGAATGAGTGTCTATCAGCGGACATGGTGGCCAAATTTATAGCGGACTTGGCGCCTCAGGGGCGGTTGATGTACGTGACCGTCTGGAGCTCCCTCTCACTGCGGAGGAGCTAGGTCAAGCGCTGGGGGAGCTTAACACCGGGAAAGCCCCTGGGCCGAATGGGTTCCCTAGCGAATTTTTTAAGAAATATCACTTACAGTTGGGCGCCCCCTACAGAGCTGCTCTGGAGGAAGCGTGGGAGAGAGGTACCCTTCCGGCAGATTGGCGACATGCAGAAGTGGTGGTCTTCCATAAACCGGGCAGGCCTCCGGAACTGAACGCGTCGCACCGCCCCATATCTCTCCTAAATATTGATGCTAAGATTCTGGCTAAAGCGCTTGCTAACCGGCTCATGCCTTATATTATGGGGCTTGTCCACCCGGATCAGGCCGGGTTTATGCCCGGTAGGGCAACTAGGCATAATATACGAAGGGCACACGTCGCAGTGGCGGCTATTCAAGGCACTGGGGTCCAAGCGGCACTCCTTCTGGCGGACATTAACAGAGCCTTTGACTCCCTGAGCTGGACTTATTTATTTGCGCTTCTGCCTCGGCTTAACCTGGGGCCTCACTTTTTGTCCTATTTGAGACTCTTGTATACTTTTTGTCCTATTTGAGACTCTTGTATACGGATCTGACGGCGTCGGTCAGGGTGGCAGGGGCCGTATCATCCAAATTTTCCATTGCGCGCGGTACGCGTCAGGGTTGCCCCCTTTCCCCGTACCCGTTTGCCCTGGCGATGGATCCGCTGGCGGCTTGGGTGCGGCTGGATGCGCAGCTTCATGGTTTCGTATGGGAGCGAGGCCTGGCTGACAAGATTGCCCTCTATGCCGATGACGACTTGTTCTTTCTCACGCAGCTTGACAGGTCGGGACCACGCTTGTTAGAAATTATGCAGATATTCGGCGAGACTTCGGGTCTCTACTTAAATCCTCGTAAATCGGTCATAAGGGTGCTGGGGGAAGGCCCAGGTGTTGGGGAGTGGGCTTCCACGCTGAAACCGGCGGTGGGATGTATTAAGTATTTAGGGGTGTTCATCTCCGCGAGTCCCGTGCTCTCCTGGGAGCGCAACCTGATGCCGGTTTGGGATAGAGTCCGCTTGGAGATGAAGAAGTGGTCCCGAATGCCCCTTACTATATTTGGCAGATCAGACATTTTTAAGATGGTGGCTCTTCCCCGATTACTCGATCAACTGCAAAATCACCCATACCCGATCTCGCCCCAGTGGTTCCGACAAGTAAATTCAGCATTGGGACAGTATTTGTGTGCCGGGTAGGTAGGGTAGCGCTGCACACCTGTTTCCTATCCTCCTATGATGGGGGGGCTGGCAACCTCCGATATATTGTCGTACTATCAGGCTTCTCAACTTTTAGTTCTAAATGAATGGTGGTATGGAGATAGGGGGGATCCGGCACATGCTCTGGAGAGACATCTCATGGGCTCCAATACGTTACATACAGTCCTCTATGCGCCGCGTTTGCGAAGGGTTCTGCCCCCGGCCACCCAGGTAGTTTTTCAAGTTTGGAGACAGGCTCTACGTCGCATGGGATGGTGGGATAGGCTGACGCAAGAGACCCCGCTGTGGCGCAACAGCCGTCTGCCTGCTCTGGCGTCCCTCCAAGGCTTTGGGGGCTGGGATGCCATCAGCATCTCGTCCTTGGGAGATGTGATGTTAGGGACAACGCTCTAATCCTTCCAAGATTTGCGAGGGGAGTATGATATGCCCCAGTCCCAATTTTTTAGGTACCTACAGTTCCACCATGCCATCAGGCCGAGTCTTGAGGGTCTGGATTCCCTACCGGAGTTTAGCCCACTGGAGGCCAAAGTTTTTATGGGGGATCTGGTGGACAAAAAGATCTTCCGTATTTATCGCACGCTGGTAATACATTGTTCAACAACACTTCAGAAACTTCGGGAGTCGTGGGAGCGCGATGTAGGGGCACTTGAAGTGGAGGATTGGAGGGAGGCGCTGGAGGCCCCAAGAGGCGCGGCATTAGTGATAAGGCTGCGACTGATCCAATTTAAATACTTGCACAGAGTGTACTTTACAAGGGAAAGGTTGTGGTGGGTGGCCTCCTTGCTTCATCAGACTGTCTCAGGTGTGGTAAGGTGATGGGGACACTAATCCATACGGTTTGGAGCTGTGGTGCACTGGTTGGATTCTGGACTGTGATGTGGAACTGTATGGCCAAGGTATTGGGGTGGGAACTTCCCCACACACCACATTTAGGACTACTGCACGTCTTGGAAGGGGTGAGGGGTAACATATATAAGAGGCATCTACTGCTGTTGGTCTTCCCTTGCCAAAAGGGATATAGCCAAGGCGTGGAAGGACCCCCGCCCTCCCTCAGTTTCAGTGTGGAAGAAGGGCCTTGATTTCTGTACGGGGCTGGAGCAGCCAATCTTTGTGGCCCGTGGGCGCCCGCGAAAGCATTATATGATATGGAAGCAGTGGGCAGAGTATCGGGGCCTTTGGCTGGAGCCCCCGATAGACCAGGAGATGGGATAGGTGGGTAATGAGGAAGGGGTACACATGCTATTGGATGGTTGTTTATATCGGAGAAACTGGGAAGTGCTGTCTCAGCAACCGGGATGGGTGGGATCCGGGTGGGAGGGGGTTGGGGGGAGGGGGAGGGGGGGATGTTTGGTCAGTTTGATGAAACATTGGATTCTAAAATACTGTATAGATTGCCGATTTCGTGAGGCTTCATATTTGATGTGTAGTTAACTTCGGTGTGCGAGGTGCTGCTTTTACTGTGCGATCTATCAATAAAATCTGTTTAAAAAAAAAAAATTACCACTCCCACTCCAGTGAGTGCAACAGTAGCGAAAGTGTTGGATAGCGGGGGGGGGTGTAAAAATTACTATTCCCACTCCAGTAGTAGGTGTTGGATAGTGGCAGGATAAAATTTACTATTCCCACTCGAATCCATAAACTAAAAAAAAATTCAAACAAATACATATTTTTAACTAGAAATTATTTAGACACATTACATATATTACCAATTTAATTTCATACCCTATAACACCACACAATTCACAACCCACATCTAATTTTTGTTTGAAATGTACTTAACATAATTAATGACCAATTAAATAATTATTAATTAAAAAACAAACAAAAAAATTAATTAACTTCCCACACTTTACCCCTATTATCCCCACAACCCACAGCTAAAATGAAACTGTAAAAAAATAATTTACACAATTAAAATATTTGTTTTCAATTAAAAAACTAATAGTATTTAATTAATTATAAAGTAAGTTAAATTAATTTGCTCCCCACACTGTACCCCTATAAAAGTAAAACCCACACACATAAATATATAAACAAATACCCTAATTAAATATAAATTAATTAATATTAATGATCAACTAATTATTTAGGTTTAAAGCATTTTATTAAGGCACAAAAACACGGGGAGGGGAGCAGGAGGTCGAGCATACATACAGTACAAGAAGCGGAACGTTGCAGCGAGTCAGAAGAAAAGCAGGGAGGCAGGAAGTCCCAGAGGGTAACTAGGCAAATACAGAAGGCAATAAGGCATTGTAAACGATCCCCCTGTTGACCCCCACTCCCTAAGCAAGGCCACACCCTAATAGCACCCCGCAACACAGTAAAGGAGAAGCATACCGTACCACCAACCCCCCGACCCCAGAAAGGAAGAAGAAAGGAGAGCAAAGGAGGAAAAGAAAGAAAACAATACCCCAACATCCCCGTCCGAAAGGCAGCAATAGAAGCATATAACCCCTCTTCCCGCCCCCCACCCCCGGCCCCCAATCCGCACATTCACTCCGCCGCAGCTGCCGGCGGCGTCAGCCTAAGGAGGCGCAAATACCGTGGACACGTGAGCTCGTGGAATTCCGTGGACAGCAATGCCAAAAAGGGGTGCCAGAGCTCCTCGAACTGGTCGACATTCCCAGCCACCGTTAGCGACATCTTCTCCATGCCCAGTACCTGCCAGAGTCTATGCAGCCAGCCAGTGATAGAGGGGGCAGTAGGGGTGCGCCAGAGTATCAGTATGTTCTGAACGGCTGAACCTAGTGCAATCGCAATCTGCCTGCCCCTGCGGGATTTCAGCGGGTACATCAAATCATTGGGGAGGCCTAGCAAGACATACGCGGGGAAGCGCGGAAGCTCTATCTCAAAATGCTTATCCACCTCATCTAAGACTTCCTTCCAGTAGGCCGACAGCACCGGGCACTCCCAGAGAACGTGCGTGAGGGTGCCCTCCTGTCCGCAGCCGCGCCAGCAACCTTTATCGCCTATTTTGCGCATCTCATAGAGCCGCTCCGGGGTATAGTACCAATAGGTGGACACTTTAGTGAAGGTTTCCGTCAGCCCAGTATGGTACGCAGAGTGCCTCGCCCGATACGCAATCTTGTCCCACTCCTTGTGACTCAGGGTCCGACCCAGTTCCCTGTGCCAGCGCTCCCTCCCTGGGTTATGGTAATGAAACGGCGGGGGTTGGAGAAATTTATACAAATCAGTGATGAGCTTGGCGTCCGAGGTCCGGGTTACCAACCATCGCTCGTAGGGCGTGATTGAACGGGCAGCGACGTCACGCACCGGGGGTTGAAGAGCCCAGTGGCGGACCTGCATGTAACGCAGCCTGTCCCCCTCCGTCAGGCCAAACTCCTGTCGGAGCTGCTGGAAGGGGAGCACGCCCTCCGGCCCGTAGATCTGGAAAAGTGCCCTGCAGCCCGCACTCACCCAGTGGGAAAAAGCTCCCGGCTCCAAACCCGGGGTAAAGTCCGGATTGTCAGCGATGGGAGTGAACGGCGATGGAAAGGTCGTGAGCTCACGCAGCTCACACACCACGTCCCACACTCTCAGCGGGACCCGGGTGATAAAAGAGGCGTAGAGATTAGGCGGGCGGTGAGCGCGCCGCAGGAACGGGACCTCCTGGAGGGTACGGCCTGCGACTGCCTGGTCCTGAAAGAGCCAGTGTTTATCCGATTCCCACCGGCTCCACTCCACCAGATACCGAAGCTACGCCGCCTGAAAGTATCTCCGGAGGTCCGGGACTCCGAGACCCCCCGCCTCCGGGGCCAGCATGGAGAGGACCCGCTTCATCCGAGGCTTACGGCCCTGCCACACAAAGCGAGATATGTCCGCCTGCGCCTGCCGTATCCAACCCACGGGGGGCTGGAGGGGCAGAGCGCGGAAGAGATATAGGATCTGAGGCAGTATCGTCATCTTCACCGCCGCGATACGGCCCAACCACGAGAGTAGGCCCTTGTTCCATCGGCCGAGTTCCTCTTTGATCTTTTTGCCCAGAGAGGAGTAGTTAGCTGCAACCATGGCAGGCAGGGAGGGAGCAAGCAAAATGCCTAGATAAGGCACCGTGGAGGAGGACCACTGCAGAGGAAAGAGACTCTGAAGGTCCTGCCTGGTGTCAGCAGAGAGCGACACATCCAATGCAGCCGACTTAGTCATGTTCATTTTAAAACCCGCCACACGGGCAAAAGCGTCCAGTTCCTGGACGCAGGCAGGGAGCGACCGCTTGGGGTCGTCCAGGGTCAGCAAGACATCGTCCGCGTATAAGCTGACAGTGTGCGTGCATTGCCCCATCTTCACCCCAACAGCGTCCGGATTATCTTGAATCCTCTGTGCAAACGGCTCCATATAGAGGGCAAAGAGGAGCGGCGAGAGGGGGCAACCCTGTCTCGTGCCGCGCTCAATGGCAAAGCAATTGGAGCTGTGTCCATTGACACGCACTGACGCAGATGGTCTCCTATAGCAGTTAAAGACCATAGTGCGGAACTTCTCGCCGATCCCCAGTTTCCCAAGGACCAGCTCGAGATATGGCCAATGAACCCTATCAAAGGCCTTCTCCGCGTCGACTGATAGCAGCATCCGCTCCCCCGGAATGCGTGAGGCCTTTTCTAGCACGTGCGTCACCCTCTTTGTGTTGTCGACCGTCTGCCTACCGGGTACAAAACCGGCTTGGTCTGCCTCCACCAGACCTGGTAAGTGTAAACCCAATCTGGCCGCCAAGATTCCGGTGTAAAGCTTGAGGTCCACATTTAGGAGCGAGATGGGCCGGTACGAGCCGCACAGGGTCCGGTCCTTCCCCGGCTTGGGGATAACCGACACCGTCGCTGAGAGAAGGTCCGGCGGGATAGCTCCCGGCTCGGAGAAGGAGTTGAACAAGCGAGCCAGTAGAGGCGCGACAGTGGGACAGAAGGTCTTGTAAAACAAGGCCGTATAACCATCCGGGCCCGGGGCTTTGCCGTGTTTTAGCCGTGCAATCGCGGAGATGACCTCCTCCACGTGAATGTCCCTCTCCAGGTGGTCCGCCTGGGAGGGGTCCAGGGCCGGAAGGGTCACGGACTCCAAATAGGCCTCAGCCTCTCCCGGTGGGGAAGGCTCCGCCGCGTACAGTTCCTCGTAAAAGGAACGAAAGGTATCTGCCACCTCCGCGTCACCGGAAACCGGGATCCCGGTCACTCCCACCAGCTCCTTCACCACATTGCGCTGCTGCGCAGCCCTGAGCCTATGGGCCAGGAGTTTACCGCACCTGTCTCCGCCGGTGTAAAAGGCATGCTTCAGGCGCAGCGCAGCATACTCCGCCCGATCTAGATCCAACGCAGAGAGGAGTTTCCGAGCCGCCTTCAGCTGCTTCCAGATACGAGGAGCCCCCGTCCGGCGGTGAACCTGCTCGAGCTCCCGAACCTGCGCTGTCAGTTCCTCCCTCTTGCGTTGGCGTTCCTTGTTTCCCGCCGAGGAAATGGAGATAAACTCCCCTCTGACGACCGCTTTCAAAGCCGCCCACTGCGTCGCCAGGGACGTGGCAGAGTTGTTATTGTGGGTCAGGTAGTCCTGGATGACCTCCTCCACTCGTTTTACGACCGATTTCTTATGGAGAAGCGTGTCCCGGAGATGCCACATCCCCCTAGAGGGGGGGGCCGCCGGCCAAGCAAAGATTCCGGAAACCGGTGCGTGGTCGGACAGGGACAAAACCCCGATGTCCGCCGCCGTGGCGGCCGAGCGAAGCGGTCCACTCACCAAGAGGTAGTCCAACCGTGAATACGTGCGGTGCGCGTGGGAGAAATAGGAGTAGTCCCTATCGGTGGGGTGCAGGACGCGCCAGAGGTCATGCAGGTCCATTTCCGCAAGCTGGTCCTGCACCGCCCTAGAAAGCTCCCCTGTCTGCGGAAAGCGTTGGGCAGACCTATCTAGGGTGGAGTCGAAGACCGTATTCAGGTCTCCCCCCAAGATGATATGGCGATCGGGCGAGGCAGTAACGTCCACCAACACTGATTCCAGGAAACGATCCTGGTGGTCATTCGGGCTGTACGCCGAACCAACCGTAAAGGTAACACCTCCCAACCGCATGCGATACACCAGAAGCCTCCCTTTCTGCTCAGCATGTTTATGTAACACCTCCCCCCTGAAGGAGCTGGCTAAAAGAATGGCCACCCCAGCAGTCTTAGTCGTAGCAGAGGAAAAGAATTGCGTGGGGAACTTGGCAGAGCGCAACCTATGGCAATCTTTGGAAAGCAAATGGGTCTCCTGCAGGAGGCAAATATCCGCCTGCGACCCCTCCAACAGGGAAAGGATCGCCCTTCGTTTCACGGGGTTATTCAGGCCCTTAACATTAAGGGTCACTACCTTCAGGGGCGGCATCGCCTCCAGGGAAACAACGCGCTATGCAGTGGGCAAGGGATCAGCGGAGGGGGCGCGCGGGGCAGGGGCGCAGGGAAGGCCAGAGGCAACATCGCACATGTTCGGACCACTTCGGACGGGACCCCCCCCACACCAAACCAACAGTTAAACCCCCCCAGAGCCAACCCATGGCAACCAACCAAAGTAAGAAAAAACAGAAAACAACACCCCATAGTCTCAGTCTAGCCCAAATGGGCGAGTCCGTAGAAAAAAGTCAAGTGGACGTCCAGCCACCCCCCCCCCCCCCCCACACCCCCAGCCCCAGCTCAGCACCGTTAAAGCTAAGAATCTCTCCCCCCGGAGAAAAGTTAGGCCGTCAGGGCCACACCAGTAGCTTCAGGCAAGTTCCTGGCCGCATTCCTCAGGGCCTCCGCCATTTCTGCCCTGATGGCGGGCGACTCCGGACGACTCGCCGGCGCTGACGATGGGCGCCTCCTCGACCTCCGCCGGCCCCGCCGCTCGGGGCGCCGCCATGCAGGTGTAGCCCCCTCCTCCTCCGTAGCCGTGAGGCCCAATACTCCACAGACATCTTGCAGAGAGCGCAGCTGATGCAGCACCCCATTCCATCGAAAGATAAGACGGAAGGGGTGGCCCCAGGAATAGGGTGTCTCATGCTCTCGCAGAAAGTCCGTCGCGATGCGGAAAGACCTGCGTTTCTGCAGTGTGATGGCGGACAGGTCTTGATAGAGCGCCACAGGTCTGTCACGAAAGGTCAGCGGCTGCTTCCTGCGGGCCTCCGTCATGATGCGCTCTTTCAGGGGGAAATCCGGCAGGAAAGCTAGGATATCAGGCGGGGGAGCCGATGACTGGCGCTGGCGGCCCACCCTATGTGCTCTATCAATGCGGATCGGGAAGTCCGCTCCTTCCTCCAAGATGTCGCGGAACAAGTCCTGCAGATAGGCCACCAGGTCCCCACCCTCATCCGCGGACGGAACACCTCGCACCCGAATGTTATTCCGCCTGGACCTGTTCTCGAGGTCTTCCGAATGGGCCTGGAGCTCAACACACTGCTCCCGGAGGCGGAGGACGTCCTGCTGGAGATGAGTTATCTCTTCATCGCGACGCTGGGCCGTCGTTTCCACAGCATCGACCCGCTCGCCCAGGCCCTCGACCTCCCTGCGCACCTCCCGGACCTCTCCAGCCACCTCGGTCTTAAGAGTTTGAAATTCCTCCTTGAGGGAGCTGAATAAGTCCTCCATGAAGGACCTCGTGACTGGTGGCTCGCCCACGGCTGCGTCCGTCGATGTCCGGGAGGCCCCCGGGGACGGCTGTGTCCTGTCGCGTAGTTGCTGGGACCTGCCGAGCATTTCCGGCAAAGTGCGATCTCCTCGTGCCGCGCCACGTCTCCCAGCCATCTTGGCCCCCGGTGAAGCCTAGGGTCAGTCGCTGTAGGCGAGCGCCACCGCACGCAGGCACCAAATGTGAGGCCCTCGGTAGGGACAAGGGTAGTGCGTCACAGGCGACAAAATGGCGGCCCGGTCCTGGGCAAGACGATCCCCGGGCCAGCAGGGCAGGCAGCAACGCCCAGAGTGGAGGCCTCCAGTCTCGTATTCCCAGGGAGGGCAGTAGATGAGTCGGTGCCAGGACAAATCGAGGCCCTCGTAGAAGAAGGGTGCGGGCGAGGGCCACTGGGCACAGCTACACAAAGACAAGATGGCGGGAGGGTGGGACCCAAGGAGATAGCCCGGGCCGGCAAGTCCATGGGCGACCCCCAAACAGCAACGGGTCCGGAAGGGGCGAAACCGGCGGCTCCCCTCGCCACTAGTTAATTCGCCCGGCACGGGCACAGCTCGAACTCCGCCATCCAGCGTCTCCGGGCGCGGAGTTCGCAAGGCGTCACCCCTCGAAGTCCAAGGCAGGGGGAGGGTCGCCGGCGCAGGGGTGAGGTCCGTCGCCCATCCGCGGTGTTCGCCACCAGGGCACTGGTCAGGAAGCTCCGGCACTCCGCGAAGTCCGCCTATTCCGCTCCCTCGGGATCTCCGGCTTTCAGCTGTTCAGCACTCGGCCTAGCCGAGGCGAGCGGACAGCGCCGCCGTATGCTCCGCCTCCAAGCTCTTCTCCTCGGGACGACCCAGGCTCCGCTCCTCGGAGCGATCTTCGGATAAACTTTTCGGGGACTTCCCCCGGGGCCACGAAAGTCAAAGTGGCATCAAAGTGTGCCCCAGGAATTCCGGCACAGTTCTCTCGCCCGCAGTGCAGCCGCGGGGGGAGAGAAGCGCGGCGATCAGGGCTCGGGCTGAGCCGGGCCGGAGGAGCTACGGGAGGAAGCGTCCGCTCACCCCGCCATCTTGACCACGCCCCCCAACTAATTATTTAAACATAAATTATTTCCCACTCTTTACCCCTATAAACCCTACAACCCACACCTAAAATTACACAATTTCCATATTTAATTTTCAATTAATTAATAATAATGATCAGCTATATAATTAATTAAACAAATTACTTTCCACCCTTTACCCCTATAAACCCCACAACCTGCACCTAAAATTAATCACATAATTTCCATAATTATTTTTAATTAATTAATATAAATTAATAACAAATTATTTATTAATCAGAAATTACTTCCCACCCTTTACCCCTATAAACCCCTCAACCAGCACCTAAAAAATTTGCACAATTGCCATAATTAATTACCAATTAATTAATATTAATTACAAATAAATAATTCCCACAATTAACACTATAAAAATTCAATTAAATAAATATTAAGAAATACAAAATAATCATTAATTTATTATAATTAAATAACTTCCCACCCTATTCCCCTATAAACCCACAACCCACTACGGACCTAAAAAACGCAAAAAGTACTTAAAATAAAATTAATAACTATTCAAAATTCAACACATATAATAAAAAACATAAACAAAAATTCAACATTTTAGCTTGTTTCTAGGCAAAGATAACTTTAGTAATGTATCAGAGTGCTTTCCTATGGCACAGCTAATCCTTCTACAGTGCAAATGGCTTTTTAAGGTCCCGTCACTGTAAGGATGTTTACCATTACACTTTTCAATGTCCACCCTTTCAACACCACACCATATGGGCATTTGAGGCCTACTTCGTGGTGACTCATTATTAATATTTAAAAGGAAGGTTGAAGCCTGGCAAAAAGGGGATAGGGTTTTGGCAGGTCGAAATTACAGTTTTAAAACTGCACAGGCAGGCTGCAGTAGTAGGCCTGCAATCTTGCTTTACACTGTTACTGCAGTGATGGCACATTGTGTGCTGCAATCCACTAGTGACATTTAACTTAAAGGCCCTGGGTGCCCTTTGTACCGTATACTAAGGTCTTACAGGTAAGTAAATATGCCAATTAGTAGTTTAGCCAATTTCAGCATGTTTTAGGGATCCGTGCAAATGCACGGGGGCCTGGGTAGCAGAGCCCCAGTTTCCAGTAAAAAACAAGCATTTGCAATGCAATAGGTTGTGCATTTGCGAGAGTTTGAGCTATTGGCATTGTAAATGACAATTGCGTTTTACTTATGTGTTTTAAAAACCAGTAAGTGGTTCATAAAGCACGTAATTTGTACTTATAGTCCTTGCTTACGAGAAGCAAGTTTGGCAGTAACTGCACCTCTTTTACTGCCAGCCTTGCTTCTTGTAGCAAGGACTATAAGTACAAAGTGCGTGTTTACACACTGCTTGCAGGTTTTTAAAACACATAAAGGAATTGCTTTATTTTTTTTGTAAAGCAGCCCATATTCTTCAAAGGAGCTGTTTGAACAGAGTTTTATGTTTGGGAATGGAGGGAGGGAACATACAGTGATCCTATGTTTCATGAACACCAAGGGGCCTATTAGGATGATGGGCGGACTTTGTCCGCCTGTCATCCTAGCGGGGAATGGGACCGCCTGCCTTAAGGGCGGGGGTCCCGTGGGGGGTATTAGTATGTGCCCGCCACAATGGCGGGCACATCCTGCATTTTTAGCATTGTGGCAGGCGGTGCTCTCAGCACCGCCCGCCACAATGCTAAAAATGCATTACAGCATTTGCATAAACAAAGCGGCAGGCACTGCGCGGTGCCTGCCGCTTTATTTATGCAAATGAAGGGGGTACCACAGGTACCCCCCGTGTGCACCCCCCACCTCTCCTTCACTCTGGGGGCCTGCAGGGGGGCCCCAGAGTGAAGACCGCATGTCTTTCCGTGGCGGCATCGCCACCACAGAAAGGCATCCGATTTGGGCCATCCTAATATGGCTGGCGGTGACTATTAGACACCACCACCATAATAATCCTTTTCCGCCCCGGCCGCAAGGTGACCGGGGCGGAATAGCGGCGGACGGACTTTCCGTCTGCCACGGTCCCTCCGCCATTCTAATATGGCGGGGGAATTCAGGACAGGATGTCGGGCAGATTGCCCCCGCCAGGCCGGCGGTGGCTACCGCCAGCCTGGCGGGGTCAATCCGCCCGACATCCTAATGGGCCCCCAAGAGTTAAGATGTAAGGGGGGAAAACTATTGAGGTTCATTAAAGAGGAATGTACTTCGTGTTAGCTTTGTTTGTACTTTAGTGCTACTTTTTTTCAAGTTGTCGATGATAAAAAAATGCTTGCCAATCCCTTTCTAAACATTTTTCGCCATATGTTGCGCTCCGCAGTGAAGCTTTACACAAATGGCGAGTCAGACTCGGTGGACCCCACTGATGTATGGTGCAAAGGTGTCCCAGCTTCTCCCACTGTGTTTGTTGTTGTTATCACAAGCAGCAGGATGACAGTTTGATTACATTGAAGGCTTTCAGGGAGCCAGGGCCCTCACAACACAGCAAGAGGGACCGCTGCTATGGTTTTTCTCTTATATGGTGGGATTTTGAGGCGAGGTGCCAATGTTGTTGAAAGATTGGCACACAAAATGGCTGTTGCAGTAACTAGTTTGGTAACAGTGGTAGTGTTCAATGATGGTAGTGGTATGGGCTCGCTCTATAGTAATAACAAACATTTTTAAAACTATTGCAGCAACCCCCTTCATGAAATCTATGTATGCAATAAAGAATTGAACATTTGAGGAGCATTTTTCAGATGTAAAATAGTTCCTCATGCATTACTATGCAAAACCTTAAGAGGAAACTGTATAACATTCCTAGCTGAAGCCAAACCGCTTTAGACATTTTAAAGAAGTATTAACTGTCATACAAACAGCTGCCTTGTTTCACCCTCAATGCCGTGCTCCAAACTAAGGGCACCATTACGTTGTCCGCCCGCCACCATAACGGAAAATGGAACCGACCGCCAGAGGTGCGGCGGTCCCATGAGGCAAATGAGGATGCGCCCGCCACACTGGCGGGCACATTCTTGTCTTTTACATTGTGGCATGCGGTGCTGTAAACAGCACCTGCCGCAATGTTAAAGTTGCATGTGGTGCATTGCAATGCACAAAGTGATAGGCACCGTGCAGTGTCTGCCACCTTGTGTATGGCAATCAATCCCAGCATTTATATAGCGCGCTACTCACCCGGAGGGTCTCAAGGCGCTTGGGGAGGGGGGGTCCGCTACTGCTCGAACAGCCAGGTCTTGAGCTGCTTCCTGAAGGCGAAGTGGTCTTGGGTCAGGCGGAGGTGGGTCGGGGAGGAGTTCCACGTCTTGGCGGCGAGGTAGGAGAAGGATCTTCCTCCTGTGGTGGCTCTTCGGATACGGGGGACGGCGGCGAGGGCGTGGTTGGTTGATCGGAGCTGGCGTGCGGGAGTGTAGAAGTTGAGGCGGCTGTTGAGGTATCTTGGGCCTTGGTTGTGTAGGGCTTTGTGTGCGTGGGTGAGGAGTCGGAACGTGATTCTCTTGTTGACCGGGAGCCAGTGCAGGTTTCTCAGGTGTCCGGAGATGTGGCTGTGTCGGGGGTGTCCAGGATGAGTCTTGCTGAGGCGTTCTGGATTCGCTGGAGTCTCTTCTGGAGTGTGGCAGTGGTTCCGGCGTAGAGGGAGTTGCCGTAGTCCAGTCGGCTGGTGACGAGGGCCTGGGTTACCGTCTTCCTGGTCTCGGTGGGGATCCACCGGAAGATCTTACGTAGCATGCGCAGGATGTTGAAGCATGACGAGGAGACGGCGTTGACTTGTCTGGTCTTGGAGAGGGAGGAGTCCAGGATGAAGCCCAGGTTGCGTGCGTGGTCTGTTGGTTTGGGTGCGCTGCCCAGGGCGGGGGGCCACCAGGAGTCGTCCCAGGCGGAGGGCGAAGATCCCAGGATGAGGACTTCCGTCTTGTCTGAGTTTAGTTTCAGGCGGCTGTTCTTCATCCACTCGGCTACGTCTTTCATCCCCTCGTGTAGGCTGGCTCTGGCGGTGGCGGGGTCGTTGGTGAGGGAGAGGATCAGCTGGGTGTCGTCAGTGTAGGAGATGATGTTGAGGTTGTGTTGGCGTGCGATGGCCGCAAGGGGGCTCATGTAGACATTGAAGAGGGTGGGGCTGAGCGAGGAGCCTTGAGGAACGCCGTAGATGACTTCGGTGGCTTCTGATCTGAAGGGGGGGGGGGGCGAACTCTCTGAGTCCTTCCGGCGAGGAAGGAGATGATCCAATCTAGTGCCTTCTCTTGTATTCCGGCGTTGCTGAGGCGCTGCTCTAGGGTGCTGTGGCAGACAGTGTCGAAAGCCACGGAAAGGTCCAGGAGGATGAGGGCCGCTGTTTCCCTGTTGTCGAGCAGGGCTCGGATGTCATCAGTGGCAGCGATGAGGGCGGTCTCGGTGCTGTGGTTGGCCCGGAAGCCGGACTGCGAGTGGTCGAGGGATCCATTTGACTCGAGGAAGGAGGCCAGCTGCTTGTTGACGGTCTTCTCGATGACTTTGGCCGGAAACGGGAGGAGCGAGATGAGGCTGTAGTTTTTGAGTTCGGTGGGGTCTGCTGATGGTTTCTTCAGTAGAGCGCTGAGTTCGGCATGCTTCCAGCTCTCCGGGAAGGTCGCTGTGTTGAAGGAGGTGTTGATGATGTCCCGCAGGAGGGGTGCAATGACAGAGTCGGCCTTGTTGAAGACGTGGTGAGGGCAGGGGTCGGTTGGAGATCCGGAGTGGATGGAGTTCATTGTGTGTAGGGTTTCCTCGGTGTTGATCCGGGTCCAGGCTCGGAGGGTGGTGGTGGGGGGTGCAGGTGCTGTCGTGGGGTGCGTCGGCTCTGTGCTGAAGCTGTTGTGTATGTCCGCGATCTTGTTGTGAAGTAGGAGGCGAGGGAGTTGCAGAGGTCTTGTGATGGGGTGATGTCGTTGTTTCCGGCGCTGGGGTTGGAGAGCTCTTTGACGATGTTGAAGAGTTCCTTGCTGTTGTGGGCGTTGTTGTCCCGTCGTTCCTTGAATGCGGTGGTCATGTTGTCTGGTGTTGGGTCTCTGCGCCAGGCTCTCTCGAGTGCTCTGCCGTTTCTCTTGGAGCTCTTGAGTTCGTCGGTGAACCATGGTGCCTTCTTACTGCCAGGTCTGCTGGGCGGGGTCCTCAGTGGGGCGAGGTCGTCTGCGCAGTTGCTGATCCACTTCGTGAGGTTGTTGGCGGCCTGGCTGGGGTTCGCTGAGCTTGCGGGGGGTCCTGGCTCAGGGAAGCGGCGAGCTGGTCGGCTGCGATCTTGTTCCAACTTCTGCGTGCAACCTGTTGCTGGTGGTGGTGTATCGTGTTCTTTTTGTAGCTGAAGTGGACGCAGCTGTGGTCCGTCCAGTGGAGTCCGGTGGTGTGGCTGAAGGAGATGTCCTGGCTGGAGGAGAAGACGGGGTCGAGTGTGTGTCCGGTGTAGTGGGTGGGGGTGGTCACCAGCTGCTTGAGACCGAGGGTGGCGAGGTTGTCCAGCAGGGTGGTGGTGTTGCGGTCGTTGTTGTTCTCCAGGTGGAAGTTGAGGTCCCCGATGAGGATGTAGTCAGCGGAGGGGAGGGCGAGCGGGCTGATGAAGTCGGCGATGTCTTCGCTGAATTGTGTGCGTGGTCCCGGTGGTCTGTAGATGAGGGTGGTCTTGGGGTCGGTGTGGATCTTGAAGTGCAGGTGTTCGGCGGTTGTGAGGGTGTCGTCGGAGTTGCTCGTGATGCGGATGGTGTTCCTGTGTATGATGGCGATGCCTCCTCCGGTCTGGTTGCCGCGGTCCCTCCGGATGATCTTGTAACCGTCTGGGATGGCGATGTCGGGCGCTGAGGAGGCGTTCATCCATGTTTCCGTGAGGAAGGCGACATCTGGTGATGTTGTGTCGAGGAGGTTCCAAAGCTCGACGGCGTGTCTGTGGACAGAGCGGGTGTTGAGCAGGATGCATTTCAGGTGGTTGCTGCTGGTTCTCGGCTTGGTGGGTGCGGGTGCGGTGCAGGTCCGGATGCAGGAGAACTTGCAGGAGTGGCAGCTGAAGGGTCCGTGGGTGCGCCTCGGAGTGGCTCTGTAGCATCCAGGGATCCCGCCTGAGTTGAGTGCCAAGAGTTCGGTGGCGTTGTAGGTCAGTCGGGTCGTCTTCCGTCGGTGGGGACCAGGGGTCCTGGCACTGGGCGTGGTCCAGGCGCGGACGGACGCAGATGGGCTTACCTTTGACACGCCTTCGGCGCACAAACGGCGCACCCGCTGTGCGTGAACGCTGCGCGTACGCGCGGTCGCCATATATGGTGAAGTGGGAGGGAGGGAGGAGCAGCTGGGAGGCGGGAGCGGGGAGGGCACAGAAGGGAAAGGGAGCGTGGCCGCAAGCATGGCGGCGGGAAGCGGGGCGGGCAAATGCAAAACAACACGGCACTGGGGGTACAGAAAGTAAATGGGAAACAAGATGGGGATGAGAGGTTAAACACTAGACAGGGGAAAAATAAACTGTTAAAAATACGGCACAAATGATGAGAAAAACAGCAGAGTGATGAAATACGGCACCAGTGGGGAAAGTATACAAAACAGCACAAGCAGTTGAGGCGATGGTCGGGAACAGCGAGGCAGAGGGGCGGGGTGAGCGAGGTCAGCGAGGTAGGCTCTGCGAGCAGCAGAGGGGCAAGGAGCACACACGCAGCAGCTGGTGGCCGTGCGGCGCGGGGTGTCCTGAGACAGGTCACACTCACCTGCGCCGCACGGTCACCATATATGGCCAAGTGGGAGGGAGGGAGGAGCAGCTGGGAGGCGGGAGCGGGGATGGCACAGAAGGGAAAGATGGCGTGGCCGCAAGTACGGCGGCGGGAAGCGGGGCGGGCAAATGCAAAACAACACGGCACTGGGGGTACAGAAAGTAAATGGGAAACAAGATGGGGATGAGAGGTTAAACACTAGACAGGGGAAAAATAAACTGTTAAAAATACGGCACAAATGATGAGAAAAACAGCAGAGTGATGAAATACGGCACCAGTGGGGAAAGTATACAAAACAGCACAAGCAGTTGAGGCGAGGGTCGGGAACAGCGAGGCAGAGGGGCGAGGTGAGCGAGGTCAGCGAGGTCGGCTCTGCGAGCAGCAGAGGGGCAAGGAGCACACACGCAGCAGCTGGTGGCCGTGCGGCGCGGGGGTGTCCTGAAGGTGGGTACCACAGATACCCCCCCAGTGCAGGCATCCCCCCCCACCCCACGGGCCCCCAAAGTCAATCTCCAAAGTCAATCGCCTAAGCCTTTCCATGGCGGAGCCTCCGCCATGGAAAGGCTTACCCATCGCACACATCATAATATGGATGGCGGTGCCTGCAAGGCACCGCCACCATAATGTGGGCCTTTTCCGCCCAGCAGGCAATCGTGACGATTGCCTGCCGGCGGAAAAGCAGCTGACGGTCATATGGTAATATGGCTGGGGTAATTGGCGGTTGGGCGGGGAGTTATGGCGTGCGGATTGCTGCCTGACTGGCGGTGGCGGTCCTCAAGCTATCATAATGACCCCCTGAGTATGTTTTTACTGACACCATTGAATTTACCATGGGGGGCTTTATGAGCACCAGTGTAAACTTCCAGGTGGTCAAAGGAACATTTCTCAGATAAAAACACTAAAGCATCCATTCCTGTAAAGTTTCATCAACAAACGTCATCTACTCCATGGAGTACTTATTTCTCAGGCAACAGTGCCTAAACCTTTCTTGGAGCTTTGTGAATAGAAGCTTATGCAAGGAAAAGATGATCTTTAAGCTGGAGTACATATTAAGATCTCGGCAACAAAAGTGCCCCCAAACCCCCGAAACAGCATTGGGTGGAAATTTCTAAAGAACAGATAACCTTGAGTACTAAAGCATGGTGGCAACTAGTAAAAATGGGTCACACAGTCTGCAAAAGATACATTTCAAAGGCTTGCAAGTCAAACTGGCCACTACGAACTGGATCAGTAAACTACCATGAAACTAGACGACGCAGAACTAGGATTGCCAGAAGAATATTTTATTTAAAAAAGACATCTGGTTTCTTAAAGCATTCCGAGTGCATCAAGTAACTACTGGACAACCCTTTAAAAAATAAGTTAAACTAAATCTCAAAACTAAACTGTCACAAAGGGAGCAAACCAACCTCTGCGCCTCAAATGGTAACAACACTAGTCGACCTCCTGTGATATTAGATGCAATAAAAGCTTTTGTTAGGTAGCATTGCCAGGTGGTAGATTCAGCACAGTAACAACCCAAACCAGTAAGATAGGAAGGAGTCCAACCAGCAAACCTTACTTTCAACCCAACTTCTCATATGAGGACCTCAACAAGGGGGTCAGAACAAAACAGAAGTAGCTACGAAAACAAGTTGTGTTACCAAAAGTAGCCACATCCATCAACCTCCGATGGGCATTTCAATTGATTCAGCGATTTGGTGCATGAAGTGCAGGAAATATAATTGGTTGCTCTATTCAGTATCACAATACTGTGGAGCAGGGATGTTATGTTATGTTGGGACTCTTTTATAGCGCACGGCTACCCCGAGGGGTGTCCCGGCGCTTTGACAAAGAGAAGAGTACTGAAAAGAAACACAACACAGCAGCTGAACAACAGGTCACCAATGGAATCAGGCAGAATAGAGCCAAGTTTTAAGCTCCTTCCTGAAAGCAAGAAGACAAATGTTCTCCCGAGAAGCTACAAGTCTACTCATTCAACCTCCCACTAATATGCAAGCATCCACACAATGCCATTTCTCTCCCAAATACCGAAATGTGAATTACTCTGTATATGAGCCTGGAGAGAACGGAGCAAGGTCTAAGCAAATACACTTAAAGCGCCTTGTGTCCTACTGCTCATATAGCTGCCATTTTAGCTGCTAAGATTAGAAGAAAATAATCAGGATAAATGGAATGGCATACGCAAAGAATGCCATAGGAGCTCAACTCCAGCCGAAGTATTTATTTATTTATTTAAAAGGTTTTATATAGTGCTGGCTAGACCCGGAGGTATCAGAGAGCTTTACATGAGTATCAGAACATAGTTGCAGGTTACATCGTTATAAAGGTTACACAGTTGTTAGACTATGGCAACATAGTTACATGTAAGGGCGAGATAGACAATAATGACATATACGTAAGGGAAAAAGCAGACAAGGGGAGAGATTCAGGGGAGGGGGTAGGAGCAGGGGAGGTAGACAGAGTGAAGGAGGGAAAGAGGAGGGGAGGGTGAGAGACACAGCATGGAAAGAGGAGGGGGAGGGTGATGGGGACACAAACCGGTAGACGAGTCAAAGCTGCGTCCAAAGTCCAGTAAGTTGTGATCCAAGGGGAAGTGGTATAATTTCCCCATCTCTGTTGCGAGAGGTTCCCTTTACGCAGTGGACACCCTCAGAGAGGTCTCTGAGACTCCAAGGCCTACATACTGGATCATTCCCCAAAAAGGGGAGAGGGAGTGCTTTTGGCAAGGGGTGCCATACAGAGATAAAGGGGAACTATCCCAGAACCCCGCTAAGTGAAGAATCCCTTAACACTGTGGACTCTATCAGAGGGGTATCTGAGATTCCAGGACTGGAATGCTAGGATCCTTCCCAAACAAGGGGAGAAGGAGTGCTTTGGCAAGGGGCACATTCAAGGAGGCCAATTAAGGCCTATTTCCATTATGTGTGAGATCCCTAACACAGTGGACTCTCTCAGAGGGAACTATGAGATTCTGAGGCACTACTGCTGGAACCCTCCCCAACAAAGGGAGAGGGAGTGATTTGGGAAGGGGCACAATCATGGAGGCCTATAGGGGACAGATTGGGCGGAAAGGGGCCTGTACAGCCGACAGGGGGGAGGAGTGCTAAACATAAGGTTCAACATAAATAACAAAATCAGTTACACGATTACATCAAATACTAGAAGAAAATTTCAGGAGGATAAAAGATGAAGTAAATGGATCTAAGAAGGGTAAGGGGGTATAAATACATATATGCAACAAATTGAAGAGCGAGAAGGGGAGAGAAATAGAGCAGATAGGGGCAAAGGGATATTGAGAAGGAAGAGGGAGTAGACGGTATGAAGAGACGAAGGGAAAATCTGCAAATGGTCGACTGGGAAGGTGATGGTCGAGGAGGGAATCCACAGGGTCCACAGGGTCTCCCCTTTAGCTCACAGGGTAGCTCCATCGGGCATCAGTCAGATGGCTAGGTCTCTAGATTAGATCAGGTATAGGTTTCATTGGTAGTTCGACACATTTAACTAGCATATAAGACAAGATTAATGGCGCAAGGGAGGGTAAGGAGAGTAAGGGTAAAAGGGACACGAGGAGTGAGAAACGGCGGGGGCCGAAGGAAATTGACTGTCCAATGTCCAGGGGGATAGGTGACAGTTGAGGGGTCACCTGCCCCCAGTCTGCTATTTTTCATGCGATCAGCCGCTGCCTATGCACAGATCCCTACA
Source organism: Lissotriton vulgaris (assembly GCF_964263255.1). NCBI lineage: Eukaryota > Metazoa > Chordata > Amphibia > Caudata > Salamandridae > Lissotriton > Lissotriton vulgaris. The sequence continues at coordinate 1,329,476,479 of NC_141685.1, read as the reverse complement.
CGCACCTGGTTGCTGCTGATATGATGCTCCAACTCTTCAAGTGCTCCCCACTATCGCTGGCCCTGTATATGAGTGAACGTCAGTGGGTTTGCAGTCCATTCTGTCCAGAACTCCCTCACCTTCAGTGCCCTTGCCTCATGCAGCCGTGCCGCCCTGCTAGTTCTGACTTGCCAACAGTTTCCCTGCCTCAAGAATATAATACGGTGGGTCTCCTCGTCGTACCACGGCCCGGTTCCTGTTCACCCACTGCTGCGGCATCCTCGCGGGGTAAGATGTAGCGTCAGCTCTGCAAGACTGGCTGCCTCTCCAGCACTGCGTGATCTCCCTCAGCCCTGGTGTAGACTCCTCCAGCACTTTCACATACTGCAGTCTCACCGGAGTCTCCTCTCTGCTTTAGGCTTGGGTCATCGCTACCCAACGCGGCCGTTGAGGGTCTCGTGATCCGTGGTACCCCCAGCCAGGGTCATACAGGCTGCTGGTTACCGAGGAGAGGGTTGCGGACATCCACGTCTGCCTTTATTGTGCGCCGGCCGCCACTTCCACCTCTACAGCTCCTCAATACTGCGGCCCAAGCAGCCCCGGGTCCAGTACCCCACCGACACTACAGAAAAGCAGGCGGCCCCTCAGCCCCACATTCAGTACCTCTCAGTGACCTCTTTGGTGCCAACTCCTGGTCACAACGGTCCCTGCAATCCTGTCCTGCAGCCGGATCAATCTTCCCAGCGCCACATTGGTGGCGGAGAGCTCTGGGCCCCCAAACACCACCTGCTCTTATTACTGCACACCACTCGTTCCAGCTCCAGTGGCAGAGATCTGAGCCCTCCTCCGCTCCGCCCGGTGATCCTCAGGCCACCCTGCTACACTTCCTCATTAGTTACTGCGGCACCAGTACCGCCATCTTGGAACCTCCGCGGCAGCCCGATTATCTCCTCAGCTTCCTGTCAGTAGACAGTTTCGGGCCCTTAGCTCACTCCAAGCTTCCGTGCTAAGGCTATACCAGGTCGGGAACCAACCAGTGAAGAATCACCATATCCCATACAGTACATCCCTCTATGGAAACTTGGCATGTGGATTAGAAATTGGCTGTGAAAAGGCGTTTTTGGTAATGGTGAGAATGGACTGGCCCAAACTCCCATCACCCACCAAAGCTAACATCATGCAGGGCTTGAGAAGGAAAGGTCAGACTTAGTTTATTCATGCTTGTTGAAAGATAAGACGATAAGCTCTATGGAACATTAGGTTATTTCTTTCAATCGATCACAGAACTGAGACAAGATTCACCCAGAGTGAGGACTGGACCGAATTAGAACCTGTGAGACCTATCACTAGCTACCAGGCGAAAACTGTTTATCAGACAATCTTCCCAATTGCTCAGTACCCATCTGTTGGGCTTGTGTTCTGAAACTACTTATGTGAAACTCTACGAAACACAAAAAATTAACATGCATGACGTCCATACAGCCACCAAATGATATGAAATGGTGAATATGCCTAAAATCTGGCATACATTTTGGGCCTGATTCTGATGCAGTTAGGACGGCCTCCTTACGGCATTTACTCTGTCCAAATCGGATTGGGAACATGTCTTTCCAACCAAGGGCCCGATTACGATGCAGTTAGGAACATAAGCCTCCATTGAAGTAAATAGGAGTCCAACCAAATCAAACTCAGTCGGTTAGACTTTCCCGATCTGATTTGGTTGGAAACCATTCCCAAACCCATTCGGTCGGGAAGCTTTCCAAACCGCATCTGAATTGGGCCCTAAGTATTTTTCAAATTACTAATGATAGTTTTCAAATGTGTGCAGGTTCAGAGTAGGAGGGTTTAACCAAAAAAAGCGGTGTTCATCTGCCAAGTTGGCACTGCAATGAATCTGCCCACATTTTGTTATAAGCCAGAAAGGATTCGTTTACTTTTAGTGTGCCAAACTTTTTACCAGACTATTAAGACTAGACATAGTTAACACGCATTTGCAATGCAATAGGTCTCGCATTAGGAAAGTTAGAGCTATTGGTATTGTAAATGACAAATATTTTATTTATGTGTTGGTTTTGAAAATAGCTAAATTAATAGCTTTGTCATTTACAATGCCAATAGTTTTAACTTTCGCAAATGTGACACCTATAGCATTTGTAATGCAATAGGTGTTGTATTTACATGACTTAGATGTATTGATATTATAAATAACTCTTTTTTTTAAAAATAATTAATACTAAATAAAGTTATTGTAATTTATAATGGCAATAGCTTTAACTTTTGTAAATAACTTTTGTGAAGATTATGTTCAGTGTATTTTATTGTGACGAAAATCCAAGAACAGAAGTGAAATATTAACATCTTTTTGTGACATTTGTAACAAAGCTTGAAACATTAAGAGAACATATTTGAACCAGTTGTTGTTGAATGGTTGCACAGATTGATGCTTTGGTGGCACTGAGTGATGTGGTGGCGACGAGTGATGCTGTGGCGACGAGTGATGCCGTGGCGTTCAGTGATGCTGTGGTACCGCATAGTGATGGTGTGGTGCCCCTGAGTGATGTTGTGGTGCCCCTGAGTGATGTTGTGGTGCCCCTGACTGATGTTGTGGTGCCCCTGACTGATGTTGTGGTGCCCCTGACTGATGTTGTGGTGCCCTGAGTGATTCTGTGTTGGTGATGAGTGATGCTGTGAGGATGCGATAGATAGATAGAGTGAGTGCGATCGATCGATCGATCGATAGATAGATAGATAGGTAGATAGAGGGAGGGCGATAGATAGAGTGAGGGCGATAGAGTGAGTGCGATCGATTGATAGAGTGATGTTGATAGATCAAGTGAGTGAGATAAACAGATAGTGGGGGAGATAGATAGATGGACAGAGAGTGAGGGCGATAGATAGATAGAGTGAGGGCGATAGAGCGAGGGCGATAAGATAGATAGAGTGAGGGCGATAGATAGAGCGAGGGCGATAGATAGAGTGAGGGTGACAGATAGATAGAGTGAGGGCGATCGATTGATAGATAGAGTGATGTTGATAGATAGAGTGAGTGCGATATAGATAAACAGATAGTGAGGGCGACAGATAGATGGACATATAGAGTGAGGGTGATAGATAGATAGAGTGAGGGCGATAGAGCGAGGGCGATAAGATAGATAGACTGAGGGCAATAGATATATATAGATAGATGGTTGGTTGTGTGTGGGGGGGGTTGTTTGTGTGTGGGGGGTTGTGTGTGTGTGAGGGGGGTTGTGTGTGAAGGGGGTTGTGTGTGAGGGGGGTTGTGTGTGAGGGGGGTTGTGTGTGTGGGGGGGGGTTGTGTGTTGGGGCTGTGTGTGTGGGGGGGTTGTGTGTGTGGGGGTTGTGGGGGGTGTGTGTGTGTGTGGTGTGTGTGGGGTTGTGTGTGTGGGGGGGGTGTGGCGCTGTGTGTGTGTGGGGGGTTGGGTGGTGTTGTGTGTGTCTGGGGGGGTGTTGTGTGGCATTGTGTGTGTGTGGGGGGTTGTGTGGTGTTGTGTGTGTGTGGGGGGGTTGTGTGTGTGTGGGGTCTTAATGAATAAAGTGTATTATTTGTTTCATGGTAAATGTTTATCACGTGAAATTCACACCACCAAACCAGAGCCCTGAGGCAGCGTAAGCATGGTCCAATATTTTAAAACCCTGAATATCTACAAGATCCTTCTTCGCTATCCATAGCCATGGCTTCTCTTTGGTCAGCTGGACCCCAATGGATGAACAGCCCAGAACTCTACAGAAAGAACGCCTGCACTTTGACGCCTCTATGAGACCAAACCAGTGGCAGAAATATGCTTACCTAAATATGCCTAAAAACAAACAAATATAATAAATGCCTGAAAAAACGCACCACTTCCTTATCCAGCTCAATGCTTGTTCCCTCCTGCTGGTTTAACAACGCAAGAAATTCTAGAACCTTGCTATTGGGTTACTTTTTTTTTATTCACAGCAAATGATAAAATAACCATATTCCTGCAGTACAGGCAAGATCAAATGCAGGTGTTACATTCAATCCCACACAAAAACTAGAAGGGACTGATTTCCGCCTCAGACAAACCTGGCAGCTGGACTGGTCAGGGCCCAGCCCTCCTCGCCGAGGACCATCAGCAGAGGTCATGGGAGAGAGGCCATCAGAGTGAATGAGCAGGACTAAGAGGGTAACATATGATTAGAAATGGGCAGCTGTGTGAGGCCTGGGGGCACCTGAGGGAAGGGAGGGACTGAGAGAGGTAGACGTATGTAGGTGAAATGAGTGAACATGAATAGCCTGGGGCCTGGCCAACAAAAAGAGGGGAGCCAGGCAAGAGCCATGAAAAGGCACAGAGAGGCCCATCGATGTGAAGCCTGTCTCATAGCACTCAAGCGCTATGCACCTCCCCACGCGATGGAGGCTGGAGAGACGGAGCACTGAGGCAGGAAGGACACGTACCTGGCTTTTCAAGCCTCACCAGAGACTAACTCCTCTTCCTCTGCCGAGCCTGTGCCGCCGGCCTGAACATTGTCACCCTTCCGAGGAGGCCACAGGATAGAGCTTGAATTACACACACACACAAAGGGGCGCTCAAGGAGCTTTATGCTTTGAGGATGCTGGCTCGCGGGTGCATTAGTGCTTATTTTTATTACTAATATATGCAGCCAAGGACATTAGAAAGGCAGATCCCTTGTGTATTAGTGGACATCAAGCAATATTATCACACACAAAACGCGAAAGCGCACTAAACACATTTCTTATCACTGCATTTATTGTCTTTGTTTCATTATTTAAGTATGTATTTTACTGGCAGCATCGTCATTGTGGTAGAGCGAATTTTTGAATAAAGAGCACACGGTTCATGGAGCAGAAAACTATTTTGGTAGTTAAAATATCTTCCAAAAGTAAACAAATGCAAGGAAAAGTCAGATTTTAGAATGACCTATTATTCTAAAAAATGAAGCAGGTAGTTCTACAGTGTTTTTTTTTTATCTAACCCAACCGAAAAAGATGCCAACCTGCACTGGAGCATTTGACTTTCTCTCGGAGCATATTATACCCTGTCCGTGCATGCTTGAGTATGGCGCTCAGGGTCAGGCACCCACATTACCACAAGTAGTGCAAAATGCCTCTGTGATTGTTGAACATATTTGAGATGTGTCTGTTTTTCAACTGACTATGTTGTTAGATTTTAACACAATTTTCTGGTTTTGCTCGGAATCAATGTAGCTAAAATAACGTTTTTCATTTTCAAAAAATGCATTCTCACGGTTTCGGCGTGTTTAGTTGAAGTGAAATCCCGTACCGTCGCTAAGTGGTTAGAAGAGGTCTACTCCCTCAAACGCGCTGTAAAAGACAAATCACTTGCTCTATAGCTCCTAGAGTGGACAAGAACAAACAAGCTCTTGGCATTGCTGTGGGGAGGGGGGGGGAGGAGAAATGCGAAACACGGCCTGGCGGCCGTGAAAAGTGTGAAGCAGGGGGCGGGGGAGCGGATGCCTTTGAAGTGAAGCTCTCTGCATTGCTGTGGCGGGTCTGATGCAATGATGCGAGGCAGGCGGCTCGGAGTCCAAATGGAAAGCGCGTGCACGGGCACATGCACTCGGCACAATCCGCCTGGTTTAGCTTTCCTGGTTACAACTCTATAATCTCGACATCTATCACTTACGTAATAGAATAGTCGAGACCTAATAATCTCGACATCTATCACTTAGGTGATAGAATAGTCGAGACCTAAAAAAAAGGTGGGGGGGTCATTTCAATTTACATTTGCTTATAACTGTGGCACTCTGATCAATCTGTGTAAAGGTTGGCAACTAGTTAACACAGATACATTAGATTGTAAAAATCCAATTCTGGGATGAAAAAAATATTTTTAATTTCGTAATATATTTGGCACAATTTGATGGACCTGTGTGAAATTTGGAATGAATTTATCGTATCTAAAAATCTTATAGTAATTTGTATGTCCTTCTGGATCCACCCTGGCATGGCCAAGAGTGTTCCTCTGCCAACATTGGCACTGTGCTGAACACATGAAAATTTCACAGAAGCTTGTGCGGTTTGGTTTTTGATGCGTTTGTGGTGAGAGAGAGAGAGCGAGAGAAAGAGAGAGAGAGTGAAAGAGAGCGAGTGTGTGTTTGTGTGTGGGGGGGATAAAATGTTCAGTTGTTTATAACTTTAGCATATTTGATGAATTTGCATCAAATGTGGCACGCAGTTAGCAAGTTACACCCCAGTGCAGGCATTTTAGGCTTTATGCAGATCCAATGCGTGCGTGGGGCGGGGGTGTTGAACAGAGCATTGACTCACCTTTTAACTGTAATATATGTGAGAAAATGGGGTATAGGGAATTATATGTAGCCCTACACTAGATGCTTCCCACAGAAATCAGCACTAATGGGACTGCCATAAAGTTTGATTTCTAATTAATAATACTAATCTGCTGATTTTATATTCAATTCATGTTCCCCTCTTCATTAGGGAAATAATTACCAAGGAAAATGCAGACCTAGCCAACACTTGATTTGAAATGTTTGCATCATGCACCTAGTGGAATATGCTATTTGCAGCCACTGTTGAGAGAGGGGAGGGGCCATGATTTATGAGGAAAGCGTCATAGGGCACAACAATGTCACTCATCCCTCAACCATGGTAATAGCACAGAACATACTGCATGTCCATCTGATTTTAAATAAGTTAAACCAGGATAAAAGAGGTTAATTTGTTCACGATAAAACGCAACCACAATGAAGGCGCCTTGCTGCTATTGGGGTGTGTTAGATCCTGGTACAATGCAGTCTGAACCAGTAAACATTGGTTGCTCCTTTGTGAGGCAATAAACTGTTTACTGTAATGTGGTAATATGAGATTTAACCATTTTTACTCCTGTAATGTACGACTACATCAATAAGCACAGTTGCTCAAAATAACTGTATTCAAACACCTATTTTCTCCGCTATAATAAATATATAGTACATGTTCACAAAGATACTTTGAGGTTGGAAGTTTTTATTGCACAATACAGTGTAAGTAAGTAAGTAAGTACGTTTTTATTTGCGTAGTTAATTAAAACCATTGCAATTTCTCCATTAAAAAAAGAAAAAAGACAGTGGTATTTAGATAAAATATTAAACATATCACAGGGACTCGTAAAATATGACTTTCATCACCATGACCATTCCAAGTAATTCTGGTGAGATTTACTGTTTCATCTAATAATCACAGACAAACAGGACAGTCTATGAATTCACTTACAGAGCAAACAAAATAAATTAAATTTCGCGCCAAACATGACAGTCAAAAACTTCAGTTAAATGCAGCAGAGTATTTCACAAGAGCTGAGTTATGAAGTTCTTTCTCCATAAAATGAGAATGAGTATAAGATCCCTTTACCTTTGTGCATGGAAAATAATCACTAACCTTTCTCCCAAACAGGCCGGCCGGCGGCACTTAAATGCGCACTCTGCGCCGAGCATGCTAAAGTGAGAAATGCGCAAGAAATGCCGGTAAACAATTATGAACTCTAGTGGTGAAACCAGGGGACCTATACGGCTTCTTCAAGGGCTGCCAATAGAAAAGAAAGATAAGGAAAATTTAAGCCGGTATCCCATGAGTGCTGTGTGTGGCGGCTGCCATTGTAAAATATAAACAAGCGGGCGCCATTGCAGAAGCTGTTTTTCTGCAGTTTTTGAGCTCCCCACCAGGGAAAGCCAGCAGGAGGCCAGTTTCAGCAAGGGCAGCCACTTATTTGTATTTGTAGCACGCCATGCGCGCTTTCACTTTAACAATAGCTGCCGCCCATAGTACTCTCATCTTAAAGTGAAAGTGCAATTGGCGCAAAGGCTGACGCTTGTTTATATTTGCATTGCGCAAAGGCAGCCGCTTGTTTATATTTGCATTGTGCTTTCACTTTAACCCCTTGCATGCTGATGACGGCCCCCAGCCGTCATGCACTACGGTGCTCGTGTGCTGATGTCGGCTGAGGGCCGTCATAAACCCCGCCCACTTGCGATTCTACCGCACAGGCGCAGAATCGCGGCCGCATGGAAGGGGTTAACAATAACTGCTGCTCCACACAGCACTCACGGGGTGAGGCAGCAGCTATTGTTTAAGTGTAAGTGTGATGCAAATACAAACACGCAGCTACCAAAGCCGGCTGGCGCAGCGCAAAACAACGGAGCACTGACCTCGAAGCTGGCTTCCCACAAGTGTATTTAAAGTAAGCAGCAGGCATTATTAAGGCGAAAGTGCGCTGCTACAAAAACAAACAAGAAGAGCGCCCTTTCTATGTGCTCTGATGTGCCTGCTTCAGCCAGACGGGAATTAAGTAAGTAGTGCATCCAGCCTCTTAATGAAAGGTAGAGTGCAGGGACACATGTAAGAGGGCAAGTCCTGATGGGAGGTAACAACACGAGTCAGGGAGGTACTAAGGAGGGACTAATAAGCTTATTAACAAATGAAAGCCTAAAATTTACAATGGACAGTCACAAAAGCCAATACAAAATAGGGGCGGAGAGTGGATGCAGCTTCAAATTTATACCTCAATACAGCATATCTCGAAAGAGACAGCGCAAGTGCTGGCTAGGCGAGACCTAAAAAAAGGAACATTAGTTCACAAACAACTAGAGGAGATCATATAAAAAGAGACAATTTTCTAGACTCACCCGCTCTCTTTATGGTTAACGGTTCTTTTCACATACCTCTTTTCCTTTCAGGGCTGTGAATTGTCTCACCATGCCCCATGTTATCTTCTCACACCCCACGCAGTCTTCACGTGTTCACTCTTCACATGATTTCTCTTTACCTCTCCACACTCTCTCTCTTCTTACCCAACTCAGCGGCAGCGTACCCTCCTGGGTGAGTTGTGCTCTACACAAATACACATAACATAACTGGCTCCATTCACCATGCAATCTCTCTTAGGGTCCGCTGCTCTCGTGCACCGTCCACTTTTGATTTTCACCTCCTTCGTTCTCTCTTCATCCTCAAAAGCAGTTCACAGCTTGTGCCAGTGGCGGCTGGTGACATTTGATAGTGGTGAGGTGCAAATGTTCGGAATGACTTTTATGTACTGAGCAACATGAGCAAGCTTAATGGACAAACGTGGGGTCCACGCTCGGTCCTCCTCCAGAGAACAAGTGAAAAAAAGATTGGCAAATGGTGCATTTTAAAGCAAATTAATTTAGCGATAAAGCAAGGGGAACGTATAGTCTTGAAATATTAAACACATTAAAAACTGACTTATATCGTACTGCATTCATATGTTCAACAGTTACTGTGATGTGCAAATTGTACTACGCAATAACTTCAGCCATTTAAAGTGTATGCTTGCCCAGGGTTTTGTGCTGCATGCAGTATCAACTTTGGAAGAAACGGTTCTAACTAGGCTTTGGGAAGGACCCACAGCTGCTGATTGCAATCAGTCATATAGATATATGTGAAGACGGGTCTTTAAGTGGGATGAAAAATGTGGGGGTTCTCTAACGGGAACATGTAGGATAAATTTCTGTGACTCTTGTGTGTGCTACCCAACTGGTATTTCGGTTTCTCTCTGAGATGTATTTGCATCTGAATAAAAGAACAGCACGTCGGAGGTGGATGACATTGCCCCCTTTCCCTCTACCCTACCCTGGCTAATCAATCTCATCTCCTCCTCCAAACCTTCATTTCATATCCTAGACCCCATTCGACCCCAACTGACCAAAAAGCTGAAGCTCTCCCTTGCACCGCTCTGGTGCACAATCATAAACAGCTCCATGAAAAATGGAGTCGTTCCAGGTTGCCTTAATGTTGGGCAAGTCACGCCTTTGTGGAAAAAACCAGGTCTTGTCACAGAGGATCTAAATAACTTTAGACCGGTCTCTAACCTCCCTCTTCTGTCCAAAACCCTAGAAAGATGCATACTTAAACAACTAACCCAACATTTGGACAATATCAAACTCCTCGACTCCCATCAGTCTGGCTTCAGAAAATGGCTGCAGCACGAAAACTACGATCCTTAACATCATCGATGACATCCACTATTCACTCGACTCAGACCAATGCTGCCTCCTCATTCTCCTTGACCTATCGGCAGCATTCGACACGGTAGACCACAAACTTCTAATTAGGACTCTCCAAGAAAGAGCGGGTCTTGGTGAGGTGGTCCTCCTCTTTCCTACACAGCCGCATCCAAAAAATCCAAATCAAAAACTTTACGTCCGACCTTCATCCAGCCAACAAGGGAGTCCCACAAGGCTCAGTGCTCTCTCCGCAACTTTTCAACATCTACATGGAACCTCTCACCAAACTACTCAAAAAAGCCAACATCCGCTTCCATCTTTATGCAGACGATACTCAGATCTACTTGGAAACTGCCTCCATAATGGACATTCAACGACTCAATTACGTACTGAGAGATGTCCAACAGTGGCTGTCAAGTAACCACCTTAAACTAAATCCCGACAAAACCGAAATACTCCTCATCTCGAACAAAGAGGAGATACCCCAAATTGCTGAATGGCTACAAGCTATTAATGTGCTCGACGGCAACCTCACCCTGGCCGTCTCTGTCAAATCACTAGGCATCACGCTAGACCCGAAACTCGACATGTCCATACACATCAAGAACTCAGCTAAGAGCGCCTTCCTTAACCTAAAGCTACTGAATAAAATAAAACCTTTCATCCCGCCCAATGATCTCAAACAGGCCACCCAAGCATTGGTATTGTCAAGACTGGACTACGGGAATGCAAACCTCCCAGGAATAGCAAAATCACATCTTGCTCCCCTCAAAACAACGCTCACTGCGGCAGCCAGAATGGTCACCGGAATCAAGAAATTCAGCCACATTTCTACTGCACTCCGAGAATTCAAGTGGCTCCCAGTGGAAATGAGGGCTAGCTTCAGAACAGCCTGTCTTACTCACAAAACCTTGAACACAGGCCAACCCGAATATTTGGCGGCCAAACTCAAAAAAGCAGGTCAGGGGGGCGTGGCCAAGATGGCGGGCTGAGCGGTCGCACTCGCTGTGAGCTCCGCCGGACCCGAGCCCTTAACCTCCTAATTTAGCACTGGTCTCCCCCCCGGACCTGTGCATTTGGCGAGATAAAGGCGCTGGATATCGGTGTGGAGGCTGTGAAGGCAGAAATCGCCGGCATCAGACACAGAACGGTTCCGGAGCCCCGGCCGGCCGCCGAGGGGGCCTTTGGTTCGGAGCGGAGGTGGTGCCGCGGTTTGGTTTGGGTGACCGCCCGGCTTGGTGACTGGGGAGGAGCCGCCGCTGCCTCTCGTCGGACCCCGACCTTCACTGCAGCATCCTGCCCTGCGGTGAACCCCGAGGAGCAGAGCAGCTTGGTGTCCGGAGGCAGAGCGTCGAAAGGAGAGGCCGTGGGGCTTGGTGTTACGCAAGGCCGTGGCTTTGGCCTAGTCCCCCGGACGACGGAGGTGCCGGGAACCGAGAGGCGTTACATTTGCCCGGCCACCCAGCGGAGGTGCCCTCTGGATGTGGACCTGCATTACCAGGCTTGCAATTACTGAGATAAAGACTGGAGACTCGATGCTGTGACTCAGGAGGATCTCGCACGTGGCGCCGAAAACTGCGGCCTACCACTCCGGGAATCCCGGAGGTGCACTGATGGAGAGATTTGGCGGAGATCGGATCCCTGTATCCCCCCCCGACAGCCTCATCGGCTGCCACCGCTTCATCGCTTTTGAGAGGCTGGGGTAGAAGGCGTTGGGTGTGTCATTCCCAGTACAAACTTGGAGGTAAAGCGGTGACGCATTTGAAATACGCCCGAGCTGTACCGTTTGAGGGGACTCTCTCGGCCCGATTTGTGGCGGCCGTCTGAAGAGGAATCTGTGAATCTGCCGGTGGTATAGGCGGTGGTGAGCAGGGAGACCCGGGTGGGACGCAGGTCCCCGGGTGGACAGGATCGTGGTCGCCCCATTGTTGGATGTGGCCTGCAGGAGGTGCGGACTGAGGCCCACACGGAGATTGGCAGTGTGCACGTGGCTGTTGCGGCCTACCGGTGGCTCGATTGGAGGCTCTGCACTGAACATTCCAGAAGACACCCCAGTAGCCTCGATGGCGAACAACAAAGGGTCCAAGAAAGGAGACCGCACCCTGCCAAACATGTTGGGCCGGAGTGCCGCGAGACAGGATAGGGGGCAACCGTCTCCGAGTCTTCCGGGCGGCTCCCAGGGAGCAAGTGGAGGGTAGCCCCCAGTCACGAGATCTTTCCTTGAGTCCCTTTTTGGCACCCTGCGGGACGACTTCCAGACCCTTAAACAGGAGGTGGCGTGAGGTCCGGGAAATTCGACGAGAGGTGGATGGCCTGGGAGAGAGAGTGGCTACGGTGGAGGGCGCTGGCCATGCCAGGGACGAGGAGATCACGCAATTGCAGCAGGAGGTTATACGGCTTCGGGACCAGAATCTCGATCTCAGTCCCATACCGAGGACCTTGAAAACCGCTCCTGGCGGAATAACATCCGAGTCCGGGGTGTTCCATCCCGTGAAGAAGGGGAAGATGTAGTGGCATATCTGCGGGACCTATTTAGGGAAGTGCTGGGGGAATCGGATGATTTCCCTATCCGTATTGATAGAGCGCACAGAGTCGGCTTACAGCGTAGGGCCTCGGCGCCCCCCCCCCCCCCGGACATCTTGGCCTTCCTGCCGGACTATCCCTTGAAGGAAAGGATACTCCGTGAAGCGCGGAAGCGGTCATCTATGGACTTTAGGGGTCATCGTGTGGCTCTTTACCAGGACCTTGCAGCATCCACTCTGCAAAAACGCAAGGCCTTTAAAATAGCGACGGATTTCCTTAGGGAGCACGGCACTCAGTACTCCTGGGGGCACCCTTTCCGTCTCATCTTTCGATGGAATGGGACCCTACACCAGCTGCGGTCCCTTCAAGATACATGTGGGGTGCTGGGTATTACTGCTACGGACGATGGAACATTCACTCCTCGCCAGCGCCGTATCACCAGGGATGGCTGGCAGACGATCCCGGGCCGGCGGTCGCCAGCCTCCTCAACGCAGCCGGGCTCGCCTGCTGCAGCTGCGGACCCAGATGACGCACCACGAGCTACGGTTACCGACGCTGCGCCAACTGATGTTGCGTTAACTGCCTGAATAAACTCCGGGGGGAGATTGACATTGCTATGTCCGTAACGCAGGTTTGGGGGTTCGGGGGGCGGGGGGATGGGGGAGTGCGTAGTGGCTGGACGTCCACTTTTTTGACTTTCCATAGGCCTGTCCGTCATGGACCGGACTTGGACACTGGTTTCTGGTGGGGTGTTGGGGGATTCCGGGGGTGGAGTTGGGGTTGTTGGGACAGTTCCAGTTGCGGGTGGGAACTGGGGTCCGTTTGAGGGAAGGAGGGGGGGAAACAGTTCCTGGGGGGAATGGGATGGGGGGGATGGGCACAGGGGGGGGACCCGGGTGTTGGCGGGGATGGGGGGGGGGTCGTCCAGTGCACAATGGGGTTCCTTGTCATTCAGATAATGTGTATGCTTCTTAGTTTGCTCAGATTTGCATGCCTCACTTACAGTTTTGATTTTCTGTTTACATTGCTGCAGAGAGGGAAGGGGAGGGGGCGGGTTATTCAGTGCTTGTCGTTGCCTATGGCTATCCGGACATTGGCTGGGCCTCTGGTTTTGCTCGGTCATTTCTGCACCACAAGTGATAGTGCTCTGTTCCCTATTGTGTCACCCTTTTTCACATGTCAGCGCGTACGCCCCTGCTGTCCTGGTACTGTGGGGCCTCACTGCTCTTTACTATTCCCCTTTACATGCCCCCTGACACGTGCAAGGTAGTGACTCTGAATGTTCGGGGACTGAATAACCCAGTTAAGAGGCGGGTTGTGCTCTCCCATCTGGAGAATACCCAGGCGGACATCTGTCTCCTTCAGGAGACGCACCTCCTCTCGCAAGACACGCACAGACTCCGTTCACCTAAGTTCCCTTCACAGTTTTTCTCCTCTTGTACCACCAAAACGGCGGGGGTGGCGATACTAGTGGCCAGGCACTTTCGGGGAGAGGTCCTCCACAAGTTTACTGAACAGAAAGGCAGGCTCCTTGTGTATCGGTTCAGGATAGGGGGCCTCCTGTTTACGATTGGATCCTATATAGCCCTAATGAAAGACAGGACCGCTTTTTGAAGACCGCGATCGAGGACATCACCTCCTCCCAAGACCGTTACATTATACTGGGCGGTGATTTTAACATGGTCTTTAACTCTGCTATAGATAGATCGGCACATCGCTCCCCGCAGGTAGGGGAACTCCCTGTGGACCGCAAGGCCCAGATGGATGAGGTCGACCTCCTGGATTTGTGGCGACACATGCACCCTACGAGTAGGGACTACTCATACTATTCCCATGCGCACAAGACGTACGCGAGGCTGGACCATCTTTTGGTCACCTCCCCAGTACAGGCGCTGACGTCGGGGTCGGAGATAGGTGTGATCTCCCTCTCGGACCACGCCCCAGTGGAGGCTACGCTGTGTTTGCCGCCGGCCGCTTCTCGGCCCAGAACGTGGCGTCTACGTGACACGCTGCTACACAGGAAGGAGGTGGTGGCCCGTGTTGAGGAGGCGATCCGAGAATATCAGTCCCATAATGACAACGCCGATACTAGCCGGGCCACGCAATGGGCGGCACTGAAGGCGGTGATTCGAGGGGAATTCTTGGCAATTTCTGCGGCTGATAACAAAGAACGGCAGGTTAAGAGGGATGAACTTACAGGTCGGGTTCGAGAACTGGAACAGATACATCGTAGGACTGGGGCTCCCCGGATTTGGAGGCAACTCAAGGAAGCGAGGAAGCTTTTAGCTGCCTTGGATCTTGATCGGGCGGAGTATGCGGCACTTCGGTTACGTCACACCTTCTATACTGGGGGTGACCGCTGTGGCAAATTGCTGGCCCACAAGCTTCGGGTGACACGCCAGAATCAGCTAGTCAAGGAAATCTCGGATCCAGCAGGGAACGTGGAGACGGAGGACGCTCGGATCGCAGCCGTCTTCTGCGAGTTTTATAGGGATCTTTACACTGGAGACCCCCCAGATGAGGCGGCTACGACTGCTTATCTGGATTCGGTTACGCTGCCATCCCTGGCTTCCTCGCAGGCGGAGTATTTGGATAGAGACATCCGGATAGAAGAGGTGATCTCTGCTATTGCCAGACTTAAACATGGCAAAGCGCCTGGCCCAGATGGCTTCACGGCCCTTTACTATAAAACCTTCTGCACATCTCTGGCCCCGGTGCTCACACATCTCTTCAACTCCTTTGCTGCCCCCGGAGCTATTCCACCTGATTTACTCTGGGCTTCCGTCACAGTCATCCCTAAGCCCGGGAAAGATCCGAAATACTGTGGGTCCTACCGACCGATTTCTCTTTTGAACATCGATTTGAAGCTATACACAGGGATTTTGGCCGCACGCCTTGCTCTTCACTTGCCCGGTCTCATCGACCCCGACCAGGCAGGGTTTGTCCCTGGGAGACAGACAGTGGACAAAACGAAACGGATTGTCCACCTTTTGGAGAAGGCTTCCCGGATCCCGGGAGAACGAATGATGTTGGCGGTGGACGCCGAGAAGGCTTTTGATCGAGTCCACTGGCCCTTCCTGGAGCAAGTTTTAATGAAAGCCGGGATAGGGGACAAGTTCAGATCCATGATTCCTAACTGTTACAGGCAACCTTCAGCGGTAGTTCGGGTCAACGGGTTTACGTCTGCGACCTTTGACATTGAACGCGGTACCCGGCAGGGCTGCCCGCTCTCGCCTTTACTCTTTGCTCTGTATATGGAGCCATTCGCTCAACGGGTGCGCGATAATCCTGCGGTGGCCGGAATCCGGATGGGGGGCTTCACACACGCTATTAGCCTCTACGCGGATGATGTCATCTTGTCCATTGATAATCGGCTCTACCAGCATGTATAGCGGAATTGGACTCCTTTGGAGCGGTAGCGGGGTTTAAAATGAAAATGGGCAAGTCGGTGGCCTTAGATATCTCCCTCAGGCCGGCTACCAGAGCCTACTTGCAACTTAGGTTTCCTATGCTTTGGTCCTCGGGAGCGGTATCTTATCTGGGGATTCAGATTGCGCCCACTCTGCCAGCCATGGTTTCGGCCAACTACCAAGCACTAGGAACTAAAATTAGGGACGAATTAGGGCGGTGGAATCGCGGGACGCTCTCCTGGCTTGGCAGGATAGCTGCTGTCAAAATGACTATTTTGCCACAAGTACTTTATCTTTTCAGGGCCCTGCCGCTCCAACCGCCGGTTGGGTGGATACCGCAACTACAGGCGGATGTTTTACGCTTTGTTTGGCAAGGCAAGAAGCCCAGAATGCGCAGAGCCCTCTCGCTGCTGGCCCCCGAGGCAGGCGGTTTGGGGATACCGGATTTCCGCAAATATTTTCAGGCTGCGCAGCTTCGTTATCTAGTGGAGTGGAGTAGGTGGGAGTCCGATAAACATTGGCTCTTTCAGGATCAGGCGGTGGCGGGGAGACCACTACAAGAGATTCCTTTCTTGCGCCGTCCTCATAGGCCTAAAATTCTCTACGCTTCTTTTATTACGAGAGTTCCCCTACGGGTTTGGGATGCTACTAACATCTTATACGGTCTCACCACGTTCCCGTCCCCGCTCACGCCGCTAGTAGACAATCCAGATTTCACGCCAGGGTATTAAAGTTTAATTTACCCTCGGGTACTGGGACCCCCGCCAAGCCGTTTTAGAATCACTTTCATAACACTCTTCACTGCACACTCAGCGACATACCTGCTCCGCTGTAATCAGGCGTCGAAGCACACCCGGGACACGCTAGGTGTCACTGGGTGGGCCCGATGATGAAGCATGCCACCAACTAGGTTGGTGGGTGAGGGCTTCATGAGCACACTTACCAGGTGTTCCTACCCCCTGACGAAACATACCAGAGTCCCTTACTTTTGTTAATTTCGTAATACATGAGCTAGTCTCCTTTTGATTAAACCACATATAAACCCCGGGGATAAGGACTAGCTTTCTGGTCCTCTCTCTCTCTCTTGATACGCAATCAATGTGTATGTGATGCCTGTCTAAGTAGGCCAAGAATTGCCTTCTCTTGCGCGGGTCCCCCAGCCGTTGTATGCTCCACGTCACGAGATTCAGGCCCAACTGCTATCTATTATCCTCAGTGGGTGCGTAATTAGCCAAGGAAAGTTATCTCTATGCCTCTCCAGGGGCTGGAGTCGTTTTTATCTGCATTCATTTCTCCCTATAAATGCTGATCTGCCCTAAGTCCCCCCTATGCCCCTCCCACAGTGGCCTCCCCAACCTGCCGTGCATTCTTCCCCCCCCTCCTGCTCCCTCTACGGGTCCAACATGCCCTTAATACGGGTCACTCCGATCGGCTTCAATATGTAGTTGATGTTCCTCCAGACCTGCTGGATAGTACGAAGTGTCAGCAACTTCAAAATTGAACTGATTGCAGCCGTTTTGATAACAAACCGTCACTCAAATCATAGTAGATAACACTTTTGAGGGAGCATGACAATTGCTTGCTTCGTATTCTTAGTTAAGGGGAATACCCAATGGGGTTTTATATCTAGGGGGTGAAGCAATAGCTCCTCCCAGATGTGGTCCCCAGAGTGAAGGGGGTCCGGGACATTAGTAGTAGGCACCTAAAGTGTTTGTGTGGGAAGTAATGGCTCTTTGTCAGTTTAGTCTTTAGTACTTATTCCTTGCTTAAAACTGTTGGCACCTTGAGCCTATATAGGCATTTGGGCATTATCGTGTACGTAATCTTTTTACATATGTTCTCAAGTAATCATCGTGGGCATTCATTCGCATGGGTATATTACGTTTGATTCTTGCTGCAACAGTTTCATTCCTCGCATGTCTACACTACTCCTCTTCCAATCTTTGCGGACTGTTTCTGATTTCGTTTGGCGAGTTTCCGCCCTTGTGTGGGTTTTAGAGTAGCTTTTTAGTGAATTCCATGACTTGTTGCGCAATGTACAAAGATGCTGCTTGACTTGATAAGTAATCCGCAGTCGAGCAGGGTAAAGCATTGCATAGGTGATATCAGCCTGCTGCAATTTTTTTTTTGCTTGTAGGAACCTTTTATTAGCCGCTTGGACTGAGATAGTGAATTCGGGGTACAAGGCAATGCTGTTTCCCTCAAATTTTAGGGACTGTTGTTCCCTGCCTTTGCGCAATGCCATGTCCTGATCTCAATAGTTGAGGAGGTTTGCCACAATGGGTCTAGGTGGAGCTCCGGAGTAGGGGGGGAGGGCGCGCCACAACTGGTCTGTGCACCCTTTTCACTACTAACAGCACAGAAAAGACTTCATTTCCAAAGCAAGTACGCAGCATCCATTCCACATATTCCTTCATCTTCGCCAGATTGCCTTATCCTAGCACTCCTAGGATGCACATATTATTCTTCCTCGACTCGACCTTGCCTCCAAGTCCTCGTTCTTCGCAACTATTACTTTCGGGACGCGATGCTTCTCTTTCATTTGTGCACTCCTTTGGGACGTTTCAGCCTCCAGTTCTGAGATTCTATTTTCGACTTTGAGTAATGAAATCCATGCGCGTGCACATGGTATCCATTTTTGATTTGATTGAATTGAGGCTGCGTTTTTATTGTCATTAATAGCGGTTTTATATCGTCCTCCTCTGGTTGCTGGGTGGGGTCGGCTTCTTCATTCGTCTCCAGGTCTCTCTCCTACCCCTGTCCCCTAGCCGATTTACGAGGCTCGAAGGGCAATTTAGTTTGTTTTACACCTGCTTTTCCCATCTTCCTAGCCTGACACTTATCTTTCTTGTCTATCCAGTGCACCTGGTATCCGGTTTAGTCCCTCTAGGTGGGGAGGTGCACCCCTTCTGCTGTCTCGTAGGTTGCGTGCCGGTTCAGTCCAAAAGTGAAAGGGAGGGGGGGGTTGGGGCGTGTATCAGGCCTCTTGTGCACAGAATAATCTAGAGATCTGTCAATCACATCCTCCGCTAGTCTCCACCATGCCCCTGTTTTGCCGCTAGGCAACGCACTTCTTATCCAATACGATGGGGAGGAGGGGAGACAAAGCTCGTGGCAATGTCTTTGTCAAAGGCCCATATCCTGCTCGCCCTGGCCACCAGTTTAGCAGGGCGATATCATACATGCTTATTTTATGTGCAAGCGGTCTGTTCCACCAAGTGTAAGATGGCGGCCCGTAAGTCTGCGCATGAGTCATGTCTTAGGCCTCCATCGCAGAGGATCCAGCTCATTCTCTCTGCTCGCCACTGGTTATCTCCGGCAGCTTTGGTTAGTCGGGGAGAAAATGGGGGGAGGCAGCGGGGTCTCCACCTCGTTTGTACAGCCCAACGACGTCCACAGCTGTTCCTTTGCTTTGGGGCCCTTTCAGTAGGCCAGTCTGCTCAAGCTCCGCCAGCCCCCGATCTCCGTACCTCGCAGTGCAGAGTGGCACCAGTCGCATTGCAACAGATCACCAGTGATCTCCACAGGCAGAGCCTGCAGTGTCCTCTCTCTGCCACACTGGTGGGTATTCTTAGCTTCCTCTTGGGTTTGCTGCTGTTGCCGCATTTCCCTCACGGCATATCTCAGTTGCTCTTATTTTCCACACTACGGTCCAATGCGCTCAAACTAGGAGGACTTTTCAGCTACTTGTCGCTCGTGTCTAATCACGCTTTCCCCTTCTTTGTTATTTCGCCTGCAATATGCTGTATCATACTGCCCTTCACTGCCTCTTGAGCAGCAGCCTCTCTTCTGCACGGCCATCTTTCTAGCCCACCCTCTGGTGCCCCGAGTACAGAATCTCTGGACTAGAAGAAGCAGCTGCACGAAAGTAGGACCAAGTTAATAACATGGAACGCTTGCTGAAGGTCATTGCTGCGAAGAACGAGGACCTCGAGGTGCACTCACAAAAAAACAACTTCAGAATCCTTGGGGTTCCGGAGACAACCAATACAGGGAAAATGGAGGAGTATGTGGAACGCCTTCTCACTACTACTTTCGGCTCTGGCGCTTTCTCCTTGCTGGTGATAGTTGAGAGGGCTCATCGCTCACTCATGACTTCGGGAGCTATACCACACCCCATTGTGGCTAGACTGTTAAATTACAGGAACCGCGATGCAGCACTCCGCTTGGCCAGGAAAAAACATACGCTTGAATATGAGGGAAACACTATTACCATATATACGCTGGCAGTCCAAGAACACAGGAAAAAGATCCTCCTGGTCAAGAAAAAACTCCAAAAGGCCAACATCACGTATGCCATGTTGTATCCGGTTCATCCTCCGAATTAAGCACCAAAGCAAGCAGCACTTCTTCACCAATCCACAGCATGCTGCAGATTACTTACGATTACTACTGCGTAGCCCAAGTCGGTCAGACCTAAACTTGTCGGGACCAGATCTCCATCCGCCATGTCGGGCCAGGGCTGACTAGTATGCTTTGGAGACTCCCTGGGCTGAGAGGTGGAAGAAATGGGGACTATTTGTTGAAAATCACTCTCCGCCGAAACAAGAACTTCTACTGTCTCATGCCAGCGATGGGTTGCCTCATCTTCATCGCTCAGAAGCACCACTGCAGGAATAACTGGCTGCCCCCTCAATGGAAGCCCCCTACAAAACAGCAACTACTGCTGCAGTAACAAACTTACAAACCTTACTACTACCAGTATGGGAACTTGATATGATGCCCTCGTTCAGTTGAGTGAGACCAGCCTTGTCCTGTGGCGCTACCCCGGAAGGACACCCCTAATGAAGGACATCTACCTGTTTCTTCTGCTACTGCATTACTAATGCAATGCTTGCACTTTCTCTTCTCTCCTCTTTCCTTCTCTTCCCTGCCCCTCTGCAACATCATAACCTACTAGTATTTTCCTATTCACACCAATCAAGATATTCTCTCTCTTGACGTTTGCCGCATTCTTTCCTTCTCTTTCTATAGATTCTCAGTACCCCATTAGGGTGTCCGGAAAATGGGGGGATGGCCCCTGTTGGTATTCTGGGGATGGGAGGGGGTACTGTCTCTGGTGGGTGTTGGCTGCCGTTGCGGGAGGGGTGGGGTTGAAAAGTTTTGTATACAAGATATGTTATACAGCATGATGAACGTCCATAATTAGCCATTGCGAGCCCAAGATTGCTGCCCGGCTAGGCGCTACTAGCAGAAATGCACACAACCCACACAAGACAATCCATCAGGCCCGGGAAACAATGTCCTGACATGGAATGTGAGGAGCTGTGGAGATCCATGCAAAGGCTGACACATTTTAGCCTTATCTAGATAGACATAACATCCAGGTCGCAATACTCAAAGAGACGCACACCACCCCAAACACCCGAAACGTTTGTGAGCCGCTGGGCATCCCACAGCTGCTTCTCCTCCTACTCCACATACTCTAGAGACACCGTTACCAGTATTAAACTAAATACACCGTACGTCACGGCAGGCTCCCTGCAAGACCCCTCAGGAAGGTACTGCATTGTGTGGGGTAGATTGGCTCCCCACCTTTTTACTCTAGTACACTGTTTTGGGCTAAACATTGACGATGCAACCTTCTTATTAAATTATGGGGTTTGGTGGCAACTATAGGATCTACATACATTATCTGGGGGAGAGTTCAATCTAACTCTTGACCCACAATTGGACAGGTTGCATCTTCAACCACAACACGATTGCCCGGCATCACCTCTAAGGCCTCATCGGAGATCATGGGCTATTGGATGCCTGGAGGACTCATCAACCCTTGGAAAGGGATGGTACATGCTATTCCTGAGTGCATTCAAGCTAGACCCGTTCAGACTATTGGGTCATATCTATGGGGGTTGGGCACTTGGGTACCACAGCCACGTCACCTGGTTTGCACTTTTTCTAATCACTCCCCGGTCTACCTGCGACTGTCACCACCTCACTCCTCCCCTCCCTACATGTTTTGGAGACTCTCCACTACTGTTCTCCTAGACACCCATTTCCGAGAGAAATTACGCCAGGAGGTGAACAATTTTTTTCAGAGGAACATGCAATCTGTCTCGAAGATGGAGACTGGATGGGAGACCTTTAAGGCCATTATGCGTGGTATCTGCATTGCCAAAGGGGTAGGTATATTGCAGGATATTCGCAGAACCCTTGAGGCAAAATGGAGAGTGAATTAAAGGATATGGAAACTCGGATTCACCACCTCCAGGAGGCTGATGCAGAGATCAAGTTTAGGGAAACCCTTTCAGAATATGGGAAGACTTCTGAGAGAGAATGCCTAATCATGCAACAGGTATTATCGGCTAGACGGTATGGGGAGGGAGAACGCCCTGGTCTGAAAGCCTCGCTTCTTGAACTATGTACTTGAGGTCAGGGACCCAGGGGGTGCCCTACACAAAGATATGGAGGAGATTCTCCACCTTTTATGCTTCTCTGTACAAGTCCAGTAGATCCCAGGGTCTAGACGTACACGACTACCTGGAGGACGTCGCTTTGGATTGGCTGCGCGTTTCTCTCTGATGCTTTCGAGGAAGATGAGCTAAGAGCTACAATTATGCAGCTACGGTCGGGACGTGTCCCTGTCCTCGATGGCCTTCCAGCCGAGTTTTATAAAACATATGCAGATAATCTCATTCCTGTCCTGATGAAGCTTACAAGGAGGCCGAACGTCCGGGAATCTCCCACCTACCATGCAGGAAGCTTTGATCATATCCCTTCTTAAACTGGGGATAACGGCAGAGAACTGTGAACGATACAGACCTCCCTCATTGATAAAATGCAACGTTACAATATTGGCCAAGATCCTAGCCAACAGGCTTAGTCTAGTTATGAGTTCTTTGGTGCTGCCGGAGTAATCCGGCTTCATACCGGGAAGGGCATAGTCACATAATCTCTGTACCCTTTTCTGACTATTACAAGATATTGACCCAGATTTATCGGCGGTGGCCATGTTCTTATTTGCCACCAAAGCTTTTGATTCCGTAGAATGGATAGCAGAGTGGCTGTTGCGTGAGTGTGTTTCCTGACAACTTCCACTCCTACCTAATAGGAACAACTGCAGAAGTGTCTATGTTCTGACACCAACTATTGCTGCATTGAAGGTTCATGTGAACAGCTCCTCCTTGGTGGTGGATAGAAATGATCCCATTGGTTCACTACCTCTTCCCGATGCCTCCTGCCTGCTAGTGATAACTCACTCCTTGATGTATAAACAGAGACCATAAACCAAAGAGTCCTTATTTCACTGTCTCTATAAGTACCATCGTATGCACTGTTGCTGTCTTGAATGTGCATCCACAGCCTCTCCACTTAAGCGGCTCAGGAAGCGTTACTCAACAACGTGTTGTTCTATTGGACACGTATCTGTATGTACTATTCTGTTCTGGTTTGCTATTCTTTCCACAGCTCAGCAGACATGTTCACTTTTTTTCTCTTCCAGTTTTATGAGCTCATTAATGACTACTGCTGCGACGGTTGCAATTTCTACCTACTATCAAATCCTAATATGCGATCCAGTATTTTTCAAATTAGACTGGTAAGGTATCTCGCTTCGCTTCCCATGTCGTCGTACTTCACTACTTGTTATTCTCAATTATCGATTTTTTTTAAAATAACGATTTACAAATTCCTCCATTCGTGTATCAGGGCTGAAATGATTTCTTCTGGAGTAATTCCACTTCTAGAAAATCCTCATGAAGTCTTTCTGAATGTCACCATCAGACTGTCTCACCTGGTAAATAAATTCCCTTCATGTGGGATTGGGCAAAAGTCAATTTTAAAAATACTGGTTGTGGATTAAGAAATGGCCATGCTTTGCAACCTCTGATACGCATCATTGTTTTCTTTTACAATTGCAAACTGATTTGTATTGCATCATTTTGAGCAATTTGCAAGTACAGCTTGTGGATGTTTGCAAAACAGAGACTCAGTACTCAGCGAAGGCTGTTTATTGATGTTCTAGGAGCCTTTTTGTGTAATACATGGTCAAATACAAATATCTCAAACAGGTCCATGCTGCACATCAGGTATATTGCCATTCCTTCCTTTTAAGCTCATGTAATTTGTATTCTGTTATCGTTCGGCCCACATTTCTTTTATCTCGTTTTTGTGTTCGTAAAACAATACAAAGACCAATCACAGTTAATTTTGCTTTCCATCGCCCCCTATTTCTTTTTTCTCGTTTTTGTATTCGTAAAACAACACAAAGACCAATCACATTCAATTGTGCTTCACCTTCGCCCCCCTCTTCCTCCCACCTTCAGTTGTGGGTGATGTAAACCTTGTTGCATCTTTCATTTTTTGTCAATTTATTTTCGTCCTCATGTTGTTCAGGGCTCCATTTTGTCACATGGTTTTGTTTGCCTTCTGAAGTTGCCTGGCTGGGTTCGCGCCTTCGAGGGAACCTTCTTAATACAACCAATGCCTTGACCTCTTGACCTCGGTGATTGTGATGTCA
Source organism: Lissotriton vulgaris (assembly GCF_964263255.1). Taxonomy (NCBI): domain Eukaryota; kingdom Metazoa; phylum Chordata; class Amphibia; order Caudata; family Salamandridae; genus Lissotriton; species Lissotriton vulgaris. The sequence goes on along the minus strand of NC_141685.1, from coordinate 1,329,452,125 downwards.
CACTAGTAATGCCACATGCAGAAGAACACATTCTAAAACTGCTTCTTCAGTTAAGACCACCGCCGCCTCCACACAAGATGTCAGTGATGGCGAGCAAAATGAAGGCCAAATTGAAGTAGTCTTTTTTCCACTGAGGACAAACGCTTAACATCTTCAAAATGGACGGAGAGAACACACGAACCAAGAGGGTCTCCATCGTTGAGCTGGACGACAACCCCTCCGTGAATTTAGTTTTGCAGAAAGTGGACCGAGGTCAGCTGGACAGGGCACATCAAGTAAGGGCATTTTTTAAAAACATATTTGTAGCCTATATTGACGTGCCCAGGTGCCCCAGCAGACGAGGGGGGCAGGCCGCAGGGTGCGCAGACTGAAAAAGAGGGGAGTTTGAAGCTTCGGTCTGAGTTGCGTGTGCATCTATCCTGACCAACATACCGCTGCAGCCTTCTTATAAATTTGAAATATTTTAATCGCCCCAACGATGATTTCAGCATGCATTGCGTTTCAGAATGAGGGTGTTTTTTCTGAATATGCAATTTTGGGTGACAAATAATTCGTGAATACTAAAGATTTTTTGAAGAATATAGTCATAACTAATTAATTAAAAATGTTCAACTTAAAATTACTTTGGTGAGGGGTTTAGTAGAGTATTAGTGTAGTTTACTTATGCCACTTTACAAAATATATATTTGTATTCAATTTTTCCAACACATCACAGCAAACTAATTTGTACAACACCATAAGCGCCGGAAGGCTTTACTCACATAAAGTGAGAATCCTGTTAACATAATAGAGGTGCAATTAGTGGCAATAATAGCATCAACATGCCCATCAAATGAAATGCAAGGTAAATGCTATGTTATGTTAAAGGTGATTTGTAGAGCGCACGTCCACCAGGCGGTTACTTGGCGCTGAGGGAGGACGTCTGCGGTTGCAAAATAGTGAATGAGTCTCAGTTGTAAGCCTGGGTAAGTAGCCGGGTCTTGAATAGTTTTCTGAACTCAGTATAGGAGTCAGTGATGCGCAGATGAAAGGGGAGAGCGTTCCAGAACTGAGGAGCCAAGGTCGTGTATCTAAGACCTTCATGTTTTTTTACGTTTGAAGGTATGGGGGACCAATAAGTTCTTATTTGAGGAAAGTAGGTCGCGAGAGGGAATGTACGGATGTATATTTGAGGCAATAAAGACAGGACCACGTCCTTAAAGGGCCTTAAAGATGGTACAGCCTAACTTGAATAGGCAGCGTTGAGGTAAAGGAAGCCAATGAAGGCTTTTAAACAATGGTCTCACATGACGATGTTTGGACTGACCGAAGATAAGCCTTGCTGCCTAATTCAGGACAGTTGCAGCCGGTGTAGCTGGTATGCCGGTATAGCAGATACATGGAATTTGCGTAATCGATACACAAAATGACCATGGCAAGAACCACTTGGGTCAGGGCTGCGGTGGAAAGGAATCTGCTAATTTTCCGAAATCTTTGGAGATGGAAAAAACACGCAGAGACCACTGAACTGATCTGGGCCTTCATGGTTAGATCATTACTGATCCCGATTCCCAAGCTTTTTACCGAGCTGGCTGGGAGTGGAGGGCTCCCTAATAATGGTGGCCAAAAGTTGGAATTCCACGAATTGGCCAGACCATTTTGTCTGGATTTAACTTAAGTTGATTGGCATTCATCCAATCACTAATGAAGTTCATAGTAGATTGGAAGCTGGACACAGATGATGCGGAATTGTCAATGTTAAATACCAGCTGAAGATCTCTGCCTAATTAAAGACTACGACCTCTCTCTTACGCAGGGCCAGAACCAAGGGGAGAACATACAAATTAAAAAGTATGGATGAAAGAGAGGAACCCTGCGGGACCCCGCAGGTCAACTTTTTTTGTTCTGCCCTAAAGCTGGCAAAGCGCACCAATTGAGAACGGTTACTGAGAAAGGAACTAGTTCATTTCAGTGACAGGCCCTGAATCCCAGCATAGCCGACACAGTCAATCAGAAGATGGTGATCGACCGTGTCGAAGGCAGCCGACAGATCGAGAAGCACCAGGGCCTGGTGTAAGAAGTTGGCCTGGTATATGATGTCCACTAGTCAAAGTCAAAGTCAAAAAGCTTTATTTCGATAAAACAATTATCATAAAAGCAGCTCAGTGGATCAGGAATTACAGTTAAAAAACAGTAATAGGTTAAAAAGATTTTTGTCTATGTACAAAATATTTAAAAGAAAACAGTAATTTCAGAAAAATGTTTGTACAATCTTAAACTAGCCAATTAGTTGATTGAATTTTTACAGATCAAGCAAAAATGGCAGTTCATTCAATTGAGGGATTTTATAAAAATAAAATTAAACAGTTGGTTTTAGCTTTTTGGCTCGAATAGCCCAAGCCCATGATAGAAATTTGGCTAGGGCACAAGCATATGGTACGCTACTATCAGATATGAGTATCCTAATTGCCACATCATGCCTCCTAGTCCCCAACTGACGGCATAGGTTTTTGAGCCAGACCCTCCTTGGAGTTGCGTACTCGCTGCACTCGAACATAAAATGTGCCAGTGATTCTGGCTTGGCAAGACAAACTGGGCATAGCTCAGGCATTTCCTTACGGGATTTCCATCTTGTGGTAAAAGAATTAAGTGGAAGAGTTCCCACTCTGAACCTGAAGTACAAGGCCCTATCAAAGGGTTTTCCAATTGCATCGAGGTACAATTCCCGTCTAGGGCAATCTTTAAACCTCAGAAAATCCTCTGTAAGCCTGCCCAAGGTGATACTAGAATTTCTTTGTGAACAAATCCAGTCCCAGTAAAGCTTTTTGAGGACTTGCTTCGGGGGTGAAGTTCTATTCAACCATGATTCAAATTGTCCCAACTTAGTTAGTAAGCTCTTCATGTCTTTGAGCCATTTGATTTTATGCCAACTTGGCGATGACATGATTTCTTCAAGGCCTCTGGCATATCCACTTAATTCTTCCACCCGCCAGATGCGTGCCCATAGTAATAATGGGCGGAATTTTGCAATATCGCCAATCTGGGGGTAGCCTAGGTCCAACATTAAAGGTAGTGTAGGGGTGCCTTGTGGGAGGGACATAATTGCTCTACAGAATTAGTTTTCAGATCTCTGCAGAGCATCAATGGTGGAAGAGCCCCAAAGTTCGGCCCCATAGAGGGCAGAGCTAACACCTTTAGCTGAATAAATCTCGAGGACTGTGGCTATAGGCCTTGTTGAACTGGATCGTTGCTCTTTCAAAAGGGCTCCTGTAATCCTTTTGTGACTCAACAGCATTTTGTCTAGGTGTGGCGTCCAGTCCATTTTATCCGATAGGCGTATCCCAAGATAGTCAAAGACCTTTACCCTTTCCAGGAGCTCAGCATTTAGGGTGGGAGAACGCACATGTTGCTTCGGTGGATTCAGCACAAGGTACTTCGTTTTGCTTGTATTTATTACCAGACCTCGTTTGGTGCAAAAGGATTGGAAGTTGTCCAACAGTCTCTGGAGTCCCATTGGGGATTTGGAAATTAAAAGTGTATCATCCGCGAAGAGGAGGGTCGGTATGCGTTCACCAGCCAGGGATGGCTCGTCAGAAGGATGTTTAAGGAGATGCTCAACCACCCCATTGATGTAAAGAGATAAAAGGGTGGGAGCCAGAACACATCCCTGGCGGACACCTCTCTCAACCGGAATACTACCCGTTTTCTCCCCTCCAGGGCCCCACCTGACTTGGGCAAAACTATCTTGGTGCAACCTAACTAGTAGGGACAGCAAGTAATGGGGCAGCCCCATGTCAGCGAGCACTTTCCATAGTGATTCCCTAGGAACAAGGTCAAAGGCAGTCTTTAAATCGATAAACGCGAGATAAAGACTGCCCTTGCCTATAACCACCACCTTCCAGTATACCATCATGAGCCGGAACGCTTGCTCAATCGTCCCAGTACCCACTCTGAAACCTGCCTGGAAGTCAGAAAGAATTTTGTTTTCTTCTACCCAATTTAGAATTCTAACTAACAGGACTTTGCCGACAACTTTTTGGCTAATGTCTAACAAGCTGATCGGCCTGTAGTTGGATGGATCATCCCTCAAACCTTTCTTGTAGATAGGGACCACCTCGGCCCCTTTCCACGATGAGGGAATAGGGGCACCTTTACAAATGGCAACAAGGAGGGAATGAATCAGTTTACCCCATTTAGCACTATCAGACTTTAGGAAGTCGCCAGGAATGCCATCGGGACCAGCCGCTTTTTGTGGGATAATAGTGCTTATTGCGTATTCCACTTCCTTGATCGTAAAATCAAAGTCAGTGTGGCAAATTACATGATTTGGGGTGAACGAAGGTAGAGCCACCCCTCCCTCGTCCAAAACATCATGACAGGTATACAGTTTGGAAAAATGGTCCACCCACGCCTGGCTTGGGATATTGCAAGTTAGCAGATCGCTATCTGGTCTATTGCGAGCTCTTATGGTATCCCAAAACCATTTTGAGTCTTTTTTCGAGCTGGCTTCTTTGAGGGTTGACCAGTAGGCGTCTTCCCACTCCCTTTTCGCTAGCCCCAGGACTCTTTTGTGTTCCCTCCTAGCCGTTTGTATTGATAGTTGGGACTTTCCTTTGACTTAGTATCAAAAAAGAGGAGTCTTAGGCTATTACTGCTCTTATCAGAGCAGAAGGTCCATACGCGATAGGCCCAAATAACACTAAATGCAAAGTAGGTCGCGATGTTCCTATGGATAGAGGAAAGTGTTGGTACAGACTGTAGTGCAGGTGGATTAGAACAGGGTAGCCTGGTGGTCACCCTGGGAATCCATTTTGTTGGATTTAATGCCCTCACACACCCTTTCAGGTGTCATGCTTCATCATTTGGGCCTGCTCCTCGTTGGGTCGGCGGTGCAATACCCAACGGGCAACACCTCAAAGAGGGGCTCTTTGGCGGAGATCTTTTTCCAACTGCCGTATAGATGAAGTGCGGGTGTGGGGCCAGGATTCAAGGTAGACGTAGTTGGGTGAAATAAAATAAAGCTAGTGGTACCAGAGACGCTTTATTCAGGAGGGCCACTGCTTTAATTTAAAACCAATTTCCTAGAGGAGGGTAGTGGAAAATGATGTTTCCTACTCTCTTCTGGAGTGTGCTAGAGTCCGGTCGACATGTTTCTCGCTACTCTAAAATTTACTGAGCGATTCTTCAGGACCAAGGGGACTAATTTCTAAGTGTAAAAGTAACTGTCTACACTATTGTCACAAGGTATGGTGTGTGTAAGTTAGTGTGACTACCATCCTAGTGAGTGGAAACAGAGGGGAACTATATTACCCTTCTTCACGTTGCGATTGTTAATACCTATTGGAGGCAAAAAAAGAAGGGATAAAAAAACATATCGCCAACAAGTTGTGTTACTTTGCATTACAGTCTGTGGCACTTGTGTATATCGCATGCTGTGATTCATGCGTGACAGAATAGTTGCACAAGTGTGTACTTTCAACAGTGACAACTCAGTGGAAGTGACATGTGAAGGTAGATAAAACCAGAAGTTTGTGTTCAAAATAAAATAGAATACCAATTCGGTATTAGTTGCACGCAATTATTAGGACTCACCTAAAGTTAAAAACAATCAAGCAACAACAGTATCCAGCGGGTAAAGCTTCAGGAGATCTTCCACCACAATGCTATTTATAGGAGGAAAGATCTCCTAACCGAGAACTACTTTGAATTTAAGGGTACCTACTACCACCAAGTACAAGGAACTTGCATGGGAAGCACTGTAGCCCCCAGTGTAGCATGTTTGTATATGGCACACTTTGAAGAAACCAACATAGCAACTCCAACTAACCCCTTCCATGAGAACATAAAGCTATATAAACGTTATATAGACGATATCTTGATCTTCTGGTCTGGCAGCGAAGATTCGTACAAAGAGTTCTTTGCATGGATGAATACTCTTAATCCATACTTGTCATTCACCATGACTGTTTCAAATAATCGCATAGCGTTTCTTGATCTCACGATATGTTTGGAAGGTGGTTCTCTGAATACAACCTTATTTTAAAAAAGCACTGACCGCAACAGCTTGCTCCACTACCAAAGCCACCATCCTAAAGCCCTACGATCCAACTTACCGTATGGGCAATTCCTTAGGATACGGCGAAACTGTAGCACCATGGCCAACTATAGAACTGAATCTGCTATTCTTTCTAGGAACCTGATGGAAAGAGGGTACCCTACCAGAGACATAAAAAGAAGTTTGAAAAGAGCTCAGAACAACAATAGGGAGAGTTTGATTGAACCCAGAGAGAGAGACCTGGCTACTGCCCAACCCATGACTTGTGTGACGACTTACACACCCTTATCCAACAAAGTAAAGAAAATTGTGAAACGCCACTGGTCCATTCTAAACACTGGCACCCTCAACATAGATCAACCGAGGTTTGCCTTTAAAAGGTCAAGGAACATAAAGGATATACTTATCCATACCAGACCGAACACAAAAAATGAACCCATCCGGCAAGCGACATTATGGGGTCTGCCACCAGTCACCGGACACTACCCTTGTGGGAATTGCACGGCGTGCTCTCTCACCAAAAAATACAAATCTATCACCTTGTCTGACACCTTTATGTGGGAAATGAGAGGCCATACAAATTGCAATAGCTCCAACTGTATTTACCTGATCATTTGTCCGTGCAACCTATATTACATAGGCATGACAACACGCAGTGTTAAGACCAGGATATCAGAACATCGCAGCAATTTCAGGTGTAAAAAGAATAACACCAAAATGTGTAAGCATTTCCTGGAAAAGCAACATACAGCTGACTCTCTCCAATGGCTTGTCCTGGAAGCCAGTCCCCAAACATCTAAGGAAGGACTGTTCTACAAAGAACAACGTTGGATTCACAGACTATCCTCTAACAGCAAGGGGCTAAACGAAGACATACCCTGGGCGAGCCTTTGAATTGACCATTATAGTGAATACACCACCATCACTATACTGATTCAACCACATAAAGCCCCCTCAAAAACTGAAACAATAGTTCTGGCTTGGGATCATCCCATTCACATATCCCCCTATTTATCCGATAAATGTCTACTCCACTAGGAGATGTAAGATACAAATGGTCCGGAACTACTGTAAATGGCTGGCACCTTATGAACAGAATAATTGTGCATACCGATATTAACACTCCCTATATCACTCTGGACGAGAACTTTAATTCTACTCCTTCTGTCTTTCCATCTGCCAAAACGAGGTAGGGGAGTAATTAATTAATTCGCCGTACTGCAGTGTCATATTAAACATAACCTTAATATATAATTAATTTTATAATTATATATATGTGAGAATCCCTGCGCAACTCTAGCAGGTTCACATACACAGATACATGACCATACAGGCAACAGTAATCTCTGAGCATTAACAGATAATAACCATCCACCACTACAAGATGGCTGCCATTACTGCTAACCTATGGGATCCACGTTAACTTCCTTTATAAACAATCCGAACCCCTCCCACTGCCTCCACCCGGTTCCAGCGGCGATGGGTAGGTGCTTGACACGAAGCTCAGGCATTCATCAAGTAAGTGCCAATTCACTGCGCTTTCCCCCTCCGTAGTTGGCTAATTAAATATAATGCAGTCCGAGCATGATTTCAGGCTTACGCCGCTTTAACTATTATAATGCGCGCTGTAAATAAGTGCCGGCTGACCCCTTGTGCTTCAAATTACAACCAAACTAAAAAGATTTGTAGCGTACTTTAACACGCGGTCTACCCGGACCGGTATCTTCACAAATGTTTAATTAACAGCGCGCCCGCATGTATAGTTCACACGGGCTCACATTTGTTTGTTTTAAGAGGAACCCGATTGTCAGAACTACATCCAATAGTCGAATCAACAAATTGAGCCGTTGAACGTTTTAACAACAGCGTGCCAGCGTGTACAGTCTACACGGGCACTGTCTCATTAGTTTGAGGAGTAATCAAAACATGTTCTTTACCGTTAGCAGCACAACAGACAAAAAGAGCCAGTGTTTACCACATTTAAACGCGTGATCCTTCAAAAATAGTACTACATATCAGAACTGTATCTATAAAGTTTAACGGGTTCTGTTTTTTGAAAACCGGTCACTGGACCCGACCATTAACAGACTGCCTCACTTAAAAAGAACCCGGAGGGAAACCCCTCCTGTTTTACACAGTGTTTTGAAATGTCAACAAAGAAACACACGCTAGACATCATTATGGCTCACATATGTGTTGGGGTACTTCCCTTTAGACACCCACAGAGACAATGCCCCATGGGTAACCACAGCAGACAGAACCCCATTTTTAGCTATGAGAAGAGATACTACATCTATGAACTGACATTATTATTCTATCAAATGAAGTCATTTACCATTCACCACTAGCCTGACACACTACAACAACCCTGAAAAAACTCAAAGTTCTGAATACATTACTCTTACGTAAAACATGCTAGCAATAAACATTCAACTTGTAGTACTACTGTATAAAATGCCTGTGTATATTCATGTACTCTATTGTTCTGAGTTTGTCAATATCATTAGGATAATTTGACCTGCGCAAAACATTACTGAGATCTTTCCTCCTATAAATAGCATTGTGGTGGAAGATCTCCTGAAGCTTTACCCGCTGGATACTGTTGTTGCTTGATTGTTTTTAACTTTAGGTGAGTCCTAATAATTGCGTGCAACTAATACCGAATTGGTATTCTATTTTATTTTGAACACAAACTTCTGGTTTTATCTACCTTCACATGTCACTTCCACTGAGTTGTCACTGTTGAAAGTACACACTTGTGCAACTATTCTGTCACGCATGAATCACAGCATGCGATATACACAAGTGCCACAGACTGTAATGCAAAGTAACACAACTTGTTGGCGATATGTTTTTTTATCCCTTCTTTTTTTGCCTCCAATAGGTATTAACAATCGCAACGTGAAGAAGGGTAATATAGTTCCCCTCTGTTTCCACTCACTAGGATGGTAGTCACACTAACTTACACACACCATACCTTGTGACAATAGTGTAGACAGTTACTTTTACACTTAGAAATTAGTCCCCTTGGTCCTGAAGAATCGCTCAGTAAATTTTAGAGTAGCGAGAAACATGTCGACCGGACTCTAGCACACTCCAGAAGAGAGTAGGAAACATCATTTTCCACTACCCTCCTCTAGGAAATTGGTTTTAAATTAAAGCAGTGGCCCTCCTGAATAAAGCGTCTCTGGTACCACTAGCTTTATTTTATTTCACCCAACTACGTCTACCTTGAATCCTGGCCCCACACCCGCACTTCATCTATACGGCAGTTGGAAAAAGATCTCCGCCAAAGAGCCCCTCTTTGAGGTGTTGCCCGTTGGGTATTGCACCGCCGACCCAACGAGGAGCAGGCCCAAATGATGAAGCATGACACCTGAAAGGGTGTGTGAGGGCATTAAATCCAACAAAATGGATTCCCAGGGTGACCACCAGGCTACCCTGTTCTAATCCACCTGCACTACAGTCTGTACCAACACTTTCCTCTATCCATAGGAACATCGCGACCTACTTTGCATTTACTTTCCTTTGACTGCCTCAATTAGGCGTGTTTTGGCTTTTCTACATGATGCAGAGTACCAGTCATGTCTCCCTTTGGTTTTGGTTTGAGGCATGGTTTTCCCTACAGTCCCTTTTACCCAAAAGACGTCGCCTATTGTTTTTACGGCTGCTTCATAGAGAGGTGTTACCCAATCTGCTGCCATAAGTAGGTCTATGGAACTGATTTCTTCTTGTGAGCCTTTAAGCACTTCTTCGATAGTGGAGAGTTTATCAACATTACTCGAGATTTTATTCCACTTAAGGCGTCTTCCACAAGAGGAGACAGTAACCTCCTGTGGACAGTTTGGTGGTGCTAGCGGTACTCCAGGGGACCAAGGATTCATTAGGGTTAAAGAAAGTGAGTTATGGTCACTCTCTATGGTCGGGATAACAACCATATCAATGACCGAACTCCAAAGCCCCCGGTCCAACAGAATATAGTCAATCCTCGAGGAATGACCAACTCTGTTGAATGTTGGGGCGCCCATCTGATCGGAAGATGTGCGGCCATTAGCTGCTCTTAGTCCGAACTCTAAAGTCAGTGCATTAAGCTGTATTGCACTGCGAGTCCAGCGCTTAATGGGAGGGATAGAAAGCATGGGAATACCCCACCTACTGTCCTCCTCTCCTAGATCAGGTATTCCTTCTAGGGGAAGTGGCTCGTATGTGCAGTTAAAATCTCCTGCTATTATGATGTGGTCAGGTTCTCTATGTTCCCCAAGTTGGGCCTCAAGCTCAGATACTATGGGTGAAATACACCCATTTTTGGAACCTCTAGCATAGACATCGTAGAGATCTACTGATAGTCCCCCACGATGGCCAGATAGAGAAATGCCAAGGATATCAGGGTTACCTGTCCGCTTAATGGTTATTCGGCAATTGAGCGAGATGCTTACCCAAATAATAAGCCCCCCTGATGGACGCCCCTTCCTTTTCATTGGTTTTTCAGCTGGTGCAAAGATGGTAACAAACCCAACTCGATACAGTGGCTCGGTGCTCCAGGTCTCCTGAAATACACAGATCTTGTGGGCTTCAATCAGGACGTTCCACTCTGGCAAACCTAATTTCCTAGTAATCCCCGCAAGGTTCCAGCTAAGAATTTTTATCTCACCATGTGTTAAATTACCTCCAGTGATGGTAGTAGTTCTGGGGTTAGGTAGATCTACACAATCCCTAGTTGGAGCATGGGATAGTGGTATAGCAGGTGCCACTGTTGGAGATTCAGGACAAATAAGGAGAGGGATGGCTAAGGGAACATCCTCCAAATCCCTATTGGTATCAAAGTTTGGAGCTGGAGCTTCCATGAGGTTGAGTCAATCTACCTCATCTAGCACACAAAATCTATTTGGATGAGCAAACTGTGAAAACACGGGATCGAAGGGAGGGGGCAAATTTTGCCATGGCTGTTGCCATTGATGGTTAACAGATTGTGAGGGCTGAGGGGGTTGCTGCCACTGCTGGGCAGGATGATAAAGGGGTGGTAGATGTTGGAAAGGTTGTTGCCACTGAGGAGTGGTATGCTGTGGAAATAGTGGTGGGAAATGTAGAGGTTGCTGCCATTGTTTGGTAGTATGTTGCGGGGGATACGCAAACCCTCTGTTATTTGAAAAAGTAGGCCGATGAGAATTTGGTCTTGAGGGCATGGGAAGAAAGTAGGACAAGGGGAGTGGATTGATTTGGGTAGCAGGCCCACTATTGGGTGTGTTACATATATAGCTTGCTGCCCCTATATCCCTAAAGTTAACTGTAATTACATCTCCTGCTATAGTCTTCGTGTTCCTGCCCACCCAATCTCCTCTACGCACAGTGAGAATTTCACCACTCATATGGCTAGGTAGAGGTTTGTGTAACTGGAGCCACTGGGCACATTTATTTCTTAGCTCTACAAAAGTTTCTTTGACTCCCTCCTTCAGTGGTGGAACAGCTGTCAGCACGACCACGAAAGGAGAGACTTCCGGTGGCAGGCTGATTGTCTTGAAGCGTGCCTGTTTTGACTTAGGACCTTCGGGCTTGTTTGAGGAGGAAGGTGCTGTTGGGTTGATGGGCTTCCCATTTGGATCTTTGTCTTGTGGATTGGCAGCTTTATTTCGTCCAGCAGATGTTTGCAATGCCGGAGTAGAACCCACCACCTTGGGGGTAGATAAGGGTAGGGGTAGAGCAGAGTTGTTCCCTGTTTGAGTCAGGTGTAGTGTAGCTGAATCCTTAGTAGCTAGTGGTGTATTAGCCTTGTTAGAAGGGTCTTTAGGGAACTTGGTGCAAGGTATAGTCTTGGGGAGTGCTTCTTTAATCCCTTGCGGCTGAGTGGGTCCAGTCCCACTCGTCTTATTAGCCCATTTCGAGTTTATTAGCGACGTAAGTCTATCAAGTTTGGAAATTAAAGGCTTGATTTGCGCTGCTATTGTAGCTTCAAGGTCCAGTTTTAGATCTATTACCATATTTTCAACCCAACAGGGTATGCCTGATAGAGAATGCGGGGTGGGCGATATCAGGTTGTGATTCCTGGCTTTAGCTTTAGGTTTTTCCTTGGGCTTGGTCTTAGGCGCAACCTTTGTAGGAATAGTACCCCTTCTCCCTGAGTCGATCAATGCAGGAGCTGTTCCAATGTCAAGTTGCCTATCTGCACTCAGTTCTGGCTTGTCGGATGGCTGACAGGCTTCTAAATCTGGAGTAGCCTCAAGATCAACATAGGACAGATCGGAGTCAGATTGAGTCACTGATAAGTCGACAGCGTTCGGGACTGTAAACGTGCCGGCAGTGGTTAGAGGTAGGGGTAGGGAACAATTGTTCAAGGCTTGCTGGGAGGGAGAATTTGCAGTTGCGAGGGAGCCCAGGGACGAGCGCTTAGCGTTCATGAGATCCAAGGAAACCCTTTTTTCCAGTAAAATGATACTTTTGTCGATAGTTTCATTTACCTGTGAGATAAAATGATCTATAGGTCCAGTCACTTGTGCAACGGCCATAGCCTTTTTAGTGCAGCTTCTGGTTCTATTGCGCATAGTTGACATCTGCGCAGCGGGGCCGGATGCAGCAAAGTTGTCCTCAAAAACCAGTAAGTAATAAATTTAGTAGGCGGCCACTATGTGCTTAAAGAAAGGATGGCAATCGCAATGCCGCCTACCTTGCCGGTGGGTTGGAGGCGAAGATGCAGGGGTTCAGGGCCGTCCTCTGCCGTCCTTGAACGGCCTTAAACGGCCCGCTCTTTGCCCGGTCTTCGCCCCGGTCGCTCCCGCGCAGCGGGTGTCCCACCCTGTGGAAATAGGGGAGGGCAGGGGGCGGTACCGGCAGGGAGAGCGCCACAGGTGATGCACGCAGGGACTCCTGGTCACTGGAGTCCCTGCTAGGCAGCTCGCAGCCCTGCCGGTATCCGAGGCTCGATGGCGATTTCAGAGGCAGACTCCCCCTCACCTCTCACTCCGAGGGAGTCGCGCCACGCAGCGGGACCCGCGCAGCGGGTCCGGCAAGTCGCTAGAAGGCAGCAGCAAGTTGCTAGAAGGCAGCAGCAATACGAGGTTTCCCAAAAACGCTGGTCAGTCAGTAAAGGTATCCCACAAGGCAAGGGAACCACAGAGTCTTTAACCTGTTGCACAGGGGCGGTGCCGGCAGGGAGAGCGCCACAGGTGATGCACGCAGGGACTCCTGGTCACTGGAGTCCCTGCTAGGCAGCTCGCAGCCCTGCCGGTATCCGAGGCTCGATGGCGACTTTAGAGGCAGACTTCCCCTCACCTCTCACTCCGAGGGAGTCGCGCCACGCAGCGGGACCCGCGCAGCGGGTCCGGCAAGTCGCTAGAAGGCAGCAGCAAGTTGCTACAAGGCAGCAGCAATACGAAGTTTCCCAAAAACGCTGGTCAGTCAGTAAAGGTATCCCACAAGGCAAGGGAACCACAGAGTCTTTAACCTGTTGCACAGGGGCGGTGCCGGCAGGGAGAGCGCCACAGGTGATGCACGCAGGGACTCCTGGTCACTGGAGTCCCTGCTAGGCAGCTCGCAGCCCTGCCGGTATCCGAGGCTCGATGGCGACTTCAGAGGCAGACTCCCCCTCACCTCTCACTCCGAGGGAGTCGCGCCACGCAGCGGGACCCGCGCAGCGGGTCCGGCAAGTCGCTAGAAGGCAGCAGCAAGTTGCTAGAAGGCAGCAGCAATACGAGGTTTCCCAAAAATGCTGGTCAGTCAGTAAATGTATCCCACAAGGCAAGGGAACCACAGAGTCTTTAACCTGTTGCACAGGGGCGGTGCCGGCAGGGAGAGGGCCACAGGTGATGCACGCAGGGACTCCTGGTCACTGGAGTCCCTGCTAGGCAGCTCGCAGCCCTTCCGGTATCCGAGGCTCGATGGCGACTTCAGAGGCAGACTCCCCCTCACCTCTCACTCCGAGGGAGTCGCGCCACGCAGCGGGACCCGCGCAGCGGGTCCGGCAAGTCGCTAGAAGGCAGCAGCAAGTTGCTACAAGGCAGCAGCAATACGAAGTTTCCCAAAAACGCTGGTCAGTCAGTAAAGGTATCCCACAAGGCAAGGGAACCACAGAGTCTTTAACCTGTTGCACAGGGGCGGTGCCGGCAGGGAGAGCGCCACAGGTGATGCACGCAGGGACTCCTGGTCACTGGAGTCCCTGCTAGGCAGCTCGCAGCCCTGCCGGTATCCGAGGCTCGATGGCGACTTCAGAGGCAGACTCCCCCTCACCTCTCACTCCGAGGGAGTCGCGCCACGCAGCGGGACCCGCGCAGCGGGTCCGGCAAGTCGCTAGAAGGCAGCAGCAAGTTGCTAGAAGGCAGCAGCAATACGAGGTTTCCCAAAAATGCTGGTCAGTCAGTAAATGTATCCCACAAGGCAAGGGAACCACAGAGTCTTTAACCTGTTGCACAGGGGCGGTGCCGGCAGGGAGAGCGCCACAGGTGATGCACGCAGAGACTCCTGGTCACTGGAGTCCCTGCTAGGCAGCTCGCAGCCCTGCCGGTATCCGAGGCTCGATGGCGACTTCAGAGGCAGACTCCCCTTCACCTCTCACTCCGAGGGAGTCGCGCCACGCAGCGGGACCCGCGCAGCGGGCCTGGCAAGTCGCTAGAAGGCAGCAGCAAGTTGCTAGAAGGCAGCAGCAATACGAGGTTTCCCAAAAACAATGGTCAGTCAGTAAAGGTATCCATGTCCACTAGTTCTAGTGGGCACCTTGCACCAGTCCAAACGACCCTTATTGATGCTAGGTTATGAAGTCAACTTTATAGAAAACTATTGTTGGGGTAGCCTTCAGACTAAGGCTTGGAGACGAGTTAAGCAAGTTGTTTTACCATTTATAATCTCTTGAGTACCAAATGAAAGCACACCACACAAGGTATATATCAAATATATATGTATTTTTTTCTAAACACAACCCCTCTGCACTCTTTATGAGGTCAGAGGTAAAAGTACTATACAAGGAACTTAATTAGCAAACTATAAGGTGCACAGTATACGTTTTGCCCTAGGGGCCTCACAAACCATATACTAAAATAGTGGTTTTAAGAACCACGTGAGGAATAGAAAGCAGGCCTGGGGCCTGTGGAATCGCTGGGGCTACTCAGGACAACCAAAGGTTAGGATGCAGGAGGCCCACGGGAGACGCGTGCAGTGTCTAAACACAGCAGCGGGTTACCATTGACTTTCTATGGGGAACAAACAAGTTACAATTTTAAAGATTAAGGGTACAAGGAGGTGAACTGCGATGGAACCCTTTTATACTAGGACACTTGGAGAGTCAATACCCATGGGAGCACCGGAGTACTCGTGTTACCTTACCCAGGGAAACCGGGTGCATAGGTATCTTTTCGTGTCAGGTTTTGTCGTCGATTCCAATGGAGAGCTGTGAATAAGTGCTGCAGGTGACCAGAGGAAAAGTGTCCGGGTGGATCGGAGATGTGAAGAACCTGAAAACAGAGGAGACAGAGTCTGGGCCACTAGCCAGTGACCAGGGCGGCGATAGAAAGATGCCCCCGGATGTCGGGTGATTTCAGGTGAAAAGGAGAAGTTTGTGTCTTCCGCCATGAGGTCCAGGAGGTATCGACGACAACCAGGAGCTGGATTCGAGCTGCCCCACAAAGGGTCTAGTTGACTGCGGTGTCAGTATCCAGATTGGGCCCAACAAGCCTTGGCAAACGCAACCCACGCAGGATGTTGAGATTGGCTTCAGTGCAGACGAGCAAGGTCTATGGAACTTCTTCTTTGCAGGGAAGTTGGAGCAAGCCTGGAGCAACCAGGAAAGCAAGCTAAATCAAAGGTTGGTCTTCTTGGGGGCTCACTAGCCAACGGACTAGAAACCACAAAGACGCGTCAAGCTGAAATGCACACAGCAGTCCCACGGGACACTCGTGGAGTGTGGGCCTCTGAGCTTCAGTGCAAAAGGAGCAAGGGGTTGGGGCTTCAAGCACCTTAATGCACAATTTCGGGATACCTCGGGAAGTTGATGCAGGTAGCAAACTGCTGGATGTCCAGGAGTTCCGGTCCCACGTCTCTTGTGTCCGCCACGGGTCTCAGCTTCGCTGGGAACGAAGGTCGGCGTCAGAGATATCTAGAAGTTTATGCCTTGTGTCGCAGATCCTTCAGGGTCCGGCGGGAGCCTCAAAAATGCAGACCGGCAAAGATGCTGTTGGTGCAAGGGAGATTTCTTCTGTCTTCCAGTCGAAATGGAATGTCGAAGGTCCAGGATATATGTTGCAGAGTTTCGTCCAGGGTACTCTAAAGTCCTAGGGACTGGGGTTCTATACTTATAGTAAGTTTAGGGGTTGGACTAACTCTAAGGTCCCTCCTATGGGTGGACCTGGGGTGGGGTTGGTTACACCCCTTCCCCGTTGTCCAGTTTCGTATCAGAGCTGGGGCCGAGTGCCCCCGCAACCTGTTTGAAGTGGGAAATGTTTGGAGCACCTTGTGTACCCCAGGCAGTGTCTGGAAAGCATTCACTGAATGCAGCCCTCCCTCCCCAATACACTAAGAACCTGTCTGGGGAGGTGCCAGCACCTCCCTGGACAGAAAACCTATTGTCCAAGCCGGCCCTGCCGGAGTTTTGTCCAGCAGCAGGAGGGCAGACTTGTGTCTGTGGCAGCAGCATCCATGTTGTGATGCTGAGGCTCTGTTTAACTTTAACCGGGTAAACCAGTAACTACATGTCTTCTCCCTCTAGAAGGGTGGAATGGGGGGGGGGTAGAATTCCAAAGTGTTTGACACCTTACACAACATGTTTTGATGAAGCCAAACCAAAGTTAGCATTAACCGCGAGGATTATAATGCACTGAAGAGTAAAGAATATATGGCATGGCTATATCATAGAACAGGTGTATATGTGTCTATATATGTATATAGATATAGGTATACTATATCTAAGTAAGGGGTGATTACACCACCTTACCCAGGCTGTGTGAACAGACCTGTGGTGTCAGTTTGGAAGGCAAACCAGGGGTGGCACAATATATGCTGCAGCCCCTGGTAGGCCCAGGGTGCACCTATGCCCTGGGTACCTATGGAACACTATACAGGGGCTCACAAGGGTAACCCAGTAACAAATCTGGTATGTACCTAAAGTACATGGTATTAATTAGGAGAGAGAACAGCTGAGCTGTGGGCCTGATTAGCAGGTCCACAACCACACTAAAGTAAAAAAAACAGGGAATCACAGCAAAGAGTGGGGGTAACCATAGGAAGCAGACCCTACTCTCCTACACAACCTCCCCCCCCCCAACGCAGGGACATTAAACTAACTTTGACCAGTTGAGTCTTCATGTTCTAAGTGGAAATATCTGGAGAGTCCATCTGCATTGGCATGGTTACTCCCAGGTCTATGTTCCACTGTATAGTCCATCTCCTGTAGGGAAATGGACCACCTGAGCAGTTTGGGATTTTCACCCATCATCTGTTTTAGCCACAAGAGGGGCTTATGGTCTGTCTGAACTGTGAAGTGAGTACCAAACAAGTTCGGTCTCAGCTTCTTCAAGGCCCAAACCACAGCGAAGTCCTCCCTCCAATAGCTGACCAACGTTTCTCTCTAGGGGTCAGCCTTCTGCTAATAAAAGCTACTGGCTGGTCCTGACCTTCTTCATTCAATTGTGATAGCACAGCCCCATACCCCCAACTCAGAAGCATCTGTTTGAACAATGAATTCTTTGGAGTAGTTAGGACTTTGCAGAATGTGTGCAGTGCACATGGCCTGCTTCATGTCATCAAATGCGTTTTGACAGCTGACTGTCCACTGAACTTGCTTAGGAATTCTTTTAGAAGTGTAAGTCATTCAGGGGTGCCACAATGGAACCATACCCCTTGACAAATCTCCTATAGTACCCAGTCAGGCCCAAGAAAGCTCTGACCTGAGTCTGGGTGGTTGGAGCAACCCAGTCCATTATAGTTTGGATTTTGCTCTGCAATGGTTGAACCTGGCCTCCACCTACAAGGTGGCCCAGGTACACAACCTGACTCTGCCCTATCTGGCACTTGATAGTTAGGCCTACCTTTTGCAGGGCCTCCAAAACATTTTTCATGTGGATCAGGTGATCTTCCCAGGTGGAGCTAAAGACAGCAATATCATCAAGGTAAGCTGCACTGTAGTCATCCAGGCCTGGGAGGACTTTGTTCACCAACCTTTGAAATGTGGCAGGTGCATTTTTGAGACCAAAGGGCATCACCACAAATTGATAATGCCCACTAGAGGTTGAAAATGCTGTCTTTGGCTTGTCCTCATCAGATAACCTGATTTGCCAGTAGCCAGCTGTCAGATCAAATGTGCTCAGATATTTGGCAGAGGCCAAATTATCCATGAGCTCATCTGCTCTAGGTATTGGGTGGGCATCTGTCTTAGTGACAGCATTGAGACCTATGTAGTCCACAAAACCCTCATCTCTTTCTTACCATCTTAGGTGTGTGTTTTGGCACCAGGACTACTGGAGTATCCCAAGGGCTTTCTGAAGGTTCAATAACTCCCAATTCCAACATTTTATGGACTTCTGTCCTGATACAGTCCCTGACATGATCAGGTTGCCTGTAAATCTTACTTTTAATAGGCAGAGTGTCCCCAGTATCCACTTCATAAGTGCACCAGGTAGTCTGACTTGGAGTCAGTGAAAACATATGTCTGTATGCCTGCAGAACTTGTCTGCAGTCACTCTGTGGGTGGTTAGTGAGGCTGCCTGCCAAGGCTACACCATCAACTGAACCATCATCAGGGTTCTGAGAGAGCAGGTCTGGGAGAGGGTCACTCTCTTCCTCCTGTCCTTCATCAGTAGCCATGAGCAAGCCCATGTCTTCCCTGTCAACATATGGTTTGAGTCTGTTGACATGAAGCCCCCTGTGGAGGCTCCTGGGAGTTTTAAGATCAACCAAATAGGTGACTTTTCCCTTCTGCTCAACAATAGTGTGGGGTCCACTCCACTTTTCTTGGAGAGCTGCTGGGGCTACTGGCTCCAAGACCCACACTTTCTGTCCTGGCTGGTAAACAGTCAGTACAGACTTTTGGTCATGCCAGCCCTTTTGCATTCCTGACTTGCCTCAAGGTTTTTGGATACCTTTTTCATGTACTCAGCAATCCGGGAGCAGAGACCAAGTACATAGTCCACAATGTCTTGCTTAGTAAGTTTGAGAGGTAAAAAATGTAAAAAGGTAACTCCCATCCTTCCTTCACCAGACAAAGGGGTCCTCTTACAGGATGCCCAAACAAACGTTCAAAAGGGCTGTAGCCAACCCCCTTCTGAGGAACCTCTCTGTAAACAAACAAAAGGCAGGGTAGCAGGATATCCCATCTCCGCCTGAGCTTGTCTGGGAGACCTTTAATCATACCTTTTAAGGTCTTGTTGAACCTTTCAACTAGGCCATTGCACTGTGGGTGATAGGGTGTGGTGAACTTATAGTTCACTCCACACTCCTTCCACATTGCAGTCAGGTAACTAGACATGAAGTTTGCACCTCTGTCTGATACAACCTCCTTAGGGAAACCCACTCTTGAGAAAACTCCCAAAAGGGCTCTTGCCACAACAGGTGCTGTAGTGGTCCTAAGTGGTATAACTTCTGGGTATCTGGTGGCATGATCCACTACCACCAGAATAAACCAGTTCCCAGAGGCTGTTTGGGGATGCATTGGTCAAACAATGTCAATCCCAACTCTTTCTAAGGGAACCCCCACCACAGGTAGTGGTATAAGGGGGGCCTTTGTAGTGCCACCTGCTTTGACACTGGTTTGGCAGGCTACACAGGAGCGACAAAACTCCTTGGTGCCTTCTGACATGTGGGGCCAGTGAAAATGAGGGACAAGCTTGTCCCAAGTTTTGTTCTGGCCAAGATGTCCTGCTAAGGGAATACCATGGGCTAGTGTCAAACGGAAGCCTCTGAATGCCAAAGATATGACCAACCTCCTAGAAGCACCAGGCTTGGGGTCTCCACCCTCTGAATACAGGAGCCCTTCATCCCAGTAAACCTTATGTGTTCCATTAACATTCCCTGCAGTCTCAGCAGTAGCTTGCTGTCTGAGGGGTTCAAGAGAAGGGCAGTCCAACTGCGCCTGCCTCAGATCTGCCCTGGAAGGTCCCCCTGTCCCAAGAAACTCAACCTGATCAGGTTTAGGCTCTTCTAGGACAGTTCCTTCTTCAGGCTCACAATCTGCTTCCTCAGAAGGCTGATCATCATTCTGATCCAGAAAAGGGGGGGGTGGTGATGAACAGAGTGTCTGAATTAAGCAGACCACTCTTACCCAGTCCAAAGATCAGGGCTTGATCCATCACCGTTATTTATCTCACTGCCCCATCCCAGCTCAGAACCTGGCTATATGCAAATCAGTCTGTCCCTGGCCCAGTGCATCATGGGAACAGGGCATACTAAACTACCAAGCCAATTCTTCACCAGAAAGGAGACAAGCTACCGGGGACCGGTTTCTGGCATTTCAGCCGTCTTCGGCCCGGCTTGCTTGAATCCTGATGGAGCAGGGTCAGACTAATTTGCATATAGCCAAGTTCTGAGCTGGGATGGTGCAGTGAGCTGAAAAACGGTGATGGATCAAGCCCTGATCTTTGGACTGGGTAAGAGTGGTCTGCTTAATTCAGACACTCTGTTCATCACCACCCCCTTTTCTGAATCATTTTTGTCCACCATAAGCGTGGAAGGGTATACTCAGATGTGAGTCCCTAGCTCATTGCACCATCAGGATTCAAGCAAGCCGGGCCGAAGACGGCTGAAATGCCAGAAACCGGTCCCCGGTAGCTTGTTTCCTTCCCAGTATAAGAATTGGCTTGGTAGTTTGGTCTGCCCTGTTCCCATAATGCACTGGGCCAGGGTCAGACTAATTTGCATATAGCCAAGTTCTGAGCTGGGATGGTGCAGTGAGCTGAAAAACGGTGATGGATCAAGCCCTGATCTTTGGACTGGGTAAGAGTGGTCTGCTTAATTCAGACACTCTGTTCATCACCACCCCCTTTTCTGAATAATTTTTGTCCACCATAAGTGTGGAAGGGTATACTCAGATGTGAGTCACTAGCTCATTGCACCATCAGGATTCAAGCAAGCCGGGCCGAAGATGGCTGAAATGCCAGAAACCGGTCCCCGGTAGCTTGTTTCCTTCCCAGTATAAGAATTGGCTTGGTAGTTTGGTCTGCCCTGTTCCCATGATGCACTGGGCCAGGGTCAGACTAATTTGCATATAGCCAAGTTCTGAGCTGGGATGGTGCAGTGAGCTGAAAAACGGTGATGGATCAAGCCCTGATCTTTGGACTGGGTAAGAGTGGTCTTCTTAATTCAGACACTCTGTTCATCACCACCCCCTTTTCTGAATGATCATCATTCTGAGGCAGGGGGGAAGACACAGCCTTAACCCTACTGCTCCTTTTCCTGGTAGGCAACTGGTCCATTATTCCAGAATCCAGTGCCTGTCCAGTGTTGCAATGTTTGACCTATGACCTAGTCACAACAAGAACATGTGCTGATATGCCTAACATTTCTGCATGTGTCCTAAACTCCACTTCAGACCAGGCTGAAGCCTCTAGGTCATTGCCAAGCAAACATTCTACAGGGAGGTCTGAACTAACAACAACCTTCTTAAGGACAGTTACCCCTCCCCAGGAGAAATTAACAACTGCCATACAATGTGTGGTAGTGACATTGCTAGCATTGGTCACTAGGTAAGTTTCACCTAGTATGATCTGTCCAGGGTCTACAAAGTCAGGTATCATCATTGTGACACTAGCCCCTGTATCCCTGTAGGCCTGAGCCTCTTTCTCGTTGACTAAAGGAATTTGTCTGTACTTGCCCAAGTTATTGGGACTCACAGGGAAGGACATATCCATGCCTCCATCACAGATCAAAACAGCTTGAGTTGGTTCTCTGACTAGGCCAGAGTCCATCTCAGTTCCCAGGGTTAACCCTACTACAACCTTCTGTTGACAACCACCACTTGGAGCTGAACTAGGGGGAACAGTTGCCTTAGGGGCAATGGTGGTTGGAGCTGTCTCCTTTTTGGTGGGTGCAATCACTGGTCCAGTGAGAATTAACTTTACAAATCTTGCACCAGGGTTTTTTTGGACCTTCTTTCTTTTTGGATTGTTGGGGGGACCCCCACCATTAGAAGCTTTTTGGGGACTTGAGAAGACTTCTGGTCTTTTGCTTTCTCCCCACCCTTTTGGTCTTGCTTCTTCTGGTCACCACCTTTGTTCTGTACCTTCTGCTTCACCCTGGTTCCAACCCATTTGTCTGCCCTCTTACCCAATTCTTGTGGAGAGGTCAAATCAGAGTCAACCAGGTTTTGATGCAATAACTGGTCCTGACAATTATTAAGAATCTGTTCTCTCATTTATATTAATAAAGTTCTGTATAGCCACTTACTTTACTGCCCAGTAACCAGCCTCCCAGAGCCTTAGTAGCACAATCTACAAAATCTGTCCAGTCCTGAGTCTGTGTCTTCTGGGTATCTCTGAATAGCAACCTATACTGTTCAGTGGTTCGGCCAAGCACATCTATTAGAGCACTCTTCAGAACATTGTAATTGTCAGCATCCTCTTCTCTGACAGAGAGGAGCTTATCTCTACCTTTGTCTGCAAAGGAGAGCCACAATATTGCTGCCCACTGACTCTGGGGTTCCTGATGTACTTTGCAGGCCCTCTCCAAAGCAGTTATACATGTGTGGATGTCATCCCCACTCTGATAGGGAGGGACAATCTTGCTTAGGTTTTTATGGTCATAAGACCTATCCCTACCACTAGGGATTTTGCTGCCACCAGTGGGCTCTATCCCACACAATTTTCGCTCTCTTTTAAGAGCTAGGGTCTCCTTTTCAAGGGCAACTTCTTGCCTCTTGATCCTAAGCCTGACTTCTCTCATTCTGGCTTCATGCTCTCTTCTCTCAGGGGATGTTTTCCTCCTGTGAGATGAGGCAGAGGACCCTATTGATGAACTAGAATGGTGAGATTCACCTGAGTGAGATCTCTGTCTTCTAGGTACACCAGAAGGCCTACCTGAGGGGATGAGGGAAGGCTCACTATGGCCATCTCCAGATAGTCCTGTCTCTCTGGTTCATCAACGACTTCCTGGCCTGCACCCTCCCCCTCCTCAGAGTCCTGGTGGGGTGCCCCACTTTGATCTTCCTCAGATGAGGGGTGTCCCTCCTCCATACTACCTTGGGTATCTGGTTCTGATGTTTTTGCTAAGTCATCTGCCACCAGGATATATATGAGGTGTTGGGTGGTTGGACTCTGTCCTTGCTTTAATTTCCTTATGACACACAATTCTCTCAAGTCTTGGAAAGTGAATGTGTCATATTTAGATGTCTGCTCTTTGCTGACATCTGGCATGGAGGCACTAGCTCCTGCCTTTAAAGCCATTACTAGTGAGGTGTGGTGTGTGCACCTACCTACACTACTTGTTACCTACTAGAACCTCTCTAGAAGTTGTAGTCAGGGTGTGCTAAGCCCTTACCACCTACAACTGCTAAGTTCAGTAGAACCTATGTATTATAAGTCTTGATTCATATGTACCTACAGGTACCTTAATGTGATTTTTCAAATGTTATTCTCAAGATAATTTGGTAAAACAAGTGCTAGCTCTCATCCTATCCGCTGCACACCAATGTGAGAAGTTGGCCTGGTACATGATGCCCACTAGTTCTAGTGGGCACCTTGCACCAGTCCAATCGACCCTTATTGATGATAGGTTATAAAGTCAACCTTATAGAAAGCTATCCTAGGGGTAGCTGTGGAGAGCATCCTTCAGGCTAAGACTTGGAGATGAGTTAAGCAAGTTGTTTAACCATTTATAGTCCCTTGAGTACAAATTGAAAGCACACCACACAAGGTATATATCAAATATATATATATTTATTCTAAACACAACCCCTCGGCACTCTTTATGAGGTCAGAGGTAAAAGTACAATGCAAGGAACTTAATTAGCATACGATAAGTTGCACATTATACGTTTTGCCCTAGGGGCCTCATAAACCATATACTAAAATAGTGGTATAAGAACCATGTGAGGAATAGAAAGCAGGGTGCTTTCTATTCCTCACGTGGTTGTTATACCACTATTTTAGTATATGGTTTGTGAGGCCCCTATGGCAAAACATATACTGTGCAACTTATTGTATGCTAATTAAGGCTCTGGAAGGCTGGTTACTGGGCAGTAAAGTAAGTGGCTATACGGTACTGTATAACCTTATAATGAGAGAACAGATTCTTAATAATTGGGGCCTCTGGAATTGCTGGGGCTACTCAGGACAACCAAAGGTTAGGATGCAGGAGGCCCACGGGAGAAGCGTGCAGTGTCTAAATACAGCTGAGAGTTACCTTTGACTTTCAATGGGGAACAAACAAGTTACAATTTTGAAGATTAAAGGTACAAGGAGGTGAACTGCGATGGAACCCTTTTAGACTAGGACACTTGGAGAGTCAATACCCACAGGAGCACCAGAGTACTCGTGTTACCTCTCGCAGGGAAGCCGGGTGCATAGGTATCTTTTTGTGTCGGATTTCGTCGTTGATTCCAATGGAGAGCTGCAAAGAAGTGCTGCAGGTGACCAGAGGAAAAGTGTAGGGGTGGATCCAAGGGTGGATCGGAGATGTGAAGAACCTGAAAGTGGAGGAGACAGAGTCTGGGCCACTAGCCAGTGTCCAGGGCAGCGATAGAAAGATGCCGCTGGATGTCGGGTGATTTCAGGTGAAAAGGTGAAGTTTGTCTCTTCAACCATGAGGTCCAGGAGGTGTCGACGACAACCAGGAGCTGGATTCAAGCTGTCCCATAAAGGATCTAGTTGACTACAGTGTTGGTATCCAGATTGGACCCAACAAGCCTTGGCAAACGCAACCCATGCAGGATGTTTAGATTGGCTTCGGTGCAGGCCAGCAAGGTCTGTGGAACTTCTTCTTTGCAGAAAAGTTGGAGCAAGCCTGGAGCAACCAGGAAAGTAAGTTAAATCAAAGGTTGGTCTTATTGGGGCTCACTAGCCAACGGACTAGGAACCGCAAAGACACGTCAAGCTGAAATGCACAAAGCTGGCCCACGGGACACTCATGGAGTGTGGGCCTCTGAGCTTCAGTGGAAAAAGTGCTCGGGCTGGGGCTTCAAGCACCCCAATGCACAACTTCGGATAACTCGGGAAGTTGATGCAGGTAGCAAAATACTGGATGTCCAGGAATTCCGGTCCCATGTCTCTCGTGTCTGCGTCGGGTCTCAGCTTTGCTGGGAACGAAGGTCGGTGCCAGAGTTGTCTGGAAGTCCATGTCTTGTGTCGCAGATTCTTCAGGGTCTGGCAGGAGCCTCAAAAATGCAGACTGGCAAAGATGCTGTTGGTGCCTGTTTGAACAGGGTGGTCACTCCTTGACCACAAGGGAGATTTCTTCCGTCTTCCAGTCAAAATGGAATGTCGAAGGTCCAGGATATATGTTGCAGAGTTTCGTCCAGGGTACTCTAAAGTCCTAGGGACTGGGGTTCTATACTTATAGTAAGTTTAGGGGTTGGACTATCTCTAAGGTCCCTCCTATGGGTGGACCTGGGGTGGGGTTGGTTACACCCCTTCCCCGTTGTCCAGTTTCGTATCATAGCTGGGGCTGAGTGCCCCCGCAACCTGTTTGAAGTGGGAAATGTTTGGAGCACCTTGTGTACCCCAGGCAGTGTCTGGAAAGCATTCACTGAATGCAGCCCTCCCTGCCCCAATACACTATGCCAGCACCTCCCTGGGCAGGAAACCTATTGTCCAAGCCTCCACTGCAGGAGTTTTGTCCAGCAGCAGGAGGGCAGACTTGTGTCTGTGGCAGCAGCATCCATTTTGTAGTGCTGAGGCTCTGTTTAACTTTAACCGGGTAAACCATTAACTATATGTCTTCTCCCTCTAGAAGGGCGGAATGCTACCCCCCGGCCAGGACTGGCGTGGGGGGGGGGGGGGGTAGTATTCCAAAGTGTTTGACACCTTACATGACATGTTTTGATAAAGCCAAACCAAAGTTAGCATTAACCGCGAGGATTATAATGCACTTAAGAGTATATGGTATGGCTATATCATAGAACAGCTATAAGGAGATGGTTCCAAAAGCTGCAGAGGGGCTCCGCTCATGCTAGGGCACCCTCTCACATAAAACCAAGCACTCTACCTCCAGGATTGTCGAGGTCTGCCTTAGGAGTGGGTTATAAAAGTATATGTGTCTATATATGTATATATGTATATAGATATAGGTATACTATATCTAAGTAAGGGGTGATTACACCACCTTACCCAGGCTGTAAGAACAGACCTGTGGTGTCAGTTTGGAAGGCAAACTTGGGGTGGCACA
Source organism: Lissotriton vulgaris (assembly GCF_964263255.1). NCBI lineage: Eukaryota > Metazoa > Chordata > Amphibia > Caudata > Salamandridae > Lissotriton > Lissotriton vulgaris. The sequence continues at coordinate 1,329,425,808 of NC_141685.1, read as the reverse complement.
ATACATGCTGCAGCCCCTGGTAGGCCTAAGGTGCACCTATGCCCTGGGTACCTATGGTACACTATACAGGCGCTCACAAGGGTGACCGAGTAACCAATCTGGTATGTACCTAAAGTACATGGTATCAATTTAGAGAGCGAACAGCTGAGCTGTGGGCTTGATTAGCAGGTCCCCCACCAAACTAAAGTAAAAAAACAGAGAATCACAGCAGAAAGTGGGGGTAACCATAGGAAGCAGACCCAACTCTCCTACACCTGGGTAGCACCCTGGTCGGCACCCCTTCTCAATTCATCCAGAACTGCCAAGATGACAGACTCAGCGGAATGTTCAAGTCTAAAACCTGCCGGGTGGGAGTCCAGATGGTTAGTCTGTTCTACAAATGAGCTAAAGTAGGTGGCAACGTGGGCTTCTAAAACCAAGCTCAGATAGGGTAGCAGGGAAATGGGATGGTAATTGCCAGGTGCTAATGGGGTTAGACTTGGTTTCTTAAGAATAGGAACAACTTCCGCCATCTTAAATAAATCAGGGACAATCCCTTGGGCAAGGGAGTTATTGAGAAGCAGTAGAGGGGGTTCCGGGCAGCGTGAACATTTTTTCCCGAAGGATATGAGGGGGAGAGCTATCCGTGGGAGTGCCAGATCCAACCTTTTAAAGTAGGGCGGAGAAAGCTTCCTTAGTGATTGGAGGAATATGATCTAAAAGTGCGGAATCCGTGCGAAAGTGAGGGCCTGCCAAGGGTGTTGTAGGTTTGGGGATACTAGCTTTGATGGTGACAATTTTCTCGATGAAAAATGTATTGAGCGAATCACATAGAGATTGTGATGGAACAGGTTTTGCGATGACTCGTCTAATTTGGAGAGTTCATCCACAATAGAGATGTCCTTCACTTTATTAGTTGATTTTAATATTTTAGAAGAAAAATATTCTGTCTTAGTTTGAAGGATAGTTGTTTTATAGTCTCTCAGTAGAGACGTAAAAGTTACCTTTTAATTAGGGCAGTAGTCGCGTCGCCATTTGCTTCCCGCTTGCCTCAAGGCTAGCTTCTTTGCCTTCAGATCTGCGAAAAACCAATGTTGGGAATCATGAGGCCTCTTTATTTTAATTTGCCTCAGTGTTGCTATACTGTTTCGGATAGAGTCCTGCCAAATGTTAATATTTTCCGCTTGGGCATGGGGGGGACTCCTCAGAGGCAGTAGGGGCGAAGGCTGTTAGCAAGGAGCAGAATTCATCAATATCCACTCGACCCCAATTTCTGGCCATGAAATTGCCAGGCAGAGGGGCGTTATTTAGGCGGACGTTAGGGATAAAGAAGGTAATGAGGTAGTGGTCTGACCATGTACAAAGCAAGACCTGTAGATGTGAGATTTCCAGGTTGGCGATCCAGACCTGGTCTAGGGTATGCCCTTTAACGTGAGTGGCTACCTTTATGTGCTGGATACAATTTATTCCCACTAAAAGTTCAGCAAGTTCAGCCAAACAGGGACTTTCTCGTGTGTCGTTGGGCCAGAAGTTGAAGTCACCAATATTCAAAATTCGAGAGTTGTTGACCAACACCTCAGCAATCATATTACCCAATGTGGGCATATGGTGAGGGGGGTCTATAAAATAGGGCACAGATTACCAGAGAATGATGGGACTCAAATTTTAGTATAAATGTATCAACTGTGGGGATACCTAAAGAAACTAATGATGTAAATTTGTGTTTTTGATAGATTACGGCCCGACCGCTCCTCCTGCTTTGCCCGCAGGTCGATCGGCCTGAAGGATGTAATAATTGCCTGGGAGTCCCGCGAGGATATCAGGGGCAGAATCAGCTGTCAGCCGTTTCAGAGAGTAGGAGGATGTCTGATTTATCAGCATCCAGAAGATAAAAAATCTCAAGTTGGTGTTTCACCATTGAGCGTATGTTCAAATAACACACTGAAAGTCCCTCTGGCGACTGATATGTAGGGGTAGTTGGTGGTGGCTGGCTTTTAACATTGGTAATAGGCTCATGGCCAGTGGCTTTGAGTGGGTTTTAGAGAGCGGGGTTCCCATGGGATAGAAGTCCTAGTATATGTAGATTAGCCTTTTGTACGAGGGCAAGTCCCCTGTATTGATTTGAGATCTGATGCAGAGTAGGTTAAAAAACGGGCATAATGTATGGCCCCTGGTCCCAGTCGGGCGTGGACAGGCGCAGATGGGCTTGCCTTTGGCATGCCTTTGGCGCGCCTCCGGCGTGCCCACTGTGCGGGAGAAATGGCATCTGGTTAAATAGAAAAACCAAGACACCACAGTAGAAAGAGCCAGGGAGCCCTCAGTAGCAAGAGGCGCAAAATATAGGTGCCGCAAAGCAAAACAAAAACTCTGAATATTCCAGCCTTGTACAGTTCCTCGGATCACCACCCACAACAGGGGGAATGGTCAGAGCAATGAGACACAGAGAATTGGAGGCTACTAAGGGGAGTCATCCAGGGCCTGACACAGCACTCCAGTGTCCAAGACTGGCATTAAGCTGCCAAAAGGGGATCTATGTAAAAGCACCCACCCCCACGATCCATTCAAGGGCGTGCTAACAAGATGGTGTCCAATGGGGCTAATAGGTAATATTGTTACCTTCCTAACCCCGAGCGTCCTTCCTGTGTATATCAGGACCCCAAACGGACTTCAGTTTTCTGTGGGCAAGCATCAAGGACAGATTTAAGAACCTATCATTAGCTTTCCCAGCTGCCGATCATTCATGGAGGCCTAGCAAGCACAGTTGGGGACCCAGAGGAAATTCTCTATCCATGACCCCTTGAACCACGTGGAGCACTGTCATCCAGTAGGACAATAAGAGCGGGCAAGACCAGACCATATGGAACAAAAGGGGATGGTGCACCACGCAACAAAGTCCGAGGAGCTTCCAATTTTGCCAAAAGTAAGTCCTTTATTCTTTTTCAATATTAAAAGAAAAGCCTCAGCCAACGCGTTTCGTTCCAATGAAACTTCGTCAGGGCTCGATAATCTCTTGTGGTTTCAAAAACGAGGTCAAAGATAGGATAATCCAAGTGTTTTCAATTCACGTTCTCATCAAAGTCCTTTTATACAAAGGAGACGAAAGGATGGTTCTCAAACTGTAAGTCACGCTCTGATGGTCCAGAGTTCTTGCTCATGTACCTTTAGTACAGTCTTTAAAGGGCCTGAACTGGCAATCTTGATCCTCCAAAATCAGAGGAGTTCCCGGAGGCCCATAGTCTTGGCACATATACCTCAAAACGAAAATGGGGCATAAATCACCCCCATTATAGAGTAACCAAACGGCCCATCCGTCTACATTCGTATTCCCTTAGTCTCGGTCAGACCGCAACAATCTCTGTGGGCTTGAAAAAAAAACGGGGGCATTCCGCAGTCGTCGCCGGGAACATCGGGTGTATGCGTCAGGGAGTCAAATAGGCTCGATGAAGGTAAAATAATGGAATGAGTTTGAAATGGGCATTTCAGATATTTTAGCACTAGATGCTAGTACCTTCCTCCAAGAGGAGTCAGGGATAGGCGTTCCCAGCTCCTCCTAACGTAACCAACCAATCAATCAATCAATCAATCAGTCAACTGTAAAGCGCACTACATACCTGCAAGGGTCTCAAGGCACTGGGGGGGTAGGTCAGCAGGTCTTGGGTCTGTCGTAGGCTCAGTGGGAGGGTGTTCCATGTCTTAACGCGAAGGTGGGAGAAGGATCTCCAGTCTGTGGTTGTTCTTCGGATGCGAGGGATGCTGGCGAGTGAGAGGTCGGCGAAGTGTAGCTGGCGGTTCGGGATGTAGAAGGAGAGCCGTCTGTTGAGGTAGGCTGGGCTGGTCTTGTGGAGTGCTTTGTGTGCGTGGATGAGGAGCTTGAAGGATATACTCTTGTTGACGGGGAGCCAGTGCAGATTTCTCAGGTGGGGGTTGATGTGACTGTGTCGTGGTACATCAAGGATCAGTCGTGCCGAGGCGTTGTGGATGCGTTGTAGTCGTTTGATGAGCTTGGTTGGGGCTCTCGCGTAGAGGGCGTTTCCGTAATCGAGTCTGCTGCTGACGAGGGCCTGGGTGACTGTCTTTATTGTATCTGTCGGGATCCATCTATAGATCTTGCGGAGCATGGGGAGGGTGTTGAAGCAGGAGGAGGAGACGGCGTTGACTTTCTTGGCCATTGAGAGCGTTGAGTCGAGGATGATTCCCAGGTTGCGTGCATGGTCGGTGGGGGTTCGGGCTGCCCCCAGTTCCGTTGGCCACTAGGAGTCGTCCCAGGCTGATAGGTTGGAGCCGAGGATGAGAACCTCGGTCTTGTCCCAGTTCAGCTTCAGACGGCTGATCTCCATCCAGTCGGCGATGGCCTTCATTCCTTCGTGGAGGTTGGCTTTGGTGTGATGGGGTCCTTGGTGAGGGAGAGGATCAGTTGAGTGTCATCGGCATAGGAGATTATGTTGAGGTCGTGCTGTCGGGCGACATGTGCGAGCGATGAGGGCGGTCTTGGTGCTGTGGTTGTCATGGAACCCTGACTGGGAAGGGTCCAGGATTCTGTTCTCTTCGAGGTATCAGGTTAGCTGTCTGTTGACAAATTTCTCAATGACCTTGGCCAGGAAGGGGAGCAAAGAGATGGGCCGGAAGTTCTTGAGGTCTCTTGGGTCTGCCTTGGGTTTTCTGAGTAGGGTGTTGATCTCAGCGTGTTTTCAGCTCTCTGGGAAGGTCGTGGTCTTGAGGGAGAGATTGATGACGTTGCCCAGGTGGGGTGCGATGGAGCTGCTCGCTTTATTGAAGACGTGGTGTGGGAATGGGTCGGAAGGAGAGCCGGAGTGGATTGTGCTCATGGTCTTGATGGTGTCATCGACGCTCATGCTGGTCCAGGTTAGCAAGGGGACGTGGTTGATGGTGTGTGGAGGGCCTGTTGTGTTGCTGTCTGTTGGGGCTGTCTGGGTGTTGAAGCTGTTGTGGATGTCTGCTATCTTGTGGTGTAAGAAGGTGGTACGGGAGTCGCACAGGGCTTACAACGGCGGGATGTCGTTGGTGTTGGAGCTGGGGTTGGAGAGTTCCTTCACGATGTGGAAGAGCTCCTTGCTGTCGTATTCGTTGTTGTTGAGGCAGTCTTTGAAGGAGGTCTTCTTGGCAGTCCTGATGAGGTGGTGGTGGTTGCGGACGGCGTCCTTGTGTGCTGCTTGGCTGTCCGGAGTTTGTTCACTGTGACATTTCTTATCTAGTTCCGGCAGGCTTGCTTGGAGGCTAGGAGTTCTGGAGTGAACCAGCTGGCCATCTTGCTGGTGTCTCTGTGGGGGGGTTTCTTCAGCGGGCGAGGGTGTTGGCGCAGTCCTCCATCCAGCGTCTAAGGTTGTGGGCAGCGTCATCAGTGTTGGAGGGTTCGGTGGGTGGGCTGAGAGCAAGGTTTGCATGTAATTGGTCTTCTGTGATTTTGCTCCAGCGGCAGAGGGGGATCTGTTGGGTGCGGTGGTGTGTGGTGGGTTTCTGGAAGGTGAAGTGGATGCAGTGGTGGTCGGCCCAGAGGAGTTAGGTGGTGTGGCTGACGGGGACATGCGGGCTTGAGGAGAAGACGGGGTCGAGCGTGTGGCCGGCGAAGTGGGTGGGCCTTGTGGCGAGTTGTCTCAGTCCCAGGTTGGCGAGGTTATCGATCAGGGTTGTGGAGTTGTTGTCGTTGTTGTTCTCAAGGTGAAAGTTCAGATCTCCGAGGAGGATGTAGTCGGTGGAGGTCAGGTTGTGCGTGCTGATGAAGTCGGCGATGGAGTCGCTGAACTGGGGCTGAGTCCGGGAGGTCGGTAGACGAGGGTGCCTCTGAGGGTGGAGTTGGGGTCTGTGTGGATCTGGAAATGCATGTGTTCGGTGGTGCTGAGCGCGTCGAGACCCTGATGCTGTTCTTGTGGACGATGGCCATTCCTCCTCCGACTCCGTTAGTGCGGTCTCTGCGGGTGATCTTGTAGCCGTCTGTGATGGCTATGGTGATGTCGGGTGCGGAGGAGTTATTCAACCAGGTCTCTGTCAGGAAGGCGACATCCGGGGAGGTTGTGTTGAGCATGTCCCAGAGCTCGACGGCGTGTTTGCGTGCGGAGCAGGTGTTCAGCAGTAGGCATTGGAGGTGGTTGAGGTCTTTCTTGGTGGGTGGTTCATCGGCTCTGTGGCTGGTGTAGCTGCAGTTCCGGCAGATGAAGGGGCCGTGTGTGCATTTCGGGGCGGCCTTGAAGCAGTTGTGGGTCCCTCTGGGGTTGAGAGCGTGCAGAGTGCTGGCGTCGTAGTGGCGGCAGTCATCGTGGCGGATGCTGGGCCAGGGGTTCTGGCGCTAGGCGCTGTCCCAGCGCGGACGGGCGCAGACGGGTTTGCCTTAGGCACGCCAGCGGCGCAGCTGCGCAGCGGCCGGCATATATGGGGAGATGGGAGGGAGGAGCAGCTGGGAGGCGGGGGCAGCCAATGGGCAGTCAGGGGGGCGGTGAGAGGCGACGAAGGAAACAGAAGGCAAGAAGGGCACAACAGCGGGAGGACGGCAAACAAATAAAGTAAATGTAGCAATGTAATCATCTTGTAACAGCCAGCCGGCCACTCACCGATATAGATAATGTAGACCAGAAGGCAACAGATCTACACAGCCCAGCCAACACCAACCCAAAGTTCCCCTCATACAATAATTCTGGGGAAGTAAACAGCCACACCAAAGTACTGAACCCTGTTACGCTCACATCACAACGTTAGAACCCTCAAGGGATAAAACACATGACTTGTCCCAGTAGACCTTAAGTCCTGAGTGAACTCTGAATTCCGATAATGCTGCTACCGCCTCAAAGAGGTCGGTGTCCCTCCCCATAAATAATAATAACACATCATCCGTGTACAGAGAGAGGTTAGTTCAATCAGATGCAATACTTGAGCCCTGATAATGTAGGCCCTTGCTCACCATGCAGGTAAAAGGTTCCATGGCCAACGCAAATAATGGTGATGGAGGTAACCCCGCTGAGTACCTCATTCCACTACAAAGACTTCCAAAATCAAAGTACCAGTTTGGATCGTGGCTAGGGGGTCATAAAGAGAAGCTTCATCCACCTGACAAAGGACAAACCCAGGCCCATGCCAAGCAAAGTGGCATATAGGAGCTCCCTGAGAAGCGAGTCAAAGGCCTTCCTAATATCCGCCAAGATGACCAGTGACTCGGGTGAGAGCTTTTCCCAATGATCTAATCCAAGATACAATTGCCTTGTGTTAGGCACCGTGCCATGCGTAGGAATGAAGCCTATCTGATCAGGATGAACTACAGAGCCCATATGTGGAAGCATATGAGTTGCCAATATTGTACTCAAGAGCTTGTAATTTTTGTAACGAGAAGAGAATCACCTTCAAGCTTTTCACCAACGCCCACTTAGCCCTCCAGAACACAGGACCTGCCTACCTGAATCACCGCCTCTCGTTACATGCAACCCAAAGATCCCTCCGCTCAGATCAGCTCTCTCTTGCTACGGTGCAGCGCATCAAGAAGACTAGAACAGAAGGTCGTTCCTTCTCCTTCCTCACGACCGAGGCATGGAATACCCTCCCTCTTCACCTCCAACAGATGCCAACATTCCGCAAGTTCATGAAGGGCCTCAAGACCTGACTCTTCAACGAATCACCATGAACATACGGGAGCTGCGCCCCTTCCCCCCCAGCGCCTTGAGGCCCTTTCAGGTGAGTAGTTGCGCTTAATTGATTAATTGTAATCTGCTGATTGATTGATTGAGTGCAATCTGTGTTGAACATGGATAGGGGGGTGGTAGGAATCAAAAATAAGAGGGTGCTTATCCTTCTTTGGGAGTGACACAACAGTGGCCTTTCACAGCAAGGGCGAAGCTGATCACTTTGTTGGAAATCATTGAAAAGCGCCACTAGTCTAGAAACGAGATCTGACGTGAAGGCACGTAAAATTCTATCAGTAACCTGTCAAAGCCAGGCACCTTACCCCTCATCATTCTTTCAATCACTCCCCGTTACTCTTGCTCGGTAATATCCACACCCAGTTTATCTGTCACCGCCAACTCAAGGGACACTAGAGAAGCATCTGCAATGTAATTCAGCATTTCCTCCACAATACTCGCCACCCAGAGGAGTACAGTTCAGGATAGTGCTGCAGGAACACCTCATTGAACTCCTCCGGTGTGCAAACATCCCGCCTGAGGGACCACACAGCTGAAGTAAAGTGTGATCGCCCGACATCCCTCAAAAGCCATACCAGCTTCCTGCCCGACTTATCTTGTTCTGCATGGGCCCTAGCTGCATATGCTTTGTAATTAAAGTGGTGAAGGTGCTCCACTAGCTCAAACAGCCTTTCCCACTCCTCCAGCAGGCACCCGCTCCCATCCAGAGCCCCTTCCAGCCAACCCAGAAGACCACCTGGCAACGCCTCCTGTCGCTGATTATCTGAGAGAAGCTAAGTGTGAACCCTACTCTACTAGAGATACAATACCCCCGAATCACCACTTTCATAGTCTCCCACTTCATCCCTACCGACAAGGCTGAACCAGCATTATCATTCCAGTACTAGTAGACGTTCTCCCCTAATAAGACTGAAGGCTTGATCATCCAAAAGTGTCAGATCAGAGCACCAAGTAGGCACACTACGCCTAAATGAGTACCACTGAAACATGCCCAGCACGGGAGCATGATCAGAATACGTTTTTGCTAAATACTCCAGCCCTATTACCCTGCCATAGAGTGCCTTACAGGTATAGAGCCTGTCAAGTCGAACCTTAAGATCATGTAGTACAGAGCGGTAGAAGTAGACACGGACCTCAGGGTGTCGCACCCATCAACAATCTAACAAATCCCACTGTCCAGACGACAAACAGACCGCCACTGCCAACCTGCCGGTGGGCGCACCACATATGGGTGGGTGAGACCTCTCCAGGCTCAAATCCTCCACACAGTAAAAGTTGCCCCCCACTACTCTCCAATAGGGGACCATAAGTGTCAGACTACTAAGGAATGATGACTGATTTCCACATTTGGTGTGTAGATATTTAAAAGGTCTAAGTCCATGCAATTCAGACTGCCCAATACTGGTACATATCCTCCCTCAGGGTCTGTAGTCAACCTGTGCAAGAGGAAAGTGTCCCCAGGCCTGATCCAAATAAGAGTGCCCCGCAAAAAGGCAGAGTAACAAGTAGCATAGAGTTGACCCGCAGGCGTCCCCAAAGGGTGCAGCCCTCAGCCTTCGTATGGTGGGTCTCCTGCAGAAATGCAACATGCAACCCCAATGTAGGACACCATATTATAACTCTTAGAGGGGGAAGAGAGGCCCCGCACATTCCACGTAAGCAACTTATTTTGTGTAGCCATAGTTAGCATGCCAGGAGGAAGAAGGAACACCCAGCGATCCCACCAGCAGTTGTACCTTCCAAAACCAGGAGGGCCCTGCTGTACCAAACACATAGTGCCATAGCCGTATACGTACCACCCCTGTAAACAAGCAAGTACACAACAAAACACAAAGCAGTGCCCCAACAGTTCTTCAACCACCCCCCAAGAACTGAGACATACAATCATACTGTTTAAACAACACAACACACAGGCTCCAGCTAGGATCCAACTAAAAGCCAAAAGGCCAACTAAATCCATAATAGAAGATTACATGTGGGGATGGACGAAAGGAGCCACCAAGAAGAGGAGTAGAACTAACCTTCAAGGACGACAACATTTCAATAGGATGTGACCCGAAAGCCCCCCCCCCAGGCCTGGATCTCCCTCAATTAGGAGTAAAGAAATCAAACATTAATAGACAGCCATATAACCAATCGGCTTCATAAACACTGTAGATAAACAAGGCACAGCACCCAAGAAAAGCCCAGAGGAGCACTTCAAACCAACTCGACCACAGACCAAGGAGTCAACCTGGCAGAATGCCTTTGAGGCCAGGAGTAGTGGAATCTTTTGAAACAGAAGCAGAGGAATGGCACTCTGGAGACAGGATTCACAAGGAGTTCCCACCAGTTCCCAGAGTGACAGCAATCTCAGCTGCCCTCGACTGTTCTAGTGCCACCTGTATTTTAGAATGATGTGTCACCCTCGCCACCGAGAACGTTGGTACTTGGGGCACAAAGAGTGGTTTGGCCCAGACGTCTTAGGTTGCACCGTGCTGTTGATGTAGAGATCGATCCAGTCTCATGCTGCAGATGGATCCGTGAAGAAATGCACAGGCGAGCGACGGAAGAGCAAGGAATAAAGCAGACCCATGTTGTACAGCTTCTTCTCCATCACCATGAATGACGCATTCTGTGTTTGAACCTGGAGAGTAAAGTCAGGGTACAGAGAAACCTTGGCATTGTCCACCTCAAATGTGATGTGTGCACAGGCCTGATGCAGGAGGGGGATCCCAGTCCCTGAAATGTAGAAGGCGGGCCGCCACAGTATGCAGTGGGGCCCCAGGACAATGTTCCTGTGCCGGCACCTTGGGCACACGCTCTAAAGCAGAGAATTTGGAGAGACCCTTGGGGGTCACAGCCTCCTGGAACCAGATCTCAAAGAAAGTCATCAGTGAGTCTCTCTCAGCATGCTTGGGTAGCCCCACAATGCGGATGTTATTACACCTGGCATGCCCTTCCTGGTCATCTGGGCGAGCAGCTAGGTGATGAGTCGGTACCTCAAGAGCTTAGATGCGATGATCCGCTGACTGGACGACTGGTGCCAGGGTCTGCGCCATGGCCTCCAGGGCAGTGACCCTCTTTGAGATCTTCCGCTAATCCTCTCAGATAAGACCCAGCTCAATGGAAAGGGAGTCAAGTTTGCCCCGTAACCATTCCTAGGAAACGTCAAAGTCAGCTAGAAGCTTATCAAACTTGTTGTCCATGTACACTATGTCTCTGCCGCCAGAGCTCTGCTTGATCCCCTGCAGGGGGTGCTTGAAGCTGCATTGTCCTTAGAGCACTGGGTGTGCCCCATAATGGCACTAGGACAGAGAAGGGCCCCTAAGAGAATATCAGAATCAAAGCCAGGAGAAAGGCCACCAACTCCCCCTGTGGCAAAAAAGGGAGGCAAATCAACTGGAGATGGAGGACAGGCCCCAAGTGGGTTGCCCGAGACCCGAAGCCAAGATTATCAGGATACAGGGACTGTGGCAAGGTAGTGTAGGAAACGTCCTGCAAGAGTACATGACAACCCCCCGTTTAGCCAGTCACAACAACAACAGAGAGGGAATTCCTCCTGACCCCCTGAGATGCTCCCCACTAAAGTCTCTATAGCGAGCATCATACCCACCACAAAAGGGCAGCGTCAAGGGCCTGACATCCCAAATCCATCTCACTTCAGTGGCCAAAGAGGAAGGGGGCCAGCAACAAAACTCTGGGATCCAGAGGCTCTTCGGACAGCAAAGTGGGGGACCTATTAGTTCGGAGACCCCCAACCTGCAAATGCAATGAAAGGGCACCAGTCGCGCAAAAACCACCATAGTAGTAGCAGGTGTACTCCAGAGCGGCCTCTGTCAACTGGGCAGGGCCGCAAGCTCAATCTTGCGCTGTAATCAAGCACAGATGACCGCAAGGGCTGATCTCCACAGGCTCAAACTTGAGGTCACAGGGGGCCCTCAGGTCCATGGGCCCCCTCAAATAAATGTCAGATGGGGAGCCCGCCCCATAAGTTTCACTGCCAGGGCCGAGGGCATGGCTGAAGTGACCTCTGCGAACAAAGTGGGGCTGCTGTCTTGTACTGGGCATCGGTGCCAGAGTTAAGAGAGTGTGGCGGGCCCCACCCCTCGGTCTAGCACTCTCAAACAATTTCTGGCACTCGCCCGGGGTCCCGGTTGTTCTAAGGAGCCTCCCCTGTGGAAGCAGGGAGTCAACAGCCGCTATACGAGGCTGGGGAAATCATGGGCAGCGAGAAGCTCTGCCGTCTGCATCCTTAAAGCATGGTGGTAAGCTTGGCCCTCCCGAGTTATGCCACATTTTGACAGTGACACCATTTTATTACGAATGTGTGCTGTATTGTTCATCTTGCTCCTGCTCATTAACTCTCTCAATCAATGTCTCCCTGCGTGTCTTCTCTCCTCACAGTTTTTGCAGTGCAAAGGACAATGTGACTCAATAGGTTATTTTCCTTAAAGAGCATGTATTGTGATAGAAACTTTTCATTGTGTACCCAAAGTTCATTCTGAAGGGCAATTCCGCTGGAAGTTCTCTGGACTGCTGTTGCTTTGGAGGTTAATGGAAGATTTCCCATATTCTAGAGATGGGTTATTGTTCAAATAATGTTCGTGACAATCATGATTCTGATTTGTCTAATATGTGTTATCACTAATCATGCCATGCTGAGTTTGCAGTTTTGCTTATGTGTAAATGTGTATAAAAAACACCTGGTTTGTGGGGGTGAGCCAGAGACTTTTCATGGTCTACTACATATGCTGTTCGTTTCTTTTGTGTCTCTGACAGTTACAATTTAGGGACTTTATTCATTTATTGAGAAGTTTCTCAATGATTTTTACTGCTTATTGAAAATTGAGAAATTCTAATTGCTGACTATGCCTCTGCATCTGAGCCTTCATGGCAAATACATTTTGTAATTTTTCCTGCATCGCTCACATTGAGGTTTTGTAATAAAACACTTTAATTGTTCATTTTTTTCATTGGACTATAACTCGGTTATTAATTGGATTAGTATTTATTAAATGTCTCTGCTATTTAACGTACCTCTTCCCTCCGTTGTAGGCTTTCCCCCTGTCAGTTGCTTTGCAGTTTTCTGCTTTCATTTCTGGGACGCCCTTTTTCTGGGGCAGCTATGCGCTTTATAAAAATGAATAACATAACATAACATTACATTTATTGGTCCTGATGTTACAAAGAGCAGTGACTTTTATTGCTAGATTAGTGGTGTCGGAGCTGGGTCGCCAAAGGTAAAATTTGGGAAGATCAAAATATTGGGGTACAGTAAAACATTGGGATTCGGCTCCCACAACACAATTATCATTTTTCACAGTAACAGGGGGCACATTTAAGCATCTGGGACATTAATACTTAGGCAAGTTGGGTACTTATGTGGATGTAGAACTACAAGCTCATCACACCGATATTCAATGTAGAGTAGTGTTTGGTGATCATTAGTTAGGACAACAGGTTAGCTGTTTATGTTCTATTGTGCTGGCCAGATGCTTGTTTGAACAGAGAAGCGTTTAGTTACTTCTTGGTGAATTTTATAGTTAATTTAAGATCTCAGGGCCCTTATTTATGAGGCCTTGCGTCAGTTTTGCGCCGCCGGTGCGCCACTTTTTGTGACGCACCAGCGGCGTACAAAATGCGCCTTGTTGCGCCATATTTAAAAAGTGACGCATCTAGGTAGATGCATCACTTTTTAAACCCCTGCGCCACATTATACCTGCGTCAGGTATAATGTATGCAGAGGGGGCGTTCCCCCACAAAAAGCCTCGTAATAGTGACGCAGTGAAATCTATGAGATTTCACTGCGTCACTTTTAGGATGCTGTTGGGTCAAAATCTTGCGCCTGCCTCACAGCAGGCGTAAGACTGACGCAAGCCCTTTCATGTGGGGCTTTCCCCATGTGAAGGGACGCATTGCTGGAGTTGCGTCACTTTTGTGACACACTCCAGCAATGCGTCACTTTTGCGCTTACAGATGCGTCAGAAATACTGACGTATCTGTAAGTCCTTGCGACATGATGCGTCATACATTAAATATGACGCATCATTGGTGTCGCAAGGAGTGCGCAGTGAAAAGTGACGCATCGCTGTTTTCATGCAGCGATGCGTCACTTTTCATAAATAAGGGCCCAGGTTTGCATCTAGAGCTTTCCATAACATCGAGACGATTTGCTTGTAGGGATCAGTCCCATTTCTGTCTTTTAATCCTAATGACTATTGTTTGGTTAGCTCTGGTCAATTGAGATTATTGACTGAGACCTACAGAGGAGCATATGTTTTCAGGTTCTTGGGCCTCTACACTCAGTATATCTTGCCTGGTTCGGATCTCCCTTGTGAGCCAGTACAGCAACGTCTGGAGGGTGAATCTTGAAATGGATGAACTATTTGCACCTGCTGTAATCTGTAATAGATTTGTTTATGTCTGGCACAGTTTATATAATAGTTTGCCATGGTTAATTCAGAGAGAAAGAGTGTGCATGTGTAAATGTAAATGTAGTATACTTGTAAAGCACATAGCTGCCCCAGCAACGGGGCGTCCCAGCGCTGTATAACGCTGTGGAACCCTTCCTGGCTCTCCCTGTGAGATGCCCCTCCTGGGCACCCCCAAGGTGAAGCCAGGCATCCCAGTGTTGTTGGGGCGATTAAGCAAGCTATTGCCCAGAGTTGCAGCATGGGACCCATGATTAGAGTAGGCGCCGAGGCGAGAATTATCAAGTCCGCGGACATTGAGCCCAAGACCCTGCCGCATCGGGACTTGAACCCTGGTCCCGGGCCTGATCTCTGCTTCAGAGTCTGCCGCTCTAACCAGTGAGCCACACTTCTCTAACCAGTGTGTCTCTTTCTCTCAGAGGGGTGGGAGATTGATCGTAGGTGCATAATAACTTTTTCACTTGCTTCATTGTTTTGGCATTGGTATGGTGGATAAACAAAAGAATGTAAGCAGTGCTTAATTTGTAAAAGAGTAAGTGTTAGTGCCTAAAGTTTAGCTCAGAAATTCCCAGCTGGCGCTATCGAAGTTTAGGGTTCTGAATACCATGGTTGCATAGTCTTGATTCCACTGTGTGCCTCTTTAATCTACCACAAGACACTCCGAGCCCCATCTCACTCCTTCAGGTTCTTTTTCTTCCCTGTTTTCCATTCTCTCTCTGTTTCAGTCTTTCTCTTTTTCCTTCTTTCCCCCATTGTGGTTTTCTATCTCTTGTCCTGGATCAAAACCTGTTGAGAAAACACAAGTGCTGATCTGCAAAAATGAGTGCCAATGGGCCCCACCTGCACCTACCAGCTCACATTAAGAACTGGTTATGAGTCAAAAATCACTTTGAGGTTCCTTTCTTTATTGGCGAGTCTTGGTGACAGCAAAAGGGGCAAGGGCTTTTGAAAAGTTGTTTGTAGAGTTCCCAATTAGCAAGGTAAGGTTTCTTTCTTGAGGTATTTGAGATGGTCAGCATATACTATGATTTTGGAGATGTTTTGGTAATTTGGTATTTTGCTAATTAATACAATACATTTATATTATTAATTAACATTAATTGATGACACCAGTGCCGTAAAGCATTGCAGTACCAGCACCCAAACATTCCTAATACCTAGGAAGCATTACTAATACTTACAGGGCATTGCAGTAACCACATCCAGAAATGAGTAATACCTGCAGGGCATAGCAATAATCCCACTCGGGCATTCCTAATAGCTGCAAGCATTACTGCAAGCATGTTCCTAATCCACACTGACCATTGCACAACCCAACATTCCTGCCGCCCTAAAGGCATTAATGCGGGAACCACATCAAGAAATTCCTAATGCATGCAGAGCATTACAGTAACCGCGTCCAGACATTCTAAGCATTACGGAACCACACTCGGGCATATTTACAAAGAGTTAACCTCACCAGAATGACACTGTTTACGACGTTATGGAGGCATTAACTCCTTAGCCTTATTTACAAGGCGGTGTTAAGCCACTTAACGTGGCTTAATGCAGCCTTGTAAATAATACCCCTATTCATGCAGCACTTAGCGTGAAAGGGGCCTGCAATGGATCTTGTACTGGGCATGCCACCACAACACCCATTGCTTTTTGACGCTGCCCCATATTTACCAGGTATGGGGCAGTGCCAAAAATACTGCCAGGGAATACTTGGTCTTAAGAAGGCGATACGAGGAGAAATGTTTTATTGCTCCTCGTATTTTGCTCTTTCCACGTGTGCTGCATTCTGCAGGATTCATAGATAGGGCAAATCGCCTGAAAAGAATGTTTATGTACAGGAAGGTGTCTCTTCCTGCACATAAACAATTGCCCCTGCAGCGCAGGCACCCTAGTAAAACGGCGCATTTTCTTGTGAATACGACCCTTAGACAATTCCAAAACCTGTAAAGGGTTGTATTAACCATACTCAGATATTCCTAATATCTGCTGAACATTTCAGTACCCACACTAGGCAATCCTAAAACCTGCAGGCTATTGCAGTACCCACAGCCAAACATTCTTAATACCTGCAGGGCAATATAATCCCAGCCTTGCATTAAAAAATCACACCTCTCCATAACAAATCCACCTTGACCATTGCAAGAGTTATATCCGTGAGAAGCTGGCCTTGTATATGATGTCCCCTAATGTAAGTGGGCACCTTGCACCAGTCCAGACAACCCTTATGGTGATTTAAGAGATCTTAGACAACCTTAGAAAGCTCTCTAGGTGGTAGTTTTGGAGAGCAGCCTTCAGGCTTAGTCCAGAAGGAGTGTAAAGCAGCTTGTTTTACCAGAATGCAATCTTATAGTATAGATTAAGTAAAAAGAACCTCACCAAGTATTTATAAAAAGATGTATTTATTATATAATACTCTCTAGTATGTTCCAATATCGCCAACAGGAGATAAGCACAATGCACACGCTACTTTAGTAAAGAAACACAGTAAATAGCAAGAAATACAGTGGCCGGGGGTGGGAACCAAACCATATACTAAGAAATTGGTATAAGAACCACTACTCGAGTCAAGACAGTGTCGAGAGGACGTAGAAGTGCTGGGACCCCAAGGAACCACCCAAGGTAAGTAGATAGGGACCCCAAGGAGAGCGGGTGCAGTGTGGAAACACGACCGCATGCTCCGTACAACTCTATGTGCAAGTCGCGGTTAAATTTTTTAAAATTAAGCACCCTTCCCAGTGGACCCCGAAGAAACCCCGTAGAAGACAGAAGGTTGGAGAGGCACCCCACCCATGGATACCCTAGTACCCACGTTGCCTAAACCAGGGAAACCGGGTGCATATGTGTGAGGTGGTATCGGAAACCGCCGTCAAACCCAATGGAGGACTTCAGGAAAGTGCCGGTGCTGGAAGAGGAGAAAGTGTCAGTGGGAATCCAAATTTGGATTCTTGAGGAGTAGTACCTGAAAGCAGAGGGGACAGAGTCAATGCCACTCAGGAGTGACCAGGAGACTTGAAAGACAAATGCCCTCTGATATCGGGTGCTTCAGGGAGGATGACAATGACTCTGCAGCTGTGAGGACCAGGCGACGCTGAGGATGACCAGGAGTCATGCACGAACTGTCCCATGAAGGATGTTGAGTGCTGAGGGGTAGGTGTCTGGCGGGAGCACCAACAGGCCTTGGCAAAGGCAAGCCATGCACTAATCAAAGAAGGAGCAACGGGAGGACCAGCAAGGCAGGGGAGTCACTGCAGGGCCCGAGCAATCAAGGGAGCCGAAAAGAAACAAGTGTGACTCTCAAGTGGACCCACAAGCCGGAGGCACTGGAGTCGCCAGAGGACCTCAAGCAGCTCACCAAAAGATGCAGGCTATGATGCACACGATGTGGTGTGGCCGAAGATTCTGGTCACAGGAGATACTCGAGGTGGGGACTATTTGGAGCCCGAAGATCTTTTTGCAAAGAAGCCAACAAGCCTTTGCAACTGTAAGTTGGACGCAGTACACAGGGGTTCGTTATTGCAACCCCCACAAGGGATACTGGCCTCGAACTAGGTTAAAGGTTAGAGCAGGCATCGGGAGCTGTGGAAAATCACCACCTGTGTTGCAGAGCCAACGGAGTCCGGAGGAGCTCAGGATCTGCAGACCGGTCAACCTAGTTGTAGTGCCTGCAAACGCAGGGGAGTGACTCCTTTACTCCAAGGGAGATTACTTCAGGTGTCTTTGATGCTTCACAGGTCTTGCAAGGTTCCTGCATGATGCACAGACCATGCAGCAGACTGGAAGGGAGATGAAGTCAGGCCCAAACGAAGTCCAGCGAAGTCTAGAGTGCCCAGACGGTAGGAGTGCAGTGGTGTCTGATCTGAATCTTATCCCACAATGAATCTAGGGACCTACACCCAGGAAAGCCCTTAAGTCCCCTAGGGAAAGGGCTGGAAAGATGCGGGTGACCCTCCCGGGGGAGGTAACTCCTATGTCCTTTGTCCAGTTTCATTCCAGAGCAAGCGCCAACGGCTCCCAGAACTGGTTTGAACTGGACTATGCATGGAGACACCAAGTGTGCCCCTCATGTAGAATTTCTGGTGCTGGCAAGTGCACCTACCTGGTTCCAATACACTAAATCCTGTCTGGGAGGAGGCAACACCTCTGTGTGACAGGATGCCTATTGTTCCACTTTCCTCTGCTCAAGCTTGGCTCAGCAGCAGGAGAGCAAAAATGTGTCTCTGGTCGGCAGCAACCATTTTGTGCTGTCCGGGTCTGGAAGACTGGGAACACTGAAAGCCTAACTGAGGGCTCTTCCAGTTCTTGGAATCATACCTCCAACACTGTTTACGGTGTGGGGGTATGATTCCAATATGCAGAGGATAATTTTTTGAAAATCAATATTTCCAAAAGCAAATTCTTAATCTTCCGCAAGAAAGCCCATAGAATAAAGAAAGGGTATAAGTGGTTGTTAGGGCATGAAGAACTAGAATTGGTCGACTCATATTTGTTTCTGGGAAAGGTTTTTGCAAAAAACGTGTGAGACTCAGGACATATTAAATTATGTGTTGGTAAGGCTGCCTCCCAGGCTGGAGCTCTGAATAGATTTTATTAAATTTGTGGGAGACATCATTTTAATCATGTCCTGTCAGTATTTAAGGTTAAATTGCGCCCTCATTAACTTATGCTGCAGAAGTATTGGATACAAGTTACTGGCTTGCCTTTGACAAGGCTGAAGGCCGGTTCTTCCACCAAATTGGTAATCTAAATTCTCTGGCCGCCCCACATGTTTTACACTTGGAATTTGGTTTAGTCTCTTCTTTTATTTTAGCTCTGTCAGCGGTCCTGAAGTGGGGGAATGCTCTCCTTTGGGGAGATGAGGGCTCCCTTAGGTTGGCCCTGAGAGTGGAAATCTTTGACAAGCTAAAGGATCAATCAGCATTTTTTAGATCATTTTCTTACGCAAATGACTAATTTGGGCTCGGCTTAAATAGTAATTTATCTATGCCAAAGTCTGCATTGAAGCTATTCATAGAGAAGTCTGCAAGCTCGGTCACTATGGCAAGAGATATTGCTCTAAGTTCCAAAATGAGTTGGTTTGCGGTAGTGCCTTGGGGAAAAAGCCACAACCTTATTTAATCTGGAATCATCCACATGGGACTAAAAGACTGATGCTTCTTTTGAGAATTAATCTGTTGCCCTTAAGAGATGGTACTGGCATATGGGATAAAATCCTGAGAGAGGAGAGAATTTGTGAATTGTGTTATACTCAAATCCAAGATCTTAATCATGTTCTATTTGTGTGTCCGGAATTACAAAGGGCGAGGCGTTTGTTTTTAAGACCATCATTTATTAAATTTAATATTTACTCGGCCCAGGAGGCCAGAATGTTTTTTTTATCCCTACCAAATGAAATGGTCTGTTATAGGATATTCTAACTTTTAAAAACATTTCTTTCTATTTATTAGGAAATACTTAAAATCTTGCTATTAGGTTGTATTGTCTAATGGTTGGATATCGATGAAGTTTGTACTGTATAAAAAGCATATTCACTACTCTTTTACACTTTTTAATCTATTGTAATATTTTAGGAAAAAAGGGAAATATTCTTTTTCCCATATTCAAAATTGTCTCTTTAACTGTAATGATGTATTTTGTGGATCTCCGTAGGAGTTCCTTAACAAATAAAACTTTTTGACTTGACTTGACCCGCAAAAAGAGGCTCATCTTATCAAGGGTCTGAAAAAATCTATTGTTTCACCTCAGTACTGATGGACCTATGTTGGGTACCCCTTGAGGCCCAATTCATCTTCAGACCAGCTGCATAACCTAAAAGGCCATCAGTACCAATACCCCAACTTAGCTGGTCTAGAAATTAACCCTTTCTGGCAAAGAGTGTCACACTAGCAGCCAGACCTTTGCCAGGCTACCGACCAAAATTTGCAAGAAGAAAAAAAAAGACATTCCTTCTGTGTCTTTGCACCTAAGATCCAGAACAGCATCCTCGTTGACATCAGAACTGCTCCAAGCCTCTGAAGACACATCAATGTAAGGGGCATTACCCATAACACACTACAAATGCAGGCTACCTACCTTAGGCCCTTATATGATGCATCACATAACGGAGTAGATTTTCAAACATTTTGTGCTGGGTTAGCGTCACAAAAGTGATGCTAACCAGCACAAAATGTTTTTTTTCTAGTTTTCTTTCCAGCCCACAGCTTGTTTTGCACCCGAAAGTACCCTAACAGTAATGCAAAGCAGCGCTAAGCACTGCTTTGTGTTACTTAGCGCCAAGGGGCTGTTACATGGGTGGTACATGGGCGTTCCCATGCATATATAGGGGGGGAGTAGAGAGCCATATCACTTAGATATGGCGCTCTCCTGATCATTCCCTGTCATGCAATGCAGCGTTCCGTAACTTTTTACAAAATTGGGGCTTCGTGCTTTAGCTCCAAATCAGCACTTCATTGCTTCCCGGCTACATTTGTGCTTTACAAGTAAGAGTACATAGTCAATTACCATAATCCTGCCTGAACTTTCCAAATAGCTAAAAGCATTCTAGTAATCACGTCCAAGCGTTCATAAAAGCCTGCAAAGTGTTTTAGTAATTACATTCAGACATTCCTAGTCCTGCAGAGCATTGTAGTAGAAAGTAGGGATACCATTCCTCGTCATGCGTGTCCCCAAAAGTGACAGGTCAGTGTGTGTCCCCAAAAGTGACAGGTTTGTGATTGTCACCAAATGTGACAGGTCTGTGATTGTCACCAAATGTGACAGGTCTGTGATTGTCACCAAATGTGACAGGTCGAGGTCCCTAAAAGTGACATGCCTGTGTGTGTGTGTGTGTCCTTAAAACTGACAGAGTGTTCCTGTCCTTAAAAGTGACATGTTGTTCCTGTCCTTAAAAGTGACACGTGCCATGCCCCCATAGATGTGTCCTTAAAAAAAGTGACGGGTCTCAACCCTCTATGATGACTGTAGGTGTCCATTTGTCCCAAGGGGGCGGTCTTCCAAAGGGCGGGGTTTGTTTTGGAGCCATCAGCGAACCAGAGGCCTATGACGTTTGTATGCCATTGTTATGGTGTAGAGGTGTACGCCCCTTTTAGGGGCTGCTTAGGATACATATACGACTTCCTTAAGAACCTCTTACAGCAAGCAGAAGCCTGAATACGAAAAGGTGCCCGCACCCCACATCAGAATGAAGAGATACAACCCAATCGTGAAAAGGCCAGTGTTGGGTGGCTCCCAACCCACTATCAATAGATATTACCGCAGTTTAACACCCCTGGTAATGGACGAGGATGCTCGACAAGAAACTCCTAGGGATATGGACTGCGACGTTGCTGGCTTTGGCAATGGCATATGTAGGCCTATGGAAGCACGCCGTCTCAAGGATTGCGTATGTCGGATGTCCCCGATTAAGGGCGACAGCAGCGACAGTGAGGGCTCATGTAGCGGCAGCCTGCTTGCTGGTCTCAGTTCAATGGATCTGGAGGAATCTGAAGAAGCTGTAGCACCTCCTAATACACCCGTCTATGAAGACATGGACCTTCAGGAGGATAAGGCTGCTGAGAAGGTCGTTCTGCACCAGCCTGCTACAAGCGTCGAAGATGATGGGGCATCACAGGACATTAGCGACTCTCAAGATTTCAGAGCAGCCGCCGAAGATGATGAAAATGCGAAGGTTAGTAAAAAAAATTTAAAAAGAGAATGTTATGAGCAGGCAATTACATAATGGTTTATTTTATTTCTTCAACTAACGAACTGTCAATATTTTCTTCTTTTTGACCCTAGAGAGCAAACCCAGGCGAATACACCTACTTAATAAACTATGTTAAAAAAGATGTAGCACCTCCTAGCACATCCAACTATGATGACAGGGACCTTCAGGAGGATACGGGTGTTGAGAAGGGTATTCTGCAACAACCTGGTACAAGCGTCGAAGATGATGGGGCATCGCAGGACATTAGTGACTCTCAAGATTTCAGAGCCGCCGCAGAGAGCGGTGAATATGCAGAGGTTAGTAAGAAAATGTTATGCGCGGTCACATACATAGCGTTGTATTTTATTTCTTCAGCTTACGGATTGTAATTCTTTCTTCTTTTGAACCCTAGAGAGAAACCCCAAAAAGGCCTGCGCCAGAATGGCGGTCTACAAAAACGAACAATGTAATTTTCAATTGTCTGTGGTGCTCAAAACAGGCTGAAAGTTCCACATGCCAAAACCGTGATGGCTGCGACAAGTGTGTATGCGACTCTGACATGTGTGAAAAGGAAGATGAAGGCTTGTCCTACTACGCAAGGCAGGAAGTTAAGGCTTTCGCCGCACAGGTGGTCCTAAACTGTGTCCGGCGTGACTATTACAGCCTTTGTAACGGTCATCAAATCAACGATCCGCAGCAGGAGGCTCACGAATGTTTGTGTGAATCATACAGATCAAGAACAATACGCTACATTTGTAGTTTGATAGATCCATACAAGGTGTATAAACTGCTAAGGGTGGTGTATGGGTTGTACGCTGAAAAGAAGCTTGTCCACCCTGATATGTTGAGAATTTTGACGGCGGCAATCACTGAGATCCGATATGCCTACGACCCGAGCTTAAAATTACCGGGTATGCAGGGTATGGGCACCACTTTC
The DNA here is from genome assembly GCF_964263255.1 of Lissotriton vulgaris. NCBI lineage: Eukaryota > Metazoa > Chordata > Amphibia > Caudata > Salamandridae > Lissotriton > Lissotriton vulgaris. The sequence goes on along the minus strand of NC_141685.1, from coordinate 1,329,403,161 downwards.
AACAGAAAAATGATAGAAAAACTCGTAGCAAGGCGTATGTGTAATCTGTATAAAAAAAATAGAAAAATAGGGTCTTTGGCCCCTCGAAAACTGTTTTAAACAGGTGCTTATTTAACATTACATGATAGCGTGTATTTAGAACAAAGTAATAGAATGTTACACCTCAAGGTGACTCTGTGTTAATACGTCCTTACGACACTTACTGTGAAAAATGTAAAGTATACTCTGTTTATGATTTGTTAAATTTTTTCTTTACTTTTTTAATAAAAGGCACTTATGCAAAACATGTGGCATTCATTGTCTGGTGTGTAGCGGATGATAACATGTCGGGGTCCGTGTTAAGAAAACTTTATTATGATACACGGGGAGTTGGCAGCTTGGGAAGCGCCGAAGCTCTATATAGAAGGGCTGTAGATGAAAACGAACCTGTAAGCAGAGATCTGGTGAAGAACTGGTTATCAGGAGAGGAGGCATATTCACTACATAAACCCGCCAGAAGACGTTTTAAGAGACGGCCTACAATCGTTAATGCACAATTAGATTATCAATGGCAGGCGGATATCATCAGCCTTCAAGATTTAGCAAAACATAACAACGGAGCTCACTATATATTAACTGTTATAGATGTGCTGTCCAAGTATGCCTACGCAGAAGCGTTACGCGATAAAACTGGGGCTAGCGTCACAGCCGCTTTTAAAGCCATCTTCGAGAAAGGGCGAATTCCTCAAAAACTACAAACAGATGCCGGTAAAGAATTCTTAAACAACACATTTCAGAAACTATTAAAGCACCACGGCGTTCAACATTTTGTAACACACACAGAGGTAAAAGCAGCGGTTGTAGAGCGGTTTAACAGAACTTTAAAGTCTAAGATGTGGAGGTATTTTACGGCCCAAAACACCTACAGATACGTTGATGTTCTACAGGCCTTTTTAGATGTATATAATGCCAGTTACCACAGGACCATCAAAACAGCACCCGTAGAGGTAACGCATACTAATTCGTTAGCTGTTTGGAGAACTGTGTACGGTCATAATTTCGCTACAAAGGTGAAGAAGCCTATTTTTAAAAAAGGTGATCACGTAAGAATTTCAAAATTGAAAGGGGTCTTTACGAAGGGTTACCAACAGACTTTTAGCGATGAAATATTTATAGTGGAAAGTGTGGAGCTTAAAGAGGGTTTGTATATCTACAGGTTAAAGGACTATGATGGGGAAATGGTGTCTGGGGTATTTTACAAGGAAGAATTACAAAGGATACCCGCCGATCCGCACCGGGTGTACAAGGTGGAAAAGATTCTGAAAAGGAAAGGTAGAGGCGCTAATAGTCAGGCATATGTCAAATGGAGGGGGTGGCCGGAGAAATTTAACAGTTGGGTGCTGGACAGCTCCCTGAAGGGTGTGTGAGCTGAGGAGCGTCTAAAAGCTGATGTTAAGATGGAGACAGCGCCCTTTTATATCACCCTGCCGTCCAACGCTTCTAAAGACATGTTCCCCGACAACCAAATTTCTAATTATACAGTGAAATTGGCTAAGCCTGTGGACCTGAAAGGTGATTGGGAGGTAGCCCTAACTGAGATCCAATACCCTAGAACCTGGAACACATTTACACAGACCGAGGCTAAGTTTTACCTAAAACGTGAGCAGGACCCGATGAGCATGCACGAGAGCATCCCATACGGCTACTACCCCACAGTTTTAAGTGTTGTCGATGCCATCAACAAAGCCATAGGTACCATCGAAACATATCCGAATACCCATCTGTCACTAGATAACGTCAGAAGGAAGGTGTTTCTTAAAACATCGAGTCGCACCACAACGTTTAACTGCACCGGTAAATTAAGCCGTGTTTTAGGAACAGTACAGAATGCTAAAAGTCCGATCGAGCCGGATCACACGTGCCCGGATATTAACGGAGGGTTCTACACACTCTATGTGTATAGCGATATTGTAGAGGCACAGAGGATTGGAGACAGTTACTCGCCCTTGTTAAGATGTGTCCATGTACAGGGCGAAAATAATACGATGGTCAATATTCAATTCAACAAACCTGACTACATAGCAGTTTCTAAAAACCATTTTGACACTATTTCAATTATGATCTTCGATGATCAGTCGCAGCCTGTGTCCTTTAAATATGGGAAAGTTATTGTAAAGCTTCATTTAAGACCGAGACGCGACAGAGGTTATTAAGCAGGCGACATGGTGGTGGTGAAAACATACGGGGACCCTTCAATGTACAGGGACTATTACCGAAACCAGGCCGGCTATGGAGGCCCACCGTACTTTCAAGGGTCACCTGTTATGTATGGGGCTGGTCTAGGAGGTTTCTTCCGCAGTCTTTTTAGAAGAGCTATGCCATTCTTGAGAAAAGGCTATGAAATTGTAAAACCGCATGTTAAGGCGGCGGCTTCGAACATTGCCCAGGATGTTGTTGGCTCTGTTACTTCGGCGGTTGCCGAACGTATGAACAAACAGCCGCAAGAAGGTGCTGGCTTAGTGTACAAGCCGCGCACGAGCGTTAAAAGGAAGCGCCGTGCATCAAGACGCAGAGGCCCGCCGGCCCCCTATAAAAAAAAGAGGAGTTCTTCAAAGCGTGCTCAGAAAAGAAAAACCCCACGGAGGAAGAGAGCTACGAAGAAGAAGAGATCCTCCTCTAAAGTAAATATTTTTTAAAGCGGCACAACCTAAAACATGGCCTTCGTACACTGTGCATCGGGCGAGTGCGCCAAATCCGAGTTAGACTTGTTTACTCTAAAGCCTACACAGACAAGCATCGAAAACAGCTTCTTCATGGAGGTATCGCCTTTAGCCGCTTTGACACCATTGGCCCCTATAGAGTTTTATGTATCAGGGTCCACGGATATGTATCTGGATCTCAACAACACACTACTACACCTTATGTGTAAAATTGTAAAAGCTGATGGTTCCGACATAGCAGCAGACGCTAAAGTGGCTACGATAGCTTATCCCCTCGCAACCCTGTTTAATCAGGTGGACATCACCCTGGGCGACCGGCTCATCACACAGAACGATAACATGTACGCATACAGAGCCTACCTCGAGAGCATTCTAAATTACAGTAGCGACGCCCTCGACACGCAGCTTTCATCGGGGCTCTTCTACAAGGACACATGTGAACATTTTGAAGTCAAGGAGTTGGACGGTGAAAATCAGGGATTTGTAAAAAGAGCAAGTTTTGCATCTGCCAGTCGCCAGTTTGACCTTCTGGGCCGCATACATTCAGACCTATTCTTCCAAGATAAACTGCTCATCAACGGAATCGATCTTAAGATCAAGCTCACGCGTAACAAGGATTCATTCTGTCTCATAAGCGGGGATGCAGAACAGTACAAGTTGGACATACGGTCAGCGAGTCTGTTTGTAAAGAGGGTAAAAGTGTCCCCGAGCGTCAGACTAGCTCACGCCGACGCTTTGCAAATATCAAACGCCAAGTACGCTGTGGAAAGAGTGACTCTGAAGGTATTCAGCATCCCAGCAGGTACACGGCTAACGCAGCAACAGAATTTATTTCTGGGACAACTACCTAAGCTTATCATCATCGGATTTGTGGACAATACAGCTTTTAGCGGCTCCTACGCCGCAAATCCCTTCAATTTTAAGCACTACAACATCAACTACGCAGCTCTGGTCCACGAGGGCACCGTGATTCCTGCAAAACCCTACACACCCAGTTTTATAAGCTCCAACTACATCAGGGAATACCAGGGGCTGGTTTCGATAACAGGGAAACATCTACGGGACTGTGGTGTAGCCGTGACAAGAGAAGGCTATGGGACCGGATACACACTGTTCGCATTCGACCTGACCCCTGACATGGAAGACGGTGATCACTACAACCTGGTCAAAAACGGAAATCTAAAAGCTGAAATACGATTCAGTAATCCGCTACCTACGAATGTGAACATGATTGTATTCTCGGTATTTGACAGCATCATTCAGATCAACCACGCCAGACAGATTTTGTTTGACTATCTTTAAACGTTTGTGAAATGGACACTATGCAGATACGGGACTTCTTAAGCAGGCACAAATACGCTAGGAAATATTTTTTAGGTGTTTTCCCTAGCGATGGGCTGCCTACCGAAATTGGGTCAGAAAGACCATGCACCCTAGTCTTTAACACCGATCCTCATTACAAGGGTGGAACACACTGGGTCGGCATGTTTATAGATAGTGACAAGGTTACGGTGTTTGACAGTACATCTGAGTTCCCCGAACACAGTATCTATACAAAACCCATATTCAAGTTTGTGAAAAAAGCTGCGGCGAGGGTTGAGTATAATAAGCTGCGGGTCCAGGATTCGCTTGCCATCACATGCGGGGAACACTGTATTTATTTTATCAGTAAAATGTCTGAGGGTACATCGTTTAGAAATTTCTTAAATCTATATTCGAGTGACCTTGTTAACAATGACAGCATAGTTGTGAAATATGTCAAAGAAAACACAAGGGTCTCGGTCCGGCCTGTGAAAACCGAATATAGCGTCTGTCAAAATTGTAAGGGCTTGTAACACATGTATGTTTAATGATGAACGTTTAAAATAAAGAATTTTTTTTAAAGCACACATTCAGACTCTGTATTTCTATGCTGTCTCATACACCAGAATTAAAATGTTTTAAAAAGACGAGTGAGAAGGGTTGAAAATTTATAAAAGTGTTTATTACAAACAGTCATGTAGGTTACACATTACATTGACAGTCATTACTAAAGAAATATATGAAGAAAAATCACTGTTATACACGTAGAAGGCCCAGTTATTCAATAAGTCTGTAGAAACATTAAGGATTAATCCACGTGCGGGTCTTGGGCATGTGTCTTTTTCGCCGTGCTGAAGGCCCCATGGGGTTGCTCCAAGAGGGGGATAGTAGGGGCCCATCAGAGGCGGCAGGCGATGGCGGGAGGGGTGTCTTTAAACTTTCAAGCATACGGCGGTGTTCGTTATTACCCACGAGTGTGGAAGGGATGTTGAGTTCAGCGGCCGCTTGTAGAAACTGCTCCCAGCCTCTAGGAGCATTTTGATGCGTTAGGATCTTGGGGTGAGTGAGACCTTTTACCAGATCGTACATGTGTGAACCAACAACAGGCTGTCCCTTGTAAAGAAATTCCCCCCGGTCATTCCACGCTGTTAGGTCTTTAGAAGCGGCTAGTTTACTCATCAACATTTGCGCGGCCCCCCTATGCCTCTGGCTTATATTTTTTAGGAGGTCGTCAACAAAACTAACCGAGGGAGGGGTCTGGGAAGGCTGCGGCGGCGGCTGTTGGGGCGGCGTAGCATGCGCAGACGCTGCTGGCTGTTCAGAGTCCGCGGCATATAAAGTTAACTTGTTTTTTTCGGTATCCCACTGTTTGTAGTAGCTTAGAAAATTTTTAAGGGTGCTGGTGTAAAGGGTAGCTTTGTCGTAGGGGTTTAGATCCGTCCGGTTCAAAATGTCTTTAATTTCAGCATCCAGCCGTAGAGTCTCATTACGGCGTATATCCCAGGCATTGTCAGCAGTAGAGCCCAGTTTCTCCAACTGATGTTTAGGAACCAAATACATCTTTGAGGCATGCTCCATCACAGTCCTGAGAGGAGGCTTGTAATTACGGGTATAGCTATGCCCAACAATGAGCCTATAAAACCCCCAGACTGTTTCACCAGTTTCTTCTTGGTGATGAGTGAGGCCCTTTTATTACTGAGCTTCCTGATAAGATGTCGCTTCTTCTTCAACACTTGTAACTGGCTCTTTGATATAGGGACATTGCCTTTTAGGGTGTTTAGAGCTATTTCTGAAATGGCTGCCACTAAATCGTCAGAAGCTGCGCAGAGGAGGGCCTTTCGCTGTTGGGGACTGGCTGTTACCAACATTTTCAGGAGGGCCAAATTGCGACGTAGGCGTTCAGACATGGTCAGCACCTGGGGTGGGGTATAAGGCCTGGCTACAAATGTCTCTAAAGGTCTTCAGCGCTGCTTTTTATAGGTTTGGGACTTAGTCTTTGGGGTGTAAGCGACTGGGAGATCAGGGGGAAAAATATCAGCCCTTAGTCTGTAGTCTTCTAGAGTATTATTTTTTAAGTCGACCAGCAGGTATCCGTGGGGTTTTGATGTAGCGTCGTTAAAGGCCTCCATGAAGAAGTGTGTGTTTCCAGGGTACATCTGCTTAGCTATGACGGATATTTGCTGTTTGTCACGGGGATTTTTAAATAAAACAAGGTATGAGGCATTGAGTGCTATAGAGCGACTGTTCTTACCCTTGTAAAACAAGTTCTGCACAATGTAGCATATGCTTAGATTACGGTGATGTGAATATTGAGTAAAAGCTCGCTCTAGCTCAGGATGGTCACCACCTTCACGCATAAGGTCATCGACAATAACCATGTTTACAAGGGTCGGAGGTAGCAGCTCATCATCGTTGAGATTCTCAGGTATACCTTCTATAAATCTGATATGGGGGAAGCTGCGGGACAGTTCGGTATAAAGATCTTGCCAGCACGAATAAAGCCACACAATGTTGTTAGGTGCTTGGGATAATGCACCTGCAGCATTTTCTAAGAGTTTTTTTATAAAGTAGCTTTTACCGCAGTTTGAGGGACCTGCTAACACACAGGAGAACGGATGCTGTAAACGGGTGTCCATTGTGCTGGGGGTGTCCTCTCTAATGCTCCTAATATCCGTACGGCAGGGTTTTATAGTCAGCAGTCAGGACCCTCTTGTCAAAAACAACGCGTAAGGTTTTATGTAGGGGCTGGGTTGTAATTTCCCACTTCTTTTTGGATCTGACTATGCATGGCTGGTTAACAACTATAGTTTTATCATTTTCATGATCGGCCGCTGCAGAATATTCATGCACCAGATCCTTCAGACTTTCAAAATTAATTTTTAGGGTGTTGCTGACGTTTAATGTTATACCTTTGACCTTCATACACACTTTGTTGGTGTTTGTTTTGTACGAGTATGTCTTAGGCCCAGCTGATGTAAATTCTATTATGTGCTCATCCTTATCAAGTTCGCTGGTCAAATTACCTAGATAATCCCCAAGAGGAGGATCTTCATCCCCTGGTTTACTCAGAAAAATCACTGAGTCGGTATCATGATACAGACAGCGGTCCTGGAGTTTATCCATAACACCGTAAAGCTCTAGACGGGCGTGTGCAGTCGTGAAGCAGGCTATGAATATGTTAATGTTGTTACACGTTGTGGGGTACTCTTTTGTGTATTTCCAGCATACCGCCGCGGTCTCGTCATCGATAAACTCGCAGCTGGACACCTCGTAACAAGGGGCAAAAAGGTACTTAAACAGTTCGTCAGGATCTGTTATTATGGTCGTATTTGACATGTTTGTACGCTGTGCGAATTTTCCCCATAAGGAGTTGAGGCAGAGTTTGGCTAACTGCCGGCGGGCAGGGTTGACCTCTATCAAATGTGGCCGTAAGCGTATACCCTCATGCGTGTGGTAGTCATCGATGTATTTCTGCTTTGCAGCTTGACTAGTACACCAATCAGGATATCCGGAGGCCTCCTGTTTGTCTCTGAGAAACAAATTAATGTAGCGTGAAAAGAGACGTGTCGTGGTCCTCTTAAAATGCCACACCTCGTGTACTCTGCCGAGTCTGTAGCCTTTGTCTAAGGCAGCTTGTACCTCGATGGTGCACCAAGTCCCTGTGAGCATCCTTTGTTCTTCGGTGTGACTGCAACCACCGACCTCCTTAAACACAGCGCATGTTCGACAGAGGGGGAACATCAGCTTACCATCGACTCTGTATGGTAACACGGGAAAGTAAAGCTGCCTTGGAGGATAGATTTCACATTTTACTAGGCCAAAGTATTCGGAAAGGGGCTTAAAGTCTCTATATATGATGGTAGGGTGTCCTAAGGGGTACACCTTCATTTTGTTTACAAAAGGGTACAGACTGGTGAAATCATAATAGTGTATTTTCTCACCCTCCCCAGCGGCCCTGTACAACTGTATGGCGTTTGTACGCCCCCCGAATAAGGCATCGCGGGGTTCCAGAGGTTGTGGTAAATCACGACTCTGAAGGAAAGAACGTAGCTCGGTGTTGGTTGCTGTCATCTCTAACCACTCGTGCTCCCATAGGACCCTCAGAGCAAAGCCACATTTTTCAACATACTGGGCCCTTATCAGAGTACGTCTGTGTAAGTGTCCAAATTTGGCCCCCATCAGTCTGTTAAACTCGTGGGGTTTGTAACACTGAGGACAGCCGTGGTAAAAACAGCCATTGTATTCAAAGGCCGTCGGCACGCCCTTAATTACAGCATACCCATCCAGGTAATAGGGACCCAGGCGGTATTCACCACCCTGTAAGGCATGCCGAATATCTAGGTCTTCCTTCTCAGAGACGTACATGAGCCATTGGATAGAAGGGGTTGAATAACGTTTCTGTTTACCGTTATAGAGGTCTGGCGGCACTAGAGCTATACTTTCTGGTCTTAAAAACATGTGTTTGTAGATGGACATACACATGGAGGCCAGGGTGATGTTTTGAAAAGGGTCTATGTATTCAACCGACTTTGTCATTTGAGGCGTCTTGGGTTTCAAGGCCCTGACTTTCTTAGTCATGTGAGGGGTTTTGTGTTTCATGACCCTGACTTTCTTAGTCATAGACACCACAACATCTCTGAAGAGGTTGCAGGCCTGTCGCAGGATCATTACATCGGCCTTGCAATAGGTTTTCAATTCGGATTGAAAATGAAACTCCTTTTCACGGTTTTCAGCGTACCACTGTAGAAAGCTCTCTTTCTCAGCAGGCATCATATAATCAACCCCGTAGCTGTCCGGAGGCGGCATGGGCCCCACATAATTCTGGTTCGCCCAGGTGTTAAAGAAGTGTGGAAAATAACCTTTACACCCAGGGAAACCAAAAGCTTTTGGTAGCTTGCTCAATTTCATGGGTAGGAAATTCAGGGTGTCTATGAATCTTATTTGTAACTGACCAGCCATTAACAACATCAGCTTGGAACCTTGAGTGATGAGTTCTACTTGCACCTTTTCACGAATCATATTCTGTAAAATAAAGAATGAGTCATATGCTTTTGAGTTGTGGGCCAGCATGGTGTACCCTTTGAATTTGGACTGAATGAATGTGTTAAGGAAATCACCAACGCATGTGCGCCCCTCAAACTCCCAGCAGTCATCAGAAGTTAGATGGTGGGCGTAAATATAGTTAGGTTGGTGTACCCCCGTCTCTTGTGTGCACTCTATATCAAAAACGATGTAATCCTCGGTTTTGGGCTGGTGTTTGCCTTTAACCATGTAACACTGGTGTACAAATCCCACCCTACATGGAATCTGACACCGGGGACATTTCATGCCTTTGCATTTGTGTTCTGTCGACACATACCGGCCGCACTCTTGACAGTCCATTTTAAGGCTGCATTTAACAGCTTTGCGGTGTATGCGCCAGCAGTCTTGCGAGCGACAAAACATCTTACAGGTTTGACACAGCACCTTCAGGGCATCGTCTACAATGCAACCATCCCTCTGACACATCTTACAATGTATTTCACACTGATGATGCGCCTTAGTGTTGTATATATGGTCGCAATGTGTGCACACGTATTTGACACCCAGAAAACTTTTAAGGTTCAAGATACCGTAAAAGTGATTCTCATGGTGCAGGACATATACAGTCTTGTTTTTCACACGATCCCCGGTTGTAAAGTACTTCCAAGAACCGTTGTGATAAAGAACTTTCACCGTAACGGCGAAATAGTTCTCAAAAAGACCTATGTCGCCAAAGCCGACCATGCGGTCTGGAGGTATTTCAAGAACCTCATGGGCTTCAACCGCTCTAGACATGATGACAGCGTCGGTGGTGTTGCGACCCATCAGCAATCCCACGATGCTGGCCGCCAGACAGGTGTTGGCTGCTCCATTGTTAAAGTTGAGCAGCCAACGTTGTTTCTTACCAATGATCTTACTGTACAGGACGCTCTTTAAAGGCCTGGAAACACCCCCCTCACGACCCCGGACAATGAGGGCTATGACTCTGAAAGTGCCATAGGCGACTAGTTCAGCCTTGCTCTGTAAAAGCTTTGACAGGTTTTCTAAAAATTCCACAGCATCAAACACATCAAGGGCCCGTCGTTTGGTGAAGAGCGGACTGTCAAGGCCCTGCCCCTGGAAGCGTAGCTGGAAAAAATCATTAGGACCCACATCACGTATCAACCTATCTATGAGTGATTGCACAGCCTGCTGTATGACTAAATGCCCTTGCACGGGGGACCTTATCAGGTGTAGGTTAATAAACCTAAACTCCTCGTAGTGCTCAGTAGCGTTAAATCTCTCGACAGTACGACTGTAGGTTCTGACGCTCTCTAAAAACACTGTCTCTGAATCCTCATCTAGAGGAATCTGACTGGAGGGGGAGCTTACTGATGCATCATTTTGGGGATTCTGGTTTAGGCAGGGCTCTGGGGTCCTTTTAAGACGCCGTGTAGCGCATATTTTGGCTTTCTTTAATTTAGTTATTAAAAGCTGGCGTTGCTTAGCGCTATTAGCCCACTTATGTTTTCTGCGGGCCCATACTTTTCTAGGTATCCGACCCCCTCCTACCTGAACTGTATGGTTTGTGTAGGTGGATGATGTGCTCATAGAGGCCTCAGCTACAGCCCCCGCCCCCAGACCTTCTGTGTGTTCATGGTATTGGCGTGTTGGTGCTCCACCCTGAGATCCCTCCAATTGCACCGCCCAAGGTCTGTCCTCACCTGAACTTATGTAATGACTGGGGCATTGTACCGGTGCATGTGATTCAGGCGCTGCTTGTGAAAATGTATGATCCTGCTTGTGGGGTTCCATGTCCTTTTTACGGTTGAGGAAGCGTAAGAAGCGCAGGGACTTTGTCAGAACTGTGTGGACCCTGCTGCTGTATTTAGATTTACGCTTACTTTTATTAACACTCAGGACGTGTTGGGTCTTTAAGGGCCTACGTCGGCATAGTCAAGAGGGGATACTCCAAATGTCGGACACTGTTGTTTGGCATGTTTGTATGATCACCCTTTTACACTGCTCAACCATTTGTAGTATCTTTCGCTGCGCCTCCAGCCCCGATCTGTCAACGCTACCGCATACCCCTAGTTTTAAGGTGGCTGTGTTCACTTGTCGTTTTAACTTTCTGACCGCCAATTGTATGTCTTTCACAAGGGCCCCTAGTACCTCTTTTGGGTTTACAGAATCGTATTGCGGCGGATTAGGGATGAATACCGTGCCCGGTTGTACACCAGTCGGCAACACCCCTGGCCCACCACTCGCTCCATCCGCAGCAACACCATTCTGTAATTGAGGCACCGGAGGGTTCATAGAAAGAGGGTCCCAGTGCGAACACCCCGGGGCTGCCATGGAAGGGTCCTCACTAGATACAGCTTCTAAACCCTGATTTGACCAGTCGTCCCAACAGATACTATTATCGCTACATATTGCTGATGGTGATGGGTGGCTTACACTGGGTGCGGGGCTGGTTGGGTCGTATGCTCCCTGCGGGGGTATAGGTGACATAAGGGTTGGGGAGTGTAAATGTCCGTCAAAGCAATTGTGGTCCCTATCGGCTAAGGAATTGTCGTGGTTGTGGTCGGGTGAATGTCTAACATCCGTATACAAATACCCATTGTGCGTGCTGGAAGGGTCCTTGTGCGCTGCTTCTGAGGGCCTATCAAGTTTGGCAACCATACCTATCAATGCTTTGAGACCACCCCTGCTACCGTTGTAAGGGGTTTCTGGGGGCGGCGCATTATCAGCCTCTGAGCTTCTAAGCACAGCAGGCCTGGGTATAGCAGGATTTAGGGTTTGGTCTTGGGGGAACCCCTCTACAGAAGCCGCTAGTTTATTTAAAACTATAGGTGCCTTCAAGGTATGCGTAGGAGACGGCGCCGTAAGGGGCTTGATTAAGGGATCTGTCTGCACCCCACAGTTCTTCTTGAGCCCGGATCTTGAGAGGCGTCTCGCTTTAGGAGTTTGGGGATGTACCATATCTTCAGCGAATGCCGTTGAGGCTTTGAGAGGGTTCAGAGACGCCGCACCGCTTTTACACTGAACAGACCTAACTTTGTCTGGGGTTGGAAGAACGTCTTTGCCGGTGTCCCCCTCCCTGTGTAGAATAGACATTCCTGTAGGATTGTTCAACATGATGGAAGAGGGCTTGATCTGACATTTTGCAGCGGTGCCGGTTCTCTGCTGTATGTGCGTGTAGTATGTGCAGAGCTTGTCCTGGCGCCCACGTCTACTCACAGCTTTTGCTGCAGGCTCTGCATTCTGAATGGTCGCTGTTATGTCCCTTAACGGTTTCGCAGACCTCTTGACCTCCCCCGTATTTTCAGCGGTGTTCTTTTGAACAGCTCCTAGAATGTAAGATAAAAAAATATATATATTAGAAAAAATAAAGAACCTGTATAAAGGTGTTTACACTACCCATAGACACCCACCACAATAATTTCTACAGGGCCCCTTTATACAATCCCTACAACACGACGGCTGCCCCCTTCTACCTGCTAGAATAAAACACAGAGAGCGCGTTTTTTTCGCCCTTTTTGTAAAAACACACCTTTTAGAGGTCTTTTCCCAGATCCTTTCTTCGTCATCGGTTCCTTTCCAGATGTTGAGGCTTTCCTCTTTAACGGTCTTTCTTTTGACGGCGGTGCCGCCTCTTGCAAAGCGGCGTCGGTCGTGGTTGCCTCTGAGGAACCTGCAAAGAAAAAATAATCACATTTGTGGTATAAACAAGTCCTTAGCAGTCCCTTCTGAGGAGCCCTCCTACAGTACACCCCTGGGGTTTTTGGGCTAACACAGTCTAAGTCTTAGACAGTTTAAAGAACCCTGGCCTTTCTTTTTAAATTTACCTGAAAGAACCACATTATCCTGAATACGTTGCGACACTTCTTGAGCCCCCAGGTATAGCTCTAGATCATCAGAATCTAGTTGTAGAGCGGCATCATAATCTATAAAAGCATACACACATGAGAAGACCATTAGAAAAAAGCAGAACTTCTGAGACAATGGTGTATAAAAACTACACAGAACTATGCAACTCTAAATACATATACCTGCTTGTATGGTTAGCATTTCGGCGTCGGTGATGTCTATTACAGGGATAGCCTGTTTAGGGTTAGATTAAAAAAATAAATAAATAGAGGTTTAAAACTACACATCATAAACAAGGCCTTACAGTTTGTTACATACACCTTAGAAAATGCCACTGATAAATTCAAAATTGAAAATAGACTTGTCTGGACATTTAATTTTTAATAAGATCATCTCATACCTACACACAAGTCCAACATAGGTACACCCCTAACATTTTGCACATATCCATAGTATATAAACCTCAAGTTGTTCTTTACAACCCTTTAATAAACATAGCGCCATGTTAGAATTTTTACTTATAAACGCCAGTAACACCAGGATATCTCTTAGGGAAAAAAGCAGTCACAATCTACCCCATAAATACATTATACGCAGCACTGTGTACATTATATACACTCTCAGGGTTGCATTTTGAAAGGGCTGTCTGGGTAGAGAAAAAGCACGCATTTTAAAACGGGGCTGTCTGGGTTGAGCACAAACATGAGAAAAAACCCGGCGCCATAGCCTATGCTTCTGGGCAAATCACTTAATTTATTTATTTAGGCATGTATGTATGCGTTTTTATATAGCACAGGCTTTAACCTAAGGGGTCAGAGCGCTTCACAGTAGGAACAGTACTGATGCATGCGGAGCAAATTACATGGGAACACATTTCAGAAGCAAGCGTTCAGTTACATGCTGCAATAGTGACACTTGGGAGCAACCAAAAAGCCGTAGGTAGCAAAGGTGCAGTACCGGAGGAAAAAAAAGTGACATGTGTGCAAGTTACAAAAGCGAACAAGTATAATACTGCCATAAACGGTAGACACTCAAGCACAAGAACAAACATTGCGTCGGCATTGGTGGCACTTTTGCAAGTATCTAAAGCAAACAAAATGTAAGAGATAGCAAACGGTGTGTTACACGGGAAAAGTGACGTTTGCATGTTACAAAAGAGTACCAAACGCCGTTGAAAGGGTAATACTGCATTAATGGGCAGCCCTTCAGATAGTGTATGAGCTATATAAAATGACCCCACAAAACACGCGATCTTGAAAGCCGCAGGAACGCTGCTAATCAGAGCCCTGCTGCTGTAAACGCTTTTTTAAAATTTGTATTTATTGAATGCCCACCTTTGGGGCCCCGTCAGCATGTTGGAAGCTCTGCCTGGAGCTTCCTCGGCGCTTGTACGGGGCAGCCCCCACCCCTTCATGCTGCCGTGGGTGTCCCCGGTGACATCACTGCGGGGTTGGGCAATCCCTGGCATATGCGAAGAGGCAGCTGCCTGCTGCCCTGCCACCGTTTCTTTTATTTTTATTTTGTTAAACATTTGTTTATTCATAGCAGTACCCATGGGGCGGCAATCTCCAAAGCTGTCCAGCAGCCCCATCGGAGTTCCCTCGTCTTTGCTGCTGCGATAGGCCCCGCCCCCGCCATGACGTCTGGGGAGTCCCGGTGACATCACTGAAGGGGCTGTGGCCTACTTTAGCAGCCACGACGAAGAAGCTCTTTCATGCCCCCATCGGGACCCCTCGTGTGGCCCTAGAAAATGCCGCCTTCTGCCCACACAGCATCACGAGGGGCTTCAATTTTAAAACAATGCCTCGAGCATTGCGCCCTGTACACGTCGGACTCTGGGAGCCACCCCAGCAACACAGACTCTCCCCCCCCCCCCCCCCCCCCGGAGCTCCGCAGGGAGCACTAAGGGCTCCGGGCTTCCTTTTTTTAAAAAATTGGAGCCTCGAGCCCCAGCACAACCTTACAAGCCCCCAGAGTAGCATGCATGGCCGTGGGCTCTGGGGGCCTTTATTTTTTATTACAAAAGGGCCTCGAGTCCCACCGGCCATGCCTCAGCACAAGTCCCAGAGCCCCGCACATGGCCAGAGGGTTCTGGGACCTTTAATGTATGAATAACGGGGCATGGAGCCCCACACAAATGCTGCCTTTATTTGTGTAAGGATGCTTGGGGCATGCGCACCCCATACAGAGGACCCTGCAACCACCTTACCACACATCGGAGCATCGCCTTGTTATAGGTCTGTAGACAGTGTAAAAGCCTTACGTTACAGGATTGTTGCACCTCTAATACCCTAAGCATTACTCTCCTTAAATACAGGCCCACAGTTTTGTTAAAATACCTTTAACAGGTCCCCACACCACAAAAGCAACATCCATAGATATCATAGATACAGCATGGCCTCGCATAAAATTACCCTTAAAAGTGTAACACAACAGTCATGTACAAACCCTAAAACAGCCACCTTTAATCACATCACCATACAGTTCCCTTGCCCTTAGCGCATTTAAAAAACTTAAAATGACAACTCTCCTTTATACCTCAGCACATCCTGCATTATAAACTTTAGACAGCAACCCCCATTATATATTATTTAAAACATTATGAGCCCAGTCCTACATTGCGCTAGGTACCCTTTGTAAAATACAACCTCCTTCACCTTAAAAGGCCTGCTACCGATACTTTTAAATAAAACCTTAAACATGCAACATTGCACCAGCCCCCTGTTTTACTTACATCCATAAATGTGTAGCACGCTGCATCAATCTGTGATAAGTTGTTCTGCTCCATTATTCCCTTTTAAACTCCTGAGATGGGCCTGTGCAGCAAAACAATCCAAGTATGTCGTTCCACCAGGGTTTTTAAAAATGGCTATTTCTGCTGATCCACCCAGAGTAGGCTTTTATACATGGCCTGACCTGCTAATTACGTCAACATCCTTTATGGAGGTGGGGTTTAGAACCTTGTAGTGGTGGTCTTGGGTGGGAACAATTGCTGACCAATGTACATCTTCTGTTAGCCCCCCTTTAACAGCTGTTAATTAAACTTACGGTCTATAGTGGGGATAGCGGTGTAACCAGTTGTGCTCGTGACTGAATCTCTGGGGAAGATAAGCTCCTTCCGTAGTTTAGGGACATGGCGGATGCCCATGTTTTTCTACTCGGGGCTTTGTTTGTTAGATAGACTCTTAGGATTATGACAGCTTTTAAACCTATTGTTTGCTGAGGGGAGGGATGTGTAATTAGCAGTGCTTGGGACTCGTGACTCCTTCTCCTGGGAAAGTGGGGCCTGGTTGAATAGTTTTTCTTTCCTCTTCTCAGCTTTACTCTGCAAACATTTAAACATGCCTGGACATCCCCCCTCTTACACGAAGCCATTTAAACATGCCCAGACATCCCCCCTCTTACACGACGCCACTTTTTGCGCACACATTTACCTTAACCTAAATGCCCTGCTAGGCTAGCATAACATTTAACATTGTCTCGTGCTCTGGCACACCCCCCTAAGCTACATCCCCCACAGCCCAGCTCCAGTTAGGGAGACCACAAATTCCTCATGGCACCAAACTTTTTGCTCACCAGCTGTCACTTTTAAGGACAGGAACAACATGTCACTTTTAAGGACAGGAACACTCTGTCAGTTTTAAGGACACACACACACAGGCATGTCACTTTTAGGGACCTCGACCTGTCACATTTGGTGACAATCATAGGCCTGTCACATTTGGTGACAATCACAAACCTGTCACTTTTGGGGACACACACTGACCTGTCACTTTTGGGGACACGCATGACGAGGAATGGTATCCCTACTTTCTACTCATTGTTGTAGCCACATCGAGACCTTCCTTTATTCACAAGGTACTGCTCTATTCTACACTAGGGTTTTCATAACACCTGCAGATAAGTGCTGTAACAACACACAGGCTTCCATAATACCTATGGAGCATGACTCTAATCACATCCAGGCATTCCTAAAACCTGCAAAGCAGTGCTGTAGCCTATGCTAGGGTGTCCTTAAACCCTACAGGTCAATATACTGACCACACCCAGACTACCTAATCCCTGCAGATTATTACAGTAAATCACCCCCAGCCATTCCTCACCCCATCAGGGTATTTGTTAACATCAAGTGCAGGGGCAGTGACTACAAGCTGCAGGCAAACATGTTCTGGCAGGCCTGGAAAATCCCAAACACTGACAACAAACGGCTCAGTTTAGGGCCAGTGACCACAGGATGGACACTGAAACCTGTGTCAGCAGGCCTTGGGACAGAAAAAGGCAAATGATGGAGAACTTCAAGTCTGTGACAAGGGTCTGGACACTGAAGCAGATAAAGACAGGCCACCAATCAAATCCAGGATGGATGGTTTACCTGGTGGATCTATACATTGCGCAATCAGGGATTATTTTACTCCTCTACTGCCCAGACCCAAAACCAACCCTGTCCTATTGGCATTTTTCAGAGACTTTCACTGAATGATAAACATAAAATCCCGATTCTGAAGGAAGCTAACCAGACGCACACACGCCTGCAGTGACTCTCTCGAACGTACAAACACCTATAGGCACACCTTTTCGAAATCATCTAATCAGGAATAATAATTCAAACATTTACACTCTCTTTGTCAGCCAGTTCTTAAAACAACATGTTGCTCAAATGGACAGTTGTGTAGGGTTTATGTATGGTAAAGGTGTCCTAAAGAAGACTTTCTCTCCTTACATCTCATTTTTTCTCTCCATTTGATAGGAGATTGCTCAGCGCCTAAGCGTTATTCTCAACAAAGTGAAACATGCCATCCAAAGGTCTGAAGATAAGGAGAAGGATACAGATGAGGACGCTATAGATTTGTTCACCGACACGGGCAGGCAGGCCGAGAACAAGAGGAGGCATGCAATGCTGGAACAGATATCCCTCTTTGTGGAAAAATCAGTGGAAATTCAGAAGGAGTTGGAGAAAGTCCTGGAATGGCTTTCAGACTGGGGTAAATTCATGTATCATCGATAAATAGCTTGTTTATGTAGAACTTGCACGCGACTCCACAGTAACTGATGAAACTCGCACCAAATTCATTTTCCTCATTTTATGTACCTCAGACGTGGAAGGCTGATCCATATCTGGCAGAGTTGCAACCAGAAAGCTGGGGCTACACACAGATTTATGTTTCAAACACTAAAATATTAAGCTTGAACCACAAAGTCATTCCCATCTAAACGTTCATTTAAAATGCCAAATATTCTTTTTACAGGTATAAATCTCCAAAATGTTCATTTACACTTGGAAAATGTTCTGCTCGCATATTCCTGTACTTGTGAGTAAAGTTTCTCCAAGGAAGAAGCGTTCTTCGGGGATGTATGACGTTACAACTCATACTTTTACAACGCCTACCTTTACAACGCGGTTTTTACCACGCATACCACTACAACGCATAATGCTTTTAGGCGCTGGATAGTGAATAGTTTAATTTACTATTCCAACTCTAGTCCCCGTGGATAGTAGGGAAGGTTATTGGATAGTAAATTAACCTATTCCCTATCCTAGAGCGCCCCCCAGAGCAATGCGTTGTAATAGTTTGCGTGGTAAAAGTTGCGTTGTAATGGTAGGTCATTGTAAAAGTTTTGTTGTAAAGGTTGTATACCGTTCTTCGGTGGCAGAGCCATGAAAGACGTACTTAACATTCTCTAATGTATTTATTTTCATGTATGAAAAAAGTTTTCTACATTCCCCTCCCACCTTGAAGACAGTCTGAAATTTTCGGGAAGACTAAATGTGTCTCGGAGACAGTGGTCCCGAAAGAAGCTTGGGTGTACAGGAAAAGGTTTCTCTATATCTAACAATATTTTCCCAGTGGAAGAAAGAATGATACATTTGTGCATGTTAAACATACACTATGTACATATACCTATATGGAAATGCTTCTGAATAGTCATTAATGGAAATTAACAAGTGTATTCCAGGATTACCCCTGGGAACTTTTGTCAATGCCCAAACAGTTACAATTATATTCCAAACATAAAAGGCAATTCATAGGAGAAAGTTTACAACTGTTTTGTGAATTGGCTACAATGAGTCTTATTATTAGTTTGAATGTTTTGAGTTGAGAATGAATAATTGTGCACTTTGACAAAGCACAGTTCAACTGAGTAAAGAATCTATGGGTGCTTTGCAACCTAATAAAACAAGACGGTGATGGGTGGAATGATTGGACTAATCTTAGCCTCTGGTAGTAATTATTTGGCCGCGTCCTGTCCATCTCTATCTACGTCTGCTGAAAATCGCCAGCTATAGTGAAGGAAGATTTGTAGTTGGCTGATGCCAGTTTAGATTGGCATAGCAGGCAACAGAAGGATGGAATGGAATATGGGCTAGAGTAAATGCCATTGGCTGAGATTAACACAAGCATTTGAAATGGGTTCTATTTGCTGTAATACTGTTTAATCAATGATCATTACAGTTTTTTGACTCACCTCTTATACCTGATACCACATCAGTAATCTATTTCAAAATCACCTTAGAGACTAATGTCCCAATGAAAGAATGCTCTCTCCGATAGTTCCCAAACTTGTTAATACATATTTTATCTAAACCACAGTTTTTATTTCAAATAGTACAAATTCAACCATTCCACCCAACACTGTTGTTTTTCTCAGTGATGTCCTAAGTGAGGTTGCTATTCCCAGATGTGTTGCCCTGTAGCTCACATGACATAGGACTTGTGCTGCATCTCGATGATCAGGACAACCAAGGCTGAATCCGGTCTTGGTCTTCTTGTTCTCCGACTAGTTACTGTTGGTCGCCCCCGAAGGTTTTGCCTTCACCTTCCTATTTTCTTAACCCTTTTTTTGGCTTTTAAGACTCAGTGCGCTTTACCACTGCTAACCAGTTCTAAAGTGATTGTGCTCTCACCTTCAAACACGGCGAAATTGTCTTACACCTCATTTACACATCTGGTTTACTTGCAATTCCCTAAAAAAGTGACCCTACATGTACCTACGGCCTGTAAATTAAATGCTCCTAGTGGACCTACTGCACTGATTGTGTCACCCACTTATGTACCCCTTTACACCTGTCTCAGGCCTGCCATTGCAGCCAGTATGTTTAGAAAGGACAAGGGGACCCGATAATTGGCTTGGGACCACGGGTAACAATTCTATTAAGGTAAATGTAAATGTAAATGTATGTATACTTGTAAAGCACACTGTTACCCCATCACTCGGGGCATCCTGGCGCTGTATACCGCTGGGGAACCCATCCTGGCTTTCCCTGTGAGATGGTCCCTCCTGGGCACCCCCAAGGTGAAGCCAGGCATCCCCGGCGCTGATAAGGCCCTTGTGGAGATTAAGCAAGCTATTGCCCAGAGTTGCAGAGTGGGACCCATGGTTAGCGTAGGCACCTAGGCGAGAATTATCGAGTCCGCAGACATTGACCCAAGACCCTGCCGCGTCGGGAATTGAACCCTGGTCCCGGGCCAACCTCTGCATCAGGGTCTGCCGCTTCTAACCAGTGAGCCACACTTAAGAGGAACAATGGTCCTTAGCAGACTAAAGAATGAAAAACAAAAATATAATATAGGCCACAATAGGTCACTATAGGAATCCACAGTCCAGCCGGACAAGGAGTTTTATTCAACAATAGTTAAGAATATAGTCAACAATTCTAAAACAACGGTTTCTATGATAGGGCACAAGCCTGTAGCCTATATAGGAAAAAGAGTGTGTAGAACATTACAGATTGATCAAACAAAACAAATAAACATAAATACAGGCAAAAACTTTGAGCTATAGTCACTCGCATGTATTATATTATGCAGCGAGTTTAACTAGAAATAGAAACCACACAAGTTAGGCACAATGGAAAACTGTGGTGCTATTTACAAGTGTCAACGTTTCGATCCCATCGCTCATTAATTCTCGGGATCATCATCAGGACAAAATAATTACATTTGCCTGGTAAAAGTAATAATAGCCCGAAACAATTATGGGCGCTTGTTGCAGCCAAGGAAAATGGCGCCGTAGCCGCCAGATGGTTGCCGCTTTATAGAACCAACCCAAGTACGTCAGGCAGGTAGACAAAATTCCGGTAGAGGGGATTTAATCTCCCGTATTATCCAGATAGTTATGAACTCCCGGGGATCAGGATTGCTGGTCTCTAAGGCAAGCCTGCTCAATTTTTGAAAAGGAGGGCTGGGAACAGCAACGGTGTGCTGTCAACGTCAATGGCACAATGGCTTGTAAAGACAAGCTGGATTGCACACGGAGCTCCTAAATAGGGAAGCCAAGTGGCCGCAAATGCCGGGGGAGTCTGAAAAGTGGCAACCATCTGGCGTTTTCCTAACTTGTGTGGTTTCTATTTCTGGT
Source organism: Lissotriton vulgaris (assembly GCF_964263255.1). Classification (NCBI taxonomy): domain Eukaryota; kingdom Metazoa; phylum Chordata; class Amphibia; order Caudata; family Salamandridae; genus Lissotriton; species Lissotriton vulgaris. Next base: position 1,329,381,934 of record NC_141685.1, on the reverse strand, counting down.
TAAACTCGCTGCATAATATAATACATGCGAGTGACTACAGCTCAAAGTTTTTGCCTGTATTTATGTTTATTTGTTTTGTTTGATCAATCTGTAATGTTCTACACAATCTTTTTCCTATATAGGGTACAGGCTTGTGCCCTATCATAGAAACCGTTGTTTCAGAATTGTTGACTATATTCCTAACTATTGTTTAATAAAACCCCTCGTCGGGCTGGACTGTGGATTCATATAGTAACCTATTGTGGCCTATATTATATTTTCGTTTTTCATTCTTTATTCTGCTAAGGACCATTGCAGCCAGTGTGGGCAGTGGTAAACTGTAATCTCGACCTTGCAAAATAAACCTTTTACCAGGCCTAAACCTTCCTTTTTACTACATATAAATCATCCTAGGGTGGGCCCTAAACAGCCTATAGGGCAGGGTATAGTGTATTTAAAATGTTGGACATGTACTCTTAACGTTTACATGTCCTTGGTGAAAAACTCTAAAAACTTGTTTTTCACTTCTGCAAGGCCTGCCTCTCCCATAGGATAACATTGGGTTACCTTATTACATTTAATAAGTGATATCATTCAATTGTGAGCAGGTAGGAAAGTTGAGTTTGGCCTCTAAAGAATTGAAATGTAAAACCCTCTTTAATGGTGAAGTTGGATTTCAAGCCACAATTCTGAAAATACCACTTTTAAAATGTTGCCATTTTCTTGTCCCAGCCATTTGGTGCTTGCAGCCTGTATCCTGGGTCACATGGCTTGGTGAACCCACCATTTTGTCTCTGTGTATTACTCCCAGAAAGTGAGACAAAAAGGAAATAGTGTTGGCAGGATGGGCCATCTCTGTAAGGCTGAGGGGAAGGAGCTGCCACCTACCATACTTGCACATCACAAGAACTCTGCCTCAGCACACTCACAAAGGGGTTTCACACCAGTCTATTGTGTCCCCAGACAAGCTCGGACCAGGGCAGGGAGGAACACATTTCTGGACACCTCTGTAGGGGGAGGAATCCATAGCTTCTCCCACTCCAACGTGAACACCAGATATATTTAGTGGACCCTCAGACCCAACTCTTGAGTACTCTACTGGACCTGTGTTAGATTCAGAAAAAGGACTGCAGTGCTGCTCTGCTGCAAGACAGACTGCCCTGCTACTCTGCTGCCCTGCTGCCTGAGGGAGAAGTGCCTGGACTTGCACCTTGAACTCAGGACCACCAGAGTGACTCCAAAGGCTAGTTGGCTGACATTCTGATCAGAGCCTCAAAGACATAAAAATAAAAGGCTCCAACCTTCTTGAACCCTACACACAGACTGTTTGCTGTGAGTCCTAACCCCCCAAGTGGTGCCCATCCTGTCCTGGACCAGTGGAGAGGGGCTAAAGGTGCTCTGATGGCCCAGCTGTGGTCTCATCAGAACCGACAAAGAGCAACGCAGCCTCGACGCATGTCGGCATCACAGCCTGCACAGTTCATTAGTCCACAGCTTCCTAATGCATCGTTGACACTGACCACGTAGACTCTCATCAGAACCAGCACAGCGCAAGCCCGCATTGCAGCCCTTGCAGCTCCTTGGAACTGTCGCTGTGAAGATTTATCCGTTACATATCTCTGTAGAACCACATCAATGGTAAAAATGTGTTAGCCAAATGCACTTAACATAGTATTATCGGAATTCTCAACCATCTGCTGCTGTAGTTCATCTTATTTGCATTGGAGAGTTGAAAGACAATTTGACTGTAACAGGAAAGTGATTAACAGAGGTATCCTTTATTTGTGCAGGTACAGTAGTAGAAACAAGCATTGACAAACCTAATAGGTCTCACCTATGCAACAGCTATTGACTCTTCCAATGTGTTTTAGCCATGTAATACAGCAGAGTGGCTGCTGTTCAGCATGGTTAAAGGTTAGTAGAGTGGCGTAGAGTGTCATAGAGGATAGTAGTGTAGAGTGGAGCGGCGTGGGGTATTTTGGTGTAGAATGGCGTAGAGTAGAGTGGCATAGAGTGAAGTAGAGTAGAGTAGTGTTATGGAGTGGTGTAGAATGGAGTGGAGTAGAACAGGGTTGGCATGGAGTGGCATTGAGTTTGGTGGCATAGCACAGAGGAGAGTAGAGTGGCGTGGAGTAGCGGGTGCAGTAGCACACTGCCATTACATACAATGTATTTTCAATTGCAATGACCATTACATTTGCACAAACATACAGTTTTACTGATAAAACCATACAGTGTACAAACAATAATGTGTGGATATGGCATTATCTAGTTTATTGATTTGTTTTGATCGTATTAAAATATTTGTTTCCACCACATAGGCCATTATATATCTCTATATATTTCTATATCTCGCTCTGCATCAGGCCTCGCAGGTAGACAGTCGTGGCTACTGGCCGCGGGCGTGCACCAGCGCTGCCGGTGACTTTATTTTAATTTGCTTTCCAGCGGACTACGAGCTGGATGTCAATTTTAAACGTGTTCTTTTGTTTTATTGCTGCACTGCGCCCTCATCTTACCTTCACTGCCTGCCTTGCCGCTTACCTCGTCTTACCGCTCTAGACCCCGGTCCGCCCCGGCAGAGTGCCGTTTGCGCGGAGGGTCCCAGCACGAGCGTCACTTCCGGCTTGCACCACATCCGCCCTGCCTCTCCTCCGTGCAGGTGAGCGGTCTAGTGGTTAACGTCGACTAGTATTAATGGCAACCTGGAGGAAGCGCAGCGGACGAGCGCAGCGGGAGCGCCGACTTCGCGCCGAAGTCGCGCATAAGTCAAGCCCGTCTGCGCCCGTCCGCGGCCGACCGTGGCCAGGGGCCTTGCATGCTGCTCAACGTATTACTTATTCCTCCCTCGAGCTTCGTTCTTGTTATACCCGTGCTCTTCCATCCCCTGACACGATTGCCATTGCTCAGACATATGGTATCTTCTCCCCTCTCCCACCCTGCACCCCTTCGGCTGCTCCCTCCACTACCCCTCCCTCCAACTCTACCTCTCCCACGCTCCCCAGGCCTAGCTCCTCTGGCACGCGCTCCATTTCAGTCCTGTACCTGAATACCCGATCTCTCCCCAAACATCAGCTTGAGGTCTTTCAACTTCTCGAGGCTGGCAATGTTGACATCCTGCTCCTCGTTGAAACCTGGCTACATGCGGACTCATGCCCTGACATCCTGGCCGCAATACCCCCGGGCTACTACATCCTCCATTCCAACAGGACCTCTGGTAGACCGGGTGGGGGAGTTGCTGCCATCATTCGCTCTAACTTGCAATTCACCTCTTCCACAATCACTCCTATATTGAATTCCGACATTCTTATGTTGAAATTCTCTTCTCCCAAACATTCTTTTATTTGTGTCTTAGTGTATCGCCCCCCTGTCAATATGCCCTCTTTTCCATCTTTGTTCAGCGATCTCATCTCGCAACTAACTATTAACTCTGCTAGGATCCTGATCATTGGTGACTTTAATTACTGGCCATCTGACCCTTCTGAATCTTCTGTGTCACTTGATTTTTCTGGTTTTTTATCTGGCCTTAATCTCTCCCAACATATTTCGGTTCCCACTCACAACAAGGGCCACACCCTGGATCAGGTGTGGACCACCAACTTGGATATTTCCTCTCCTATGGTGTACCCCTGTACCTGGTCCGATCACTTTTTTATTTCTTTTACGCTACAAATCATTGCACCTTCCCGTCCCCCTCCCACCTTTAATCTTCCCGCTCGTAATTGGAAACACGCCGATATTTCTTTGTTCCACTCGACCCTTGCTTCCACTCCACCCCCTAGTCACCCCGATCTGAATTCCCAAGCAGCCGCACTGGACCATTGGTTGTCTCATGCCAGTGACGCAGTCGCCCCTGTCAAATCCATCAAATCGAAGCGACCCCACGACGCTCAGCGCTGGTTCACTGATCAACTTAAGGCCAGCAAACTCCTTCTTCGCCAGGCTGAGCGCCGTTGGAGGCGTAAGTATGATCCTTCACTCAAGTCTGTCTATACTGACTTACTTAAATCCTACAAAACATCCATCATCCTAGCTAAATCTGCTTATTTTTCTCAAAAAGTAATCAACTCTGCCTCCAAAACTAAAGAAATCTTCTCAATTGTCGCTGAACTTTCCTTACCCGACCGCGTTACACCCCAGCCTCAGCCATCACAAGCTTTGTGCGACTCCCTCAATTCTTTTTTTATTGATAAAATTGTTACAATTAAAAACAATATTCCCCCTTCCACTACTTCTCACACCAGTGCCCTTCCCCCTTCGAATCCTCACTCCCTGAATGTTTTTCCTCCGATTTCCTTAGACACCTTCCGCTCTCTTCTCTTGGCTGTGGGTTCAGGCTCCCCCAAGGATTGCTGTCCCCCCCAAATCCTCAGAGAGGCCTTTATGGCATGTCCTGACCCCCCTCTGGACCTCCTAAACCGCTCACTTTCCATAGGCTCTGTCCCCAATGCTTTTAAAAGCGCTGTGGTGGTACCTATTCTGAAAAAACCCGGTTCCGATCCCGCGGTACTGGGCAATTACCGTCCTATTTCCCTTCTCCCATATCTCGGGAAGGTCTTGGAAACCTATGTCACCCGTTGCCTTAGCTCGTTCATCGAGGAGACTCATTTCCTCGATGACCAACAGGCAGGTTTCAGACCCTCCCATTCTACGGAGGCAGTGGTGACGGCAGTCATGGACACGCTGAGACAGGGGGCAGATAAGAACTTGGCCCAGGCCCTGGTATTACTTGATCTTTCGGCCGCTTTCGACACGGTCGACCACGACATTTTGGTCGACCGTGTCAGAAATGCTGGGATCTCTGGCCTGGCCCTGTCCTGGATTGTGTCCTTTCTCCAACTCCGGACCCAATCTGTTCACCTATCCTCCTTCTCTGCCCCTTCCACTTCACTTTCTTGTGGTGTCCCCCAGGGTTCTGCCTTATCTCCCCTTCTGTTCAATCTCTATATGCAGCCTCTTCTGGTCTCCCTCCGTCACTCTTCTGTTACCACTTTTAATTATGCAGATGACCTGCAACTTATCTTTCCTATTGACTCTTCCCCTCTCTCCCGCTCTAATTTCCAATCCACCATGCTTTCCATCTATGAGTGGATGAACTTCAGTCAGCTGAAGCTCAACCCCAGTAAGACAGAGCTGGTCCTGATCGGTGGACTCCCTCATCCCTGGACTGCCAACTTCTGGCCTCCTGCCCTCGGCCCTTCCCCTTGCCCAGTTGACTCCGTGAAGAGCTTAGGTGTTGTTATCTCCAGTGATCTCTCGATGCGGCCGCACATTAATGCTGTCACCTCGGCCTGCTTCTTTCATCTCCGCAGGATCGGGAAGATCCGAAGGTACCTGTCCCCAGAGGCCCTCATACTTGTCATCCTGGCCCTGGTTACCTCACGTTTAGACTATGCCAACTGTCTATACGTGGGGATCCCAGCCTACCACCTCCAACGCCTTCAACTGGTGCAAAATCAGGCTGCTAGATTAATCTTCCAGCAACCAAAACACCAACATGTCTCCCCACTGTTAAAAACCTTGCACTGGCTCCCGGTTGCGCAACGATGCATTTTCAAACTTGGCTGCACCGTTTTCAAATCTCTTTTCTCTTCTGCTCCCGCTTTTATCTCTTCCTGTCTCCACTCTTACATCCCTTCCCGACACCTCAGATCCTCCGCCCACAATCTGTTGGTCGTTCCAAGGTTTCGACGTAAGAAGCACGGTGGTGCTAGCTTCTCCTTTCTTGCCCCATTCACTTGGAATTCCCTCCCCCTCTCTACTCGGCTCACTCCTGAATATCCCACTTTCCGCAAATCTTTAAAAACTCATCTGTTCCACCTTGCTCACGGTTAGCTGTTCACATTCCCCGTGCCTACTCCCACTGTCTTCGAGCGCCAAGAAACCAATTGGTGTATGAGCGCGGTACCAAAACTTTTGTAACATAACATAACATAACACTTCAGAATTAGAAAAAAATGTCCTTCATTAGTACTGTCCTAATTCTGTATATATTACTAAATATTTCCACAGTTCATTAAAAGACATTTAAAGGTGAATGTGTTCTAGTAAAAAATAGCATTGTAAAGCCTTCCTCCAGAACACTCCAAGTGCGCAGCATGATTGTCACATAAATCTTCTCACTTTGAAGATAGGGAAAGAAAAGTAAACACCAAGTTACCTCAGAAGACAGAGCCTGACATTTGAACTCTGTCTTTGAATGTACAGCAAATGTGACACGATAAGAACAAAGATTAAAGGCCTGTGTACAGAAAGTTAGCACTTGTGGAAGAATACAGTAAACAGGATATGCTCAAAGGGAGATACAAAGACATTCTGGAGAGCCTAAAACAAATAAAGCCAGCAAATAGAAAACAAGGAACTGCAAGTTACAAAACACAAAGCCACTGGTAAGCAATGGGCGGAATGCGTTCCCAGAAAAGCTTTCTGAATTTCCCCAAGAAGTCTTTGCAAACCAGACAACTGAGCTGTCTGGTAGGCTTTGACCTAAAAACATACGCTTCGATTTGTCACTCAGAGGTCAATAATATTAGAACCGTTGAGTTAGGGAATGGCCCTTATTTATTAGAGACATTAGAGACATCTTTTCACTATGCAAAATACCCAAATAAATTACTTAAATTAAAAGTGCCAAATGTGCAAACTCAGTTTGTGATGCATTACATAAGATCAATAGGTCCCACAACATCCTGGTGCTGTCTTTCCATAAAATAGTGGGCTAATGCACCTGCGATAAACTTCTATAATTGGGCTGACACAGCCTTTTATTTTCTGAGGCTGTTAAAATACGTATCACTTATTTGGATTGTACAATTAGGTTTGAAGTGTTTAGTCTGCTAATGTTACTATTATAGTGATATTGCAGGCACAAAGCCTGTGTTGAAGGATGGTCTTATTCTCAGTTTCCTCAGGTTTTCAGTTCCTCTTCTTCTCTCCTCAGGGGACGTATCTTCAGACCTGGAGCCAGAAGATGTTGGCGTCAATTATGAGAATTTGGGCCAGTGGCTGCAAGACCAGGAGGCGGAAATCCGGCGCTGCCTCAACTCCACGCGGCAGAGCATTTACAAGCTGCTGGACCTGTGCAGTATTCTGACGGGAGCCACATCGCCCCATGGAGACAGGAAAAAGGCAGTAGCTGGTAGGTTTTCCAAGGGGCGCGATGAGCAGTAACGTAATCAGTGTGTCATGGACCCTAGTGCAACGAAGGAAACTGGCCTCCTGGCTGCTCTTTTAATTATACAATACAGCAACAGTCAGAGTTCAGTGTGTCCCTCAGGCCTCTGTGCCCCAGTGCCACCGCACCAATGGAAGCTACGCCCCTGATAATGTAGGGTACATGCCACTGTCCGGAGCACTGAGCTATCTGAATACAAGGAGATTGAAAGTAGGAGCTCTACCTCAAAGAGAGGTTACATGTAATGTAGCTTAACAATTCATCGAAGATGAACACAATAAAACAAGCATTGGCAAAGACAATAGGTCTGGGCTAATTCAGGTGAATGTGCAGGAATATCTGCGTTGCATTTGATTCTGCCAGCTCTGTTTCAATGTACTGATAGTAAAACAGAAGGTAATGATTGCTACACTAGACTAACACAGGGAAACTTCACAATTCAATTGTATAGTATGTGGCTCAAGAAAGTGCAGGTGTGGCAACAGCCATCTGAAATCAAAGCATATATCTATACTACTATTATAAAGGAAGAACTTTGAACCTATGAGGCGGGTAAACTCGGGAACCACAGCTTCAAGCCACACACCCGATACATCGTTGTAATCGTCAGGGTGTGCAGATGGACATAGGCTATATAAACTTAATAAATATACGTTATTCAAAAAATGTACCCAAAAAAAAATTAGTCCCTTGGAAGAAGCGCCGGCTGCGACGTGCGTGCCGGACGTGAGGAGCGCGGGGAGGAGGGGCGTCCAGGAGCGCGAGGAGGACCGGCGGATATGGCGCAGGGAGGAGCGGTGAGGAGCGGCGGACAGGTGGTGAGGAGCGGCGGACAGGCGGTGAGGAGCGGCAGACAGGCGGGGAGGAACGGTGAGCGGCGGATGAGGTAGTTTATTTATTTATTTATTTAGGTGCTGTGAGCGGCGGAAAAATGAAGCAAAAATGAAAATCGTGAGCAAGAGGAAGCAAACGGAGCATTACAAAAGTGAGCCAAACGGTGCATTACAGGAGGAAAAAGTTACGTGTGCAGGTTACAAAAGCATAGAAAGTAAACACAGAGGTATAGGAGGAAAAAGTGACGTGTGCAGGTAGCAAGAGGAAGCAAACGGAGCATTAAAAAAGTGAGACAAACAGTGCATTACAGGAGGAAAAAGTTATGTGTGCAGGTTACAAAAGCGTAGAAAGTAAACATAGAGGTATAGGAGGAAAAAGTGACGTGTGCAGGTAGCAAGAGGAAGCAAACGGAGCATTAAAAAAGTGAGCCAAACGGTGCATTACAGGAGGAAAAAGTTACTTGTGCAGGTTACAAAAGCGTACAAAGTAAACATAGAGGTATAATACTGCAATATATGGAGGAAGGCTCCGGGGGACCCACGGACAACGTCGGGGCGGGCGGGGGCCCTGAAGCCTTATTGCTCCCGGACAACGTCGGGACGGGCTGCTAGTGTATCTATACCGATCAGAATGTGAGATTGCTTCGTGGTTTAGTGCATCTAATGCAGAATTGCCTGTATGATCTTTTTAGTTGTTCTAGCATCAACATGCAGCCAAGAACAAGTCAATACATATTATACATAAAAGCTATCACCCACTCAAAGGACAACCTGAGAGTAAACGGAGAAAGCCATCTGGTTGCTAGGCCATGTGGAATCTGTTGGATGCTTTGCAATACACCACACACAATCCCCTCTCCATTTATTCATATCTGACATTTATTTATGTGTGTTTGTAAGATCGATTGATCTCCTTGTGTGTGCCCTTTAAAGTTACCTCATGTCCAGAATTTTTGTCCGTACGATTGACCTTTATCCAAAAATTTTAAAACCCCGAACCAGAAGCTGAATCTTTGGCAGGCGGTCGCCTTACAGCTACCAATGAATCACAAATGCTGAAATGCTGTCTGAACAGCAGATCCTTGGGCCCAGAATGACACAGTCCAGGAGTTGACGGCTGTAGGTGGTCACTTACAGCATGTAACAGCTCATAAAAGCAAATGAGTAAATGAAAAGGTTTACATTTTCCTAAAAAGTTATTTTACTTATCCACTTTTAACATTCCAGGAAAAGTAAGCTCTAATTCATATTTATTTTGCATAGCCCTGTGTCATAAACCGTTTTGGGGGCACACCCAGTTAGATTTTTCTGTCCTCAAGAGACAACGTTATGGATGTGTCTCTGCCAATGAAGGAAAAATGGGTAGGTACCTCATACTCATCCCTATGTGGTACACACACTTGATAAACAGTGTTTGGTGAACAGCAGACCTGCCAAAGACCTAGCATGGAATAGGAGAGGCCTACTTATTTCAGGCACCTCAAGTAAGTACACACACAATAGTTAATAGTGACCTGTTATTTTGAAGCTTGGCATATCAACAATATTTCGGCGAAAATTCGTACACACCATCAAAAGCAGCTAAGGAATCACAAATATTGTTATTGTGGCAGATTGCAATTTGCAGAGATATTTGGTATACAAATACTTTACCACATTCATCTATTTATGATTATACACATGCACTGAAACATCATTAGGCCTGGAGGCTTACTAACCAGAGTTAGTATGTGTAATTACCAAGGCACTCTTCAATACACCACAAGTAATTGTTATCAATTCAATTTCTTTGTTTATTCAGCTATAAAATAGCCATAAACGCATGATAAAAAAACACAATAAATGTACATAAGAAACATCATATTTCATAAGTCATAGATGTTTAAAACATAGGAATGCGAGGAAAAGAAGTCAACATTCTAGCATTGGTTTCTTAGGATCCAGCAGCTTGAAGGAACAAAGTTATGCAGCCACAAATTTCATCATCAGAAAGAGTACGTAAGAAGCAATATGTCAGCATACAAGATCGTATCTTTCTGATTCTCATACATGTTATAATACATTTCCGAGTATATAACATATAAAAAACACAGAAAAAAAGAAAGTTCAGCGGGCCTCATTTATAAAAAGTGACGCATCGTTGCATGAAAACAGCAATGCATCACTTTTCATTGTGCCCTCCTTGCGATACCAATGATGCGTCATATTTACAGTATGACACATCATTGCGCAAGGAGTTACAGATACGTCAGTATTTCTGACGTATCTGTAGGCGCAAAAGTGACGCATTGCTGGAGTGTGTCACAAAAGTGACGCAACTCTAGCAATGCGTCCTTTCACATGGGGCAAGCCCCATGTGAAAGGGCCTGCGTCAGTCTTACGCCTGCTGTGAGGCAGGCGTAAGATATTGACGCATTTGCATCCTAGAAGTGGCGCAGTGAAATCTTATAGATTTCACTGCGTCACTTCTACGACCCTTTCTTGTGTCAATACGCCCCCCTTGCATACATTATACCTGGCGCAGGTATAATGTGGCGCAGGGGTTTACAAAGGGACACATCTACATAGATGCGTCACTTTGTAAATATAGCGCAACAAGGCGCATTTTTACGCCACTGGTGCGTCACAAAAAGTGACGCACCGGCAGCGTAAAAGTGACGCACAGCCTCATAAATGAGGCCCAGCATATTTTGTTTCGAGCAGTTGTTGCATGGGCATGTCCTCAATTCAAGCCCCTGTTGATACCCACTTTGGGAAGCATAAAATATATTTTATAGTTCCAGCCCTAAAGCCGAACAATAAAGACCGTGTCCAGCTGCTTTACATTTCATAAGTAATCTTGGCTGGACTCCCCTAAGTTAAAATGCAGATAATCTAAAACACTACTTTTACAACTCTCTGTCCGTAATCTGTCTGCTTCAGCTTTATCTAGTAATAAAAGCTTCACTTGCTTCCTACAAGCAGCAGTCTGTGGCTCTCTTACCAAAAACGTATCTATCTGGCCTACACTTTTCAATGATTTTTTAACATAGGCCAACCAAGGGATAGAGAGGCCCTTATCACAGGCCAGACAATCGTTGACTATGTTTTTTGATAACGTGGCACCTTCTGCACTCCAAATTGATAGCCACAGAGTGACCGGGCGACTCTGAATAGAGTCGCTCAGATAACCTATGCCCAGCTTCTTGTGGCAAATGGAATGGGAGGAAGATGCTAGAGCTGATACTAACCTTCTCAGGAAGCGATTCTTAGCCCTCTGGAGATTTGTATGAGCACCCAGTCCCCATACCCCCCCCCCACCATAGGTTGCAATCGGAATGTACTGTGATAGATATATTTGCAGTAAGGGTTTCAGGGGCCTTCCACTCTTTGATGTTGGCAAACTAAGCAGTGACCCGATGGATCTTGAGAATTTTACTCTGCACTGTGCTATATGCTGAGCCCATGAGCCTGAAGTACTGAAATTAATTCCTAAACAAGTAAAAGTGTTAGTGCTAGATAAACGTTTTTGTACCAGAATATAGTTTTATGCGCTTTGGACCACAGGACAATAAAAATGATTTATTAAACTTTGTCGACAGGTTAACATTTGACCTTAAATTCATAAAAGAGTGAGTTAAAAGTCGCAAAGCTTTAAGGGTTCGGGCAATTAAAACAACATCATCTGGCTATAGTAAGGCAGGAAGAGGGATACCACATACGAGGGATATGCCAGGGGTGCTCTTAATAAGTTCTTCACTCAACTAATTTATATGCAGAATAAACAACAATGGTGCTAATGCACATCCCTGAAGGACCCCCCTGGTTATTGATGAATTTGTCGGACACTTCGCCCTTACTTCCAAACCTTACATGGGCTGTGGTGCCTGTGTGTAAAGATGTCAACAAGAGCACTAATGAAGGGTCCATTTTTAAATTAATAAGTATCTGCCATAGTTTTGCCCAGTTTACGCAATTGAATGCTATTATTAGATCCATAAATGCAAGATGCAGGTTCGATTGTTTAGCCACTGTATATTTCCCAATAAACAGGCCTAGATTTCGACATTGCTCTACAGTTCATATGACACTCCTGAAACCTCATTTAAAACATTATTCACCTTAACTCTTTCCGATATTCTATCATACAATACTCTCCCCAATATTTTTGCCAGAAGGTCAATCAAAGAAATAGGTCGGTAGCATCTAGGTTCCACCCTATTACCGTTTTTAAAAATTGGAACAATGGTTGAGGAGGTCCAAGAAGAAGGGATCGAGGAGTAGTACAAAAGATTATACACATTTGTCAGTATGGGGCCCATAAATGTACATTACATTTGATGGTATCACTAGGGACGCCACCTGGCCCTGGGGCCTTCCCACCTGCGCGTTCTCTAATAGCGATCTCTGCTTCCTGTACTGAGAAAACGAAGTGAGGTGGTTCTGCCTCTTGCCAAGGCCTTGAGGGAGTCGGATCCTCATCTCTATAAATTTCTTTAAAATGAGGTACCCACTCCTCCTCAATTATATGACATCCAATTGTCGTTCCTCTGCAGTCAAGAGAGCGCATAGTGGACACTGCGTTCCAAAAGGTTTTACTGTCCCGTGTACTGGCAGTGACAGTCAGTGTGGACCACTGTTTTGTGATAATTTCAGCCCTTCATTTGTGTGTAACCGCTTTATATGCCTTCTGCAAAATGGACACTAAAGCACGGTCCCGGGGTTCAGCATTTAAAGCCCTTTTTAGCTGGCGGTTTGCAAGTGAACACTTGCAATCAAACCAGCGATGGTTCCGGATATCTGATATAGCAGGTGTCAACAAGTAGGATAAGATTTAATCGTACTGCAAATAGCCAGAAAAGAGAGGACTATTAATTCGCCATTAGTGTCTTCAGATAAGTAATCCATTACTAGCAGTAAATTCTCACCTACCAACCTGTTAACAAATTTTACGGGATACGCAGCCTCCATTGAAGCCTACGATTGTAACTAGCTGGAATTAAATTAGCTAGGCCAGGGATTTTGGGTTATGATCCATGAAATCCGTGCCAATAATTGTGCCATTAATCAGATTAGATAAGCAATACCTGAGGAGTCCCAAGTGTTTTAAGAGGAACCCTCACTCACCAACCTAGACGGTGACATGCTTCATCATAGGGTTCCCAACCCAGGGGCCGGGTGTGCTACGACGCCTAATTACAGCGGAGCGCGTTTTGTTTGGGATGTGCAATGAGTGACAAAGTAACACTGTGATGATTAAAATTATCTTTACTTATCTTGAAAAGTTTTAATGGTGGAGAAGTAAGGTAAGATTAAAAGGTGAATGTATTTACTGGTTAAATTGGCCAGAAACATCCTTAGTGAGAAAGTGATAGCCGGGCTACATGTTTCAGCCTCCTTAGGCAATTTGCGAGGCTTTCTGCAGGACCAGATATGCCACGGGGGTATGCACACGCTAAGCTGCACCCTTACCTGTGGCAATGAGTACTGTTAACTTACCATTTTAGACCTTCCGTTTTGTCTGAGAGGAAATAAGTTCTGAAAGAGAAAACACATACCATGTTAATTATCGCATCTCATAGGTTGTCCACTTTGACGCTGTGACACAGTGAGTGCAATGACCCTCATGCTGACATACGTGATGTTCAACCGTGTATGTTACAGGAAATTGTGCCTATCGTGATTATTGTGAAGTGCATCGGTATTAGCACTATCCGTATCTGTGATTAAGAGACTATGTATATCCAAAACATTGCTTGAAATTCGGCAATGGCTCAGTGCACTGAGCGGTCTTTAGAGTACATCAGCAGCTTGTAAATTAGGTGCTGCCGGTTTAAGCAGTCTCATTTAGATGAGGAGGGAAGACAAAGAATCATGACGGAATCCGTATGGTAAAACTTGTAGGCACTCTAAAACAGGGGAGAAAAAGTAATCAAGGCTCCCATGGGCTGTGGATGATTCCTACCCTATGGATCCAAGTGTGGGGTGCTGATCTATTGTCACACACTAGGAAAGGGGGCAAGTAAATGTATTAAGTTAAAACGCGGAAGCGGCATGGAAGAAAAATACCTCATCATGACTGGAGCATTCATATTCGTAATAACAGGGCAAGGGCCAAGTGCCCGCTCGGCACCTGGTACAAACCCAAATGGGGACCCCGTGGAACCCCGAAGGTCCCTGCTGTCGGGCATATTTAAACAACCATCGATGCATCAGGGCACGTGCCGCGTCATCACGCCAGGCGCAACCGCAGTAGCCTGTTACATACACGTTTGAACATCACGTATGGCAGCATGAGGGTCATTGCACTCACTGTGTCACAGCGTCACAGTGGACAACCTGTGAGATGCCATAATTATCATGATATGTGCTTTCTATTGTGATATGTGCTTTCTATTTCAGAACTTATTTCCTTTTCAGACCAAACAGTAGGTCTAAAACCGTAAGTTAACGGTACTCATTGCCACTGGTAAGGGTGCACCTTAGCGTGTGCATACCCCTGTGGCATATCTGGTCCTGAAGAAAGCCTCGCAAATTGCCCAAGGAGGCTGAAACATGTACACCGGCTATCACTTTCTCACTAAGGATGTCTCTGGCCAATTCAACCAGTTAATGCATCCACTTTATCACCTTTTAATCTTACCATTACTACTCGACCATTAAAACTTTTCAGGATAAGAAAAGGTAATTTTAATCATCACGGTGTTACTTTGACACGTGTTGCACATCCTAGGAAACTAAGAGTGACTCCACTAGAATTCCCTTTCTCTCTTTTTGTTTCTACTATTAATCAGAATAGACCATAGATTATTAGAAATGAAAACGTAATCAATAACGGAGGTGCTATTCCTCCCTCCAAAAGTGGGTTGGACCTGTGTGTTAATCCCGGCCCTATCCAATATACTGTATAGTGCAAGTGACACAACAAAACTCTGTAGCTCCCTCCCCCGTTTGTCCTCCCTTCTAGCAGGCATTTCCCCTCCCCTTACACTATAGCTACTTGTATATCATGTAGAGATTGCTATTGTTTTAACAACAACATCAAGGTTGATGCAGTTTGCACTGTTGCATGAAGGGACTGGGGCAAGGCAGAGGCCACAGGCACTGCTGAAAAGAAGATATTCCACTTACGTCCACATGTTGACATGCTTTGACCAGAATGTGGGAGATAAGAATGAAGTAATTTATCATGCACTCAAAACAAAAGCCAGCTCTTCATGCTCATGTCTCTTCTAATCTCGCTGCCAAGCGTTAGCTCTGTGTGTTTTTCTGAGGGTTGCTCAGGTTGCACAGTGCTGAAAGACAGGACATTTGCCATGCCCGCGCATGCACTGTGGGCCTCTGGGGTAGGAAGCCACTGCGCATAGTACTGGGGCGGAGGGACACTACAGTAACACTAAAGCAATTCTTGTCAAATAACACCGTAAACCTACCTCTGGAGTAAAGGCCTGGTGACTTTAGTGTCAAGCGCCATCAATGAAGCACAAATACCCCATGCTTCGGTGGCTGCCGGCTGTGAAGTTGAGCTCCTCCCACCCCTTCCCTACATGAGCATCAGGACAGGAGGGGAACACAGTGATCACTGCAGAAGGGAGGGGGCAGGCTGGGCTCAGTATTACACCGGCCGCAGATGGTTAGGCAGGGGATGGGGTTCTTCTAAACTATGCACTTTAGCAAATAAATCTGCACAACAGCACAATATTAACTACCAACATATCATCAAACTAAGTACATTTCAAGCTATTCTAGAGTTGATAAATTGTGTATTGATATTGTTGGAAACTGGAATTTTGTTTTAGTAATCCCCCCACTTTTTGCCCCCATTAGGCCTACTAGGTGCTGATTTTCGACTCTGATAGTGCACTGAAACCTGCTAACCAGGCTCGGGCCATTTCTCTTTCCCTCAAGCAAAGTAATTGCTCAATTGTACCCCAATTAGCAAAGACTTTAACACCCCTGTAAGTCCCAGTAAAAGGTACCCATAGTACTAGGGCATGGGTACTAAAGATTGTCACTATTATGTCACCCTAAGGAACCCCCATACCAGTTACATTCAGGCAGCCATTGCAGGCTGCATGAGATGGTCAAACCATGAGTGAAAACATCACATGGCACACACACTGTGTGTCATGCCAAAATCACTACATCTAATATATGTAAATCACCCCTATAGCAGGCCTTGTAGCCCTACGGCAGGGTACATTTTATTACATGTGAAGGCATACCTGCATTAGCAGCGGTGCCCTGGGCTGTCTAGTTCAATTACTACATGGTACAATTGTACAGGGAATCCATCTTAAGTATATGTACTGGGCACTGGTCATTACGAGTTCCCCATCTACATGATGGCTTCACTCAAACCTATGGTGTTTGGTAACAAACACCTTGTCTTAATAAATCTGTACTGTTGCCAGTACTAGATTTATTATGACACGCACCCAGAGGGTACCTTAGAGGTGACCTCTGTAAAACCTACCAGTATCTCGTGTGCTGGCTGACTGGTAACCCCCAGCCTGCACCACAGACAAGTTTCTGACTCCCTGCAGGTGAGAGCCCATGCACTCTGAGGTCAGAAACAATGCCTGCTACAGAGGAAGGTGCCCACACCTCCTCCACCAGAATAGCTAGTGATTTAGCATATCGAGGCTTCAAAGCCCCTGCCGCCATTGATATGCGACCCCGGCTTCCTCCAGTCCAGGGAGATGTCACCCCTTGCCCTGAGGCCCATTTGGCACCAGGACAGGTGGGAAATTAGGTATGCACGTAAGTGTGTAAGGCCAACAGGCTAGTCACACCGCTAAGGCTGGCTACTTGATGTGACCATGAATGTAGGGCTCCATCATCTTGTTTTTGGTGGAATTAGGAACTCTGGGACAGGGGGTGTAGTGACCCCAGGGGTAAGTAGCCCATTGGCTACTGCCCTTCACTCCCCTTAATGCCCCTAAATTTAGTATTTAGGTGGCCTCCTGACACCAGGAACTCAGATGAAGAAGGTGAAAGATGAGCCAAAGAAGTGAGAAGTGTGGACCAACATCTAACTTTGTCCAAAACCCTGCATGGCTGCTGATCTCCTGACAATCCCCGGCACTGACTCGTCCAGAAGCGGAAAAGCAACAGCCAATGACAGCATCAGCCTGGTACAGCGTTCTGTCAACCCCTGGGCCCACCGAGAAAGCAGCACCCTAAAAAGAAGACTGTTTCTCCAGGATGTCAGATACGTCTCCCTACTGAGTTTGGAGACTCCAGGACACCCAGTAGCTACCCAACACCAATACCCAAGGTGCTGGAGCCACTTGCAAGCGTAGAATAATCAATGGAAAATGGATCACTTCTCCTGTTTTTGCCAGGGTCTAAAGGTTTTCTAGTCTAAAAAAACATCATACATGTAATGCTTGTCGAAGCGGTATATCTTGATTATCCGCTTGGTCTATTACGTGAGCAGCATCATCATTGGGTCTTATTTGTGCTTCCCTCCACCAGGAGGGAGACCAACTGGTTATTCGCAGTAGTGATCATGGATAGTGAGAGTAAGGGTAGGTGAACTTAAAATTGCCTCTAGTACCCTGGTTCAGATTTATTCTGTCAGGGGTGGGGGAAGGCTAAAAAGAAGGCATGGTGCTTAAATAGAAGGGCTACTGTTCTATGGCACCTGTGTAAATAGGTGAGTGGTCAGGCAGTCGACATATTTCAGCCCCCTGGGTGCCCAATCGGGTCGAAGGGATTTTTTCAGGACCGGGTGTGCAAATCACTACTGTGTGACCTGCGCAGGTAAGTCATTGCACTTACCCCTCTTCTTAGGGCATCAGGTTATGCGCTGTTTTGTTAAGGGTCAGTTGTACCTATAACCTTGTCAGGGCCTCAATGGTCTCCCTCAGAGGGCGTGCGGAGTAAGCGTGCTTCTACAGTGAGAAGTCCATCTAGTGACTCATTTCCTCTCAGACTGATGCGCCACTTGCAAGCACCATGGCTTGTTTGCGTGCAGTCAGGACACCACCACTACCAAAAGTTACCTGAACTTGGAGGGACTTCGAAAAAGGCCTGCTCCACACCGAGAGCGGCCCTGTTGGGTTTCTTTTCCTTCTTCTGCAGGTACGCCAAGAAGCGTGAGAATCTCTAACTCACCGACCAGCTGAACACAAAACCTCTGCACCTGAGCTCCCCAGCCTGGGCTCACGAAAACCGACAGTGTCTTTGTGATCCTGAGACCCTAAAGAGCCGAGCCACCCCCTCCGGTCCCCCAGCTCCCCCTTGCCGGCTTTTCTTAAAGGTACTTTCCCCATTGACTTTAGCATGTAGCGTTCAAGACCACCACTGTTTATGGTTTAAATCTTTTATTGGGTTTTCAAAACAGGAAAAACAAACAGACCACATTTCCCCATCAGATGCAATAGTGTTGGTTTGTGCGTAAAAACTCCCAGGGTTTAAGGTAACAAAGATATTGACAACGTCGTAAATGTAGGGGTCTTGCAACGGAAAAACCCAGTCCGCCACCCCCCCACCCCCAACCCCCTCCTTGTCCACAAACCAAAGGAATAAGTAGAAGAAAATTACCACATCTCTAACGGGAGGCCATAGGTCAAACATCAGCCCTTAGACTTACGCCTATGCGGCTGAACTTTAGGTTCCTCGAGTGGTGTGTCTGCAAGGCGAAGCAAGCGTAAATAGCGTGGGCAGCTCAATTCCCTAAACTCCCCTTTGAGTAGAGTCAAAAATGGTCGCCAAAGTGCTGCGAATTCCTCTCCCCTCCCCTCTTTTGCTAGAGTTAACTTCTCCATCCCAAATATCATCCACAACCTGTGGAGCCAGCCAGTGTGTGGGGGAGGTTGAGTGGTCCTCCAGTGCGCTACAATGTTCTGGACGGCGGCCCCCAGCGCAATCGCTATGAGTCTCCCTCTCCTGGACTTCAAGGGGTACATCAATGCATTAGGGAGTCCAAGCAGAACATAAGCGGGGAATCTGGGAAGTTGGGTGTCCAAATGGGACTCTACTTCATCTAGGATCGAGTTCCAATAGGGTTGTAAGCGGTCACAGCTCCACAGTAAGTGCTCTAGTGTGCCAAGTTCCCCACATCCCCTCCAACAGCGGTCACTAATGCGGGGGTCCCATCGGTGTAAGCGGTCCGGCGTGTGGTACCAGTAGGTGGCCACTTTGGTCAGGGTTTCTGTGAGACCAGTGTGGTAATCCGAGTGCCTGGATCTATGGTATATGCCTTCCCATTCCTTGTGCGTAAGTTGTCTCCCCAGGTCCCTCTCCCATCTGACTCTCCCTGCGATGTATGTGTATATGTTGGTGAGGAGGACGTGTTGGTACAGGTCGGAAATCAGTTTTTTATCTGAGGTGCGCGTCAACAGCCACTTTTCATACGGGGTGAGGAAGCGTTGTGGGCCGGGTTTGATCGTCAGCTGTAAGACCCAGTGACAGACCTGAAGGTAGGGCAGGCGGTCCTCCTCTGGTATGCCATAGTCCTTCTTCACCTTCTGAAAGGGAAGGATGCCGTTTAGATCGAACAGGTGTCCCAGGTCTCTACAGGGTGAGCGTCTCAAGGCAGCAAACGCCTTGGGGTCCAGACCCGGGAAGAAGTCAGGGTTATCGAAAAGTGGAGTCATCGGGGAGGGGAACGAAGTGAGATCATGTTTGACCGTTACTCTGTCCCACACGTCCATCACGGTGCTCGTGATCTGTGATGCATAGAGATTGGGAGGCCTATGACATCGTCGTAGAAACGGAACCCCCTGAAGGGGCCTGCCCGCCACCGCTTGGTCTTGGAAGAGCCAATGCTTGCCCGACTCCAGCTGGTGCCACTCCACGAGGGTGTGGAGTTGCGTCTCTTAATAGTATAAGGAGAGGTCAGGCACCCCCACCCCGCCGTGCGCGGGGGGGGGAGTATTGCGATCGCATGCTTAAAGCGCGGGCAGCGACCGTTCCAGACAAAGTGAGCCAGGTCCGACTGTGTCTGCTGAATCCAGCCCGTGGGGGGGGGGCGCAGAGGGAGGGTCTGAAACACGTAGAGGATCTGCGGTAGCAGAGTCATTTTGACAGCCGCTATCCGTCCAAGCCAGGAGAGCGAGTGTCGCTTCCACCTCCTGAGTTTGTCGCGGAGGCGCGAGCGGAGTCTGGCATAATTGGCCTCCGTAGTGGCCTGCACGGTGGGGGCCAGCAGAACTCCCAGATAGGGGATAGTGGTGTCGGACCATTGCAGATCAAACTCGCTTTTGGCCTCTACGAGCGTGTCCGGTGACAGGGATATGTTCAGGGCCTCTGATTTCTCTATATTAATTTTAAAACCCGAGGCTAGCGCGAAGGTGTGAAGCTCAATAAAGAGAGCTCAGAGGGATTGCATCGGGTCTGTTAGGGAGAGCAAGATGTCGTCCGCATATAGACTGATCTTATGCACGTCACCGCCGAAGGGAATGCCTTTGATGAGGTTGTGGTGCCTTATCCGCTGCGCCAATGGCTCCATATAGAGGGCAAACAGGATTGGAAAAAGCGGGCACCCTTGCCTGGTGCCCCTGCCAATTGGAAAGCGCGGGGAGGTATGCCCATTGACCCGGACCGTGGCATTAGGCTGGCGGTAGCATTTCAGTATGCGGTTACGGAGAGTCTCTCCCATCCCGACTCGCTGCAGCACCAGCTCCAGATAGGGCCAGTGCACTCTATCGAATGCCTTTTCGGCATCGATGGTGAGCAACATGCAGCCAGGCCGTGTCCGCGACCCGGCCTCAATGAGGTGGAGGACTCTTTTAGTGTTATCGCTGGTCTGTCTTTGGGGGATGAAGCCTGCTTGGTCAGGTTCCACTAACTGCTGCATATAGGGTGCCAGCCTATTCGCGAGATGCCCGTGTAGAGCTTGAGGTCAATGTTTAACAGGGAGATCGGCCTGTAGGTGCTACACCGGGTGGGGTCCCGGCCGGGCTTGGGTATAACCGATATCGCCGCCTCTAACAGATCCGCGGTGATGGCACCAGGCTGGTCGAATGTATTGAAGAGGTCCCGCAATAATGGGGCCACCTGGTGACAGAGGGTTTTATAGAAGGCCGCAGAGTAGCCATCAGGGCCCGGCGATTTCCCCAGTTTGAGGTGAGATATCGCCGAGATCACCTCCTCCAGACCAATGGGTCGATCAAGGAACTCCGCTTGTGCTTCGTTCGAGGACGGTAGGGGCGCTCCTCCTAGGTAGGTTTGGCCCGCCTGCGTGTCAAGCAGGTCCGCGGCATATAAGTCGCTGTAGAAGTCCCCAAAGGCCGCGGCGATGGCGGCATAATCAGTAACAAGGTTACCCTGACTAGACCGGCTGGTTTGAACGCCCTGTCTTTGGCGTTGCTCTCGCA
Organism: Lissotriton vulgaris; assembly: GCF_964263255.1. Taxonomy (NCBI): domain Eukaryota; kingdom Metazoa; phylum Chordata; class Amphibia; order Caudata; family Salamandridae; genus Lissotriton; species Lissotriton vulgaris. The sequence goes on along the minus strand of NC_141685.1, from coordinate 1,329,360,641 downwards.
GTTTACTCGCCAGGAGTCTCCCGCAGCGATCCCCCCAGAATAATACGCGTGTCGTAGGCGTAGGGCTGCGTATTCCGCCACATCTTGGTCCAGGGCCGCCAGCATCTTTCTCTCCTTACAAAGTTGGCGCCACGCCCGCGCCGCCCCGGTGCACTGGTGCATCTGCTCCACCTTCGCCACGCGCTGGGTGATTTCCGCCCGTTCTCTATTCTTAGCTGTGGCGATAGAGATGAATTCTCCGCGGAGGACCGCCTTGAGCGCGGCCCACTGGGTGGTCATGATAGTGTCTGTGTTGGCATTATGAGTAAGAAACTGGGTGATGGCGGTTTTGATCCGCTCCACTATAGCAGGGCTCTGGAGCAGGGCGTCTCTCAGGCCCCAATGTCATTGCGGGCCACGTGTGGTTGGGAAGAGAAAGGAGGCCAGCACCGGAGAGTGATCCGACAGAGAGGTCGGGAGGATGTCGACATCCTTTGCGCGGGGCACCAGATGTGAGGAGCATAGAAAATAGTCAAGTCGTACGTAAGACTTGTGGGCGGCTGAGTAGTAAGTGTATGCTGTGGTTTGTGGGTGGAGGTGCCTCCATAGGTCAACAAGGCTCAGGTCGGAGAGGCGAGCGTGTCCTGTCCCGGAAAGTGCCCCGCAGTGACCATAACGTTGGCCTGAACGATCTGCTGTGTTATGGAATACTAGGTTGAGATCGCCTCCTAGCAGCAAGTGTGGTTGTGTATTAGTTGTGGCCGATTCTAGTGCTGTGTGTAGGAATTTCTTTTGTCCCTCATTGGATGCATATATGGTGCCCACTAAGAGTGTGTGCCCGGCAATGAGAAAGCGGTGGATCAGCAACCTGCCCCTGATCTCCGCCTCCTTCTGCATAACCCGCCCCTCAAAGGATCTAGACACTAGTATCGCCATCCCTGCTACCTTCTTGGTTGGCAACGAGAAAAACTGCAAATGGAAGGACTAGGACTTAAGTCGATGGTGATCTTTGGGCAGTAAATGTGTCTCCTGTAGGAGGCAGATATCTGCAGCCGAGTGCTCCAGGAGGGAAAGTATCGCTCGGCGTTTGATTGGGTTATTAAGTCCCCTCACATGGAGAGAGAGGATAGTCAATGGGCGTGACATCCTAAGTAGTTAGTCGGGACACCCCCGCGCTGCGCTCGACGTGTGGTGGCCAAAGAAAAAAAAAACCAGTGGACAAGGAGGACCCCCCTTCCCCCACCCTAGACCCCAACTCCCAGACCCTCCCTTCCCCCCTCAATCGCCTCCCAACCACCCCGCCTCCTCCCCCTCCTCAACTCCCCCTGCCCACTCCCCAGGTCCCACCCGGTTCCCCCCTAGCCCCTACTGGTAACTCCCGGAGAAACTCAAACCCCAAACTAGGAATCATTGTCCCGGACCTGTGCAGTCTCTCTTCAGGCCCGTGGTGTCATCTCGAAGTGAGGAAACGTGTGACCAAGGCGACCTCGGTGGCCCCTCCGTCCCATTCCCCCCCGCCCCATGCTAGGAAAATGCATTCAAACCCCCCATCAGCGCCACATCATGTCCTGCTTGAAGTGTCTTTGGCGACCTCCTGGACCGCCGCCGCGTGCTCTTGAGCCATGGTTACGGGGACAGGCTTGAGATTACTTTTGGGGGAGCGCCGCCATCTCACTCGCTGCCAGCCGTCACCTGCCCTGTTCTGAGAATTCGCCGGGGAGGATCGCATGGATGGGCTCTCCTCTTCGTCGTCAGCCCCCAAGGTGATGCCCAACAGTGCGCAAGTGTCCCGGAGGGATCGAAGTTGATGGAGGGTCCACTTACATTTGAAGATGAGTCTGAAGGATGGCCCCTAGAGTAGGGAACCCCTTTGTCCCTCAAGAAGGTCGTGACCACCTTGAATGCTCCCCTCTTCTGTAGTGTGCTGACAGGTCCTGGAAGAGCCCCACTGCATAACCCCAGAATTGAAGAGGTTGTTTCTGCCTTGTCATTTTAAGAATGCGTTCTTTTAGTGGGTAGTCGGGCAGGAAAGCCAGGATGTCAGGCGGCGGAGCTGGAGCCCGCCGAGCTAGGCCCACTCTGTGTGCTTGGTCTATCCGGACCTCAAAGTCTTCCGGCTCCCCCAGTATGTCTCGGAACAGTTCTTGCAGGAAGGCCATCACGTCGCTCCCCTCCGATTTAGACGGCACCCCTCGGACCCTTATGTTGTTGTGACGGGAGCGGTTCTCAAGGTCCTCAGCGTGTGCCTGCAAGTCCGTTTGTTGGTCCTGTAGTCTAATGATCTCCTGTTGCAGGAGTTCTATCTCCCGCTCCTGCTGTGCACCAAGTCCTCTACTGCAGCCACACGTTCTCCAAGGCCATCAACGTCGCGTCTGAGCTCCCTGTGCTCCCCCGCCATTTCCTGTTTAAGCGTCTGGAAGTCCTCTCTGAGGGAGCTGAAGAGGGTCCCCATGAAGGCTCTTGTGATGGGGATCTCCCCCTCTGGCTGCACTTTGGGGTACTCCTCCGGCCGCCCCTGCTCCGGGCTCTTCGCTCCCTTGGGGGTGCCTCTGGCCAGCATGTCGGGGATTGTTCGTCCTCCCCTGCAGTTCGACATGTCGTGACCCTTGCTCAATGTGGCTGTAGCCTCCCCCGCCGAGGAGGCCCGTTAGTGTGTCGGTGCTGGGGGGCCGATGCGTGGGAAGGAATGGCCAGTCGAGCCCTGCTTTGGCCCCCCTCCTGGAGTGAGTCTGGGCTGGGTGGAAGCGCGCAGTTCCGTGCGGGGTGCCCACCGGCCGTGAAATCCCTCTATTCCATGAGCCCTGCCTGGTGTGCCCCGCCACCCCCGGGCCCAGGCACCGCAGCCGATGTGGAGGCCCTTCGCCCCTTGTCTCCCCAATGTGCCAAAGGTCTGATTCTTCCTGATGATGCCGGGCCGGCCCCTGCAGAGCCCCCCCCTGGGGGCTCGACTGTCGCCCCCCGAGACCTCGCTCCTTTCTGTCAGGCTGCACCTCATGCCTCTGCGGGCCCCCGGGCTTGCCACTCGTGCCTGCAATTGGGCCCTCCTGCCGCTCCCGGACTCCTGAATCAGCCGCGTTATGGGGCTCCGGTGGTCGGGGCCGGGCAGGCCCTGCTCGGCCTCACGCCGGGGGCTCGAGTTTCGCCCCCGAATCTGTGCTAACCCCGTGGGCAGAGCTCCAAACTCCGCCCGGGGCCTTGTGGAGACCCAGCGCAGCCTCGTCACTCAAATGACCCTGGGGTCCCTCCTCCGTCGGTGCTTAACCCCGCTGCTGCCAGCCACCTGTTTCGGACCTGCCGCGGCGCTCTAGGTCCGACGCCAGGAGGGCCCTCTCACTCCTCCCGCCGGGGGCACGATCTCCAAGCCCCCCGAGCTTGCCCCACACGCAGCTCCTCACCTCCGTGTGGGCCTCCCTTGGAAAACGCTCCACCGCTGCATCCGACAGTTGCACTGATTGCCGGAAGGTCCGCTTGCGTAGGCCCGAGCCGGGGCCTCGATTATTAATCTCTGGGGCCACTCGCCACACGCCTCTGCTGGCTCTGCGTTGGTGGGCACCAGCTCTGTTCACCGCCCGGTCCGTCCCGTCTCCGGCTGGGCAGTGGTCGTCTGTGGGGGCGACTCTTGACTGGACCCCAGCCAGCCCCTGACTGGGGAGCAATCTGGCCGTGGGTTACCAGCGAGCTCAGCCACCTCCCGGTGCGTCTCCGGCCTGCTCCGACACACGCCGCCGGAGTTGGTCCCTGGCGACTTGCCTGCCGCTATCCGCTCACCACCAGGGTGCCAAGTGCTTGCGGCTCCAGGAAACGCCGCTTACAGGGGCAAATGGGGGGGCTCAGCTAACTGTAAAAGGGCGCCAAGGGGGTCCGGGACGAGGAGTCACTCGTTTATACGTCCGCTCCGGCCGCCATCTTGGCCACGCCCTGACCACCACTGTTTAAAGCACCTCTACAATGGATAACATTACCGTGTTCGAGGTTCATGCCTCAAATCTTACAGCTGCCTTTTTCTACTGTTACTAATGTAAAATGTGATAATGTCTAAAGTATTTAACTGTCTCTAATAATCTTGGTGTCAAAATTTATATATAAATCTGCAGTATTTTTCTAAATTGGTCATAAGTTTCTTCTTGAATGTGTGTCTCTTTTCTTGACTCTGTATGTACAACAAGTGCTTACCCCTCCCTTCTGAGAAGCCTAAACTGCTTGCCCACACTACAACAAAGAGAGCATTTGGGATTAATAATTTAAGACCAGTAAGCCAACAAGGGTTGTCTGGACTTTCTAAATAGTGTACCTCATTTTGGTGCACTTCATAAAAAGCCAGCTTCCTACACTGGTGGATCAGCGCTGAGTACAAGACTTTGCATTTGCTGATACCACTTGGTCAATAGGTGATTCCACAAAGAAACCCACAATTGACTATAGTAAAAAAAAAAGTTTTGTACATTTTTCAACTTTTGATTTTTTCCGCAATTGCTAATTTGAACTGTTAGAGCCTTGTGAAGTCCCCCAGTCCTTTTGCTTTACACATTTAAAAAGTGCACTAGTTAGGCCCTATAAGTCTGCTGATAATTTTTTTAAATCTTCTAAAAAGGTCCCAACTTTACTAGAAAATGAATTCCACTGGTGATAGGGTTCAAGAGATCGACTTGACCCCTTATCTGCAGCTCACAGCCCAGCAGTTAATACTCCTCTGTAAAAACTATAATATTAAAACTGGCTTACATCCTACCAAGGTCAAACTCCAAGAGCTCTTCACACAGTAGGATTTAGCCAATGCAACAGAGGACACTGACAATCCTGAAGGGCAGTGAGCATGAGAATAACGTTAGATGGTGATGTAGTGCCTACACACATCTACCTAACAACTGTACCTGGAGTGCCTTCCTCTACTGAGGGTAGAACAGGCAACTCGGGGTTTAGAGAAGGGCCAGAGGATGAATAGATTGCTTTTGAGAAACTAGCTAGAAGGGGAGCCTTTGAGGCCAAAATTCTGCCCATAGAAGGAGAAATGGCTGAGATGGGCCTAGCACTCATCAATTGTGGCAGCAAAGTAAATAGGGAGATGGAGGAAACATTTGATCTAAAAATCCCAAAAGGGACTATTCCTAAATATGTTGAGAGTGATGGTGTTACCAAATGGTTTACTGCCTTTGAGAAGGCATGTAATGTGAGGAGGTTATACCAGAAATACTGGGGATTTCTACTTTGGGAGCTATTCTCAGGAATAGGCAGGGATAGACTTCTAGCACTGAATTAGGCAGATGCTGAGTCTTATGACCTCATGAACTTTACCCTGAGTGAGGGCTTTGGACGCACCACTGAGGAGTACAGGATAAAAGTCAGGGAGACTCACAAAACCTTGATTCAGAACTGGGTAGATTTTGCTGATTTCTCAGTCAAGACTCTATGAGGCTGGTTGAAGGGAAATCAGTTGCAAGACTATGAAGGGCTCTATAATTTGATAATGAAGGAGCACATATTAGCAAACTGTACCTCAGACAGGTTACACTAGCATCTGGTAGATGCATCACTTTCTAGTCCCAGAGATCTGGCTGAGAAAGCTGGGTATGCTCTGTTATGGGTTGTTTTTGACATTTGATTGAGCATTTATAATGAGTCATATTGTTAGGACCGCTTCCCCAAGCTAATATTGTCATCAACGTTAATGACTAACGATTGAGGTGAAAACTATTCTGAATTTGCCTCTGGGAAGATTAATTCAAATTGCGTGAGGGTAGGATGCAAGAACTTTAATGAGAAAAAACTATTCAACAATATTAAAATCAATATGGTATAGTTGGGAACCCATGCCTTTATGAGAACGTGCTTATATGTATAATAAAGTCCTTGATGGTTAAAACACATTTGTCAGGACATGTTATCTGGGGGATGTTGTCTGAGGGACCTAGAGACCCTACTGAATAGTTAAGGTAGCGCTTAAAGGATGTGTCCAGTGTGTCACTTTCCTTTGATGAGACATATCTGCAGGAATACCGGTCAATATATAAACAGACAAACATATTTAATAGGTAACTCTATTCAAATCACACAACTGTACACCACGGCAAAAAAAAAGAAACCAAGCAAATGCAGCTAAATCATATAATTTGTTACTGGCCTCAGTGAGTTTTTGTAATGAGTAAAAACTTTTTTTTAAAATGGCCACAATCCCTTGTCCAGTTTGTGGTTAAACTAGACAAGAGCCAAAGCTACAACAACATGGTGCACTCACCTCAGAGAGTATCTTGCTGTATCCCCTGGAGAGTTCAGGAGAATCTTCTAGAGCTACAGAAAAGGGAAACCATATACGAGTTCCTCTTATTGAGAGCTCATTCTGCTTTAGATCTATCATGTGTTTTCCTTTAGTCAGCATCGGAATAGCTTCACATCTCTGAGATCTTATGTCTGCCGCAGATTCACCAGTATAGAATTTTCAGGCAGGGTTGCTGATGTTAACTGCTGAGATAGTAGCCAGCATGCACCTCAGTGTACATGCACCAGGCTGTGCCTAGTATGTCACCACTTGCTTGGCCACTGGAATGAAAATCTGGTTTGATGCTGCCGCTCAATCTTCTCAAAGCAGTGGCTTCACAGTACAGATTCACTTTATGTGTGTTATCAATGTAATAAACATTGTGGGAAGATCAATTATAGTAACTATGTTGTGTGCAAATTAGGGAATCTCTATTAGTCGAACCCTATAATCAGCCGTAAATTAATATACTTGAGTACCCTGGTTACCCCGTACAACTACACATGCTGGTAACACCCCATGAAGGAGCAAAACCTATGATGAAGCATGCAGCATGTTATGGGTGTTTGGAGTCCTTGTCAACAATAAAATCTCCTGACTTTAAGCACCACAGGTTCAGAGCATGGCATTGACTAACCCCCGATTCAAAGAGCACTATAAGCCATAACAGTAGTCGACAGAGCTTCACACAACTCCAAAGATCCTCACACATCCCCCAAGATAATTCTACATAAAGCCAAACAGATCCCTGGATGACCACTAACAGAATATACCACAATCTAATGAGGCCATCAACAGAAACCAACAAAGTTCCCAGAGGCGGATCCTCCATATGGGCGTTTGGGCGCCGCCCCACTGCTTTCTCGCCGTGCGAGAAGGCAGAAACAAATAGAGAACTACCATTTGTTTCTGCCTTCTCGTACGGCGAGAAACCAGAAGTTCGTGCTTTTTTTCAGTGGGAGGGGTTACTCGAGGGCAAGGGGGAGTGGTTTTCCCCACTGTTGTAAATACAGTCTCTTTGGCAGCCTGAGAGGCTGTCCAAACAGACTGTATTAACTGTATTCATACCAGCGGGGAAAGCCGCTCCCCCCTGCCCTCGGGTAACCCCTCCCACTCTCCCTGTTCTCTGTATGATGCAGCATACAGAGAAATCACGTGGTGTTGGGGCAGCCGGCCGAACGAATCACAGCGCCGCTGTGCTGTGGTGGAGCCGTAGGGGAGGGAGGCTGCCTGGCTTCCTGCATGACGAGTCCGATGACGAATTCAAGAACAGGACGGCGGCGGGGGTCGGAGCTAACTTGTAGGCGGGAAGCCGGAAGGTAAGGTAAGTAGTTAAGTTTATTAATTCACTTTGCAGTTAGAGCAAATATGTCTTCCTTTCCATGCTCCCTTTCCCACCGTGTCCCTTCGAGTCAGACCGACATTATCTGTGCCGATACGTTCTTTTCACCGTGTACTTGTCTAGGGAACTGAGATCATCCGTTCACATAATGCAAAATACAACTTTAAGAAATATCGATTTGTATTCTTTATGGTCGTTGTATGAAACGTGTGAAGTGAGTCACTTTTCAATCCCGACCTAACTAGCCAAGGTTTGGTTTGAGCGTCTGCTCAGTAGTACAGAGTCCCTTTGAGCGGGTAATCAGCCATTAAAATGCACACAGCTCAGCTGTTTCACGAGCTTTTAATCTGAGAAGTCCAACCATGTTCTGTCAACGGTAATTACGTTAACAAAACACATCAGCGACTTCTTGTTTGGAGCATTTTAGGATCAAAAGGTCAAGGTGTTTAGACTAATTTGCATTTACGGTTCACCTAAGGGAAATCTCTATGAAGTGGAAGGCTGATGAAAATGTGATGCGAATTTGAAGATACAAGGGCAAAAAGAGACTACAAGATACAAAGGCAGGAGACTGGTGAAAGACAGCATGCAACAACACTGCTTTCTATAAGTTTAATGCTAATGGACGAACACGGAAAGTGTATTGCTACAGAGCTGAAATGTAACTAGATATGAGCATGCAGTCAATGAAGAAGGCAGGCATGGTTAAATAGCCTCAAGGCTAGTATGTTAGTAATGCAGCGCAAGATACATTCTTCAATTAAAATTCGATCTACCTGATGTTAAAGGTCAGTATTAAATGCATGTTGCACTGGCTGTAATAGCTCCTGTAGCAATGGTAATTTAGTTTAAGCAATAGCCCAAAGTGGAGTTAAATTAACAAGGCGATTTTACAACTTAAATGTTGTATGCCTTTGTGTTTGTGCTGCACTCTACAGTTCCTGTGTTTGCGGCACTCCTATCTCTTTTTCCGGCCGCGGTCCTCAGGGATGACCAGTGGGAATAGATACTGTCATCATCACGCCCCGCCACTTTCAAATGTCACCAGCCGCCACTGAAAGTTCCCAACAAGAACTTTGCAGGGTCCATAACAGCCCCATTTTCCATCAAGAAATCCTTGTGTTGCTCCAACCAGGCCCTCACCCAGTGCTGGTTTCATTCCCTTGCATATCTCCCAAAAGAACCTCAGATAATCTTGTGCAGACTTTTAAAGAGCTGCCATTAAACATTGGCATACCTGTTACAGGTCTTATCATAACTGGAATTTCTCATAATATTCTCCGGGACCTTATAAACTTCTACATGCACTCCTCCGTCTCCTTTCCTCACCCAGTGACTCCTGACTCCTGACTGTTGTATGCAAACATGGATTATACACATGCTCGAATATATCACATATGTTGTATAACTGAGTATCACATGTCATCACTGTCAGGTAAAATGCCAAGCTGCTATACTTCCCCAGGGGCAAGTATTATTCATACACCCTTGTGTTTTGTAGCACCAACCATATAAGACTGCTCTTTGTCAATTTCTGAGCAGGTTTTTTGTACAATAGTCTTCAGGTAAACTAATTTTTGTGTTAGAGAATTTGCCAGAATTTTCAGTTGGCCAATCACTGGCCCATGCTTTGAACCTATGTCGTATTCTCCGGAAGTGGGGTGTTCTGTGTAATGGCCAGCTGCAGACTCAAAGGATTAGGGTTCAAATCCATGATTGGTCATATTGAGGGAGCACAAGAATATCGCTTCAGGCGAAAATTGATATTCAGAAGCTTTCCAGAGAGGAGCAAGCACTTAGTGAAAGGATGGAGTCATTAGAAAACAACGCAAGGAGGGGGAATCTCCGTATCTTGAACGTACCAGAAGGCTCTGAGGGCTCTGACATAAAGCAATTTATAACGGTTTTGTTAAAAGAGTCCCTGAGTTTAGACCAGTCACTGGAAGAGCTAGCATTGGATATCCAAAGAGTTCCTCGGGATCCCTGTAACCGCAACCCCCAGAGATCAAAGCCTCGCAAAATCTTAGTGAACTTTAATACATATGTATTGAAAGAGCAAATTCTCAATCTGGCGCTTAAGCAAAAATCTCTGGCTGGAAAGGGGTTTTCTTTCTTAATAAGGTCGGATCTCTCAAGAATTACCTTGGAGAAACAATGGGAGTTCGGGAGGCGCCTGGAAGCTTTCAGAGCACTGGGAGCCACAGCTCAACTAACGTTCCCTGCTGCCATGAAAATTATGTACAATAATAAGATGATTAATATTAGGTCAGTGCAGGCAGCCGATGAACTCCTGATGCAGATGGGAAGCAAAAAGAAAGTATGAAAGGTAGCTTAGACAGCTGATTAGAGAGTGGTTTTCACTCTGAGGTTCAGCAATAAGCGCTGGTGCTAAACGCCTTCTTATCATTTCCCTAAGATCCGATGCATCTAGAGCACCGTAATGTTAAAGCCTGTTGGACAGGCCACGTGAAAGGCTTGCTCCCTCCCCGCACGACCAGGCCCGAGCCCGGCTCTTCAGGTGTTACACGCAACAACCACCCGTTTCCCGTCTCATATGGGACCCCTGCCCCTGAACATCTCCACATCATGGGCCCGATTCCCTACCGGCCCTCTCGCCCGGCCTGGGCGCCATCTTGGACACAGCACCACGAGGCCGCGTGGCCTCCGATCGACCCTAACCCTGGGCCTGGCCGGCCCCGACATCCCGGCACCACCATCCACCCAGGAGGTAAGCGGACTACTTGGCAGGCCAATGGGAGAAAGAGGTGTCGATGGCTCTCCCCCGCCAGGTGCCGATCGCCCCCAGCTCCCCCAGGCGCTGGCTCCACCCCCCTGCTGGGTGTCTGGACTCCCTCATCCCGGACCTTCCGACCTCCAAGTGCGAGGGTCCGGACATCAAAGGGCGCCAGACCTATAACTGGGGCAGCTCCAGAGCAGGAAGGCAGTTGTATCCTGGAGTCGAGAGACGCAGTGAAGAACTCATCCTTGACGGACTACTGGCGCTGCCGTAGCCCTGCCTTGCGAACTATCGACCTGCCTGCTGGCGCTGCCGCAACCTTCTGAAACCTTCATCGTCGTCGGGACCTGCTGGCGTGGCCGCGGACCGTTTGTAACCACCACCTTCATCGGGACCTGCTGGCTCCGCCGCGGACCGTCGCTACCTTCAACCATCCCGGGACCTGCTGGCTCCGCCGCGGCCCGATCATCTAGAACGCCGAGCTCGAGGATTGTGAGCTATTTCATCTACCACCATATCCACCAGATTGGTAACAAGACTGTCCCGCTACCCCCTTTCCCAAACAAGAGACTAGAATAGAGGGGACCCCTGAGACCAGACCTCCTTGTACCATTCCACCGTACTTAAAGAATTGCTTATAAAGTAACGTTGAACCTTATCCTTGTGTGGTGTACATCTGTGGGGGGGAAGTTACTTGTCTGTACGATCGCTGGAGACGGCTCTCCCCGGAGACCTCTCCCCTTGTCCTCGGCCGACCCTCCCGGTCCGTCTAACAAAGCCCTTATAGGATATAAAGGATATAAAGGGAAAATGCAATGATTGTGTATTACCATTTGATTAATTTCTCTCACGTATAAAGGGTGGCGTATTTCGCCGGGAGTTCGCGGAGGGGCGCTATCAACCGGACATCGTTCCGGTTAGATATCGCAAGGGTTTTCCAGGGGTTGGGAGGTGGGAGGGGGGGGGAGTCACATAGCTAGGGTAGGTGGTGGGGGTGGAAAAAATGGAAAAAAATCCTCAGTAAGCCAAGATATGGTAGAAAGAAAGGGGGTTCGCAGTTTTTTGGAAAGAGATTTGGGCAACAATGGGTTGGTGTAGCTTCATCTGTTTGTCTCTCTTCTTTGTTGGACATCTATGACAAAGATGGTTAATATAAAATATTTCTCCTGGAATATCAATGGCCTGCGTACCAAACCAAGGGCAAATAAAATCATGCAATACCTGCGGGATTTGGAGGCGCAGGTCATTATACTCCAGGAGACAGATTTAACACATTTAGAAATGCTTGACTTGATTAAGAGAAATAGGTGGATAGACTTTGCAGTTTCAACTACTCAGATTACTAACACTAGAGGTGTTTCTGTAATCTTCAAAAAAGGGGCCAAAGCCAGGCTGTTATCTCAACTGGTGGACCCAGGTGGCAGATGGGCCATCGCATCTGTGGTAATAGCAGGCTCTCAAATCACAGTCTTGGGCTATTATGGGCTGAATCAGGATGAGAAAAACGCAAAGGAGACACATTTAGGTCTCCATATAGCTGCACAACCTATTATTAATGAATTTAATGAATTAAATTCGTAATCAGTTCATTTTTTATTTCTCAATTTTATCATCAACTCTTCACTCTTTTCTTCACTCTGTTGTGTTTCAATCCATTATATCCATTAGCTTTGTTCCTTAGCCTTTCAAAAAACACAGGAGAATCCTTGTTTCCTTATGCCACGTTTTTAATGCAAATCACCCAATGCATTTCGGGAAAATAATTCCCTTCTTCGGGGGTTTCTAAAGTGCAAACAGAATAAAACCTGATCAATTTAAGAAGCAAACATGCTTTGTACAACAAACATTTTAAATACCATGTATATTTCAAAAGAAATCACGTATGCCTCATATTCCTGTTGTTTTATCAATACACAAACTGTAAGTGTCATTTATTATATATATACATGCATAGTGAACAGCAATACCCCTGTTCAGTATCTTCACCCCTGAACGTGACTTACAGCAACATTGCTACAGCCTTGTCGGATCATTAACTGGTATCTGTTCTCTAAACATCATTTAGTGAGCTGAATAAGAAAATATACCGTGGCGCGCTTACCGTGGCACTATTTCATTTAACCTTTTTAAAATAACATCCAATTCAGGAAAAGCATCCCACGGCTAAACTGCATTTTGCTCCCTCTTCGCACTACAGGGAAAGCTTGATTGAACGCTGACAAACACTTGCTCTAATCACCCTACTCCTTATCAGCTGTGTTGACACGTGACTAGCCGCCTCACAGTGAACTTCTCACCCAACTGCTGAAATTATGTTGTCTGCCGCGCTTTTGTTCATCTCCTGCACAACAATTACCAGAATCCCCCGGACTACGAATCATCACTGAGCTACAGTCCAAATGACCCGCCCAAACAGTTTCCACGCTGCTTAAATATATAAGGCCTTGACACTATGCAATGACATTAATTCAATAAAAGTTGCTCAACAACTATCATTTTGAAACCGTGCACAAAAGACTTTGCAATTCACAACGAAAATTACACTTTTGTCTAAAACTCCTAATGTGTCCATTGCTTGTGCACACAATCTGATGTGGCAGGGAAACAAAACTCCTGCGTTCGTGATTTTCAAAAGAATCAGGATGACCCATCTACACTGGAGGTTATGTTTTCTCATCTGCTTTCCTTTCCAGAGCCAACTATCATAGCGGGCGATTTTAATATTGTACTGGATAAATCACCCAATAGTCGATCCTTAGTCTTGTCTAAATTTAGGTTAGTGTTACATTCTGCAATGAAACTATATGGCTACCTAGACATATGGAGAGAAAGGTCCGGGTGCCAGCAAGGAGTGTCTTTCCGGAACTACAAATATAAACACCAGTCAAGGATTGATTTTATTTTAATTAGTCTGAGGCTGGCTGAGTATGTTAGATCCATTGAATATCTACCAATACATCTTTCAGATCACTCTGCAGTAGTAATGGAACTAGCTCATGGAACGGAGAGATCGCTCTCTAGATGGTCCTTTGATCGATCACTTCTTTCTTCTCCTGATGACATGGCATACCTCAATTTAGAGTCACACCATTTTTTTTTGATTAACAATGACTCAGCAACTACGAGGCTCATCTGGGACTCGTTTAAAGCGTTTTTGAGGGGACTCATAACAGGGAGAGTATCATACAAAAGGAAGCAGTATAAGGAGCAAATTTCTTCCATTGAGAAAAGGATAATCAATCTCCAAAGTCTCATCGATATTAGTATTGGGGCAGATGAGTCCATCATAGTTAGTCAAAGAAGGGAAATGGCGACCCTGAAAGCCAATCTAGGTTCAGTTTTGAATCTTAGATTGCAGCAGAGATGGGAGGCAAGCAAGCTGGCCCATTTTGAGTATAGCGAAGGTGCAGGCAAATTGCTTGCTTGGAAGACCAAAACAGACCAGGTCTGGAACAACATAGCCATCATTAATGTGGGTAATGATTCTTTCACATCAGACGTTAAAATCAGGAAGGCCTTCAAGGAATTCTTTGAATCCTGCTATAAGGAGGACATTGGAACTCGGCCTGAGGAGGTCGACGACTGGCTAAGGCACATTGATCTCCCCAGCCTTACGTATGAACAGTCCCAATTCTTGGACAGTGCCATAACTGAAGGAGAAGTTAGGGCCGCCATAAAAAGAAGCAAGAAGGGAACGGCTGCAGGGCCCGATGGGCTACCTGCAGAAATCTATAGAATTCTAGAGGCTGAGATAGCCCCCTTTCTCACTAAGCTGTTCAATCAGATTCTTCTTGAAGGTCATACCCCCCCTTCATCATGGGACAATGCATCGTTTACGCTTATTTTGAAACCTGGGAAACCTAAAGATGCCTGTGAATCATACAGGCCAATATCAATTCTAAACGTGGACTATAAGATCTTCACCACAGTATTGGCCTCTAGGTTGGCCCTGGTAGCCCCGTCAGTCCTTCATGCAGATCAAAAGGGTTCGTAAAGGGGCGACAGTTATACGAATTGACGTACGACTTAATAGGGGAAATGGATATGGCGGTGTCACAGAACTTGTCCTTGACCGCTCTCACGCTGAACGCAACTAAGGCCTTCGACAGGGTTAATTGGGTTTACCTGTCGGGGGCCTTGGCCAAGTTCGGCGTGGGGGAGGGATTCCGTCAAGCAGTTGGTCTGTTGTATGGTAGCCCAGTGGCGAGCCTATTGATCAATGGGGAGCTGTCAGACCCTTTTTTTATAACCAGAGGGACACGGCAGGGTCATCAGTCCTTTTTGTTACAGAGGGTGGGAGAGGAAGTTAGCTCTATATGCCGATGACCTGCTTATCCTCACATCAGATGTAACTACGGCTCTCCCTGTAATATTTGAAATTGCTCGGGGTTTGGTCGGATATCAGGGTACCAGATCAATACATCAAAGACAGAGATGTTGGTTTGGAACGATGATGTGAGTGCATTGGAAGTACAGGTGGGTGAATCAATGCGTTATTTGGGCTTAAACATAATAAAGGATCTCAATAAACTTGCTATAGTAAACCTGACAGCAGTTGCTAAAGAATGTAGGAAGCTAATGCAGTCATGGTCCCACCTTCAATTATCCTTGATTGGGAGAGTTAATTTGATTAAAATGTCAATTTTTCCCAAAATCTAATTTCTTTTCAATACCATTCCCCTTTATTTTGATCAGACTTATATATCTAAATTACAGTCAGATATCACTTCTTTTATCTGGAACAAAAAATTACTGAGAGTAGCCTGGAAGAAGCTTAGAAGGCGATGGGAGAAGGGGGGCTTAGCAGCCCCAGATTTAAAACTATACGCTTGGGCGTTTCAGCTGTCTCATACTCGAATGCTCTTAAAAAGACCTACTGACCATGGGGTAGGCTTAATGTTTTCAGCCATGTTGGATGGGGAAGGTCTCAGCCAGTCGGGGTACCTATTTAAATTTGGCAACCCGAAATTCTTTAAAAAGATCAAACTGAAGGTCCTATATGGATTGGCGAAAATGTGGTGTGAGGTAACAAAATTCAATCAAACAGGGGTATTTTTGTGATAAAACACCGCTTTGGGGGTTTACCTGAAAGCCCAGCTTGGCTAGAGGACATCCTAGCCATGCCTTTAAAAGAGGCAGGCCTTAAAGTATGGGGGGACCTCTTCTATGAGGGGGACTTGCTTTCGTGGGAGCACCTCCAGAATTGAATAGGTCCAACCATTTCGAGGTTCAAATACCTGCAAATGAGTAGTTGAACACAGGCTTATAAAATTCCACCTTCAAAAAGAAACAGGTTCCCTCTTGGAGGGTATAGTCAATTAATAACTAACTTAGTGAGTATTGGTCCAACTAAAAGCGAGATCTCACAATGGTATAAACTCCTACTTGAGGAATCTGATGGGGAATTTAAGCTACCAGTCCAACTGTGGGGTGTCTTAACAACAGGACAAGATGTACAAAAACTTTGGTCCACCTCATTTGAGCTCTTAAAGAGTTTAGTAAAGCCTTCATGGCTTCACAGGAACCATCTTTATACCCTCCATAGGGCATATTACTCTCCCCAGAGATTATCTAAATTTGCCATAGGAAATCCAGTGGTATGTGCAAGGTGTGGGCTGCTGGCAGCACCAGACATTCACATGTTTTTTGAATGCCCTCAGGTTACTGCATTTTGGGAAGCTAATGGTAAGACTCTTACAGCATCGATGGGTTTCCCAGTTATCATTGATCTACCTTTTGTGGTAAATATTTGATTTACCGTCTTAATTTCTATGCAGGTAAGTACTTAATCAATAATAACTCAATCGGAAAGAAAAAGGCAGAGTCCGTGGTGTTAGAGTTCTTAGGGGTTTTATTCCTTAAAAAGGAATGGTCAAGACCTGGATATCATGTTCCTGCAACCACAGGGGTTCAGGAAGGGATAGAGCAATATTTTATTGACAATACATAGCTTATATACTTAAGTTACATTATAGAAACCAATACAGTAGGCGTAACAGCTGAGAGAAACAAGATAACAGCATCCACGTGGTAGTGATACGTAATTAGAAGGCGTGAACTAGGCGTGAACATAGAGGTGTGTGCTAGAAACGTCACAGGTAGGTGTCACAAGTGGGTGGCAACAAGGCAGAATCTTGTAATGTCAGCAGAAATCTGAGGCTTGGATGGGCGCGCAGCTGCATGACGTGTGATTGACGTGGAACCGGAGGGTGCAGGGGACTTGACATTTACACTGACGGAAAGAGACAGAAGTCTGGCATGTCAGATCAACTTGTACTTCTATCATATCTGATATCTGATGTTTGGGAACCATATTATCTAAACGGAAAAGGTCTCTGGGGCAGAAGCTATTCTATACTGACTGTGAGTGCGTGTATAAGCGCCAAAGTGTCTACATGAGAATGCGAGGGGCATGGGCCTACCATGGTAACAGAGGCTATGAATTACTTGCACGGAGACAGTGAGGCCGGGCCCTTTGCTCTGCAGCTGGGGAATGTTTACTTAAACTAGTAGGCAGGAATGCATTTTCGAGGAGCGGAACAGATAATTCGAAGGTTGAATACAGTCTTGGCAGGCAGCAGGCTGAGCTAAGCGCCGTGAGCCGCACAGGGAGTAAGGCAGAGGTCACGGGTACAGAGACAGCCTGGGCTGAGGCTTTCGGAGTCAGAGAACAGAAAAAAGGCTCGATGGCAGAATTCAGGGCCTACTTCGCCAGAGCTGGAAAAACGTGTAAAGTACACCATAAAAAGACATTGGCATAGCATACTTAGGAACGGAATATTCAACCCATTCAGGGTGGGTCTGAAAGAGGACATGTTAACGTTGGACGCAAATGTATTTGCGTCTTCATAGCTAGCACAGGAGGGAAGCTACATGCACTTTAAGCTGGTACATGGAGACGGTGGGGTACACGCTAGGGAACATTACTTGACCATAAAATTTATATTTCCTCATTCCCTCCTTGTTCCCTACGGACCCTTCATGATATATCGATCCTCATGAATCGATCAGTCTGTTCTTGTAACATCATTTGCTCTTCTTTCTTCCTCTCACGGTGTGATAGAAAACTGGAATGTTCAATACACGATGTGGCACACAGTCCACAAATCGCTGGCCCACACTGTAGGCACAGGCAGCAACTGAATACTATGACAAGGGCAATGCCTAGGAAGGATAGGATCTTCCATCCCCAAGCGGTCAACGTTGTCCAGAACCAACCGGACCAAGTCCAGGTGCCTGGATTCTGATGTATCAGATTTGCAATTTTATGAAGACGTGTAATAGCTTGGTATACTGTCGGCGCGTTTTCTGGGATGAAAACACAGCAACTTGACCCGATGACCTTACAAGCTCCGCCTCTATCTGCCAAGATGACGTCAATAACAAGACGATTCTGAAGGACAACAACCCGCATGGCGGACTGCTCCTCTGTTAAGTTACCTAGAGCGGAGGCAGTTTCATTCACTACAGCTTCAAGTGTTCTAGTTAATCTGCGGATTAGTTTACTATTTTGGACGGGGCCTGTGAAGAAAAAGAATCCTTTATTGAAATCTGTGTATTGCTCCCATGCCGTTTCAGTGTAGTCGACAATCGGGAGATCTCTTCGGAGTCTATTCTTTACTAGATTTGTATTTCTGTGATAATCAGGAGGGGCTAGAAAAACAGGGGGCAGAAGGAATGCAATGTAACAGGTACCATCCCAATCTGGAGGCAAGCGTATGTATGCGGTATGGCCACAAACAAAGTAGGAATGACGGGTAGCTCTAAAGGAAGATTTGCCTTGGTCACTGAATTCGACCACAGTAGTACATTTACTATGTCCTAAGTGTACTGAACCTTTCTTACTGACACATAAATCACCAGTGATTGGTAATACTGACATAGCAGGGAGAACTGGTGCGGCTTCAGATTCAACAGTAAGAATCATAAGGTTAATTGTGTAATTACCTAATCCATATACTTCATTTTCTAGATCAGTTCCTATTCTAGTGGGAAGTCCCTTCTTGTCAGGGTAACAGGCATTAAGCAGAACTAAGTTCAAGTTTCCCCAAACCCAGCTCCCTTTGAAAACAGCAACATCGGGATCTAAGGAATGAATTATTCTGAACCAGGCACCACAGGAGCCATTGTGAGTGAACGGGTACGGAAAGAGGGGCAGAACTCCCTTGTATTTCTGGTAGGGAGGGAGTCGGCCACATATCCAGCAGTTTGTAGCATTGTTAGTCTGATGGGAATGATGTAACATACTAATGAATGTGTTGTTGCGCAGCGCGAGTCTGTAAGAAAGTTCGTGGGGAGGTAATTCACTAAAAGAATGTTCAGCAGAAACATTGTAAGCAGATTGTTCACGCTTGAAAATAGGGTAGTATATGGGAAGCAATATACTAGCAACAATAATCAGAAGACTTAGAAAAAACATAATCAATAATGTCACTATACAGTGACTAAGGAGTGATTTACAATATGTACGTTTCTTGAGTTGTCTCTCTCTCTCTCTATCTCGATCTAGGGGATACATGTCAGAAACTATTTAACCGATTCACCTAGGGGAGGACTTAAACAATTAAACTGTCTGACTTGCTAGATCGGAGCTTCATGCGGTACTCTTCTTGGGGAGTTTTCTCTTGTTTCGGAACTTTAAAGTCACTAGGTTCGATACAGTCTTTGGAAGGGGTGAACGAGTCCTTTTCTGGCATCAGTTCGTTACACTTTTTTACATGGCTTGTATGGATCCACCCCTTTCTGCCTTCAACTTTGATAGCGGTCCGCGTTGTAAGAAGGACGGTCTTCGGCTCTTTCCAGCGGGGCTCCAGCGGACTTTTCCTGTCGAAGTTCCTAATTAGGACCGGGTCCCCGGGACGGACATCATGCGGCTTTACATCAGTGTTGTCAGGGAAAGCTGCGGCAACCTGTGAACGACATGATTGGAGTGCAGACATCAAGGAGGCAAGGTAATCTGTCAGCATATTACAATCAACATCGGTAATTTTCTTAGGTATGGGCGTCCCCCACATATTCGGTGGTCTGCCAAAGACCACTTCATACGGGGATAGTCCTGATCTCGAGTGGGCGACCATCCTCATATAGAACAATGCAACTGGCAGGGCGACTATCCAGTCGACCCCTTTCTCTTTACAAACTTTAGCAAGGCGGGTCTTTAGTGTCTGGTTATGCCTCTCTACAAGGCCAGCGGCTTCGGGATGTCGGACACAATGGAATCTCCACTGATATCCTAGCAGCAAGGAAACTTGTTTCATTAATTCAGATGAGAATGGCTGTCCGTTATCTGAGTACACGACACGAGGCAAGCCGTATCGTGGGAAGAATTCTCGAACCAGCTGCCTGGCAGTGGTCGGAGCAGTGTAATCTGGGACTGGATATGCTTCGGTCCAACGGGAAAGTGCACAAACAATTACGAGGACATATTTGAATCCCCGACAACGGTCCATCTGGATATAATCCATCTGGGGGACTTCAAAAGGGTGATCGGGAGGATGAAATCCACCTTGCTCTACAGGGACGCTTTTACCTGGATTGAACTGACAACAGATCATGCAAGTACGCACTTTCTGTTTTGCTGCTGCTCGTAAGTGTTTGTTGTGCCAGAGATTCTGTACACTGTCTAACATCGCTTTCTCTCCTAGATGTGCTGGACTATGGGCTGTATTGATTATGGCTTGAACCATAGAGTCGGGGAGAAACCATGTAGATTTTCCCTTCGTCATCCAACCTTGAACTGTCTGGATCCCTCCTAGTTCAGTCCATTTCTTTATTTCATCTGCAGTAGCATGTGTCTGAATATCGATTACATCTAGTGTGGGATCCCTGACTGTCATACAATGTGTCGGTACTATTGTCTTTGTCACGTCAGTCGTCTGAGTGTGAGTCAATGCTGTATGTTTTGCTGTCTGGTCTGCCAGGTCGTTACCCTGGGAAACAGAATCTGTAACTTTAGTATGTGCTTTACACTTCATGACGGATATGCCTGAAGGCAGATGTATTGCTTCTAGCAGTGCTTGAATGAGGGGACCGTGTTGGATCTTGGCACCGTGGGAGGTCAAGAACCCTCGTTCTTGCCATAACATTCCGAAGTCGTATACAACTCCGAACGCATAACGGGAATCAGTGTATATGTTAACATTTCTGTTCTTGGCTAGTATACAGGCTCGGGTCAGAGCGATGAGCTCTGCTGCTTGAGCGGACAATGTGTCAATACGATATGTTTCTTTTACTTCAGTTTCAGTGGTCACTGCATACGCGGCCACTAATTCTCCTGTACTTGTTCTCATACATGAACCATCCACATAAAGTGTCAGGTCTGGATTTGTTAATGGAACATCTGTTAAGTCTCGTCGGGGCTTTGTTACTGCATTAATGATCTCTATACAATCATGCGGAGCTGGATCTGTCATAATTGAAGGTAACAATGTTGCGGGGTTTAGAATGCTGCAGCGTCTGATTTCTATGTGTGGCTGGAATAGCGTTAATTCATAACCTGTCAGTCGTGCTATAGTCAAGTGTTGAGTCTGGGTTCTGTTTAAAAGAACCTCTACAGAATGTGGAACTTGTACTGTTAATTGATGTCCTAAAACAATTGAGTCGCTCTGTCTGATTGCTACTGCTGTTGCTGCTACTGACTTTAAGCACGCAGGGAGTGCCTGGGCTACTGAGTCCAATGTACTTGAAAAATAAGCGCAAGGCTTATGTGAACCTGCTTGATCTTGAGTGAGGACAGACAATGCTGTACCATCACGTTCTGTAACAAAAAGTGTAAAAGGTTTGCTGTAACATGGTGTCGCTAAAACTGGTGCTTGGCATAAAGCTTTCTTTAATTCTTCAAAAACTTGTGTATGTTCCTGAGTCCAAGGAAGGGCAGTCGAAGTTGCTGCCTCCTGTGTTGTCAACTGAATGAGTGGTTTAGCTAGAAATGCATACTGAGGGATCCATTGTCTGCAGTACGAGGTGAGGCCTATAAAGGCCCGCACTTCCTTTTGTGTCTGGGATTGTGGCATGTTTACAATTAACTGGATGCGATCAGGAGTGAGCTGTCTCCCCACTTTGGACAGCAAGTGACCCAAGTACACAACTTGCTGAACACAGAATTGTAGCTTTGAAGGAGACACCTTGTGTCCCTTGTCGGCCAGAAAATGTAACACTGTCAGTGATGCTTGTTCACATTCGGGCTCACTTCGTGCGGTGATCAGCAGATCATCGACGTATTGCAGTAAGGCGGTGTAAACTGGCATTTGAATACAATCTAGTTGTCTTTTCAGTGCTTGACTATAGATGCTGGGGCTTTCTGTGAATCCTTGAGGTGCGCGTGAAAATTTGAAGCTTCGTCCATTTAAACTGAATCCGAAGAGGTATTGGCTCTCTGGGTCAATAGGCACACTAAAGAAGGCGTTCTTGAGATCAATTACAGTAAAGAACGTTGCTTCAGAATCAATAGCAGTCAATAGGGAAGAGATATCTGGGACCACAGGGTACTGTGGTACAATGCATTTATTTAGTTCTCGTAAATCAATCACCAGCCGATATACTGGCGGTGCATTGGGATCAGTACGTTTAAGAATCGGAATGATAGGGGAATTACAGATATTGGAGTCGGTCTCTACGACCACTCCTTGGGCAATGAGCTCTTCAATGATTTCCAGTAAAGCCACTACAGCATCGGGTGGTAACTTGTATTGTCTGATTCGGGGTAAAACAACACCTGGTTTGAGTGTAACACGGTATGGTGTGATATGCATACAGCCTACATCAGTTGGGCCTTGTGCCCACAAGTGATCTGGTACATTTTTCAATCTGACATCAAACTCTCGTAATACATAGTGACCCTTGAAATCTCGCAGAAAGAGTCTAACTCCCTCCGGGGAACAACATATCACTGCTCCTAGAGCCTTCAATGTTTTGATACCTAACAGATTTTCTGGACATGATTTCGTAAGTAACAAGTCTGTAACACGTGATAACGGACCCACAGCCAGAGGAACTGGTTCTGATACCTCATTTACAATTGGCTGTCCTGAAAAACCAAGGGAAACATTCTGTGAGCCTGAGAGGGGTGCCCCTGGGACTTCGTCATGGCTGATTGTTGTGCGGCTTGCCCCTGTGTCAATTAAAAACTTTCTGTCTTTTCCCAAGACTTGACTGTGTACATAAGGACCCTCTTGATCTACAGAAATCTCAATAAGAGGCAAGCCCAACTCCCTCTCTAGGCTGTTTCATGTGTATCGTGGATAATCGGGGTAAGCAGATTGGGCATACTGGTACATCTGTTGTGAAACTTGCTGAGTCGCTGCAATGGGCTGTGGCTGTGGTACCGCTACTGTCTGTGCTGTATGTGACGAAGCATGCATAGGCTGTGTATTCTGCATGGGCTGTACATTCTGTGAAGTCTGTTGCTGGGCCTGGTCTTGTCTTGGCGGATGCGGTCTTTCTTTAGTTTTACCTGTTGCTATGTTATGTTTCAGAACTGGACATTCATGTACGTAGTGACCTGGCTGCTTGCAATAGTTGCATGTCCCTTTAACGGGAGCTGCGGCGTGACCTGTCTGGGTCGTACCCTTTCTCTGGCCGTCGGCTGGAACCGATTGGGCCACTAACATTTTCATTTTCGTGTCTTTCATGCGTTTCTGTTCATGATCCTGTTCTTCTCTAATTCTGTTCTGATGGTATTGTAACATCTGTAACATCTGTGATGGCGTATTTGCTTGCCATGTACTCTCAACCTTGTATACACGGTTTTTAACTGCTGACAGGGAATTCTCCACTAACTTCGATACAAAAAGATGCGGGTACGACTCGCTACTTGGTTTAAGACCACTATTAATAATGAAACATTTCTCGAATCTTGAATAGAAGTCACTAGTATCTTCATCTTGCTTCTGTTTACAGGCCGAAATTGCGTCCCAATCTTCTTTTCTAGTTGTCAGTAATCTTGGCAGAACCTGTACTATCAAACCTGGTAATGCTTTAGTTTTCTCCCCAAGGCCTAGCCCTGGGGTACGTTTTTCCTCCTCGTCTTCTATTTCTGCCCATACAATCTTTTTGTCTCCCACCTCCCATTCTTTTTCCTTGAGTTTCTCGTAGATGCCCGTGGGCAGCAGTACCTTTAACATTTTCATGATATCTTCATATGTGTAATCCCCCATCAGTAACATGTCTTTAAGTTCTCTGTGAAAACCTGCAGGGTCCTTATCATGACAGGGTACTAGTTTCTTCATTTCCAGTAGTTCTAATTTGGTCAGAGGTGTGTGTACATACACACGTTTCAAGTTATTATCGGTACCCATAACTGGATGCACTTCTCGTAAGGGGTTCTGACTTTCAATGCCATGCAGACGCTGCATATGATACATCTTTCTTTCTGGGGGCGGAGCGGGAACATATTCGGAGCTTAAGAAAGTGTTGTATCTGTGCCGTTCTAGAATTATTTGTATTAACTTGGTACTTAGGCCTTTCCATCTATCCATGAGTAGTGCTTCTAATGTATCGTGTAAGGGACCTGGATCAGAATGTTGGTTTCTGTATAACGTGAGGAGGTGCTGAATCATGTATACACCTGCTAATTTCTGCTCGTCTGGGGAAAGGTTCAGAAATGTCTGTGCTACTGTGTCATCATTGTATATGTTCGGATTGTCAGCCCATAATACTGCTGACCGGGCTAGTTCTTGTTCATCCATAGAATTGAGTACATGGTACCCCATTCGTTCTCGAAGCCTTTTATCAGTCTCTTGGAACTGATGTTCCGGAGAATTCGGTTTTGATATGCCAGAGAGAAAAACTCTCTTGCTTTCCGGACGAATGCCTTTCCTAAGGTAAGTTCCCTTACCTACATACGCTATCGTATCTGTAGTCTTTTCTTGTTCTTCAGGTTCTTCCTCCTCCTCGGAAGCTTTTTCTTTCTCTTTTTCGTGTATTTCTATCACTGCTTTTCTTATTCTCTTGTACATACTGGCTATGCAACCCCCTTTATCATGTTTTCCTTCGGATATATTTTGACCCCACTTGTTGAGTGCCTCTAGTTCGTCCTGTTCTGTCTCAGGCCTGTCTCGTTCTCTTATTAGACAATTTATGAAAAAACGTAGTATATATGCTTGAGTGTCAACTTTCTGATGTGCCATGGCCTCCTTAATACTGTCAGGGTCTTCCCCAGTCTGGACAAAATGATATATTCTATCTAGGTGCTCTTTCATTCCTGAGAAAAACAGTAGGTAATCTGTAGCATGTCGTAAGCGTAGTGATGCTATCATCATTCTATCGTCTTTGCCGGGTACTGGATCATATCTGCAAACTGAAAGCGGTTCTTTGAGTATGTCGAGGCGGGGTGATTGGAGCGAAAAAGGGTTCTGCATATCCCTAAGGTGTAATCTGTGTGTTGGTGGCGGGGTCCGGTAACCCCCGGTCGCACCTCCTGAGGCGGAAGCTTGGACATTATCTCTCTGTGGAGTCTGTATCTGTACTTGAACTTGTCTTTTAGTAGAATCAGGTAGAAGCGGTTTTGGTATATCAATTTTAGGTGCGGGAAGTGGTGGAGGTGGAGGAACGATGGGCTGTCGAACGGGGAAACCTGGTTGCGGTAATGGTGGGATATGGTCTGGAGGCGGGTTGCCACCCCCGTCACCGTCAGTAGGCGGGACGCGGACAGGCAGATTGGTGTAAGCGGGTGCTACATCCTCTAGATAGGAATTCAGGAATATGTCTTTAGTGGTCCTGTGAGTTACTTTAGTTGGGACCAATGGTGGCGGCAGATTTTTCGGTATTTCTGAAGTGGCCTCAGGCGAACCCTCGGCCACGAGATACATGCCATTTACGAGATTGTTTCGTGCGCGGTCTATTTGCTCTGATTTTACTCGGATCCCTTCAGTAACTAATTCGTTTTCTTGGGCTTTATCTGATTCTTTAAGTCTGTCTTCTCTACGGAGTGCTTTTTCAGCACGCTTATGTGATTCCTTACGCCAAAACTCTATGGCGTCCTTCTGAGATTGTCTGGCTTTCTTTTTCCATAGTGCTTCTTCTACCTTCATGATGCACTCAGCATCCCATGTTCCGGTAACAGGCCATCTATGTCTTTCGTCTAGATGCTTAGTATAATCGGCCCATAAATCTAGATACAATATGGCATCTAAGCCATGCTTGTGGTACATAAAATTTCCAGGAGTGTCCCTAGGGGGGATAGGAATTTCTTCCTCTAGTATCCCTTTCCTAGTTCCTATCTGCTTTAACTTATTGAAGAACGGCATCTTGTTTACTTAGTACTGAACGCTCAATCCTTGCTACTTAACTCTGAACACAACTAGTCACACAAGAACACAATAATGCACATTAAAAACAGTCACACTCATACCACGACATTAATCACATGAAAAGACATTTGAGACATATATGACTACCCCCCTATACTGGATGTACTGCTAAACAGCACAGATACACTGTCTAAGAACAGTGCAAGAACTTGAAATAACTGATATACTGCTAAACAGTACAGATACACTGTCTAAAACAGTGCAGACCGAATTTGTGTACCCAAACCCGTCTAGATACGTCCCAGCAATGGTACTCACCGGGAAGCACGGAAACTGAAGGCCTCGGAAAACTCGACTGGACTGGACCGGACTCGACTCGACTCGACACGTGGAAACTTCGGAAACTGGTGGGCCTCTTGACACCTCGGACCTTGCTTCTTTCGGCTAGGCTCTGGTCGGGATCCTCCGCACTCCTCACCGCCTCGTCTGGGTGCTGATCGCAGTCTTCGTCACCTCCGTGGGCCAGAGGGAGATACAGGAAATCCTGCCAGTACGCGTAGTTTCCGTCTAACTGATGGCAGGGGACAGAGCTTGCAACGCACCAACCGGCGCGTGGGGTGGGGGAGGGGTCCCTGTTCGGGCGCCAAAATAATGTGGTAAATATTTGATTTACCGTCTTAATTTCTATGCAGGTAAGTACTTAATCAATAATAACTCAATCGGAAAGAAAAAGGCAGAGTCCGTGGTGTTAGAGTTCTTAGGGGTTTTATTCCTTAAAAAGGAATGGTCAAGACCTGGATATCATGTTCCTGCAACCACAGGGGTTCAGGAAGGGATAGAGCAATATTTTATTGACAATACATAGCTTATATACTTAAGTTACATTATAGAAACCAATACAGTAGGCGTAACAGCTGAGAGAAACAAGATAACAGCATCCACGTGGTAGTGATACGTAATTAGAAGGCGTGAACTAGGCGTGAACATAGAGGTGTGTGCTAGAAACGTCACAGGTAGGTGTCACAAGTGGGTGGCAACAAGGCAGAATCTTGTAATGTCAGCAGAAATCTGAGGCTTGGATGCGCGCGCAGCTGCATGACGTGTGATTGACGTGGAACCGGAGGGTGCAGGGGACTTGACATTTACACTGACGGAAAGAGACAGAAGTCTGGCATGTCAGATCAACTTGTACTTCTATCATATCTGATATCTGATGTTTGGGAACCATATTATCTAAACGGAAAAGGTCTCTGGGGCAGAAGCTATTCTATACTGACTGTGAGTGCGTGTATAAGCGCCAAAGTGTCTACATGAGAATGCGAGGGGCATGGGCCTACCATGGTAACAGAGGCTATGAATTACTTGCACGGAGACAGTGAGGCCGGGCCCTTTGCTCTGCAGCTGGGGAATGTTTACTTAAACTAGTAGGCAGGAATGCATTTTCGAGGAGCGGAACAGATAATTCGAAGGTTGAATACAGTCTTGGCAGGCAGCAGGCTGAGCTAAGCGCCGTGAGCCGCACAGGGAGTAAGGCAGAGGTCACGGGTACAGAGACAGCCTGGGCTGAGGCTTTCGGAGTCAGAGAACAGAAAAAAGGCTCGATGGCAGAATTCAGGGCCTACTTCGCCAGAGCTGGAAAAACGTGTAAAGTACACCATAAAAAGACGTTGGCATAGCATACTTAGGAACGGAATATTCAACCCATTCAGGGTGGGTCTGAAAGAGGACATGTTAACGTTGGACGCAAATGTATTTGCGTCTTCATAGCTAGCACAGGAGGGAAGCTACATGCACTTTAAGCTGGTACATGGAGACGGTGGGGTACACGCTAGGGAACATTACTTGACCATAAAATTTATATTTCCTCACTTTAGTGATTTTTGGGATCCTGACAGGATCACAGAATGCAGCTAGAAGCCTAGTGTTTTATACGGTCCTCTTGGCAAGGAGGGAGATCTGCAGGAGGTGGAAGGACCCCCTACCTCCTTCCCACGGGGACTGGCTGACATCCAGTCTACAGACGGCACGAATGGACCTAGCCAGACCAGGGAATCAAAGCAAAAGAGCTTTTTGGTACATGCTTGTTTGGGCACAATAAAGATCCGGGTTTTTTTTTCCCCGGGTCCAATGATTACACTACTATGGTGCCAATGTTTAGCCATAAACTAGCAGATATCCGGTCGTAGCCCGTCCCAGGCCCTGCTGTAGGCTTCCCCAATGGTAGCCAAGAATGAGACTAAGCTAGTGACAGCTGAGGGATGCGTGGCCCCCACTTCATATGATCCCATCCAGTTATAACACTGAGACAGCTGTACTATGGCTTGTTTTAGATGGCTTTCTTATACCATGGTGGATATGAGGACAAAAAAAGAAAAAAAGAAGAATATCGCTTCATCTCTCTATATATCAGTTTGCTTATCTGTCAAAATTGGGAGAGGTTTAATAAAGCTTAACCCTAATATTAAGTACTAATATTGATAACTGGACATATATGTTGCCCAGTTTATTTATGTAACTAGCAAAAAATGTTCTTTACAATTCACCATCTTGCATGATAAACCAGTGTTTTGTCTTTATCAGGTGACCTCAGGGAAGGATTCTGGAAATTTTGGCGAGAAGACGGCCTAAGTGCTGAGATAGCTGCAAAGCTGAAGGATATGAATCCTATGAGCCCTCAGGAAATGCTGCATGATGATGTGGCTGCCACCCGTAGGACCGAAGAATTACTTGCCATCCTACAGGAATTGGCATCCACACCTGTCTGCAACAAAATCCAATGCGGCCTACTCTGGTATATCATCAAGATGATTGGCAACCTCTCCAAAGCCCTGAACCAGCGATACAAGCAATATCAAGAGTTGCAGTCCGAAATCAAACAACTTGAGGCGAGGGATCACCAACAGAAGGAGAAGAACACAGATCTCTCAATTAAAGTACAAGCTCTTCAGGAGAAAAAGACCGAGCTTGAAGGCCAAGTTAAGGATGTCTCAAAGGAATACAGGTTGTCACTCACCCAAGGTGAACAATTGCAAACAGAACTTAAGAAACTGAAGACAGATGCGCCTGAAAAAGAACATAAAGCACCACCTGTGGGTTATGGATTGGGCACTCAAGAAGCGCCAACTAAGCTCCCATCTGTGCCACAGAAAGCGGTGGCTGCCATAAGCAGAACAAGCATTTCTGATAAACAGGAAACCACTCCGATTGTTCCAACTGGACCCAATGAAAAAACAATTCCAGGGCCACTGGTAGATGGAAAGGAAATTGAAACACCAGTAAGCCCAAGGACTGGCCAGAGAAGCCCGCAAGAGGCAGAAAATAAACAGCAAACTGTCCACAAAGGTCTAAGTGTAGTTCTGGAGGAACAACCAAAAACAGTGCCTGAAGATGACAAGGAAGTTCATGGAATCCCACCTCCTAAGAAGGACACTGAAAAAACAGCTGTGAAGGGTGGTGATAAGAGACCTCAGGAGAGCAAGTCATCTCCCCGGAAGGCCTCAGGAAAACCTGTGGTAATCAAAAGTCACTCAGCTGTGGATATTAGCAGTGAAAGTCCAATAGATTTGCCACCTTCACCAAAAATCATCAGCAGCCCCTCAGAGACGGCAACTACCCCAAAAGCTCGTGATGCTGACAGCGGACCTCAGACCCATATAAAATCTTCAAAGGTGGCAGCCAGCAGACCCTTGGTGGAGGAAGACGATTTAAAAACGAGGGATGCTGCTATGGCACCTCATGCAGTTGTACCAGTTTCAGCGAAGGCACAAGGCAGCACACCAATAGGAGAAAGTGACTTTAAAACTTTGGATGCAGGTATAGAGCTTCACACAGTTTTACCAGGTTCAGAAAAGGGACCAGGCAGCCCCCAA
This sequence comes from Lissotriton vulgaris, assembly GCF_964263255.1. Classification (NCBI taxonomy): domain Eukaryota; kingdom Metazoa; phylum Chordata; class Amphibia; order Caudata; family Salamandridae; genus Lissotriton; species Lissotriton vulgaris. The sequence continues at coordinate 1,329,331,213 of NC_141685.1, read as the reverse complement.
GGGAGAGAAATTGACTTTCAACCTGTAGATGCAACTACAGGGCTTAACATGGCTTTCCAACATTCACAGGAGGCAGTCAGGACAGCCCCGGAGGGCTATGATTTAAAAACTGTAGGTGAAGTTGAGGGACCTCACATAGCTTTTCCAGTTTCAGTGAAGGGCCCAGGCAGCCCACCAGTGAGAAAAAGGGACATTATAACTGAAGATGCTGGTGCGGAGCCACACACAGCTTTACCGGTGTCATCAAAGGGACCAGACAGCCCACCAGGTGAAGAAAGTGAATATAAGCCTGAGGATGCTGCTACAGGACTTAAGATGGCTTTACCACCTCCTCAGGAAGCAGCCATCAGGCCGCTGGTGGGGGAACATGATTTAAAAACTGTGGATGCAGTCGGGGGACCTCACATTACTTTACCGGCTTCGATGAAGGCTCCAGGCAGACAACCAGTAGAGGAAAGCCACTTGAAAACCACAGATGCTGAAGTAGTAAAAGGGGTTTCACAACTTACAAAGGGTACCCCCAGCAGACCCACAGGAGATGAACATGATTTAAAAACTGTGGATGCAGTCGGGGGACCCCACATTGCTTTACCAGCTTCGATGAAGGCTCCTGGCAGACAACCAGTGGAGGAAAGCCACTTGAAAACCGTGGATGCAGAAGTAGTAGAAGTGGTTTCGAAACTTACAAAGGGTACCCCCAGCAGACCCACAGTGGGTGAACATGATGTAGAAACTCAGGATACAGTTGGGGGACCTCACATCACTTCACCAGCTTCGATGAAGGCTCCACGCAGACAACCAGTAGAGGAAAGCCACTTGAAAACCGTGGATGCGGACGTTGAAACTGTGGTTCCACAACTTACAAATGTTACCCCCAGCAGACCCACAGTGGATGAACATGATTTAAAAACTGTGGATGTAGTCGGGGGACCTCACATTGCTTTACCAGCTTCGATGAAGGCTCCTGGCAGACAAACAGTGGAGCAAAGCCACTTGCAAACTGTGGATGCTGAAGTTGAAAAAGTGGTTTCGCAACTCACAAAGGGTACCCCCAGCAGACCCACAGTGGGCAAACATGATTTAGAAACTGTGGATACAGTCGGGGGACCTCATGTCACTTCACCAGCTTTGATGGAGGCTCCAGGCAGACAACCAGTGGAGGAAAGTCACTTGAAAACCGTGGATGCTGACGTAGTAACTGTGGTTCCACAAGTTACAAAGGATACCCCCAGCAGACCCATAGTGGGCGAACATGATTTAAAAACTGGGGATCCAGTTGGGGGACCTCACATTCCTTTACCAGCTTCGACGAAGGCTCTAGATAGACAAACAGTGGAGGAAAGCCACTTGAAAACCACAGATGCTGAAGTAGTCAAAGTGGTTCACCAACTTACAAAGGGTACCCCCAGCAGACCTACAGTGGGCGAACATGATTTAAAAACTGTGGATGCAGTCGGGGGACCTCACATCACTTTACCAGCTTCGATGAAGGCTCCAGGCATACAACCAGTGGAGGAAAGCGACTTAAAAACCGTGGATGCTGAAGCAGTAAAAATGGTTTCCCAGCTTACAAAGGGTACCCCCAGCAGACCCACAGTGGGTGAACATGATTTAAAAACTGTGGATACAGTTGGAGGACATATCGCTTTACCAGCTTCAATGAAGGCTCCAGGTGGACAACCAGTGGAGGAAAGCCACTTGAAAACCGTGGATGATAGAGTAGTAAAAGTGGTTTCAAAACTTACAAAGGGTACCCCCAGCAGATCCACAGTGGACGAACAGGACTTAAAAACTGTGGATGCGGTTGGGAAGCCTAAAATAGTGTCACCAGTTTCAGGTAAGATCACTACCAGACCACCAGTTGACGAACGTGATTTAAAAACCCTGGCTGATGGTGAGGAGACTCGGATGATTTCGCCAACCCCAGACGTGATCAGCCCTAGGAACCAGGAGACCAAACGTGACTCAAAAGCAGTACTGGTTAAAAGTATAGACCCTCAAGATATTCAAATATCTTTGACGGAGCATACAAGTGGATCCCAGGTGGAAGGAATCGGTTCAAAAACAGCATTAAGTTTTGTAAGTGAAACTCATGGGCCTTTAGCACCATCTCAGGAAGTCACACGTCAATCCATTGTTGGGGAGATTGACTCAGAGGCTATGTTGGGTGCAAAAGTTGAACCTCTGGATGCAAAATCTGTACCTCGAGAAACAGCCAAGTCTTCTCCGGAGGTGACAGAAGTATCCTTAGTTAGGAAACGCTTCTCAAAACCTGCATTGGATGCCAGAAAAGGATCTCAAAAGACTTCATCTTTATTGAAGGTCACACGTGGAGTGCCAGTTGAAAAACAGGATTCAAAATCTTTGGTGAGTGATAGAAGGGGTTCACAAATGAAGAAACGTGTCTCAAAAATCCACTCAGATAGCAAGGCTGGCCCCGGAGGTGCAGAAAGGATCCTAGAAGAAGACACATATTCCTCAGTTGAGCCATCAGAGTTGGAGACAGGATCCAGGAGAACTGAAGGTGTAAGTGAAACTGACACTTTGTTCTCAATATCCCCTCTAGAAGAATTTCAACTGGCAATTCATAGTTTTCTAGAATGGACAGTAGATTTTTCAGAGAAAGTGTCAGATCCAAAGAGTCTGAAGGTAAGGGTCCTACCAAAGGACCCAGTGGCACGTAGAATGTATGCCATTACAGAGAAAAAAATTGAATATTGTTTGTTGAAGATAAAGGAGAACCTTCGCTGGGAAATAGAGAGAGAAAAATCACAACTGGCAGGACGGCCAATGACAGTGGAAGGGATCCACAGCGCCACTAGGGCCTTAACAGAGGACCAACTTCTTCACAGACCAGCAGAAACAACACTACTCCCAGACTTCACCATTACACCACAAGCAACGTTGCCCTCTTCACTGAGAATGCAAAAGTCACCACTGCCAGATGATGGTGGCAAGGCACAGATACAAGAAATTGTACAGTTGCAATCACACCATGTGAAGCAGCAACCCCTTTTAAAGGGTGTGCCTCAAGTTAAAGAAACAATTATCTCCAAGAAAACTGCAGAAACCTTGCAAGACCTGCAAAGTCTATTTGAGGAATCAGGAAAGCACTGCATTAGGAAAGCACCTATTCCATCTAAAGAGAAAACAATTGTGCAGCAATTTGATAGTGTGGATCTGAGCATAGAAGCTGAACAGTTTAAGGATTGGGTGCCTGCTAAGTCTACGCCAGACCGCTCTGTCAAGCTCACACGCATATCACCAGTAGAGAGTAATGTTGAGTTATATCCACTGGGCCTAGTAGAAAGTGAAGAAACAACTGGACCTACTCCCCAGAAGCAAATGATGAAGTTGAAAGGCACACCAATGTCTCAGAGGATTAAGGAATCAGAGGAACGCTACTGGGTGAATGTGAAATCCCAGAGACTGAATTTGGAGCTCCTAAATCAAGCAGAAAAGATGTACGGCTTGTCACCTCAGCTGCATGCCCAAGCCAGAAATCTCATACTTGAGCTCCTCAATACAAACCAGACTCGGCTGGGTCATTTGTTCCGTAAATACAACTCCATGTCCCTCATCCAAAGTGTCAGGTATGGAAGGGATTTCGATTTTTGGGGTATAATGAGGTTCACAAACTACCAAACAAAAGCATGATATACTTAAGGAGGTTCTGACCAATGATTGTGTGATCTTAAGGCACACTTTAAACACATCTGCCCTCAATGGCAAACATCTCTGCAATTCATTGCCTTAATGTCAAGAATTCCTGGCTCGTACTGATTTGGGATGTTACATGGTCCTTAGGATGTTACCACCAACCTGCTACCTGTCACGAACTGGGGCTCAGCTTTTAGTGGCTTTACTTAAATTATGCCTACTCCCTACAAGATTTCTCAAAGGCAAGTGTGATTACTGCTTGGTCTCTGGGCTTCTAAATGACACAGCCTACAACCTTGCTAACAGAATATGTAAGCATCCCATGACATCCATGCAGAGGAGTCCATCCACTCAATAACATAATATAAGCACCAGAAGATCTTCAGGGTTGCATTACCTCTATAAAGGGACGTAGCTTCAGGGGAAGTGAATAGGGTGGAATACCCCTTTAATACATTCTTTAGGGCAGATTCTGATGTGGCCATTCCAACAGCATCGGAATTGACCATTCGGATTCCTTTCCGACCGACCCATTTTGATGGGGGCGGTCAGAAGGGAATTTGAATCGGATTTCCGAATGGCCTCCGACGGGCTCAGACAGCCCGTCAGCCATTCAGAAAGCCATCAGTAATCCCTCTGCCGGCTCTTTCCGGCCGAGGGATAAGAATGTCAGATTCCCAAAGTCTTTCTGTGCTTGCCTTTCCGACACAGAAAGGCTTTGAGAATCTGTCTTTGGGGGCCTCATGGGTGCAAGGCCGCCAAATGGCGGCCTATGGTGCCCCCTGTTGATCCCTGCACCGGTGGCAGGCACTTTGAGGTGCCTGCCACCGGGTGGAGGGATGAACTGCACCCCGCTCTTTACAATGAGAGCATGCATTCGGTTCGGAAAGGATGCTCCCACTGTAAAGTATAGGATTGCGACCGAACCCTACTTCCTGGGCTGGAACCAACGACAGGAGGTTGTTTGGTTCCAGTTCAAAACCGGAGTCCGTCTGACATCGGAATTGGCCCCTAAGTCGGGTTTTGGTCTGGCACTGACAGTGGGATCCGTTGACTGCTGCAAAAGTGATATTAATTCACTGTTGCTGCAGACTGGGTAGAGAAGGACAAGGCAACATTTCAACAGGGAGAACAGAGCCATCGGTCTGCTTTGGCTTCAACAGCGTATGCAATAAAATATCTGGCATGTAAATCACACAACAAACAACAAATAAAAATATGATAAAGTTGCTTACAGTTTTGAAAGAAGTATTTCTTTTATATGTGGAAGCTTTTTATCTTAGATCTTCAGAAGTTTTCACTGCATTGAGAAGCATTTATTAAATGTGATAGTTTTAAAACATCAACTTAGTAATACTCATGTCTTCCCCGCCCTGATGACAATGACACTATTGAAATAAGTCAATAGCAGAAAGAGCAGATGTTATTATTGGAATTATAAATGTATACATGATGCAATAATTTGCACAATGAGACTGTTGAAGGAAGCGAATAAAAAAGCGACACAAAGGGGTCAATTCCGATTCGGAAAAAAACGCTCCAAATAGCCATTCAGAGCGTTTTTCCCCTACGAATCGTACTCTGCAACGTCCCCCGTACGTACGACGAAGTACGATTCGTACCAGGAGCAGGACTCCGTACGAATCATACAAAGACCATAAGACTCGAATCTCCGCACGAATCTCCCTCGGAACCCGCTGTATGCGACATCTGTACGGTTTGCAGCTGCTTTTTCCGACCCAGCAAGTACGATTCGTTTCGGGTATGCACCGTACGACCCTTTTTCTACGAGAGCTGAAAACAGCCGTATAAGCAGAGTTCGCCCCGAAACAGGTATGGAACGGCCTCCCCGGGTACGGTGCGTACACCCCATGATAGCAGGGGTACGGTGCGTACCCCTGCGATCACGGGGTATACGCACTGTACCCCGCGATCTCGGGGTGTATGCACCATACCCCATGTTTGCTGGGTGTACAGTGCGTACACCCTGCGATTGCGGGGTACGGTGCGTACATCCAAAGATCGCAGGGGTACGCACCGTACCCCTGCTATCATGGGGAGTACGCACCGTACGGTGTGTAAGTGATTGTGTGTTTTTCTGTACGAATCGCCCTTACCTGATGTGGACCGTACGAATCGCGTCCTCATACCCCGGTCCGGATCGTACTCGTCGGGTCGTACCGCATGTGTACGAGTCGTACGGTTGACTGTTTCAGCCTTGCAATACGGACGGATCGCGACGATTCGGACGGATTGACGGAATACGGATCGTACTATGCGAATCGGACGGACGGGTACGAATCGTACGCGATGGCTCCGGATGAAAATCGTACGGACGTTTTTTTCCCGGAATCGGCCCCAAAGTGGTCGAACACTGGTTGTGACAATGGGAAATCCATAAAAAAAGTAAGGTGGGCTGCAAGAATCCTGCCTCACTGCAGCGGGCACTGTTGTGATGCGCGAGGACCACGCTACTTGGAGCTATCCATGTATTATTTTAGGTAGGCTGCAAGAATTCAGCCTCACTGCTGCTCAGGAGACGGCTGCCGAGCGTGTGGTGTCTGTTCTACTTAAGGATAGGGACAAGTAGCTGTAACGAGGCATAGAGCATGAGCGCTCCAAGTGTACAGGTGCCTACAGGAGACGGGGGCATGGTCAAGTGATTGCTATGGGACCGCAGTATGACACAGTCTGGGCTGCTCAATGGAGCTGCATGCTGTCACTACAACGGAGAGTTCCCAAAAGGAGTAAACAGGTGCTTGGAGGTAGGATAAATGAGGCTTCTGTTGGGCAAGAAGTGGTATCACAATAAAAAGGAGAACTATCAATGAATACTACAGGGGAATAATGTATCCCAGTTCTTACTTGGGCACAATTAAATGAAATCATGGCAAGAGTAATTATTCATGAACACTACGGTTGAACGTGTTTCCCATCGCTTACATGGTCGATGATGCCCAGAGGTGCGGACCATGTGTAACAAGGTGCAGGCATGTAAATAAAAGAATATCGGGTTAATCACATTGAAATGTAAATGTAAATGTAAAAAATATAAAAATATTTAAATGAATTAAAACAAAAAATGATTTAAAAATATATAAATACAATTATCCATTTATTTTTATGTATATAACAATATTTTTGTTTTGTTTTACAAATGTGAAAAAAATTAATTTATTATAAAAAATGTTAATAAAGTGATTTTTTTAATCTAAATTATTTTTTTAATTTCAATTTTTTAAAAAACTAAGGAAATGTAGATTTAATATTTTTATTTATTTTAATTCTGGCAAGAAAAAAAAACAATATTTTCAATTGTTGAAAGATTTTAATTTATAATATATAGTTTTTAAATACATGTTCTTTTTTATGTTACTAAACATATTTTGAAAATGTTTTAGGTTACTTTAGTAAATTTTATGAATATTTGGAAATGTTTAAAGTAGTTTTTTCTCATAGTTTTGGAAATTATGAATTTTTGTATATTTAATACATTTTCTATTACCAAGCACTTTCTCTGAGTTTAGTTGTTTTGGAGTTTGAATAGTAATGTTAATTTGTTTATTATCCTGCAATTTCTTTGAGTTTAGTTGTTTTGGAGTTTGAATAGTAATGTTTTATAGTTTATTATCCAGCACTTTCTCTATGTTTAGTTGGTCTGGGATTGAAATCGAATTTTTTTTATGGTTTATCATCCAACACTTTCTCTGAGTTTAGTTGGTTTGGATTTGGAATAGTATTTTTTAATATTTTATTATTTAGCACTTTCTCTATGTTTAGTTGGTTTGGAGCTGGAATAGTAATTTTTTATGATTTATTATCTAGCATTTTCCCTGAGTTTAGTTGGTTTGGATTTGGAATAGTATTTTTCCTATTTTATTATCCAGCACTTCCCTGAATTTAGTTGTTTTGGAGTTGGAATAGGTATTTTTTATATTTTATTATCCAGCAACTTCCTTGATTTGAGTTGTTTTGGAGTTGGAATAGTAATTTTTATAGTTTAATAAATAGCACTTTCCCTGAGTTTAGTTGGTTTGGCGTTAGAATAGTAATTTTTAATGATTTAATATATAGCATTTTCCCTAACTTTATACATATATTTTTTTTAAAAGGACACGTATGTGAATTTTCTTTTTATTAACATTTTTATTCACAATAAAGTGTATTTATTTTAGTTGTTCCCAATTACATTTTTATTCAGTTTAATTTTACAATTTTTGAAAAAAATAAAAAACAAGATTAACAAATGTTAATGTTAATCAGAAAACATTATAAAACATAAAACATTTTAACATATTTTTTAATGTACATTTACAACATTACAAATATTTTTAAATACATTTTTTTAAAAGATTTTGAAACAGGGTACATTTTTATACTAGCAAAATTATGCAATACTAAAGTAAGTATATGTTTGGTAGTTTCATTATAGACTTTTTGATTTTGTTATTTTTCTGTTATTTTGAAGAAAAGTAAACATTTTAGTACATTTGGTTTTACATCTTTTTTTGTTGAATGTTGAAAAGAAGTACATCAAAAAATATATACAGTTTAATTTATATTACATATTATAGTTTATGTTTTGGGTTATTATAATATTTAATATATATTTTACATTTTCTGTACATTTTTATATATTCTTTACCAAAGCTTGCTCCGTCCCGTTACAGGTGGCCCCGTGGAAGGTGACGCGCACTCTGGCCGAGCACGCCGGTAATTCAATTCAGCAGAAAGGTTCCAAAATCACAAACGCTCTCAGAAATTAACACGCCACGCCAAGCTTCACAGTCCAAGGGTGTTTATTCACACCTACAATATGTTTCGGCTTGAGACAAGCCTTGTTCACGTAAGTGCAGTTGTGTGCAGAGAGTGTTAACAATGATACAATGTATGGACATAGACAAAGGACACAGTACCAACATCTTGGTGGCAGACATCTTGGAATGGTAAAGTTGCATGAAATGCATATAAACGTATATATATTTAACATTTTGGATTTTTTTATTTTTTCTCCATTCTTGTCTATTGGGGGAAAGTCTTTGTTTCATTTTTATTACACAGCCTTTTTTCCATTTGCTTACTTTTCTCTCTATCTATTTCATTTTTAGGTCATTTTGGAAGACGTAAAGGTTGGCAGATGCGTTTCGTGAATTAAGGTAATTTGTTTTCAATTACTATTACTTTTAAGGCAATTTTAGGACTGGGGAAGGTAGTAGTATTGTAGTTAGACTTGTTAGAGTGTTAAATGTCTGGTTTTTGTGTAGTTTGGTGTTATTTTGGTTGTTTAGTGTTTGATGTTTTTGATGTTGTTTTGCAGAGCAGTAGAGTGTTATATAGTGTTAGTTATGTGATGTATAATTATATTATGTTGCATTTAATGTTTCAATGAATGTGTGTGGGTTTGTATGTGTTTATGTGGGAGGGTGTTGTTTTTTCCTTTTTGCAGGTTTCACGTTTCAATTAGCTACGGTGCTGAAGACGCTTTTTTTTTTTTAAAGGAAAATTAATTTTGGTACTTTGACACAAATAAAATTTTTACATTTTCCTTTATACTTCCAGTTGGTTGGAGTGTTTTTTTAAAGTCATTTTTGGGTTTTTGAGGGTTTTGTTATTAAGAGGATTGCGTCGCTGGAGCCTTTTTCTACAGTTGTATTTTAATTTTTTTTTGGGGCATTCCTTTTTTAATGGATTCGTATTTGTCCTGTTTACAATTCTCAACCAGCCAATACTGCGGGAGCGATGATAAATACCACTCCTCTCCCCTAGCACCTGTCGCCAACACCACTTATTTTTATAGTGATGGCAGACTTGTACCATGGAAGAAGGTGGGGAACAAAACATAAATGTTCGGATATCCTTGGACCAACAATCAGAGACTAGTGGACCCCTAAACACCTGCAGAAGGATAGAAGAAAAGAAAAGGAATGGAATAGATTAACTCCATACATCCATATACATACTTGCTTGTTTAGGCATAACTTGTTGGATAACCACAAAAAATTCTTACCCTACTTGAAAGGGTCCAACTGTTTCTCTGTAACTTTGAAATCAAGATTTATTTAGGTCCTCATACCTTTCCTTAGTGCAGGCTTTCTCATTGAACTATTTTTTATAATATCAATGTATTCCATTGTAGATATCCAAAAAGACAAAAATACACCTCTTCATTAGCTATTCCATGATAAACCAAAAAAACGGGGAAAGAAAGGGAAAAAAGGCCAAACTAGGCACGACAAAAAAAAAACCTTCTATCTTTACCAAAAACCAGAAGAGAAAAACGGGTGCACCCACTTTTGCCACTAATTTAGTCAGCGGCAGGACAACAAGCTCCACAGCATTGGCCGTAGATGCAGAAAAGGGAAAGGGCAAAAGAAAACTGGAATTCCCCAGGGAGAACGCAGCCGCATTACCCTGATGGTCGATTCTGCCATTTATAGGATCCCCTACCGTGGTGGTGTAAACGTGGTACCAAAAAATGATTAATCATGGAACCACAAAACAATATGGGAACAAGAAAACAAATTCTTCAGTCTTTTCCAGTCGTTGAAAAACGCTAGCAGTATCACAGCACAAGTCTTGTATCCAAGCAGAAGGACAAGGCGTCTTGCGAGTACTCCATTACCGGAAGTCAGGCGAGAAGAAACCAACAGGTAACCACAAAGAATCCGGAAGCACAAGGAAAGACCTTCCGGGTCAAAGGACCGAGTCAGAAACCAAGCGATGACTCAATGGGAGCAATGCGTTTTAACCGCACCATCACCCTGCCCATTACAAGCACGCACGTCAGGAATGCAAAAGAAAGGGGTGAAAAGGAAAATAAACCTCTTAATTCCCAACAGTACCTTCTCCCAAACGCCTTCCCTCTGGTCTGGGTTTATTAGGATGACGGAGGTGAAACAAATGAACCAGTCTAGGGGCATGAACATCCATCGCTGGCTCCCAGGTACGATCTTCAGGAGCATAACCCTTCCACTCAATAAAATAATAAAGCCTCCCCCTCCTTCTACGGGAATCTAGGACTGATCGTACCTCAAACTCCTCATGGCCATCTACCATCACAGGGGGGGGGGTGGAGGTAGGGTCAAGAATGTGGGAATATAAGGTTTCAACAAAGAAATATGGAACACCGGATGTACATGATATTCATCGGGCAAAGACAACTTCATAGCCACAGTATTGATTATTTTTTTAATCTTAAAGGGTCCCACATATATAGGCTATCATTTCCTGGGACCTCCAGTCTCAAATTCTTTGTAGCTAACCATACCTGATCCCCCACTATATATAAAGGGGCCGAACTCCGATGATTATCGGCCTGCTGTTTCATACTCTCCTTAACCGCTAACCGTTGTTCTTTAGCTTTTTCCCATATAGCCACCAAGGAATGACTTAATGTAGTCAACGCCAGGACCCTCCCAGATGGTTGAATAGGTAATACCCTTGGATGGAACCCCGAAGAACAAAAGAAAGGGGTCATGCCCAAAGCAGAGTGCATGCTATTATTGTACGCGATCACGGGTAAGGGCAAAGCAAACAACCAATCACATGATAAAGTAGATAACAAACATCGGATATATTGCTCCATTGTTTGATTGGTACATTCCGTTTGACCATCCGACTGAGGATGGTATGTGGAAGACAAACACAACTCCATTTCCAACGAAGAACATAATTCAGTCCAAAAATGTGACACAAATTGTGGGCCCCTATCAGAGACGACGATTGATGGATATCCATGTAGCTTTACTATGTGGGAAAGAAATACGTCAGCAAGGACACGAGTGTCGGGTATCTTCACCAAAGGTACAAAATTTGCCATCTTCGTGAATAAATCCACCACTACAAGAATGGCCGTATACCCCTGCACATCAGGAAGGTCCGTAACAAAATCCATACTAACAGTATGCCAAGGGGAAGGGGGCACTGGCAACGGATTCAGCAACCCTGCAGGGCGAGTATGTGTTGCTTTGCTAACTGCACATACCGGACAGGGCCCCACAAACAACTGCACATCACGACTCATGGTCTAACACCAAACCAACGCAACCATAGTTCCTTCGTCTTATGTATTCCAGGATGACCAACCAAAGGGGAAGAATGGCACCACATCAACACCTTTTGCCGCAATTCCGGAGGGACAAACAGACATCCAGCATGATATAACAACCCTGCCCGCACCTCAAACAAGGGATTGGTCAACCAAGTGGTGAGATCTATCTTCCCCAACTCAACCTGTATCAAATCTAGGAACTCAGCTTCAGAGGTACATCCCACGATCTTCTCTGCAGGAATTATCGGTCTCTCCTCTAACTCTACCCCTTTCCCACTAGGTCTACCATACAATCGGGATAAAGCATCAGATTTCACCTGATGTGCTGCTTGTCTGTACGTGATAACAAAATCGTACTCACTGAAAAACAGTACCCGTCGCATCTGTCTAGGGGTCAGTGCTCATGCTAAACGAAAAAACTCCAGATTTTTATGGTCAGTATATATTGTCACGGGATGTCTAGCCCCCCACAGATGATGACGCCATTCCTCAAAAGACAACTTGACAGCCAACAGCTCTTTTGCCGCTATTGTGTAATTGCGCTCAGCTGGCAGCAAGGCCTTAGAAAAGAACGCAATGGGATGCATAAGGCCAGATTCCACATCTCTTTGAGAAAGCACCCCCCCTACAGCATACATAAAGGCATCTGCCTCAACAAAATAAGGCATCGCCGGATCCGGATGTACCAGAACAGGTGCAGAAGTGAAGCTCTTTATCAATAGTGTCAAAGCCGCCCTAGTCGATGAAGACCAAACAAAAGGACCGCCTTTCCTTAGCAAGGCAGGCAAAGGAGATACGATATCCGGAAAATGGGATATAAATCGCCTATAGAAATTGGCGAAACCCAACAACACCTGTATCTCCTTTACACAGGTAGGTACAGGCCATGAAATTATCTACTCTATCTTACGGGGTTCCATCTTGATCCCATTAGCAAAAACGATAAAACCCAAAAAGTCAGCATTGGTAGTATGGAACTTACACTTCTCCAGTTTATCATACAACCGGTTCTCACGTAACCTCTGCAACACTTGCTTGACATGGCCTACATGATCTTCAGGGACAGTAGAAAAAAATCAAGATATCATCCAGATAAACAATGACACTAATATCTAGAAACTCACGTAGCACCTCATTAATAAAAAACAGAAACGCAGCCGGGGCATTACATAGCCAAATGATCATGACAGTACTCAAACAAACCAAACTTCATACAGAAAGCAGTCTTCCACTCGTCCCCTTGATTGAGACGAATGAGATGATATGCTCCACGTAAGTCCAGTTTGGTGAATACCGTGGCATGCCGCAATTGGTCCAGCAAAACAGGAAAAGAGGGAGGGGATACTTATTCTTTATAGTCACTTTATTAAGTGCCCTGTAAACCACACAAGCGCGGAGATCACCCTCCTTCTTCGGGATAAAAAAAATAGAAGAAGAGACAGGGGACACAGATGGACGTATACACCCTGTGCTTAACATTCCATCTATATAATCCCGCAGATGTTTCTCCTCCGGCTCATATAAGGCATACACCCTATTGCATGGTAACGTAGCACCCGGCTGCAGGTCAATCCGGCAATCAAATGCCCTATGGGGGTGCAGCACTCCTGCCTGCACCTCATCAAACACTTCTCTAAATTCCTCATACATTTGGGGAATGATAAGTGACTCATCATGACTATTAGCGGCACAAGACAGAGGCACAACACACTCAGTTGCTTCTAAATAACAATGCTGTAGACAGTGCACAGAATCCAAAGTTACTGTCCTCCGGACCCAGTCAATCTTCGGGTTATGCATTGGTAACCACGGAACCCCCAATACCATTCCAAAAGAGGGAGCATCAATCAAATCAAAACTGACATTCTCTGAGTGTCCATTATCACCGATTAACAACAAAGGTTCTGTCTGATGTGTGATTGCTCCAGACGACAATTCAGTACCATCTATAGCCCTAACGGGTTCAGGTTGTTCTTTGTATACAAAAGGAACTTTCAAGGATTCAGCTAAATGATTATCCATAAAATTACCGGTAGCACCGGAGTCAAGTAATACCGTCACCGTTCTTCGGCTATCAGACAAGACCATACACATAGAGATAGTAAAATGTCGAGGAACCCTTTGCACAGCTCCAGGTATGTCATAGGGATTTAGACCAGCTCTCTCCTCTTGCATAGACCCCCAACACATGCAAAAGTCTTGGAAATAGGGGCAGATGATGGCTTAATCGGACATTCAAAAGCAAAATGCCCACCCTTCCCACAATAAAGAAACAAATGTGCAATCGTCTTCTGTTCTTCTCCTCACTTGATAGAGGTCCTCTCAATCGCCCTATCTGCATGGGTTCAGGGGTTTGTCTGGCCTCCACAGGTTCCTTAATATCACTCCGCACCACTATCGCCCGAGATCCCAGAAATCGTCCCTTTTGTCCACGCCGTTCAAGAAGGCGATGATTCAGTTTAACAACCAGATCAATAAATTCTGTGCATACCTCAGGGGGATCCACCACCTGGGATACAACATCCTTGACGGCACTCGTGAGTTGGTGGCAGCACTTATGAGGTCCCGCTCGAGCACTTTGGGGCAGGCTACGAGCCTTGCTGGAGGTGTTTTATGCTCTTCTGCCACCAGTTGCACTGCCATTCTTTTTTACTCTTTTAAATCGAATTTCTGATCTTTTTTAATAATGCCTGATTTTGCTAGTAAATTGCTGAGTTGATAACATCGATCACCTGGCTGAGGTGTGCTCCTCTGCCCCGGTCCACCGCGGCTGTTGTGCCGTTTGAGTGGAGGGCGGGCTCCATCTTTGGTGAGGACCCGGATCCCGGTAGGGCCGTTCGCTGCGGTCTAGCTGGGGGTGGGGCTTAGCTATTTACTGGCTGGCAGCATAAGGCGCTCTGCGGCACTCGTGAGTTGGTGACAGCACTTACGACATCCCGCTCGAGCACTTGGTGGCAGACTGCGAGCCTTGCTGGAGGTGTTTTATGCTCTTCTGCCACCCGTTACACTGCCATTCTTTTTTACTCTTTTAAATCGAATTTCTGATCTTTTTTAATATTGCCTGATTTTGCTAGTAAATTGCTGAGTTGTTAACATCGATCACCTGGCTGAGGTGTTCTCCCCTGCCTCGGTCCACCGCGGCGGTTGTGCCGTTTGAGTGGATGGCGAGCGCCATCTTTGGTGAGGACCCGAATCCCGGTAGGCCGGTCGCTGCGGTCTACCTGGGGGTGGGGCTTAGCTATTTACTGGCTGCAGCGTAAGGCGCTCTGCGGCACTCGTGAGTTGGTGGCAGCACTTACGAGGTCCCGCTCGAGCACTTGGGGGCAGAGTGCGAGCCTTGCTGAAGGTGTTTTATGCTCTTCTGCCACCCGTTACACTGCCATTCTTTTTTACTCTTTTAAATCGAATTTCTGATCTTTTTTTTTTGTAAAATTTTTATTTTGCAGTATATCAGATAAAACAGTAAGGGGGTAGGGAGACAGTAAGAAGGGAATCAGGAAAGAAAGTGAGAAGGACAGGCGACATACCGCCACAAAACCCCACACAGGGGGCGCAGAAATAGGGAGGGAATCATTCGCAGAAGAAGGGCAGCAATGCTCCAAAGTCCACAAAGAGCTGGCAATAGTCCAAAAAAAAGCAAAGGGGGAGCGTCCGCTCAGTTCAGGCCCTTGTTCAGGACAGATATTCCAACAGTGGACGTGGCATCGGATAGAAAGAGCAGCCCGGACTTCACCCAAAGCCAGTGGCCATCCCCAATCAAAGCCAGTCGCACCCAAAGAAAGAACAAGGAAGAAAGAAACAATTTCCCCAACGACCCCCCTCCCTCATCCCTCCCCAACATCGCCCTCCCCCCAGTGGCGGCAACCAGCAAGCATACAAAGCACTACAGACACTCTTGAAATCAAATTTGGAAGAGATGAAGGGACCGCAGCGCTGATGGACACACTGCTGAGGGCAGACCCCGGGACAGAAACCTCACAAGCGGGCCCCAGTGGCACATAAAGTTCTTGAAATTCCCTAGGAAAATGTCAGAGAGGCGTTCCATGCTCAACAGACGCCACAATCGGGCATGCCACAAGGAAACAGCGGGGGCAGATGGTGACTTCCACGCAGCTGCTAGAGTCATCTTAGCCGCACCCAGACACAGCCACATAACACGCTTATCCGCCCTAGTCTGGTGCTCGAGCAGCGAGTCTCTAAGCCCTAATAAGACAAAGGCCATGGAGTCCGGGATCGGGTAACCCAAGATGTCCTTTATATGGGATAGGATCTCAGCCCAGAATGGCTTGATGGTGGGGCACTCCCACCATATATGGCTAAAGTCTCCCAACATCCCACAGCCCCTCCAACATTTATCAGAAGCAGTGGGGAAGATGCGGTGCAATTTAGAGGGATATAGGTACCAATCAAAGATGAGTTTCATATGTGCCTCCCTGAGGTCAGTAGAGTGATTATGTGCCGTCACGTCCCTCCATAGGCCTGCCACTCACTAGTAGAGATGTCCCTCCCCAATGCGGCCTCCCAATGGTCTTGGTATCGCGGTCGTGGCGACACGGCAGAGTCCAGCAACAATTTGTAAAGGAAGGAAATCGCTCCCTTCATGGTGGAGGAGGAAGGATTCAAATTTCGATAAGGGTCTGGTGGCCGCATCGACCACCGCAGGCGACGTCGCCCAATGCAGAAGCTGGAGATGTCTGAAGCGTTCCGTTGGAAGAACACCATAATCCCGCATGCAGTTGTGGAAAGTGAGGGGTTCGACGCCATGGAACAAGTGGGTGAGGGCTCTACAGCCACCCTCCCTCCAAGCGTCAAAGGGACCTTCTGTCTGAGCAGGGGGGAAGGCTGGGTTGAAATGAATCGGGGTGAACGGGGACGGGAAGGTGGTCCAGCGGTCGTCGCCGCTCACCGTGTCCCACACCTTCAGCACTGTGCTCGTGGGAGTGCTAATGTAAGCGTTTTTGGGCCGGTCTGCCTTAGGTTTCCAGGCCAGATCCCAAATGGAGCGGCCTGCTACGCTCCGATACATGTGGAGCCAATGCTTCTCCGACATCTGTTGGGACCACTCCACGATGATTCTCAGCTGGGCAGCTTTGTAGTACAAATGCATGTCCGGAAAGCCAACCCCCCCCTCCAAGCGTGGGCGCCGCAGAACCGCAAACGGAAGCCGTGCTCGGCCCCCCTGCCAGACATATCGCAGCATCACGGTCTTCAATCGGCGAAAATAGTCGAGCCCGATCGGGATAGGCAAAGCCTGAAACAGGTATAACAGTTTGGGAAGGAGCACCATTTTAAGGGCGTGCACCCTGCCTAGCCACGAAATGAATTTAGGCTTCCACCGTTCCAGTTCAGTCTTAACGGAAGATAACATCGGGGGGAAGTTAGCGTGGAACAGAGCACCCACGGTGGAAGTCAACCGTACGCCCAAGTAGAGCAAGGACGCTGATGCCCATGCGAGCGGAGTAAGCAGCCGGGTTAGTTGCACCTCCCCCGCCGACAGGGTCAGATTTAGGATGTAGGATTTATCGAAATTAACTTTGAAGCCCGCCACCTCCTCGTAGGCAGAGAGTACCGAGTGGACATGGGGTAGCGACAAGGCCGGGTCTCTGATGGACAACAGGACGTCGTCAGCAAAGAGCGAAATCTTATGCTGTTCGCCTGTAAAAGGAAGGCCCAGAATCCGCTTGTCCTCCCGCACCGCCAATGCCAATGGTTCTATACTAAGGGCGAAAAGTAGTGGCGAGAGGGGACACCCCTGGCGCGTCCCTCGAGAATGACGAAAACTCTCCGATCTGTGGCCGTTGACCAGCACACGAGAGGTAGGGCTACTGTAATTGGCTTCAATCATCCTTATGAAAAAGGGCGAGAATCCGAAAGCCACCAACGTCTGATGTAAAAACCCCCAGTCGACGCGGTCGAAAGCCTTCTCCGCGTCAAGCCCCACTAGCACCGCAGGTATGCGAGATCGTTCCGCCTTTTCGATGAGGTGGACGACGCGGCGCAGATTATCATGAGTCTGCCTGCCCTTAATGAACCCGGATTGGTCGGGATGGATCAAGGCGGGCATCAGATCCTGCAGTCTACCCGCCAGTATAGAAGAGTACAGTTTGGCGTCCAAATTGAGAAGCGCAATCGGGCGATAGGATGTACAAGCAGCGGGGTCCGTCCGTGGTCCTACCATCCACCGCCATCGCGTTAAAGAGAGAGACTAAGTAGTCACAGATGTTAGAGGCGAACGTTTTGTAGAAGAGGGCCGTATAGCCGTCAGGCCCAGGGACCTTGTGCAACTTCAGGGCTTTAATGGCATCTAGGACCTCCTCCCGGGTGATGGGGGAGGACAGTAAGTCATTCCATTCGTTAGAGACTTTCGGGAGAGGTAGGCCTTCCAGGAATCTGGACTGAGCCTCCGGATCGAGAGCGTCACCCGAGTAGAGCGCCGCGTAAAAGCGCCCGAATATGGCTGCTTTGTCCATATCTTTATGCTGAACAGAGCCCGCCCGGTCGCGAATCCCCCCTATATAATCCTTCTCACGTTTGTCCCGGAGTTGTCGGGCAAGATGGCGCCCGATCTTGTTGCCCTGGGAGTAGGAGGTGCGCCGAAGGCGCAAAAGAGTAAACTCCGCCCTGTTATTATAATGAGCCCTCAGTTTCCCTCGTACCGCCGTCAGGGGGCGCAGTGTCACCCTGGAGGGGTTCGCCTTGTGTGCCTGTTCCAAAGAGGCCAGCTCCATTTCAAGAGCCTCCCTCTCCTCGCGCCTTAGCTTATTCAAGTTCGCGTTGAGAGCGAGGCACGTGCCCCGCAGAGAGGCCTTGCACGCGTCCCACGTGGTATACACCGATGTGTCCGCCGGGGGATCGAGGAGAAAAAACTCATCAATAGCCTTGCGCAGGGCCGTACAGGACACCTTATCCCGCACCAGAGCTGCCGGGAAATACCACTTACGCCAACCATCCCCCCCAGTGGCCCAATGCAGTCCCAGAACCACGAGGCTATGATCCGATAGTGAGAGTGGAAAAATAGTAGCCAATTGAATGTCCCCCCGAAGAGTCTGACTAGTCAAGATATAGTCTATGCGGGAGTATGATCTATGAACGTTGGAAAAAAAGGTGTAATCCCTAGTTTGTGCATGGAGAAAGCGCCAACTGTCGATTAGTCCCATATCACCCAACTGACGTTTAGTTTCATCTGAGAAGACACCAGTGTCCGCCCTGCGGGCCCCAGAACTATCCAAACCCCTGTCCCACACCATATTGAAATCACCCAGCAAGAGTAAGTGACCCTCCACAAAGTCCCCCATTTTGTCCAGTAGACCCTGCAAAAAGCCATTCTGACCCGCATTTGGGGCATACAATACAGCAAAAGTACACTGACGGCCACGCAACAAACCTTTCACCAGTAGCCAACGGCCTTCCTTATCCACACTCACTCCCAGGGGCTGAAAATGCAGGGAAGCCCGGAAGAGCAGGGCCACCCCCCTATGTTTCGTGGGCGCAGATGCCCTGTAGATAAGAGGGAACTGTCTGTGACGAAGCCTCAACTCGTCCTTCCTAGCCAGGTGGGTCTCCTGGAGGGCGACTACATCTAGGTGGTGATCCACAATATACTTCCAGAGCTTCTGCCGTTTCTGCGGGGAGTTAAGGCCCTTCACATTCCAAGTTCCTACGCTGATATGCATAAGGGAAAGTTAAAACACCACGCCATGCATACCTCCATACAGCCACAGTGCTCGTACCGGTCTCGCACGTGAACCAGAAGCCGCAGCCAAGGGAGACGAGCAAGCACAAGCATTCGAGGGGAAGAACCCAGCCACAACCATCCCAAAGAGATCGCAAGTTCACCTCCCCATTCACGAGAGGCATCTACGCTGTCAGAGCACGTGGGGGCCATAGGAGTCACACCACAGAGCGATGTCCAAAAGACAGGAGTGAACATCGAAAATAAAATTGTTGTCAGCACGCATTCAGCACACACGGTCGCCGCCACTACCCCCCCAGTCCCCATCCCCAACCCACACCGCCCTGTCATGACATCCACACGAAGAGCATTAACAAACCCACCCTCCCGCAACAACCCAAGAACCAAAAAAACAGGGCACAGGGCCCGCAACCTGTAATGTACAGTCGACAGTTCCAATGGGCCACAGGTCACACGGTCCACATCAGACTGGAAATGGGGTGGGGGCACCAGATCAGGGGCCCCCAGGACCAAGGCCTGGGGTGTCTTCTCCAAAAGTACCATAGTACCCCAGGGCCTCAGGAGTAGAGGCGCCCCGGCGCCCAACCATCACAGAAAGCAGGGATCATGCCGCTCCAGAGGTCTGCTGGGAATCCGCAAGGGTGGCCGAGGCCACCGACGCCACAGCCGATCCTCTTTCCTGCAAGCTCACAGAGTGGTCCGGGCGCAGCCGCTCCGGGGAAGCCCCAACTCGGTGCCAAGAGGACGAGCGACGTCGTCGCCGCGAAGGTGAGGACTGGGACGCTTGCGATGATGGGTCCTCCTCCAGTCCCAACAGCTCCCTCGCAGACTTCAGAGAGCAGATCTGCATCAACCTGTTCTGCCAGCGAAAAATAATCCGGAAGGGGTGACCCCAGGAGTAGGAGATGCCATGCTCCCTCAGATAGGCAGTTACCGGCCGGAATTCCCTTCGTTTTTGAAGCGTGGACGCTGCCAAGTCTTGGAAGAGCTGGGGTCGATGGCTCCGAAAGTCCAAGTCGGAGAGTGTTCTGGCTTTCTGGAGAATGCGTTCCTTAGTCTGGAAGTCGTGTACACACGCAAGAATGTCTGGAGGGGGGCCCCCTCGCCTGGGCAGGCCCACCCTGTGCACCCTGTCCAGTTTGATCTCCCGGACGTCTTCATCGTCCAGAACCTGTATGAAGAGGGCCTGTACGTAGCCCCTCAGATCTCCAGCCTCACCGTCCCTGGGGACCGCTCTGATACGAATGTTATTTCTCCTGGAGCGGTTTTCCAGGTCCTCGGCATACGCTTGCAGGTTCAAGTTCTGGTCCGTAAGGCGAAGAACATCTTGCTGCAGCTGGTGCACGTCATTGGCCATACTTAAATCGTGGTCTTCCAGCACGGCCACCCGTTCCCCGATGCCATCCACGTCCCTCCGGACCTCACGTAGATCTGAAGCCAGTTGAGCGCGGAGCTCGGAGATGTCCTCCTTGATCGAGGCAAAGAGTTCAGACATGAAGGCCTTAGTGGCCGGTGCATCTTCATCTGATTGTCTAGTCGAGCCGCTTGCCCCAGGGGAATTCGGTGGTTGCGATGTTTTGGAGGTCCCCTCCTTCACCGTCCTCCCCTTACGCGGCTGTTGCGACATCGCGGTGGAGCAGCGGAGGCAGGGCCGCCTAGGATGCAGGCCGTGCTGGGGCTCCCGCGTTACCAGCGGCAGCCGCCCAAGAAAATGGCGGCACAGGGCCTCCCGCCGAGGATGCCGAATGCTCCGCAGCACGGGGTCAGGCCTGGGGGGAGGACACCCGGGGAAGCCGGGCGGAAGGCACCGCTCCTGGGCCGCGTGAGTCTGAAAAACAGTCCGTGGGACAGAGCGAA
The DNA here is from genome assembly GCF_964263255.1 of Lissotriton vulgaris. Classification (NCBI taxonomy): domain Eukaryota; kingdom Metazoa; phylum Chordata; class Amphibia; order Caudata; family Salamandridae; genus Lissotriton; species Lissotriton vulgaris. The sequence continues at coordinate 1,329,309,953 of NC_141685.1, read as the reverse complement.
GACCTTACGTAGCACGTGTCCAGTCGCAGGCGATCTCACAAGACCACCACCGCAAGCCGCAGGGAAGCTGTAGGAAACGCAGGTGATGGGCCTTCCAAGGCCGAGCGATGTTCACACTGGAGGGGACCGGTGGGGTCGTCTCTCCGGTGGGCAGAGGCCATCAAGGGCACCGATGCAAGGGGCAGGCAGAACCACTCCCAGTCCGTCCGGGCCCGCTATAGTTCCACCGTCCAGGCGCACGTGGCCAGCCGGCCGACAAGGCATCCAATCGCGCAGGACATGCCACAAAACAATCAACTCGCTGCAGCAGGGGGGGTTGACGGCTGAGAAGGGCAGATGACACCCTCCGATCCGCGAGGCCCCACCAAGTCGATGCCGTGCAGCTGCGTCCCACCGCGGCCTCACGTTCACGCTAGGCCGGTGCTCCGTAGGCCTCAAGCTGAAGAGCTCCCGGCAGCGTCGCTGAACCACTCCGGGACACACCGATGGTACCAGACCACTCCGCACAGAGCCGTTGATGTCTGTGGCTGCTCCAGAGCGGACGGAAGCCCCGCAGGCGTTGCTGTACAATGCTGAGCAGGTCGGGCGCCGGAGCGACTCGAAAGCACGTCTTACTCCGACGCCATCTTGGCCACGCCCCCTTTCTGATCTTTTTTAATATTGCTAGTAAATTGCTGAGTTGTTAAGATCGATCACCTGGCTGAGATGTGCTCCCCTGCCCCGGTCCACCGCGGCTGTTTTGCCGTTTGAGTGGAGGGCAGGCGCCATCTTTGGGGAGGACCCGGATCCCGGTAGGGCCGTTCGCTGCGGTCTAGCTGGGGGTGGGACGTAGCTATTCAATGCACATGGCTGGCCAGTCGCGCAGCGGGCGCGCGGCCGGCGTGCCGAAGGCGCCCCAAAAGCAAGCTCGTCTGCGCCCGTCCGCGCCCTGGCAGCGACCAGGGCAAGGCATGCTGGTCACCTGTCATCTGATACTGCCATCAGAAAGTTTACTTACACACTGGAGGATCTATTGGCAGTTAGAGGCCCCGGCATCGAGGGGAGGGGACATGGGGTGGACCTGGACAAACCCTCCAAGAGATGTTCGGCGTGTTTGCCTGCTGACTTCTGAGCCTCTTCTCGCAACCCGCACGCCGGGCAACTCGAGTATTCAGGCAGCGCTCATTAATGCGTGCTCTATGGTCAAGCATGCAGCTGATATCTTTGAATTATTAGCGGATGACAGACTAGAAGCGCTTTTTATTACTGAGACCTGGCTCAATGAGTCATGTGCTCTGGTAGTGGAACTTGCCATCCCTAGAGTATATAAAATTGTTAGAGCCGACAGGGGGACTGGCAGAGATGGGGGGTTAGGGGTGGTGCTGAGGGACTCTTGGATTTACACTAGCAAAGTTATAACAGACTGGGCGGAGGGAGAGGCCCTTGACTTCACCCTCACCATAATTCCCTATTTCACTCTTGGGGGGACTTTGGTGTATCGTACTCCGGGCTCGCCGGGAGCTTTCCTTAAAACCATAGAGGACCTCATAGTCCTGCGCGCCCTTCGATACCCTAAATTTCTCCTATTAGGAGATTTTAATATCCACCTGGATACCCCCTCTATTCCGGAGGCCAGGGCTTTCTTAGATGCCCTGAGCCTCGCCCAGCTGGCACAACACGTGCCACTCCCTTCCCATGATGGGGGTCACCTTATTGATTTGATCTGCTCCAACTTCCCTATAGCAGTCACTGATCCTGAGCCTACTACCTGGTCAGATCACTTTCTGATCAGGTTCTTGTGGGAGGCTACTAGATCTGATAGACATACGACCCTCCCTTCTGGGCCTCAGGCCAGGAAAGTGAACCTCCCGGCACTTTCGGAGTTTCTGCTCCAGTCTCACCCTACCCCTGCACAAGACCTTGAGGGGCAGTGGCTAATTTCGACAACTGGATCAGCCTGGGTGTGGGAGCGTGCTCTAATCCAAAACCAGGTATTACCCGGCGCTATCTCCCCTCACAACCATGATACTCCTCTGATATTAGGGATCTGAAGCAGGGCTGTAAGAGACCGGAGGTCTGCTGGCGTCTGACCTACTGTCCAAGAGCCAAGGCGACGTTACGCTCAGTCCAGCGAGATTACTACATGAATATGAAAAAAGGCAAAGAGTGATTACTTTGCTGGGAGGATTATGATGGCGGGGAATAATAGTAAAGAGATCTTTGCGATTGTCCTAAGCTTTCTCTCCCCATGTGCGGAACAAAGCGTGCTATCTGCATCGAATGAGTGGTGCGAAGAGCTCTCTTCTTTTTTTACTGACAAAATTGCTAAAATTCAAGAGAGCATTGGTCTTGTGTCTAGGCCCAATGAAACTTTCTCCCCGGAACCCTCCCTACCTCATCCGGTAGGATCCGCCTTGTTCTCCACATTTTTGTCCACTACCGAAACAGATGTACTGGCCCTTTTAAGGTCTTTGAAGTCTGGTTCTCCAGCTGACCCCTGCCCGGCAGGAGTCTTAGCGGGTGTTGCAGAAGTGGTGTGCCCGGCAGTATTGGATATGGTGAATCGGTCCCTACAGGCCGGCTACGTGCCTACGCAATGGAAACGTGCTAAACTACTCCCTCTCCTGACATAACCTACATAGGACCCTCTGCTGCCGGCTAACTACCGGCCCATCTCCCTTCTTCCTGCACTTGCTAAAGTTTGTGAGAAAGTCGTCTTCCGGCAGCTTGAGGCATTTCTGGAAGCATCAGGAGCATTTCACCCAGACCAGTCAGGATTTAGATCCTCCTACAGTACGGAGACAGCTCTGGTTGAGATGCCGGAGGCCATCAGAGAGTGTCTAGATGGGGGCGGCAGGGCAGCCCTGATTTTACTAGACCTCTCTGCTGCCTTCGATATGGTGCCCCACCAGTGGCTCCTGGACCGGCTCTCTGCTGTAGGGATTTCTGGCCTGGTTTGGAAATGGATTGAATCCTTTTTGGATTCCCGCTCACAACAGGTCTGTATGGCCTCTTGCACCTCCTCTGTTAGAAAGCTGACCACTGGGGTGCCACAAAGTTCCACCCTCAGTCCCCTTCTTTTTAATGTTAACCTGACGCCGCTAGTCTGCCTGGCAGAGGAGATGGGCGCTAAGGTGATAGCGTACGCAGATGATACGCAGCTTCTCTTTACCTGGGACGGCTTCGACTTGAATACGGGCATCGCCCAGACGTGTCTGGCTTCAGTATTTCAATGGCTGGCCCAAGCCTCCCTCAAATGTAATGAGGATAAATCGGAGGTCCTTCTCTATGGCCAGTTCCCGGACGACTTTAAAACCTGCGTGTGGCCCCCGGGCTTCCCTTGCCCGGTGCCCAAAGCAGGGCCAGCCAAAAACCTGGGTATCTGGTTTAACGAGGATGTTAGATTCAGTGACCATATAAAAAACTGACGGGCATCTGCTTTGGCACTCTCAAAACACTTTAAAAAATGTCCTTTTTCCCGAGAGCAGCTAAAGAAATGGTCACCCGTGCTCTGATCCTGTCCAGACTGGATTACGCTAATACCTTGTTCTTGGGGCTGCCTGACTATTTGTTGCACAGGCTTCAAATTATCCATAACGCCGCAGCCAGGCTTCTCTTTAATGCCCCCTCGAGATCTAGCGCGAGACAGTATCTCCGAGAATGACATTGGCTCCCAGTGGCTCAAATGGTGCAGTTTAAAGCAATCGCTCTGGCCCATAGGGCTCTGCACGGTCTGGGTCCCACCTATCTTAGGAAGCGGTTCGCTCTCTATGTACCTAAGAGTCCTCTGCGCTCAGTGGTACAACGCCGATTGGTTGTTCCCCGTTTTCGCAGAGTGCGGTTGGGGGGCAAGTCTATCTCTGTCAAGGCTGCTGAAGTCTGGAACTCGCTCCCAGCGGACCTTCAATTCATCTCAGAACCTCTGCCTTTTAAGAAGCAGCTGAAAACACACCTGTTCAGCATGATCTTCTAATCCTATCCGATACCTGCCCCTTGTGCTCTACTCCGCGCCAGGACACTCTCGAGTAACAGTGTGCGCTACAAAAGCATTATAACATAACAAAGCATTATAACATAACATAAAAAATAGAGGTACGCTTCTCCATGGGCCAATGGGTCTCAGACACTAGCCGGTTGAAAGCTGAAATATAAATTAACAAATCTATTCTTGCCTTCCCTGCTGCAATTTTAATTATTCTGTATCACTTGCTTGCATAAAAGCATGTTTGGGAAATAAGCAACGCATCTGTTCCTTAAAGGCCGAATAATTGTATAACACAGGATTATCCCCCTCTACTAATGGGACAGCCCATGTGGCTGCAGAGCCTGCCAAATACGATATGACAAAGGCTACCTTTACCGAATCATCCGGAAAAGCAGAGGGGCGACACATAAAATGAAGATGGCATTGGTTCATGAAGACTGCATACTTATTACAGTCTCCCATAAATCGTTCAGGTACTGCCAATGGTACAGAGAGAGGAGTATTGACTGTAATGGCAAGAGGATTACTACCACTCACTTGCTGACTATTGGTACAATCAAAATGAAATGTAGCTGGTTGCAACATGGGCCCCTGAGTCGATAAAGATGCCCTTACATCTGCACCCCAGGTACGTTCTTTCACTCGAAGGGCATTAAGTTCTTGATGTAACCCTACGTTTTCCTGTCTCAGACCCTGAACCTCTGTCTGGAGTGATGTGACAGCCGCCATTATCTACGGTAAAGAAGGAATCCCATCTTCCCCACCCTGGTCCAACATCACTCAGGCAGTATTTTAATACATGGCTTGGTTTTCTGTCCTGTTTACGATTCTTAACCAGCCAATACTGCGGGAGCGATGATAAATCCCACTCCTCTCCCCTAGCACCTGTCGGCAACACCACTTATTTTTATAGTGATGGCAGACGTGTACCATGGAAGAAGGTGGGGAACAAAACACGAATGTTCGGATATCCTTGGACCAACAATCAGAGACTAGTGGACCCCTTAACACCTGCAAAAGGATAGAAGAAAAGAAAAGGAATAGATTAACTCCTTACATCCATATACATACGTGCTTGTTTAGGCATAACTTGTTGGGTAACCACAAAAAACTCTTACCCTACTTGAAAGGGTCCAACTGTTTCTCTGTAACTTTGAAGTCAAGATTTATTTAGGTCCTCATAACTTTCCTTAGTGTAGGCTTTCTCATTGAACTATTTTTTATAATATCCATGTATTTCAATGTAGATATCCAAAAGGACAAAAATACACCTCTTCATTACCTATTCCATGATAAGAAAAAAAAACAGGGAAAAATGCCAAACGAGGCACGACAAAAAAAAAACTATCTTTACCAAAAACCAGAAGAGAAAAACGAGTGCACCCACTTTTGCCACTAATTTAGTCAGCAGCAGGACAACAAGCTCCACAGCATTTCCCGTAGATGTAGAAAAGGGAAAGGACAAAAGAAAACTGGAATTCCCCATGGAGAACGCAGCTGCGTTACCCTGATGGTCGATTCTGCCACTTTTAGAATCCCCTACCGTGGCGGTGTAAACGTGGTACCAAAAATGATTGATCACGGAACCACAAAACAATATGGGGACAAGAAAACAAATACTTTAGTCTTTTCCAGTCGTTGAAAAACACCAGCAGTATCACAGCACAAGTCCCGTATCCAAGCAGAAGGACAAGGCGTCTCGCAAATACTCCATTACCGAAAGTCAGGCGAGACGAAACCAACAGGAAACCACAAAGAATCCGGAAGCATAAGGAAAGATCTTCCGGGTCACAGGACTGAGTCAGAAACCAATCGCTGACTCAATGGGAGCAACGCGTTTAAACGGCACCCTCGCTCCGCCCATTACAAGCACGCACTTCAGGAATGCAGAAGAAAGGGGTGAAAAGGTAAAGAAACCTCTTAATTCCCAACAGTATTTTGTTTTAAACACTATGGATATGTTCGTTTTTGAGAACCATCTACTGCAACAAAACTGTAAGTTATGTTTAATTATTATGGGTGGGAAATGTTTTTGTTAACATTTTGTTTGCTTGTTTCTTTTTATTTTGTCATATAGTTTTAAGGACGTTTTTAATTTTTAAATGACATAATAATTATTATTAATTTAAAAAAGAATAGAAATATTTTGTTTAATTGTTTTGTAATTTTTAAATGCTGCATGATGTTTGCTAGTCTCTTATTTTTAAAGTATAGATTTGGCTATTGTGTCTATGTTTTCTAGTCCTTTGGTGTAGAGTCTAGTTTTGTTTTATTGGTGTTCGTACATTGGACCCCATTAGGATGTCCTTCCCTGCCCGCCACCCATTTCCCGCCGCCATATTACTATGGCGGTAGGACCGCGGCGGACGGAAAGACCGTCCGCCGCGTTTCTGCCCGGTTCACATGTCGACCGGGCGGAAAAGGGTTCTATATGGTGGCGGTGTCTGTTAGACATCGCCATCCATATTAGGAAGGCACCGGGAAAGTGCTTTTCCGTGGCAGGCCCCCAGGGATTCTGAAAGGTGGGGGAGCGCACATGGGGGGTACCGCACGATGCCTGCCACGTTGTGCATTGAAGTGCACGGCGTGCATTTTTAGCAATTCGGCGGGCGGTGCTTTCAGCACCGCCCGCCGCAATGTTAAAAATGCGGGATGCACCCACCAGTGTGGCGGAAGCATCCTAATGGGAGGGCCATTAGGATGCTTCCGCCACACTGGTGGGTGCATCCCGCATTTTTAACATTGCGTGAGGACGGGACCGCCACCCTTATGGCGGGCGGTCCCGTTTTGTGTTGGGGTGGCGGGCGGACAAAGTCCGCCCCCCATCCTAATGGGCCCCATTGTTTTTGTTTGCTAACTAAGGGGCCCATTAGGATGGCGGGCGGACTTTGTCTGCCCGCCATCCCGAGGTAAAACGGGACCGCCCGCCATAAGGGCGGTGGTCCCATGGGGACCATTAGGATATGCTAAAACTCCGCTAGGTTATGCCACAAGCGCGCACTGTGCTTACCGTTTGTAGTTTGTGAGTTTAGAGGGCAGCTCTTTCCTTGATACGTTAGTCTCACTATTGTTTCTTTGAAATGTTTTGAGATTTTTATTCTTTGAAGTAGCCCTAGATTATTTACATTATGTACTTACCTGTCTAGGTGTAATTCACATTAGTATCAGGGGGCCCCTTTTCTTTGCAATTACCTCTGTTGTTGGTACATATGCCAGGGCTTTTAGTTTTTTTATTTGGTAAGCAAAGTTGTTGTTTGTGGAATAATCTATACTTAGGGTAGATTTTTGAGAGATGTCTCCAGATATTATGGTTGAAATGATAATAGCAACCTTATATTGTAGTATGTGGATATATATGTTTTAAATTGCCTGAATCATTGCTTGCTCAAAATCTATTATTATTTTTTGTGGGAAGTAGTTTTCTGTTTGTTGTTAAATTATTGTAAGGAGTTCTATATAGCTAGTATTTTATTTGTTGGGGAATAGTGCGTAAATGAAGGGGATGTTTGTTTTTACATATTTGCCATAGATGGTATAGAGCTGATAAAAAGGCTTAGGGCAAACTTTAAATGTCCCATCCATCATCCATGTTTCACATTGTTTTAACTTTTGAATGTTGGTGTTGGTGGCAAAGATGATGATTCTTTTTTCATGCTGATGTTGTCAAAGAATGATTTTTTCATCTTTCTGTGTGACTGCGTATTCTTGTAAAATTTTGATTTCTATAAAAGTTTGGGGGTTGATGTTTGAGCAGTAGATCTTTCAGTTATGGCTATGAAGCATCTTAGAGTTGGGATAGAAGGTAATTGTGCTGTTACATGCTCAGGAACCCTGGTTAGTACATTTTTAAATATCTGGGTACTGACTTGTTGTGAACTGGCTCTTGCTTCTTTGAGGTTTTCTAAAGCATCTCTCACTTCAATTTCTGTGACGTTGGGGGGAGGATTGTGTTCCCTGACATTAATAACATTTGTTTCATTTGTTGTTGCTCTCCCATAGCAAGAATTGGAGTAGTATTAGCCCCCAATCTGCCTTGCCAGGGGGGCAAAAAGCCCACTAGACAGCAGGGATTTTTTTTTGGGGCAAATTTGAATTAGGGCTGGGGGTTCCTAAAATGGGCATGCCCATGCCCCCACCACACCCCGCAAAAATAACAGCCTTCCTGCCCTCCCTGTAGGGCAGATGGGGCAGTAGCCTCCAATCTGCCCCCCAGGGGGGCAAAAAGGCCACTAGACCCCAGTGATTTTTTGGGGCAAATTTTTTTAGGGTGGGGGCATTGGCATGCCCATTTTGGGCAGCCCCCACCCTAACTAAAATTTGCCCAAAAAAAAAACCCTGGCGTCTAGTAGACTTTCTGCTGGGGGGCAGATGGGGCCATTAGCCCCCAATCTGCCCCACTGGGGGGGGGGGCAAAAAGCCCACTAGATGCCAGGGATTTATTTGGGGCAAATTTGAATTAGGGTGGGTCTCCCAAAAAGGGCATGCCTATGTCCCCACCACCTCCTCTGCAAAAATAAAAGCCTTTCCAGATGGGGCAGTAGCCCCCAATATGCCCCCCCATGGTGGGGCAAAAAGGCCACAATATCCCAGGGATTTTTTGGGCAAATTTGAATTAGGGTGGGGGTTCCTAAAATTGGCATGCCCATGCCCCCACCACACCCCGCAAAAATAACAGCCTTCCTGCCCTCCCTGTAGGGCAGATGGGGCAGTAGCCTCCAATCTGCCCCCCAGGGGGGCAAAAAGGCCACTAGACGCCAGTGATTTTTTGGGGCAAATTTTTATTAGGGTGGGGGCATTGGCATGCCCATTTTGGGCAGCCCCCACCCTAACTAAAATTTGCCCAAAAAAACCCCTGGCGTCTAGTAGACTTTCTGCACCCCCTGGGGGGCAGATGGGGGCATTAGCCCCCAATCTTCCCCACTGGGGAAGGGGCAAAAAGCCCACTAGATGCCAGGGATTTATTTGGGGCAAATTTGAATTAGGGTGGGGGGTCCCAAAAAGGGCATGCCTATGTCCCCACCACCTCCTCTGCAAAAATAAAAGCTTTTTCCAGATGGTGCAGTAGCCCCCAATATGCCCCCCCATGGTGGGGTAAAAAGGCCACAATATCCCAGGGATTTCTTGGGCAAATTTGAATTAGGGTGGGGGCATTGCACACCTGTTTTTGGCAGCCCCGACCCTAATTAAAATTTGCCAAAAAAACTCCCTGGCGTCTAGTGGACTTTCAACCCCCCTTGGAGGGTAGATGGGGGCATTAGCCCCCAATGTGCCCCACCGAGGGGGGGGGGAGCAAAAGCTCACTAGACGCCAGGGTTGCCCAAAAGTGTGGCTGCCCAAAATGTGCATGCTCATGCCCCCAACCCATCCCCCACAAAAATTACAGCCTTCCTTCTCCCCCTGGGGGGCATATGGGTCAGTAGCACCCAATCTGCCCCCGGGGGGGCTAAAGGCCCACTAGATGCCAGGAATTTATTTGGGCAAATTTTAATTAGGGTAGGGGCTGCCCAAAACGGGCATGCCAACGTCCCCACCCACCTGCAACAATTACAGCCTTTATGCTCCCCCTGGGGGGGAAGCGGGGGGCAGTTGCTCCCAATCTGCCCCCCTGGGGGCAAAAAGCCCACTAGACGCCAATGACTACGATGCCTTTTTTATGTGTGGGGGTGGAGGCTGCCCAGAAAGGGAATACCAATGCCCCCAGCCCCCAAACAAATAGCCACAGTGTTTCTGACCTCCTTGGGGGCATATCAGGGCAACCCCACCCCCTGATATCCCCCAGGGCGGCAGAACGCAGACTGGGGACTGATTTGTTTTTAGCAATATGCCTACCTGTCAATTTTGGGCCCTAGCACAGCCAGCACATAGGGAAACCTAGCAAACCTGTACATTTTTCCAAAGAGACACCCAGGGGAATCCAGGATGGGGTAACTTGACTGGCTCTCACAAAGTTCTGTTACCCAGAATCCCTTGCAAACCTAAACATTTGTCCAAAAAAACACATTTTACTCTCATTTCTGTGGTGGAAAGTTATGGAATCTGCGTGGATCCACAAAATTCCACTCACCCCACGTTCCCCGAAGCCTTCTAATAAAAATGGTGCCTCACTCGTGTGGGAGGCCCAAGTACCCGCAACAGGCAAGGGCCCAAAACGTAGTGAGGATACATCAAAATTGCCTAACTCACAACCACCTGGTTTAGCAAGGGGGGTCACCTGAGTTTTTGGCCCCATGCTCGGCGGCCATCTAGGGAAACCTATCAAGCCCACACATTTCTGAAAACTAGACAACCAGGGGCTTCCAAGGAGGCATGGCTTGTGTGGATCCCCCAAGGTTTCCTTACCCAGAATCCCTTGCAAACCTCAATTTTAGCTGTAAAAATAATTTTCTTCACACATTTTTGTGTGGGAAAGTGTGGCATAATCGGGCTCACACAAATTTCCTACCACCCAGCGTTACCCCAGTTCTCCCGATAAAAATGATGCCTCACTTGTGAGGGAGGCCCAAGTACCCGCGACAGGCAAGGGCCCAAAACGTAGTGAGGCGACATTAAAATTGCCTATCTCAAAAACACCTGGCTTCGCAAGGGGGGGTCGCCTGAGTTTTTGGCCCTATGCTCAGTGGCCATCTAGAGAAACCTACCAAATCCACACATTTCTTAAAACTAGATACCCAGTGGCTTCCAAAGAGGTATGGCTTGTGGATCCCCCAACGTTTCCTTACCCAGAATCCCTTGCAAACCTCCATTTTAGCTGAAAAAAATCACTTTTTTCACACATTTTTGTTTGGGAAAGTGTGGCATCACTGGGCTCACACAAATTTCCTAACACCCAGTATTCCCCTAAGTCTCCCGATAAAAATGGTGCCTCACATGTGTGGGAGGCCCAAGTACCTGCGACAGCCAAGGGCCCAAAACGTAGTGAGGCGACATCAAATTTGCCTATCTCCAAAGCACCTGGTTTTGCAAAGAGGGTCACCTGGGTTTTTGGCCCCGTCCTCGATGGCCATCTAGGAAAACCTACCAAACCCACACTTTTCTGAAAAGTGACACCCAGGGGCTTCCAAGGAGGTATGGCTTGCGTCGATCCCCCAACGTCCCCTTACCCAGAATCCCTTGCAACCCTTACTTTTAGCTGAAAAAAATCTGTTTTTTTCACACATTTTTGTGTGAGAAAGTGTGGCATCACCGGGCTCACGCAAATTTGGTACCACCCAGCATTCCCCCAGGTCTCCCGATAAAAATGGTGCCTCACTTGTGTGGAAAGCGCAAGTACCCCCGACAGGCAAGGGCCCAAAACATAGTGAGGCGACATCAAAATTGCCTATCTCAATCCACCTGCTTTTGCAAGGGGGTCACCTGGGTTTTTGACCCCGTGCTCGGCGGCCATCTAGGGAAACCTATCAAGCCCACACATTTCTGAAAACTAGACAACCAGGGGCTTCCAAGGAGGCATGGCTTGTGTGGATCCCCCTACGTTTCCTTACCCAGAATCCCTTGCAAACCTCAATTTTAGCTGTAAAAATAATTTTCTTCACACATTTTTGTGTGGGAAAGTGCAGCATAATCGGGCTCACACAAATTTCCTACCACCCAGCGTTACCCCAGTTCTCCCGATAAAAATGGTGCCTCACTTGTGTGGGAGGCCCAAGTACCCGCGACAGGCAAGGGCCCAAAACGTAGTGAGGCGACATTAAAATTGCCTATCTCAAAACCACCTGGCTTTGCAAGGGTGGGTCGCCTGAGTTTTTGGCCCCATGCTCAGTGCCCATCTAGAGAAACCTACCAAATCCACACATTTCTGAAAACTAGATACCCAGTGGCTTCCAAAGAGGTATGGCTTGCGGATCCCCCAACGTTTCCTTACCCAGAATCCCTTGCAAACCTCCATTTTAGCTGAAAAAAATCACTTTTTTCACACATTTTTGTTTGGGAAAGTGTGGCATCACTGGGCTCACACAAATTTCCTACCACCCAGTATTCCCCTAAGTCTCCCGATAAAAATGGTGCCTCACATGTGTGGGAGGCCCAAGTACCTGCGACAGCCAAGTGCCCAAAACGTAGTGAGGCGACATCAAATTTGCCTATCTCCAAAGCACCTGGTTTTGCAAAGGGGGTAACCTGGGTTTTTGGCCCGGTCCTCGATGGCCATCTAGGAAAACCTACCAAACCCACACTTTTCGGAAAAGTGACACCCAGGGGCTTCCAAGGAGGTATGGCTTGCGTCGATCCCCCAATGTCCCTTTAACCAGAATCCCTTGCAAACCTTACTTTTAGATGAAAAATTCTGTTTTTTTCACACATTTTTGTGTGGGAAAGTGTGGCATCACCGGGCTCACACAAATTTGCTACCACCCAACATTCCCCCAGGTCTCCCGATAAAAATGGTGCCTCACTTGTGTGGAAGGCGCAAGTACCCCCGACAGGCAAGGGCCCAAAACATAGTGAGGCGACATCAAAATTGCCTATCTCAAAACCACCTGCTTTTCAAAGGGGGTCACCTGGGTTTTTGGCCCCGTGCTCGACGGCCATCTAGGGAAATCTACCAAGCCCACACATTTATGAAAAGTAGACACCCAGGGGCTTCCAAGGAGGTATGGCTTGCGTGGATCCCCCAACGTTTGCAAAGGATTCTGGGTAAGGGAACGTTGGGGGATCCACGCAACCCATACCTCCTTGGAAGCCCCCTGGTGTCTACTTTTGAGAAATGTGTAGGCTTGGTAGGTTTCCCTAGATGGCCGGCGAGCACGGGCCAAAAACACAGGTTACCCCCCTTGTAAAAGCAGGTGGTTTTGAGATAGGCTATTTTGATGTCACCTTACTATGTTTTGGAGCCTTGCCTGTCGCGGGTACTTGCACCTCCCACACAAGTGAGGCACCATTTTTATTGGGAGACCTGGGGAAATGCTGGGTGGTAGGAAATTTGTGTGAGCCCGGTGATGCCACACTTTCCCACCTGAAAATGTGTAAGACCTTTATTAACACAAAGCAAAGTACACAGCATGAGCCTACAACCCTGGGGCCGGCTCGCCACGTTATTATGATCATTCAACAAATAACAAATGCGCTACGACGAAGAGCGTGGATTCTGTAGGTAGAGCCACCCTTCGACCCTTCCGTAGGGCTCTTGCTGACAGATGATGTGAGTCTTACATTTTATCATTTTATAGAGCAAAAAAACAATGCAACATACCCCAACTGAAGACCTTACAGTTCTATCATTCACAACCTATACCTCCAATTCGACAATAGTTCCGGTTCCCCACAAGGGTCAGCCGCCACCAGCTATGAGTTTGTGCACCAAACATTACCCATGTCTGAACGAGACAGAAGATGAGCTAGTCTTCCTCACTGTCCTGCAGTGAGTTAAGGTAGTCTGTTAAGAAACACCATATGTCCTTTGGCCTAGATTTCGCCGGTAGTTGCTCCTCATAGGTTTGCAGTTTGTCCCGGCAGATGGACATATCATGAAGCCATGTTTTCTTCGTCGGCACCTTACGGCTGTGCCAACATTGCGCCACCTGTCTTTTCGCTAAAAGTAAAGCAATTGCACAGAACTTGCATTTCAACGCCCTGAATTGGGGCACTATACCCAGTAAACAGATCTTGGGCGTGCACTGCACCTCTTCCTCCAACATGACAGCTAGTGTGGTAGTGACCTCCCCCCAATACCTCGCCACCTTCGCACAATCCCAGGCCAGATGTACAAAACCCGCACCCTCCCTGTTACACCTCTTGCACCTGTCTTCCTCCCGCAAGCCAAACTTAAGCAGTTTTGTGGGCGTGTAGTAGGATTGGTGAATAAATTTAAAATGTATGATTCTCAAGTTACCATTTGGCGTCAGTATCTGTGTTAACGCGCAGGTACTTTGCCATTCCTCATCTGTTAATGGAGTGTCTAGTAGCGCATCCCACCGCCCCTTGGCCTTAAGTGTGTCCCCCGATATTTCGGATTGTGCATCTGTATATAGCCTGGACACCAGATGGGAAAGGTCATTAGTAGTAATCAGTAGTTGCAGAGGTGCAAGGCATTCCGGCTCTGTGGGGAATGTCGGGTAATGTTCCCTCAACGCTCTGGTCAACCTATAGTACGTGAAGCGGAACATGGGAGTCTGGTTTTGGATATAAGTCAATTGGTCGAGGCCTATGAACGTGCCAGCCTCAAACACATCACCAAGCTTGTCCATACCAGCTCTACTCAGCAAGGACATGCCAACCTTTTCACTAGTGACGGACAACGCCTGATGATGTTGTAATGGCATGTCCGGTGCATACAGTGGGGTTTTGTGAGCCAACTGTCCAAGCCTGTGCCATGCCCTGACCGTGGTGTCCACAGTGTTTATGTCCTTTGCATGTAGTGGTGGCCTTGTGTGCGATATGATTGCAGATAGGGGGACAGGATGAGCATCTCCCTCTTCTATGGCCGCATGTGTGAGATAGGGGACCTTATGGTACCAATATGCCGCATATTGCGCCTGGGCACAAAGGTAGTAGAGGAGAAAATCAGGCACACTGAAGCCGCCCTGTGCAAATGGGAGTGTTAGTGTCTGCAAATCAATACGAGCCTGTTTACCTGCCCATATCAAAGTCCGCACCAGGGAATTAATGCGGCGGAAAACTTCCCGTGTCGGCGTGATTGGTATGTTATTAAACAGGTATAACAATTTGGGTAACACGTTCATTTTAACGATTGCGATTCTATCAGCTAGAGATAGCGGCAAGTGGATCCAACGTTGGATTTTATCTTCAAGCTTTGAGAGTACCACCCCAAGTTTGCTCGCAGGACCACCTCTGGATGCCTGTGAAACATGACCCCTAGGTAGCGAATCGGGTCCTGTTGCCATTCCAATATGAAATCCACTGCAAAGGGCGATGTAGTGTCAGTCAGAGGTATTATGGAGGATTTGGCCCAATTAATCGCCAAACCCGAGTGTCCGCCAAAACTGATGTATTCTCTGAGCAGCGGGTTTAGATGGGTGGCAGGGTCACGGATGTATAGTAACATATCGTCCGCGTAGAGCGAAATGTGAAGCGGCCTGGTTATGAATTGCAATGCTGATTCTTTGTAGTTCTGTCGCACTATGCATGCTGGGGGCTCCAGCGCTAGCGCAAATAAAAGGGGTGATAGTGGGCAGCCTTGACGCGTGCCACGTTCAATGTCAAACGGAGCCGAGACAAAGCCATTGATCCGGACCCTGGTGCATGGTTTTGTATAGAGCAAGGACACCCATTGAACAAACCGTTTAGGGAACCCCATTCTGTTTAGGACGGTAATCATATAGCGCCATTCAATGGAATCGAATGCTTTCGCGGCGTCAAGCATGACAGCCACCGCTTTAACCGAGGGACGCAGGTAATGTGAGAGTGCAAACAGGGATCTGGTGTTATGCGAGGTGGACCTGGTGGGCACAAACCCCGACTGATCCGGAAGGACCAGGCGGGTCATCAAAGGAGACAACCGAACCGCTATAAGTTTTGCGAGGATTTTCGAGTCCACGTTAATCAAGGACAAGGGCCTGTAGGAATCACATTCCTCCGGATTCTTGGACGGCTTTAGGAGAGCAATGACCAGTGCTTCTCGCAGAGTGGGGGTAAGCAATGATTTCTCAAAGGAGGTGCCATACATGTCCACCAGATAGGGAGCGATAATGTCTGCAAACTGTTTATAAAATTCAGAGGTGTACCCGTCGGGGCCCGGCGCCTTGCCATTTGGTAGTGAATTGATCACCTCAGTTACATCCTCCACCGTTATGGGCCTAGCCAAATATTCCCTTTGTGCATCCGATAGCCAGCCAATCGCTGTAGGTTGCGACTGATAGAGCGAGCTAAAGGAGTCCACAAAGCATTTCAGGATATCTGCGGGGTGTGTTTGTAATATACCCTCTTTAGATTTTACTCTGAGTATCCCCGACTGTCCTCGCCCCTCACAAATTTTCCGTGCAAGCATACTCCCTGGCCTACCCCCCTCTCCAAAGGTTCTAGCTACATGCTTACGGTCCAAGTACTTTATTTCTGACTCTAGAAAGTCAGCGTCAAGTCGCGCAACCCAGGTAGCAGTGAAACATCCTGTGTCGTCTCATACAACAATTCTAATTCCCTCATTTGCTTCTCGCAGCGGCGAATCTGGCTCCTGATGTCCTTGAGTACCCCTATGGTGGTGCCAATACAGACACCTCTAATCGTGGCTTTGAATGCCTCCCAGAGAAGGCACGGGTCTTCAGTCTCCTGTGCATTAATATCAAAGTAGTCCTTTATCGCTTTTTTTAAGGTGTCAACATAGACTGCGTCTGAGAGGGCCTGGGAATTAAACCGCCACTGGAAAGGGGGGGGGGTGTATAACGTGGAAGTTCCATTTGCAACAGGACAGAGTTGTGGTCCGATAATGTGCGGGGTAGTACCTGTAACTTGCGAACCCACAGAGCCACGTCCTTAGAACCCAGCCAGTAATCCAACCTGGACCAGCTATTGTGAGACGCTGTAATGTGTGTGGCGCCTGGCGCGTCAGTGTGTTGCAGCCTCCAAAGATCAGCTAAGGCCAGGTCTTCCATCATGTGACCCATCATCAGCCGCGACTGCTTGTGCTGTTCTAGCAAATGTGTGGAGCGGTCCAGCCCATCCTGCAATGTCACATTCCAGTCCCCCCCGCATAATATGTGCGTGTTAGTATATTGTTGCAAGTGACCCCAGACTTCCCGAAAGAATTCCGGAGCGTCAGTGTTCGGACCATATACGTTGAGGAATGTCATGCGTTGGCCTCTCAATGTACCTGTCACTAGCACGTACCTTCCAGAGGGATCATGCTTAACGTGCTGCGCCTCAAAATTGACCCCTTTCTTAATTAAAATAAGCACCCCACTGGAGTAGGAAGAATAGGAGGCCCTGTATAAGGACTCTGCCCATCTCGACCCCAAGTGTGCGTGTGTGTTTGGTGCGAGGTGTGACTCCTGTATGAATGCCATGTCAATGTTCCATCTGGTGAGACTAGCAAAAACCTGTCTGATTTTCTGAGGCTTAGAGAACCCCCGTATATTCCAAGTAAGAACGTTTAAGCACAATCTGCCCTCACTCCTAGAACCCATTACCATCAGATAATGCAATATATTTCATCCCTGTACATTCCAATGCTGTTTGCGGTGCCTGCCCATTCGCAGTATAGAGAACAAACGTAACAATGGCTGTCCATCTAAGCGGATTACTTATGACGGTATACATATGCAATGCTGTCGGTCCTTGTAAACAGTCAAACATCCCCCCACCCCTTATCCCACCCACTCCAGCAACCCCAACCTGCCGAAGCCATAGCCCCTCAGAGCACAAATCCCACAAACACATAACCAACAACTCAGTGCCCATACTGAGAACTCGTGGTGGGTATTACCCTCATGGAGGACCGCCAGGAGCACAAACCTTCACCCGGCGGACGGGTGCTGGCGATACTGTAAAAACCATACATAGTCGCAATACATGTGTCCATTGCCCCGCTGTCCCCTCCACTCTCCAAGGACTCAGCAACATCACTCAAGTAGTAGCGTTATTATAGGGGCAGCACAGCGCCCTCCCGACTCCATCCAAAGTCAGTGGCAGTTCAATCCCCACAACGCCCAGAGTACATACCGCCCCCATATAACAAGAGCGTGACTGCAGGTAGACAATACAATGGAGGTGCGCAGGAGCGGGCGCATATCTGCAAGGTGCCACACTGCAAGGTCGTGTGCAACGCGGCGTTGAGGGCTCTCCCGCTCCCATTGCCCCAGTGCTCTCAACAGGATAGTTACAAGCCGACTTATGGGGAAGAAGCTGTGCAGTTGCCTTGTGCGCCAGCAAATGCAGCAGTTTGACTCGGTGTTATGAACCAACAAACCACGGGGAGGGCATGTATGCATGAGTCTGCCACAGGCATCGAGTAAAGTCAAAGATCAGAAGCGAATCTCAAGCCCAATGGATAACAGCCCCTCCGACATATAGTGAGTTCATAGTCTACACTCAGGAGTCTGACATCAGGCGGATCTGCCCCGCGCAGTCTATAGCGGCCACGTAACCAGCCATGATGGCCAACAGTACTCACCGCTGCCCCACGTGGGATGTCGCAGATGGCTTCATTCCGAGTCTCTGTGTTGATCATTTTGCGAGCCTGATCTCGACTCACGCTGTACCTTCTTAATAAAGTCCTGGGCTGCTTTGGGTGTTGCCAGCACGATTGCCTTCTCTTTCCATACCAATCGAAGTCGGGCTGGATACAACATCGAGTAGACAATGTTCAGATCCCGCAGTTTAGCCTTCACCGAAGTGTATTCCTTACGTGCCTGCTGACCGCTACCGTGTGATCTGGGTAGAACTCTAGGGAGTTGCCTTGATGATTGATTTTGCCTTTCTCCCGCGTGAGTCTTAGGATCGTGTCTCTATCCGGTAATTGAGTATCCTCGCCACAATTGGCCTTGGTGTGGCACCGGGCGGTGGTCTGGGGGCTAACGATCTATGGGCCCGCTCCACTATGAAGATGGGCGATAAGGCCTCCGCGCCAATAAGATCTTTACACAAATTTTCAACGTATTGTTCCATCCGCCCAGTATTGGTCGACTCCGGCAGGCCGGTGATTCTCACGTTATTGCGCCTCGAATGCGCTTCCAAATCCTCCTCCTTCGCTTTAATCACCTCCAGGAGTCGTTCCATTCCCGCGCACTTGGTGGTGGAGGTTCGCGCCTCATCTTCAACGGCCGATATTCTCGTCTCCGCTTCATCCAAATGTTCGCCATACTTCTCCTGCCGAGCGGCCATGCTGTCCATCCTGCACGTCAGGTTGTCCAGCTTACCGTTGATGTCCTGCAGATTCGATTGAATTGCCAAAAGGATCTTCTCCATGTTGCTGTTTGGCATTGGTTCGGTAGAGCCGCCAGACTCCACCATCTCGTCCGCAGTTTTAGTCGCCTTTCTGTTGTCAAATGATATCTTTGGTTGTTGTTTATCAGGTTTCCCCATTATGGCGGTCGGAGAAGTCGCTTTTCTGAATGCGGGCCCAGACGCCCTCGTGACTCTTACCGCCGTCGTCGTGATGCACCGGCAAAGGCAGCGAGTAGCTGCACGTGATTCCGACCCTGCAATCGGGAAAATGGCCGTCAGGCGCCCCTCTCCAGGTCGTGTGGGCTATGGGGTCGGGCGAACCCAAAAGCAGCGCGATCTAATGTGGTCAGGGAGCGCCTGTAGCTCCGGCCGGGTCCCCACCGTCACCAGCAGGGTGGGAGAGTACGGCCCACTTCGTGAGACCCTCTGTCGCTGAAGTTGCTCGTGAGTCCAGTGGTGGTCCCTGTTGATCCGCCAGACGGTGAGCCAAGCCCGGCCGAGTCCGTATTCACTGGCGCGAAGGCGATGATATCTCTGCTCCGGCACTGCGCGCCGCCATGTTGTCAGGCGCGTGGTTCGGGGAGACGGCAGAATCGACTGGTCGTACACGGGGGTGAAAGCAGATCACAATGTACACTTGAGCCAGGGAAGCAGTTCCTCACCCCCTGATTGCGGATGCTGGTTCAGTAGGCCAATCCCACTCCGATGTCGCCGCGCAGGTCGGAGGTCCGCAAGCCGATGTCGGCCATGTTGTCAGGCGGGCCGCCGCGCACTACAATGTACATGGCAAAAGTAAAAAAACCAGGAGTGGTGGTCGAGTTTCTCCACGTCGATCGATGCACCACATCTTCACCCACTCGTGGATAGTCTTGGATAGTGGGTTAGCGGGGTTTGAGCGGCAATAGATCACATTGTTGGTGATCGCCCGGCGGAGCTGCAGTTCAGGCAGCCATTCCGCTGTGCGCCCCCTAGCGCCTCTCCAAATGTGTAAAAAAAATTTGCTTTTTTTTGCAGCTAAAATTGAGATTTGCAAGGGATTCTGGGTAAGGAAACGTTGGGGGATCCACACAAGCTATACCTCCTTGGAAGCCCCTGGGTGTCTACTTTCCAGAAATGTGTGGGTTTGGTAGGTTTCTCTAGGTGCCGGCAGAGCTAAGGTTCACAAACTGAAGCTAGGTACTTTGCCAGAAAAGGGTCATTTTTCACAGTGAAATTGAGGTATGACCACGTTGCGTTTGGCACCATTTCCTGTCACGGGCAGTAGGCCGACCCACACATGTGAAGTATTATTTTTCTCTGAAGACTCTGGGGAATGCGGGGCGCAAGGAAATTTGTGGGTACACGCAGATTCCGGAACTTTCCACCACAGAAAAGTTGAGAAAATGTGTGTTTTTTTACAATTATTTAGGTTTGCAAGGGTTTCTGGGTAACAGAACCTGTAGGAGGCAGTCAAGTCACCCCATCCTGAATTCCCCTCGGTGTCTAGTTTTAAAAAATATATAGGTTTGCTAGGTGTCGCTAGGTGCCGGCACAGCTAGAGTTCAAAAACGGCAGCTAGGCACTTTGCCAAAAAAGGGTCATTTTTAATTGCGAAATTGAGGTGCGACCACTTTGCATTATGCGCCGTTTCCTGCTGCAGGCACTAGGCCTACCCACACAAGTGAGGTACCATTTTTCTCAGAAGACTTCGGGGAATGCAGGCTGGAAGGAAATTTGTGGATACACGCAGATTCCAGAACTTTCCACCACAGAAATGAAGAGAAAATGTGTTTTTTGGACAATTTTTAAGGTTTGCAATGGTTTCTGGGTAACAGAACCTGGTGGGAGGCAGTCAAGTCACCCCATCCTGGATTTCCCTGGGTGTCTAGTTCTCAAAAATGTATAGGTTTGCTAGGTTTTCCTAGGTGCCGGCAGAGCTAGGGTTTAAAATCTACAGCTAGGCACCTTGTAAAAAAAGGGTCATTTTTCTCTGCGAAATTGAGGTGCGACCACGTTGCGTTTTGCGCCGTTTCCTGTCGCAGGCACTAGGCCGACCCACACAAGTGAGGTACCATTTTTCTCAGAAGACTATGGGGAACGCGGGGTGGTTGGAAAGTCATGGATCCACGCAGATTCCAGAAATTTCCACCTCAGAAATTTGGGGAAAATGTGTTTTTTTGGACAATTTTTTAGGTTTGTAAGGGATTCTGGGTAACAGAACCTCGTGGGAGGCAGTCAAGTCACCCCATCCTGGATTCCCCTGGGTGTCTAGTTTTAAAGAATTTATAAGTTTTCTAGGTTTCCCTAGGTGCCGGCAGAGCTAGGGTACAAAAACTACAGCTTTGCACTTTGAAAAAAAAGGGTCATTTTTCACTGCGAGATTGATGTGTGACCATGTTGCGTTTTGTGCCATTTCCTTTCGCGGGAACTAGGCCAGCCCACACAAGTGAGGTACCATTTTTCTCGTAAGTCTTTGGGGAACTCAGGGTGGGTAGAAATGTGTGGATCCACTCAGGCAGTCAAATCACCCCATCCTGGATTCCCCTGGGTGTCTAGTTTTAAAAAATGTATGGGCTTGATAGGTTTCCTTAGGTGCAGGAAGAACTAGGGTTCAAAAACGACAGCTACACACTTCGCACAAAAAGGGTACATTTTCAGTTTGAAAATGTGTTGTGTTCATGTTGGGTTTTGAGCCCTTTCCGGTCGTAGACACTATGCCTACCCACACAAGTGAGGTACCATTTTTATCGGGAGACTTAGGGTAATTCAGATTTGTAAATCAACTGTTATTACTTATTGAGTTTTGATGCATTTCTGCCTTCCAAATGAAAGACATTGTGTAAAAAAGAAGTCATTTTGAAAAATGACCAATAATTCTCATGCTAGCATGAGTATTCCCAATTTTGAAAATGTGCAAATATGTACTGTTTCTAAACTCTATAATTTGTACCCATTTCAGAAATACATAGGTGTATTTCATACCAATTTTCCCATGTGTACATTTTCGCACAATAATTGCTATATACCCGGTACATAATAAAAAGCCATTACAAATTGCTACTCAGTGTTTGACTCTGGGTCTGCTTCTTGGTGAACCTACAAGTCCTATATATCCCCACAACTAGGAAGGTCCAGCGGATGTAACGGTATATTGCTTTCAAAGAGCTGTCATAATTAGATGAAGTTACAGGTGAAAACGTTGACACAAAAGGCTGTTTTTTTCAACTAATTTTAAAATTTTCCAATATTTAACTGTTAGTTTCTATAAAGAAACCTTGATGGATCTACACAAATGACCCCTTTCTGAATTCAGAATTTGGTCTACTTTTCTAAAGTGTATAGCTTTCCAGGATCCATTATTGCTTTCATACTCATTTGTGCCATTAACTGGAAGGAGGTTGAAAGCACTAAAAATAGCAAAAATAGGCTATGTCTCAGAAAAATGCCAAAACTGTGTAAAAAATGTTGGTTCTCTGACAAAAGACTGTCAATCCCTAAAGCTAAGAAAATGGTGATTTCAGCCCCACAACCCCTTTTTTGATAACATTTGCAGGGAAAAACCCAGAGGCTTTCATTTGTAGCCCGGTTTTCCCATTTTTCTAAAAAAACACTAAGATTTTACTGTATTTTGGCTAATTTCTGGGACCCCTCCAAGGGAATCCACAAACCCTGGGTACCTTTAGAATCCCCATGATGTTGGAAGAAAAGGACGCAAAATTGGTGTGGATACCTTATGTGGTCAAAAATTTACAGGGGCCTAAGCGCGCACAACCCCAAATAGCCAAAAAAAGGCTTAGCACAGGAGTGGAAAAGGCCTAGCAGCGAATGGGTTAAAGTAGTTGTGTGGCAACACAATCCTCAGAAGTGATATAATAAAGTTTGTGGGGACCTGTCTATGTTTTGATTGTGTATTAAATATGTCCTCAATTATAATAATGCTCTCCTCTTGGGGTATGTTGGTATATAAGGAGGCTATATCTAGTGTGGCCAACAGATCTGTTTCAACATTAATGAGTATACCTTCGATGAGGTTCATCATATCGGTGCTGTAACTTATGTTTCTTGTATGGGTACATAATCTTTGATAAATATGTTTATTTACTGGCCTAGAGGTTCCAGAATGGAGCCATAGCCTGACAGAATCGGCCTACCTGGTGAGTTGGTGATGTCTTTGTGCACCTTGAGTAAGTTATATAGAACTGGGATACAAGGCATCTCAGCTTTTAGAAAATCAAGGGCCCTATTTGGCCATTAAGTGGCTGTTGCGTCACTTTTTGTGATGCTGCGGCGGCGTAATAAATGCACCACACTGTGCTAGTTTTACAAATTGATGCATCTAGGCAGATGTGTCACTCTGCTATATCATACCTGTGACAGGTATAATGTGTGCAGGGTGGGCTTTCTGATGCAGAAAAGCTTCGTAGAAGTGTCTATGAGTTTTCACTGTGCCACTTCTAAGGCTTCACTGCATCAAATCCTTATGCCTACTTGAAGCAGGCATGAGGGGCGAAGCAGGCCTTTTCACATGGGGATTTCTCCTTGTGAAATGACACATTGCTTGATTTGCGTCTGTTTCCAGACACACTCAGGATTCCTGACGTATCTGTTAATCCTTGCGACATGGAGCGCCATACATTAAATACGGCGCATCCATGGTGTCGCAAAGAGGGCGCACTGAAAAGTGTTGAATCGCTGTTTACCACAGGTTTGCAACACTTTTCATAAATGGGGCCCTAAATTATGTGTCAAAGATGAAACACTGTTCCTTGTCTCGTTTGTGGTATGTTTTCGTAGTTCAGCATCATAGTCAGTATGGTCTGGTAGAACAATCCCTCCCCCTTTGTCAGCTTGCTTGAGTATGATGGAATTGACATTCTTGAGCGCTTACAATGCTTGCCTTTCAGAAAGGGAAATATTGTAGGAATGAAAATTCTAGTGAATTTCATGGCGTCAAGACCCTTGAGAACTAATTTCTCAAAAGTGAGTGGCTCCCATGGCATAAGTGAGTGAGTGGGTAAAAAATATTGGGATGCCTTAGTCCTGTGGCTGAGTCAGTGATAGGGTCATTCCCATCTGCAAAGAACAATTTCAGTCTGGTCTTGCAAAATAAATCGCAACAGTTCAATTTTCAAGGTGAAAAAAAACAGTCCTCTCAGTAATAACATAGTATAAACCACTGATCAATAATGTTTACTCTGTGAAGGAGAGAGTATGGTGTGACAGATTAAAAATAGGAATCTGTAGGGGGTTGTCATGTTTGGTCAGGTGGTGTAGGTCTAGCTAAGATCCCCGATGACCCCACCTGTAGGGTTTTCTCCTATTTGATGCTCTCCTGGGTACTGGTGCCGTGGTCTGCTGCTCCCTCTGCCTCTGTGGCCTGGAACTGAAAAAGGCTGAACCGGATGAGTGTTGGTGTGGCTAGGGCCCACCAGCGGGTCAGAGTAGTGAAATCCTGCAGAATGTTCAAATATGTTCACAGATTGGTTCTTCTTGTATCTGCCCCAAGTGTATTGTCTGTCTTGTGTAAATACTGCGGTGTAGCATTCGTCATGTAGCTAGGGGTATGCTTTTTCTTTGGTGAAATGTTTAATATCTTTGGTAAAGTTTTTCTTGAGTACATCAACTTTCGGGTCTGTCTTTGCCCCAAACACAGTGGCGACAGCTATTTTCTTTATTTCGCATTTGCCGTAATTTTTAACCAATTGTCTTTTCTCTCTTCATTTTTCAACGTATTTTCTTCATTCATTTTCTTAAATCATTTTACTCCTCTTGCAAGATTATGCAATTTTCAAAGTTTCTCATGTTACGGCCGGCCATCCGAACGTTTCTCCAATAACACGTACTGAGGCAAAGTTCATTAAAAGGCAGTTTATTTAACCCAATGCATTTCAGACCACTAGGGTCCTTCGTCAGGGGTGACTGTAACAACAATAAAACATGTTTTTCATTAAATCAGCAATGTGTATACTCATTATTAAACATTTACATTTCACGAAACACATATCTCTTCCATTGCTTACCCTAAGCTATCTACCTCCTTTCGAATCAAGTAAACCTGAATCCTTCGGTACCTGCACTCACCACTTCCTCTGTTTTTTCATTTCATACCCTCCTTTTCCAACCCGTCCTTAGCACATTCTCCCCACCCTCAAGATGAAGCCTCAATTCTCCACTTCCTTTCTCACACTCTCCCCTAACTGACTCATCTAGATCTTCCTCCCGTTTCAATGCAACAGTATCCACATTTCCTCCGCCCCTTCGCTATTGCAATCTGCTTGATAATACACTTTCACGCTTAGACATTTCTCGTACCCTCGTTCCATCTCCATGTCTCTCTCCGCCTACCTGCTACTCCATCTTCGTTCTCCTTGCTTCCACTATTTCAATTGTTACCTATTCGACGCAACTACAGTGCACTATGGGAGTTGTAGTGTTTAGAGGAGAGGGAGGTGGCTGACAGCCAATGGAAGGAGGAAGTAACAGGAAATGGATGAGTAAGGAGGGTTCAAAAACACGGGTGTTAGCAAGAATAGGTAACAATCGAAATAGTGGAAGCAAGGAGAAAAAAGATGAAGTAGCAGGTAGGCGGGGAGAGACATGGAGAGGGAACGAGGGTACGAGAAATGTCTAAGCGTGAAAGTGTACTATCAAGCAGATTGCAATAGCGAAGGGGCGGAGGAAATGTGGATACTGTTGCATTGAAACGGGAGGAAGATCTAGATGAGTCAGTTTTGGGAGAGTGTAAGAAAGGAAGTGGAGAATTGAGGCTTCATCTTGAGGGTGGGGAGAATGTGCTAACAACGGGTTGGAAAAGGAGGGTATGAAATGAAAAAACAGGGGGAGTGGTATGTACAGGTACCGAAGGATTCAGGTTTACTTGATTTGAAAGGAGGTAGATAGCTTAGGGTAAGCAATGGAAGAGATATGTGTTTCGTGAAATGTAAATGTTTAATAATGAGTATACACATTGCTGATTTACTGAAAAACATGTTTTATTGTTGTTACAGTGATCCCTGACGAAGGACCCTAGTGGTCTGAAATGCATTGGGTTAAATAAACTGCGTTTTAATGAACTTTGCCTCAGTACGTGTTATTGGAGAAAGGTTTGGATGGCCGGCCGTAACATGAGAAACTTTGAAAATTGCATAATCTTGCAAGAGGAGTAAAATGATTTAAGAAAATGAAAATGAATGAAGAAAATATGTTGAAAAATGAAGAGAGAAAAGACAATTGGTTAAAAATTACGGCAAATGCGAAATAAAGAAAATAGTTGTCTCCACTGTGTTTGGGGCAAAGACAGCCCCGAACGTTGATGTAGTTTTGTTCGTTTACGTGCTGTTTCGGGCTTAGCACGTCAGCAGTGAGCACGCGGAAGACAAAAAATTTTGAGTACAATGTGGATAAATATTGGCGAGAAAAAAGGTGTGCAACACGTTATTTGTATGATGTTCAAATTGTTAGCCCCACAGTATTGCACCCACTTTGGGAAGTGTAATGCGAAAGTTGAATAATGCATTCAGGAGCCTCCCTGCAAGGCGGAAGACCTTGGTTCATTTCTACACGTTTATATGAAATCGAGTCAGATGGTTAATAAGTAACATTGGAGATTTCAGACTTTTGTATGTTCGGTATAATGTAAAATGGAAACTCGTTGGTTAGAAACAAATAATCGCATTGTTCACTAAGTTATCGACGCAACTACAGTGCACTATGGGAGTTGTAGTGTTTAGAGGAGAGGGAGGTGGCTGACAGCCAATGGAAGGAGGAAGTAACAGGAAATGGATGAGTAAGGAGGGTTCAAAAACACGGGCGTTAGCAAGAATAGGTAACAATCAAAATAGTGGAAGCAAGGAGAAAGAAGATGGAGTAGCAGGTAGGCGAGGAGAGACATGGCGAGGGAACGAGGGTACGAGAAATGTCTAAGCGTGAAAGTGTACTATCAAGCAGATTGCAATAGCGAAGGGGCGGAGGAAATGTGGATACTGTTATATTGAAACGGGAGGAAGATCTAGATGAGTCAGTTAGGGGAGAGTGTGAGAAAGGAAGTGGAGAATTGAGGCTTCATCTTGAGGGTGAGGAGAATGTGCTAACGACAGGTTGGAAAAGGAGGGTATGAAATGAAAAAACAGAGGGAGTGGTGAGTGCAGGTACCGAAGGATTCAGGTTTACTTGATTTGAGAGGAGGTAGATAGCTTAGGGTAAGCAATGGAAGAGATATGTGTTTCGTGAAATGTAAATGTTTAATAATGAGTATACACATTGCTGATTTACTGAAAAACATGTTTTATTGTTGTTACAGTTACCCCTGATGAAGGACCCTAGTGGTCTGAAATGCATTGGGTTAAATAAACTGCGTTTTAATAAACTTTGCCTCAGTACGTGTTATTGGAGAAAGGTTCGGATGGCCGGTCGTAACATGAGAAACTTTGAAAATTGCATAATCTTGCAGGAGGAGTAAAATGATTTAAGAAAATGAAAATGAATGAAGAAAATATGTTGAAAAATGAAAAGAGAAAAGACAATTGGTTAAAAATTACGGCAAATGCGAAATAAAGAAAATAGCTGTCGTCACTGTGTTTGGGGCAAAGACAGCCCGAACGTTGATGTCGTTTTGTTCTTTTACGTGCTGTTTCGGGCTTAGCACGTCAGCAGTGAGCAGGCGGAAGACAAACATTTTTGAGTACAATGTGGATAAATAATGGCGAGAAAAAAGGTGTGCGACACGTTTTTTGTATGATGTTCAAAAAGTTTTTCTTGAGCCCAAATTTATTTAAGTTGTTGAGTAGTTGTTTAGCTTCTAGTTTATGTGTTCCATTGCCATTTTAACTCCACGCACCATCCGATGTTACCTGCATATGGCGGAGCTATGGCTTATCCTAACCCCTTTGATTGCTAAAAGGGCTGGCTTGCAATAGATACATTCTTCATTGGTCATGTTTTACAGTTTGGAAACAGGTCTTTCTTTTTTGTATTGTTTGTATCATTCTATTGTCCTCCTAGGTTTGTTTTCTGGTTCCGGTTCACGTGGGAAATTGTGCATGTTAAGCATTTGCAATGAAAAATACAGTTTATTATTCTTTTTGTCACAACCAGTGTCTGACTACTTTGCGTTGCTTTTTCTATCTACATCCTTCAACAGCCTCATCATGCCATTGTGCTTATCATTGCATCAAGTATACGTTTATAATTTCAGTAAGAACCGCTGTGCTTTCTGATATTGTTTAAATGCCCAGGTTCTTATTTAGTAGGGTTGCCTTTGTTTTTTGTTTGAACTTTTCAAATCATAGGCATGTCAGTTGTCACATGCACCAGATATGTGGCCTAGATTTGTATTATAGACAGGGACACTGGAAATATGCGATTCTGACACTGCAGCATTTCTTTGCATAATTATGGGTATTCCTCATTTGCCAAATAATCCCTCATCTGCTGCATAAACTGAAGATATTATTATGTGCAAAAATTACAAAATAATGAGGTGATAGTATCAAAAATGTGCTGCGTTATGCTGCATCATTTGGCTTTTTGCCACATAATTTAGAGAACGCTGACGCATAACTTTGTGCCCCCTGCCGCATAATTCCAGTGGCTCTAATTATAGATGAAGTAACAAGGAGATTCTTGTGTAGCGCAATTCCTGAACTCACACATTTGAAGGTACTCTCTAATGTGATGATAAAGAAAAAAGAGGCTCTGAGAAATAAAATATTTGCCTAAGATCACACAATTTGGTAAAGCAGGGAAGCGGGGTTAATCCAAGATTTTCTGGATTTATATTGTGCAACTAAGCATCAAATCCCTCTGCTTTGTCATTAATTATTGGCAAATGAGGTTAGATTATTGGGGGAGGCAGAATCCATATGAAAGCTCAGTTTGCTTTGGGCCTAAGTCTGTAAGAGGACCTTGAGGGTCCAAGAAGACTTGTGATGAGCGAGAGCCAGGTATCTGATTCGAGTTTTCAGTGGCTCGTCTACCTCTAAGACTGCTCTTGGGCCGGCAAAGTGCTCTATGAAGATGTATGTGATGCACAAGCAGGTGCGAGGGCACAGATCTGGTTGGGTGGCTATTCATCACTTACTCCACATCAGTGTGCACCTCCAGGGCTTTAAGTGGGTTGGATCCTGCCAGGTCTCAGAAATGGCAGTCATTAAAAATGGCTTGGAAATTGGTCCCTATTGGGTCCTAATCTAATGTCCTTTACAGGCAAAGCTCATGCTCAAATTCCCAACAAACACTGTAGAAAACCTTAAGGTAATCTATTAAAGAGATGCAGTCTCCATTTACATTTCATTTTAATTTCATCTTGCAATCACTAAAAGCACTTGATTTGTTTCCATACTTGTGTAATTTTTTACGACTCTTATGTGAACCGATTTACCTGTAGGTGTCTTGGTCATTTCCTATTGTATTGGGTTGTTCATGATGGGCACAATGGAAAGCTCTGGAGATGAGTCTGGAGGTTGTGTGAATTTCTGGCAGTGTTTGTCAGTCTGTCATAAAGGTCTTCAGACTTTATGCAAATGAGTTCATGGCCTCTCTGCAGATAGTTGTACAACCCATAACTCTTGCTTCCAACATATACTGCTCATATGCCTTCATAGATGACCTTTCAAATGACATCACAGGTTAATTCACTGAAGACATCTCAAATTACATGATTGGTGACATCACTGATGAGATCACACATAGAGACAACATCAATGACATAACTGAGGAAACACTTATAGGGTCTCTACATTTGATGTACACTAGCATCAACATAAACATCCCAAAAGACTCTTAGAAGGTGTACCTTCACAGTTATTATCTTCCTACACCACTACTTGCTATTGCGTAGAACAGGGATACTCAAAGTACAGCCCCATGGCCTCTTGCGGCCCGAAGAGTGAACAGCAGCACTGGGCTGCTGTTTACTTGACTGAGCACTAACATTCAGAACACTGTTAAACTAGCAAGCGTTTATTTACATGTTAACTCATAGGAGAAGAAACAAAGGTGTCCTGCACCCAGGGAGGTGCGACCAGTGCCAATGTACCGGGTGCGGACTTCTGGAGGGTGTCATGTTTTTAAGCTTACTATGATTTTTAAGCACCTACTGCGGCGTTCCTTTCCTCCAGCAATTTCCAGGCAACAAAAGCAATGTCAAGATAACTCCTGCGATTAGTGTTCTTCCTAGAGAAAGATCGGAGCTTTGTCTAGTTGAGATTTTGACTCACTATAAAGTAGCGCAGAGGGTAAGTATGCCTGTTGCAAAGAGCGTGTACCATACAGATTACAAAGTGCATATAAAGTAAATAGGTCAGTGAGTTACTGCTTTTAAAAGAGCCATCCTTTTGTTACTTGCAATTTCTAAGTTGAAGTCCTAATATAGAACAGTGAGCTATTAATTTTCATCATAAAACTGCATGCACAATGCAAAATATAGATTAGAGCATAGATTAATGTTGCAAAAAGAGTTCATTTGGGTAGAAATCGATTCTTATTATTATTTCCTTTTAAAACTCTAAGGGGTCTATTAGGATGGAGGTCATAAAATCACCATGACCGCCATGGTAGCGAGAAAACACCACCCGCCAGGACCGCGGCATAACCGCAGGTCCAATTAGGATGCTCCGCTGTCAAAATCCGACTGCGGCGGTCATATTCTGGCCATTAACATTGCGGGGTCGCTGCTGCCAGCAGCACCGCCGCGATGTTAACAGGAGCATGTGCTGCATCACCCTGCACTGTGTGGCAGGCCCTGCACAGTATCTGCCACCTGGCACAGGGAAATGTAAGGGGGTACCACAGGTATACCCCCAATGCACCCACACCCCCCAACACATTGGGGGCCCGCAATGGGCCCCCGAACTAAGCATGGGCGAATTTTGCGAATCTCGCGTTCGCGAATTTTGCGGATTTGCGAAATCGCAATCCGCAAAATCCGCGAATTCTCGCGAATTTGCGGATTTTTTTTTTTTTTGTGTTTGCGCGGGTTTCTGCCAGTTCGCGAGGGTTTTGTACAATTTCGCAAATTGCGAACTTACTTGTCGGGTCGCAAGTTTCGCGAACTTGTTGTTTCTACGTGTCCAGCCTGTTTGGGACACTCTTCTTCATCACTGCCACTCTCTGTCACCACTGCCACTCTCTGACTACTCATGCCACCCTCTGGCCCACCCATGCCACCCTCTGTTTCATCACAGCACCCTCTGGTTGTCCAGTCAGTGTACATTATTGTGGCAACGCAAGCACACCTTCCCTGCCTCAAGTGACCTGAATTAATTTGGGGCTGATTAATGTGTCACAGAATATTTTTTTAGCTGGCACCTGCTTCCTTAGTGCTTCCTGATTAGTGATCTTTTGCACTTGCTAAGTGCTTTCATTGTTGCAAAATTAGTTACAACACCTGCCCTGCCCCAACTGACAATAATGAATTAGGGGCTGATTAATGGATTTGAACTTCCAGCCTGGCTCCTGCTTGTCTCCCTTAGCTGTAATTCAGGACCTTTGTGGCATATGTGTAACTATTCTGAGGTTCAGAGCAGGGTTACATAATAGTTGCAACTGGCAACTGAACTCTGGAGGGGCCCCTCAGGAAGCACTACAGGAAATGGCTACTAATGATGAGCCTGAACTTTTGAACCTGGTAAGTAGTTTCAGTTTTGCTAAGATCGTATTTCTGCAATTTTGCACTTATTCGCGGGGCGCGAAGTTGTACTGGGAAGCCGCGAACTCACGCGAACAGTGCGAGCAAAATCCGCTGCTCGCGGATTTGCGGATTTTGCGGGAAATTCGCGAATCTCGCGGATTGCGAATTTACCGAAAATCCGCAAAATCCGCGAGCGAAACGGATTTTCCGCCCATACTTACCCCGAACATGTCTCTGCATGCGTTTCCATGGCAGTTCCACCACCGTGGAAAGGCTGGCTACTGCCGGCATCATAATCGTGCCAGCGGTGTTTGGCCCTGATCCGCAACAATTGTAGCGGTCCAGCTCCACCCGCCAGGCAAGCGGGCAGACTGCAACCAGCAGAAAAGTGGCAGGTGGAAAATCATACCGCCGCAGTCGCGACCGCGATGCTAATCGGACTGGCGGTGTTCAGGGTTTTGATCGCGGGCGAATGGCCGCCGCCGATACGGTTGTTACCACCACCGGGGGCTATCCGCCCGCCATCCTAATAGACCCCTAAGTTTGTGGTTCTCTAGGCCAAGCACTCTTCAACTATACTGCTTACCAGTATGGATGATACATCACTCCTACACCATTGTAAACCTCTATATTATGTAACATTTCCTATACACTGATTTACAAACGTAGGATTGATTATCTTTGTGTAATGTGTGTTTAATGCAAAGTGCTTTGACACCCTACACTGGTATGAGCGGATCTCTATAACTAATTAAATGCAACTGAGGGAGACTGGTTAGAGAGAATGGCACTGTTAAAGTGTGGTGGTGAAGGAATCCATGGTGGAGGTGGTCACTGGGGGGCGTCAACGAGCACTGTTGCACCGGGCGCCACCAGTGCTAAAGCCGGCCCTGCCTGCACGACTTACCTTTAGGAACACCTGCATTTTCAAAGACATTCAACAAACATCTGAAAATATGATAAACCTTCTTTAAAATTCAAAAAGTATATTTCATTAACATGCAGAAGCATTTCACTTTAGTGCATCAGATTATATCACTGCATTGAGAGGTGTTTATTAGAAATTATAGTTTTAAAACATGAACTTAGAAACACTCTTGCCTCCCCCTGCCCTGATGACAATGCCATTTGTCACTCAAGAGACAAGTCAGTTGTCAAGTGCACTCTCTGGGTAGCCTAGGTTGTTAATACTCAAAGAATAACATCATAGTTTATCAAATCAAAAACAAGAGAATGTTTTGTATAATACACCTCTTGATCTCCTGTATTTCAAGGTGCTCTCACGCGTGATAAATAATGAAGAAAAATGAAGCAAAATTTAATGAAAATAAAAGTTTCTTAGGAACACACAGTTTGGTCAAGTTGGGAGGTCAACATTGATCCCAGGTTTTCTGGTTTCACATTGAGCATTTCAGATTGGTATCTTTCCATCTCTCTTGTTTTACACCAAAGTTAATACTCTGTGTTTAATTTTTGGTGCATGAGGTTAGAGCCTGGGTGTCAGACAGAGCCAAATGAAGGCACAGCTCAAGGTTGGGCTTGAAAATCCAAGAGAACCTCGAGCTGAGCAAGAGCCCCGGCATCTGGCTTGAGCCTACAGCGGTTCACCCATCTCTATCACATAAGGGCATTTAAAGGGACAAACGTACAGGACGGGTATGATTTGACCAGCATCACACAATTTGGGGAAGCTGTAATATCAACACCACAATGCAGGAATCCCTATTTGAAGATTCATAACTTTCTCACTACGCTTTATTTAGTGAGTGGACTATGAGACTTGGTGCTCTCCCCCCTACTTTGTCTAGGTGCTAGGGTCTGACCAGAAGATAATAACATGGGGCATTGTTGTTAGACCTTTGTTCACAATGTTCAGACTAAACCCCAGAAAACTGTAAAGTGCGAACACAGCAGTAAGTTCTCGTGTGAAAATATCAAAAGAGGCAATTGCAACAAAACTCATGTAGAAATGTGTGCAAAGCAGTGGACAGTCTGCAGCATGCTCATGCTAACTTAGTGAAGACGACAATGTCCCCATGGGCCACGTTACCCTCCCCTTGGTCAGGACTTTAGCCCTGGTCTAACACAGAAATCAGTGGTAAGCAGACCAAACCATCTCCAACAGGGGACACGTAGGATTAAAGAAGCCAAAGCAGGACCTTGATATAAAGTCAAATGGAAGAAGGAAATTTAGCACACAATAATATATCCACTTACAGCCTATTCTCTGGGCCAAAAACCTTTGAGTGACAAGTGGAATGCCATGAGCTCCAGTAAGGCGTCAGAACCGTCCATATTAAAAAGTTATGGCATCCAATTAAGTAATTCAAAGGAACAGACGTGCTCTTCATATCCTGAAGCCGTAATGAGTATTCCAGGGCAACCTGTGTCGATCTCGATGAAACTCAGATCCAAGAGGCGCTGTGCATGGGCACAGGTACTCGCTACAGCCGCCAGCCCCAGTAAAGAATCATACACAAGATGCACACCAACAGAATAGCCCTGCCTATGGGGCATCAATGGACCTATCAACAGTTCATAATCTTTGGCAGCAAGAGATGTAGTGGACAGGCAGACATCCAGGGTCCATTGAAAATGGCATTGGCTGCAATAGAACACAGGTTGCACACAGGTGCAGTAGGCATAGCGGAAGGTCAAGCAATAGCCGGTGTCAAGAGCTCCCAATGGCATTAAACCTAAATGCTGCCGCATCCTATCAAGGTACCGCTGCAACTGTGCCTGACTGGGTAGTACCACAGATCGAGCATCCATTGCAGAACAGCAATAGAAGTATCAGCACACCACAAACCAGGAGAAGCAGCAGGGGAACCCCCCCGAATACGCTGGAAAAAATAGAATGAACAAAAGCAGGTATTACTCCAAATATAGTCTGAAACGATGTAACAAGGCCAGATCCCACAATTTTAAAAAAGTGTGCGAGGACTGCCATATCAGATGCATAAGAAATTTGGTGAATGAATTCCCTGAAGTGTAGGGGGAGATTCATGTTTAGTAAAGATTGTATTTCACTAGATGTTCTTGCCACCTGCAATTCAAAGGTCTCACAAGCTGATGTGAGAGCGACTTCTTGTTAAAACATCAGCGCTTTGAGTCTCCTTAGCTTTTTGAAATCTGTTTTCAAAGTCAGAATGGAAGGCCACAGCAAACTATCCACACTCCTGTGTGTGGGATGTGGGGAACACGACATTGCTGCAACAAGTTACACATTGTGAAACTGTTACTATGTATGGGATGCCTGCCCATAAATCACAGCAGTTCTGATTGTTGAGACCACATTCCTGTGTGTGGGGTGTGGGGAACAGGACATTGCTGCAACAAGTTACACGTTGTGAAACTGTTACTATGTATGAGATGCCTGCCCGTAAACCACAGCAGTTCTGATTGTTGAGAATGAGATAACTGCTGTTAGAAAGCAAAGTGAGAGTTGGAATAATAGCAGGAACCAGTGTTCCTTTTAAAAAACAAGCTAAATTAGGTGCCGAAATGTTGCAAGCACCGTGGAGTTTCACTTGTTTACAGACAAGGGAGTGTCCGACTGTAGAGTCACAATCCTCCCCTGTATGGAAAACTTCCTTCTCTGCAAGCTGACAACGAAAAGTGAATGGCAAGGACCACAATTCATGTATGAAACTACTCCTGAGATGTTCGTATCTACCTACAGGATAATGTTTCATGCAAGCTGTAAACTGGAAAAGTGAGATGGGAAGTTAAATAACCCCATGTATTAACCACACTGCTGAATCTATTTCTGCCACAGTAAATGGTAACTCTTCTAGTTGCTCAATGTGTAACATAGTGTAAGTTGCATCCTTCATAGACATCATTTTCTGTTTATGTGTCAAATTGAACGGTAAAAATAGCACAGAAGCATTAAGGTAATCCCATGGTACACTACAATTTTTTAGTGTCTGTAAAGTCCAACCAAATTGCCTAACAGAATGTAACTGATTTAGGTCATGATACAAAGTAATATTTTGTAAGGTATAGATATGAGATGATAGTGTGTTTATGCTATTATCAACCACAGCAAGAACTTTGTCCAAATTATCCTGATCAATTTGGCGTAAGCGTAGAGCCGCCTCCATTTGTGAAAGTTTCCAAAATTCATTGTAGGCTGCATAAAAATACGTTTAGAGCAAGGAGATTTTGGACCTAAAAGAAAGTCTGAAAGATCAATGGCACCTGACAAAAGGGAAAGATGGTGTTTCACAGACCCTAGTGTGGAATGTTCCAACCGCTATTGACATAATTTACCAACCAAATAAGTGGTAACTGTATGTATTTGGGGGTAATGAGGATTCGGTCTATTTTGGGTAAAACCCTAGGTCGCATTCAAAAAAACGTAAAAACATTGGTCTTTGTTGACCATAACACCCAGCCCTCCGGATCTATCATAGATGAGTTAAAAGAGCCAAACTTTATCATACGAGTCACATCATCAATAGTATAATCGGGCGAACGACCTTTACAACGTGGTTGTTACATGGCAATACATTTACATTGCAAGTCGTTACAATGACTTGCGCTGGATGGCGCTCTACACTATGGAATAATATGATTTACTATTCCAACACCTTCC
Organism: Lissotriton vulgaris; assembly: GCF_964263255.1. Classification (NCBI taxonomy): domain Eukaryota; kingdom Metazoa; phylum Chordata; class Amphibia; order Caudata; family Salamandridae; genus Lissotriton; species Lissotriton vulgaris. The sequence continues at coordinate 1,329,273,950 of NC_141685.1, read as the reverse complement.
CTCCTGTTGTACACACTGGAGTTGGAATAGTAAATCATACTATTAATAAGTCCAGCGCCCCTAGCGCAAGTCGTTGTAACAACTTGCGTTGTAATAACCGCAATGTAAAGTACCGCGATCTATATGATCGCGTTGTAACGTCACTTATTCGGATAATTGGTGTGTATGCTCCACTACTCATAAGGAGGCAAAGATGGAATAGAAGGAGCATTTACATATTTTTGCAGTGGCCAATCCGAAGCATTAAGTTTGTTGAACCGTCTTATTTAAGAATAATATATGAGACTGTATTAAACATGCATGTTGCAAGTATTCACTCCTTTGTACTTGCCACTCTTTAATGCCCCAACTAGATTTTAAGTCAACAGTGTCTTTACAAAAATTGTAACCTTTTAGTGACAATTGTCAATAAAAGATGAAGAATAAATTAGTTTAGTCTGTGTAAGCATATATTTGTTCAATGTGGGGATATTCAATTTAAAATAATGTGACACTGGGTCAGATAGATTGTAACCAGTAAAATATATAAATTTCTCTTTCTGTGTAACAGAACTTATTTTAGTAGGTGAGGAACAATGTTCCCATTGTGTATAATTGAAAGTGGGTCTTTGAATACTGGTTTTGTGAAGAAGGTGATGGACATAATGTTGGTAACAAAATAAATCTGCATAATTTGCTGAATTCAAATATAGATCTTCCGTATTAAATACAGAAATGTATTGTAAATCAGAAAACAAAGAATGAACAGCACTGACATCTCAATCATCTGAATGCATTCCAGGTAAAACGACATCTCATAAATAAATACAGAAGACATGGAATTTGTAGGGTCTCCATAGGACCAAAATACATCGAAAGGCACTTTGTCCCAAACAATGCCATCAGCAATCGCGACTGCCGAAATATTAACTAATGTTTGGTCTCTTTTCATTTTATGTGTGAAGAAATATGGGGGCCTGTACTCCAAAAACCAGTTCCACAGCATAGCGTTCAGGTAAGTAGTATATATTAATCAAAAGGAAAAAGACAACCACGAATCCAGTCCACATGAAGAGGAACACCATCGACAACACAATCCAGATATAAGTCCATGGTGGAACTAGGTATGTGCTCTTTAACCACGAGATGAAGACACACATTCGTTTATGAGGCACAACAATAGATGAAGACAACAAAATATATCCGGAGAAAAGTTATCTTGGTCAATATAGTAACCGCTGGAGCTGAGTTGAAACATCGGCGTTTGGTCTACATTACAAGCCGAATGTATTATAGTCTCTGGGATATCGACTGAAAGTTCAATTGCAGGGGAAGTACCATGATGTCGATGTAGAAGGGAAAACAGACAATAAATCAATTGGAGACTTCACCTCCACCTCTTGTTGCTGGGGAGAATTCAGAGTAGCATGATTCATTTAATGAAGTGAAACATCCCAACGTGGAATGCTTGTAGGCATACTATTGAGTATCTGCCATATGGTGTTACTTGACATGCTCAATTGAAATTAATTGATTGTCTTTGCAACCAAATAACGGGGGTAAGATCACCGTGTGGGTGCCCTTTAGACCAAGGACTGGAACCGGAGCACAGTATGTGGGACCAAAGTCTTTCTTTTTTTAATTGTATTTTTATTTTTTTATTAAGCCAATAATATACATACACATTTACAGTACAATGCTATGCCATACACGGAGAAAAAAAGAGAGGATGGTGGGGAAAAAACTCAGTACTATATCAGGAGCAGACAGTAGGCCAAACAAATGGTAGACACATACGGGTTATCAAAATTATACCATCACTAATCACAATTACTTCATTGTTCCCATAGGGAATGCATAGCTCTTAGAACCATTAAATAATCAGTATAAAACATTAGAGGTAAAAAAACAGCACAAAAAGACCTGAGCATACAAATAAATTAAACACTTCGAAACATTAGGTTGTGGTCAGTTTTAAATGATCATCTACCACCCCCCAAATTTTGATACCCAACATATGTTTCTGTTGGCCTTTAAGAGTATACAAACTGCGCTCTATATTACACATAGCACATAGCCTACCTCTCCACATTTCAAATGATGGGGGCTCTTTTTGTCACCAGAGTGACACAATTCATAATCTTGCCACTGCCATGGCTATAAATATTAAATGTTAGGATATCAAAAGGAGACTACCTAGAGATTGGGTTAATCTGACATTATTATTATTATTTACATAGCGACTTAGTATCGTTTTGCCAAATGGCAGTGGCACCTGTTGGGTGTCTTTGGAAAGCCCTCACCCACCAACCTAGTTGGTGGCATGCTTCATCATCGGGCCCACCCAGTGACACCTAGCGTGTCCCGGGTGTGCTTCGGCGCCTGATTACAGCGGAGCAGGTATGTCACTGTGTGTGCGGTGTAGGGTGTTTAGGTATGTGAAGTTAAAACGGCTTGGCGGATGGTCCCTGGGGTGAGGATACTTTATTAAAAGGGCCTCCGTCAGCGGTTAAAAATAAGGCTGTGGGACGTTAGAGGCGGGTTACGACCTCCTACGTCCTTAGAGTGTCAACATGTTTCAGCCAGTGCCTTATACTAATCTGGCTTTCTTCAGGACAATAAAATATGTGTGGGTTAAAATAGGGGTTGTGTAGTGTAGTCTATGTGTCTACACGCCCTAAAGTGTATCTAACTGTGAGAGGGGGGATTCCCTTCTCAAGATCACCTGTACATATAACATTGAGGACAGGTACAAGACAAACATGGGAGAGAAAGAGTCACTAGAAGGTATTGATCATATATTATGACAGCCGACTTAAATAGCGAATAGTGCAGGCTATGAGCGGCTCAAGTGTAATGATACTGGTGGTATCATTAATGTGGAATCGCACTAGAACTTCGAGGGTGAAGTGATTAAAACAGCGGTAAAAATTACTGCAGTGAATGGTGAAGGATTTTGGCGCAAGGACCATGTCTTACGCTTTCAAGGCTTGTTTTTGCTCCAAGGTTATTGAAGTGGCAAGGTGTGGCCCTAGTAGGGAGAAAGAGGTAGGACCACTGGGGTTAGGAGACCTGTGGGAGAAAATTTGGGAAGCGCTTACCTATTGTAGTGATGTACAGCATACTCACAGGATTTCTGGCCAGCACCAGCGTGGGACCTGTTGTGCCTCCTTCGCAGAACCGGTAGTGAATGGCTGCTGTTGCCGGTTTATATACTGTCATAGATTGAGTAATTGAGGGCACCTGGGGGAAAGAGCAATGGTGGAAAGACTCGCTAAGCGGGTCTAGATAGCGCTCAGGTGTGTTCCCTTAGTGGCGCGCTGATGCGCGGTGTAGTGCCTGATCTGAGGCGCCTGCGTGGGCGTGTGAGGCTGCCGGGTGCTGGGGCGGCCGTGAATAGCGCATGCGCGGCCGGGAAGTGGTCCGCGCATGCGTAGTAGGTGCTGTGGCAGTGATCAGCGCATGCGCGGCCGAGAAGTGGTCCGCGCATGCGCCGTAGTGTGTATATTGGTGCGCGAATGGGCGGGTGTCCCCGCTCGCGCTACCGCTTCATTACCTGCTGCCCAGGCTCCTAATAAGTGACCGGGGCAGTTTAATATGGCAATATGAATAGCGCTAGAGGCCCTGGGTTATTCTCAGGTGCTAGTATGTGTAAATGGAACATTGTGTGTAACGTATTGCCCTGGCTCCTTGTTGGTGACTGGGGCGAATTACATGGCAAGAAGAATAGCGCTTGGGACACCAGATTGTTCTCAAGTGCTAAGTTAGCACCGTATATGGTGGCAGCGCCTTGCTTGGGGGTGGTAAAGACCAGGGGGCATTGTATATCCTGGGAGGTAATGGTGGGTGTTTGGTCAGACTGGGTTACTCAATAGAGTTAGGTGGCTAGGTGATGTGATTGCCATCATAGGGTCAGGGAGTTCCAGGGGATAGCGTCATTGAGCCCATCCGTGGCTGTGGACAGACGGTATATCCATCTTTGTTCTTTGTTTAAAAGTTTTTTGTCATTGTTAGTGGGGCTGACTGGTATTTGCTCAATGACTGTCCAGGTGAAGTCATTGGGGGTGTGACAGTGGGTGATGAAGTGGTTTGTCAATTTACTTATATTTTTCTTGCATCGCATTGTGCTGCGGTGCTCCGTGATCCTGGTCCTCACTTTGCGAGTGGTCATGCCCACATATCTGAGTCCACATCTGCAGGTTAGTAAGTAAATCACATTCTGTGAGTTGCAATTAGTGTGGCTCCTTTGGGACCATACTTTATTCGGTTCCAGGTTCAGGGTTTTGGTGTGGGATGTCAGGTGACAGATACTGCAGTCATTGCATGGGTAGTGTCCGGTTACTTTGGGCATTCCCCACGCATTGAGGATGGTATTGTCGGGTTTAGGTGGTGGTTTGGGTCTGACTAGTTGGTCTCGGAGGTTATGGCACCTTTTGTAGGCGAACCTGGGGGGTTCCCATTTTCTTTGCCCTGAATTGATGATTCTCCAGTGCTTTTTTATAATTTTAGCCACTTCATTGGAGGCAGTATTGAAAGTGGTCACACATGTTGTAGGTTGTGTGTCGCTTTCTTTGGTGACGTCTTCAAGTAGAGCGTCACGGTTCTGGTTTCTTGCCCTCTTCTGGGTTTTCTTGATGATCGCCTTAGGGTAACCGCGGTTTTCTAGTTTTTGGGCTAGGTCCGCTGATTGTGTTTTGTAGTCGTTTACGTCCGAGCAGTTCCTTCTAATGCGGAGAAACTGGCCAAAGGGTAAGTTTTCTTTTAGGGGCCGGGGATGGAAGCTGTTGAAATGCAACAGTGAGTTTCTTGCCGTCGGTTTGTAATATGTTGTTGTTGTCAAGGTTCCGCCTTTAGCTGTTATTTGTAGGTCCAAGAAAGCGAGTTGCTGGTTACTGGCTGTGCAGGTAAACTTAAGATATAGGTCTCAGTTGTTGAGCCATTGCAGGAAGTTGTCTAGTTCAGGTCGTTGACCGTCCCAGATGACTAATATATCATCGATATATCGATGCCATTTTAGTATGTGGTTCCTGAACGGGTTGGCTTCCGTATTGATGTGTGTGCTCTCAAAGTGGTGGACGTAAAGTCCAGCTACACTCGGCGCGAAAACACTGCCCATTGAGGTTCCGTTGGTTTGTAGGTAAAAGGTGCCCTCATATTCAAAGTAGTTTTCTTTAATGGCAAGGGCTGCACAATTCATGACGAAACTCCTGGGTGTCTGGTATGGCCAGGGGGATTCTTCCAGGATATCATGTAGGACCTGTAAGGTGGCGTCTTGTGGGAGGCTGGTGTATAAGCTTTCCACATCCAGTCCTACCAGTAGCTGTGTCTCAGGGTCAAAGGTGATGTTGTCGATGACCTGTAAAAGGTGTTTGGTGTCCCTAATGTAGGAGGGGGGTTTTTGTACCAGGGGGTTTAGGTAGAAGTCACAATATCTTGAGAGTGGCTCTAGAACGGAGTTGATGCCCGATACAATTGGTCTGCCCGGTGGTGGAATTACCCCTTTGTGTACCTTAGGTACTGTGTAGAAGTATGGGGTTCTGGTGTTCTCCGGGCAGAGATATTCGGCCTCCTGTTTGGAGATGTGTTCGTCATCTGCTGCCCTTTTGACAAGGTTGTTCACTGTATTGCGTAGTTGTTCTGTGGGGTCCTGCTCCAGTCTGCGGTAGTTCCGGCTGTCGCTGAGTAATCTCCGACATTCCGCATCATAGTCTGTTTTGTCCAATAGCACGATGCCACCCCCTTTATCTGCTGGTTTGATTACCAGAGTGGGGTTATTTTGCAGGCGTTGTATCGTCTGTCTATCTTCCCATGACATGTTATTGTAGTGGTTGGTCGGGTTGAGTTTTTCAATGTCATTGTAAACCGCTTGCTCGAAGGTCGTTATTTCTGCTGGCACGGTGGATGGTGGAGGGACAAAGGTGGATTTCACTCTGAGTCCTGTGGTGTTGGGGTTCTCATCTGGTTGGAGGGCATCTTGGTTTGCTTTTTCAAAAAAGGACTTCAGTTTCAATTTCCTGAAGAATTGTGCTAATTCCGCTTGTAATTTAAACTTGTCCAGTCGTGTGGTCGGTACAAAGGACAGGCCTCTCTCCAGTACTGCAATCTCTTTGCAGGATAGTGGGGTGCTGGACAGGTTGAATACCAATGAAGGCTGGCTAGTAGAATTGTCTACCTGCTTGTTCCCGGAGTTGCCTCCCTCGCCTTCTGGCGTGTGTTGGAACTCACCGGGTTTTCGTCTTCCCAGTGTACCTGTGCGTTGTTGTGTTGGGTTGTTCTTCTGCGGCCCCGGGGTCTCTGGCCCCGTCCTAAAAAAGGAAAGGTGTTTCCCTGGTTGCCCGCAAAAAACGGCATTGGCCCCTGGGGGTACATGTTTGGGAAACCGAAGTAGGGGTTTTGCATATGGCCTAAGTTAGGTGGGAAACCAAAAAATTGGTTTGGTTGTCCTCCTTGCCAGTGGTTGGGCCATCGTTGTCCTCTTCGTCCTCTGCCTCCTCGTTTTTGTGATCCGCTGCTGGAGTCATATATATTAAATACCTAAACGCATACATCCCTTGTGGTGCCAGTGGCTCCTCAAACACACCCTAAGGCATACTCAAAGCGGTAATACCAATATGTATCCCTGTTATCTCTGTCAAAAAGACCTCCATTCTGTTTAGCAGTGGTCTCAGCTCTGTACAAGCAAAAAACATGTGCAAACTATCAGCCTGATCCATTCCACAGCATGTGCATTTACCCTCATTTGGCCCCTCCCAGCGTGCAATTTTAGCAGGTGTATAATATAAATTAAAGATGGTTTTATAATGTTGTGCTTTAAGGCTAGAGGAAATCAAAAGCTTATCAGCCAAAACAATTGATTCTTGTAGGATATCCCCTTCTTGTGATAATAAACTATTACATTTTAGAGTCTGTTTTTCCAAATCATCCAGTTGTGTTTTAATGAGACTTTGATACAACTTACCAACCCTACCACGCATCCTTATTCCCTCCAGCAAGTTACTTTTTCTGGCCAAGGTTGCTACATCCACTTTTTTCAACAAAAAATCTCGAATTTGTAGGTATTTGAAAAAATCTGTGTGAAGAAATTCAAATTCAGCAAACAACGAGGAATAGGCCTTAATACCACAATTACCCATCAAGTCACCCAAGGTCATAATGCTCTTACGTCTCCATTAATCATAGTTAAATCAGAGAAGATCAGTGAAGGTAACGCTAAAGAAGAAGTAGACATATAATAATTAAATGTACCAAGCTGTAAATATTTGCGTACCTGGCACAAGACCTTATAATCTGCCTCAACCACCTAAAATCGTTTTTTTGATAATAACTTGGTTCTAAACTTTGAAAGAAACTCCTCTTTGGTTTTGAACCCAACAACATTTGAAAAACATTCGGCAACTCTTCTATCTTCAACTCTCCTTCCCCTTCCAGTAATATTCCTATCTGCTGCAAAAAGCAAACCCAATAATAAAATAAGAAATTAAGAACGGCCCAGCCACCCCGAAGTCGTTTCATTGGTTCTAGTCTAACGCCCAAAGACAGGGTCACTACAAAATGTAGGATTTATATAGACATGGTCGATGCGTTTAGGTGGCAATAGATAGCAGTAAGAGCCACCTTCCTCAGGACCCGGCAGATTATCAAACAGTGTTCTCTACACCCTGGTACTTCTCAAGTAGAACCAATGCTGTAGCCTATCGTAGTTTTCACATAGACGGCCTTCTTTGGAACGATGGTTACTTATCCCACAGGGTTCTCTTTTGGCTCGGATATTCCTTTTTTTTTTTTTATTTCTTTTTATCATTCATCACATTAAGCACACTTTATCCTATATACAATATACTTTAACAACTGCAACCTTTTCCTTAATTTCTATTGCATAAATTCAATCCTAGGTACATGTACAATACAACATTCAGTAAGATAATCAGGGTTTTTTAACACTTCATTCAAACAATAAAGGCATATTAGACAAACAAGGGATAAAAGCGGAAGGGGGATTTTTTCCCTATTCATCATTACTTTGCATCTCCTTCCATTTACTTAAGGGCTCCCAGATCCTTCTGCCCAAGCATCTTCCTCTCCTCCCCTTCTGAGCATAGATGTTTTTCTCCATATTATATGCATATAGCATATTTGCTAACCAAGTTTGAAATTTTGGGGGATTTTTATCTAACCAAGCCCTGGCTATTGTCAGTCTGTAAACAGCCATTGCAACGAATAAAAATTCTGCATGCTGATCCTGCTCCTCCTTAGCCACTCCTAGCATAATCCAGGATGATGTAAGAGTAATCAATATACCCAAGGATCTTGCTTAGAACCCCTCTATCCCTTTAATCAGTGAATGTAGATGAGGGCAGGTTGCAAAGATATGTATGCTATCTGCCTCCAACGCATCACACCGGGAGTAAAATAAAGAAAATATAATGTCTTATAATGCTGAGACTGCAGAGGGGCTGCACTTAAGATTGTACGTCCTAGATTCAGGGATTCAAGAAACAGGGTACTTTCATCTCCCAGTTTGTCTGCCCATTTCATGCTAAATTTCTCCAAATCGTCCATCTTCCCCTTTATCAATATTGCATAGAAAGACCTAATTGTGCGTTCCCCCATCAACTTAATTTTCTCCATTATTTCAATTTTATCAAAGCCTGCGGGCCTCCCACTTTGTTTTTAAGGAAACTCCTGATCTGTAGATACTTAAAAAAAACCTATTGTCCCGCCCATATGCATCTCGTAGATCTGAGAATTGTTTAAATCCATCATGAGAAAACAAGTCCCCTATTTGCATAATCCCCCTTGCTGCCCACTCTGCCATCGTCTGATCAGCGAAATTTTCAGTGGGGAATGATCTATTATTAATCAGAGACACATATCTATTGTACCTCTCCATCTTAGCTTTCTTTAGAAATGCATTCCACACACTTACAGCCGCCAAAACCGTCTTGAACCAGGTTCTCTTAAAATAACCAAAATCTGTACAGTTTAAAAAACAATTGTGAGCATTTGCCCCAAGCACAACAGCATAAACCCCAGTAGACATATTATGCACTCTTTCATCATCATTATTCCCCCCAATTAATCCCTGTATATATTGTAAAACAGTTGCCATATAATATAGACGAAAATCTGGTGCACCCCATCCCCCTTTTTCCCTAGGAGGTGTCATAAACCTATAGGCCCTCCGGGTCTTACCGTGCGCCCAGATGAACCTATTACATATGGCCTCAAGGCCATTAAACCAGCTGGCTTCAAACAGGAGAGGTATAGCCCTAAAGAAGTACAAAAATTTAGGTAGAACCATCATCTTAATGATATTAGTACAGCCTACCAGCGATATATGAAGGTTATTCATCCTCTCTAGGTCCGTTTTGACTTGGGCTATTAAAGGTGACATATTATTTTTTACTATCTTATCTACATCTGATGTAATTTGCACCCCTAAATAGGTTGCCGCTCCCACAACTCTATCATCATTACATACTACCCAATGATTTTTAACTATCTGGGTTTTAGTATTATTCAGACTGTACCCTGAGAATTGCCCAAATCGAGTAGCTTCTTCCTCGATTGCCCTAATAGCGTCTGTAGGTTTTGAAGTCAAGATGGCCACATCGTCTGCATACGCCAACGTTTTGAACCAGTATCCATTTAGTACTAGCGGTGGAATCTGATCATTACTTTCCAACTTGCGTATATATGGATCAAGGTATAGTGCAAAGAGCAGGGGAGAAGATGGGCACCCCTGCCTTGTTCCTCTGTTAATGTTAACTGCAGTTGATTGCCCTCTATTAACCCTTATCTTGGCCACCGGATTTATGTATAGTGTCTGCAGGGCCTTAATAAATCCTGCCCCTGTGCCGTTCCACCTCAAGACTGCCCATAAGTACCTCCAGGAGACCCTGTTGAATGCTTTCTCGGCATCAAGAAATAAAGCTGCCATAGGGTCTCCTAGAGTACTTGCTGCATCAAATGCCGTGATTACCTGCCTAGTATGTTGAGTTGTTCCTTTACCCGGAATGAACCCGTGCTGGGAGGGGGTTACCAATGATTCCACTACTCTTGATAACCTCTTGGCCAGGATTTTGGAGAACACCTTGACATCCACGTTCATCAGAGTGATGGGGCGATAGGACCCCGGGACATCTGGAGGTTTTCCTTTCTTAGGTATTACAATGATATCTTGCTCCGCCCCATGATTCTGGGACGCACTCGCCCTTTTGCGCTAATAACATGACATTGAACATTTCTTTTAAGAGAATTGGTTGAAAAGCTTTGTAAAATTCAACAGGAATCTGGTCCGGGCCAGCTGCCTTCCCGGATGGTAAATCCCTCAGAGCCGCGACCAGTTCATCCAGCTGAAGAACCTCTTCCAACCCATTCCTGTCCTCCTCTGTTAATTCTGGCGGCGCTATCTCTCTTAGATACCTACTTATGTCCTCCTCTCTCTCTGAGCCATCCGCTGTATACAGCTCTGTATAAAATTGTTTAAATACCTCTCTGATCTGTTCAGCTTCCGTTACCATAGTCCCCTGGGAATTTTTGATCTCCTTGATATCAGCCATCCCTTCCCTTTGCCTAGCACGTACAGCCAGTATATGGCCAACTCTCTCACTAAGTTCATATACTTTTTCTTTATTCACTAGATACCTCTCTACTGTCTTTTTAGCCATCCCGTCCATAGCTTCTGCTTTAAGAGCAATTATTTTCAATAATATCTGGTCGATTGGAGAACGTAATTGTGTAGCTGAAGCAAGTGCTTCCTCTGCTTCCGTGATTAATCTCTTAGCCTGTTTGGCTTTTACCTTCTCTATCTTTTGATCCTTAATTACATAGCTCAAGGTTTCCCCTCTTACTCGAGCTTTAAAAGCATCCCACACTACCCCTGATGGTGCCTCTATTTATCTCCCAGAAATCCTTAATCCAATTTATCATAGTTTCCCTATAGCTCTGATCCTGTAGCAGTGTTCTATCAAATGTCCATTGTCTTATCTCTTTATTCCTCCCTTGCCCAATTCTTGCTGTTAAAACTAGCGGGCTATGTTTTGACATGATTCGGGGTTCCCTATCTATTCTTACCCTATCCATCAGCCCTCTTGAAATTAAAAAATAATCCAGCCTGACCAATACCTGATGGAGGGCTGAGAAAAAAGTGCTTCCATCTAAATTTGGATGACATTTTAACCAGGGATCTTCCAAAGAGTTATGAGTTGCCATATCTGCCAGTGCCCTATGAGTCTTCTTCTTCCTTCCCGAGTATTTTCTACCAGGGTCTAAGAAGCTGCTGTCAATGTCGTGGAGGTTAAAATCACCGCATCATATAATCGGCTCTGGCCACTGCGCCAATTCTGTGTCTAGAAATTGAAATATATCCGGATCATCTCTTGTGGAGCCGTAAACAGAAACAACGGTGATAGTTTCCTCCTTAAATCTTAATTCTGCTATAACCCATCTCCCCCACTGATCCTCCTTTTTCCTCCTAACCAACGTATCCTGCCTCCTACCTAGGATCGACACGCCTCTTGTCTTAGTGTCTTGATTAGTTTTTGCTAATACATTAAAGCCAAGCTGCTCCAACAAATACACCTTAGTGCCTTCAATGTGCGTTTCCTGAAGGCACACTAGATCAAGATGTAATGATTTTAACAGGGCAGTCACTTTAAGTCTTTTATTTAACTCATTTAGCCCGCAGATATTTATCAAGGCTATCCTACATGCCATTACAGTTCATTCTTTTTCCCCCCTCCCTGAATGTACCTGTGCCGGTTAGGTTCTATAAGCTTCACTTCCTCCTCTCCTTCTCTACTTCTTAACATAGTGCGTTGCATATCTTTCTTTGTACCCTCACGTGTGCTGTATCCACAACCACATCCTAAGTGTAAATCCTTTTTTCCACCCCTCCCATCCTCCCCCCTACCCCCCTCCCTTTTGGATCCCTCCCACCCGAGCTACAGGCAAATAGGTCAATCTTGACCTATGTGTGGCCCCTGTAGTCTGCAGTGTCGCTACTCTCCCCTACCCTGCTCTCCTATCAGTTAGATATAGCTGTGTTTTCCCTTTATGTCATTTCCTTTACGGAGTTTTTGGTGGGCTTTTTGGTGGAGTTTTTCCTCTACTCTCCTTTCCCTTATCTTTCTCTGAGATCTCTGTCAAAAATTCCCCCGCTTTTATCTCAGAAAAGAACATCCTAGTGTGCACCTTACTGATAACTTTCAATCTTGCCGGGAACAATAAGTATGCTTCTGCACCATGTTTCTGAAAGGGTACTATCATCTGCCTTAACTTCCACCTTCTTTCGACCGTAACATGGCAGAAATCGGGCCTGGCAAAAAAATTTATTTCCATCAGCTGTCTTTCTGGACTCTGGTCTAGCCTTATCCATGATCTCTTGCCTCGCTAAGAAGTTCCCTAGAAAGACCAGCATTGCCCTTGGAAGCGCATTCTCTTGACCCCCACGGTTTTTCCTTACAAATAAAGGATATCTGTGGGCTCTTTGCACTTCTAGTTCCCACTGCCATTTTGATTCTGGAAAGGCTTCTTTTAATAATTTGACCACATATCCTCTCGGATCCTGTCCCTCCCGCCCTTCTTCAAGTCCCAAGAGTCTTACATTGTTCCACCTTTGGCGATTTTCAAAGTCTTCGACCTTCCACTGCAAGTCTTCCACTACCTTTCCTTGCTCAGCTTTGAAGGTCTGCCAGTCCGTTACTTCATCTTCCACTCTACTGGTCCTTTCTTCGACCTGGGTTACTCTTTCCTCCACTTCTTCATACTTTCTATTTACTTTCTTCAGCGAGGCTTGTAATTTTTTTGTGTCTCGTTTTGCTCTCCGGCTTTCTGCCCTAGCTTCGGATTGCATCTGTTTCAATGTACCAAACAGCATTTCCAAAGTTACGTTCTGAGATTTTGATCGCCCGGCATTGTCTCCCTCCCCCTGACCGTTTTCCTGGTAAGTCTCTGAAGTAGCAGAATAGTCCCACGACAATTTTTTGTTCATGCTACTTCTGGACCCTCGCCCATCCCTTCTCATTCCGACTTTCCTTCTTTTTTGAGTTGCTAAATCTCCGGAATCCTTGCTTGTGTTTGAGCCGGTAGTGTGGTCAGTGTAACTCCCCTCCTCCTCATTTTCAGGTTCGCTAATATCCGTTGTGTCTGACCCCTCATTAACTGAGAAAAATTCTGGGGAACCTCCTCTATTACCTCTGCCCTCCTTGCCATCCTTAACGCTGTCCTGATCTTGCTCGAGTTCCTGTCGCACTTCAATACTCTGAGTGCTCCCCCAGCTCGGCTCAGGAGGTTGCCAGGTTCTTTTTATTAAACCCTGCTTCCACAGTTAAGAATGCGTCCAACATTTGCACATTATTGTGTCTTTCAAGCTCCTCTAGAGCTTTCCGACCTGCAGCAGCGTTCTCCATTGCCCCCTCGCTCACCTTCTCTGCTCCGGCGCTCTGATCCGCTCGTTGCGTGCTGATTCCTGACGTGTCTGGTGGTTGCCCGGCAACTGGGGCTTCAGCGCTTGCGTCCTCGCGGTCTGCTTCCTCCGTTTCCTCGGCGCCCGCGTTCAATGCGGCTGAGAGCCGCGGAGCACCTTCCCCGTTCTGTGATGCCGCCGTGGGTCCGCTCAGCACACCTGAATGCAGCTGGTCGTCCGCTCGCTTCTGCAGCATTGGAGGCACTTTAGGTGTAAAGGATTCAGGTAACGTAGATTGCCGCATCTGCTCCTTTGCAATGACCGTTTGTGATCGGTGTAGTTTCCCTTCAGGCTCCTGTGTCGGCTCCTTTACAAGTTTGCTCGCTGCTAGTCTGGTTTCTGGTTTTGCCTCAGACTTTCTTTCTTGCCTATCGGTTTTCTTCTGAAGGGCTCCCTTTGAGGAGCGGCTGGGGTATTCCATCTGCTTTTTAGTAGCCACTTGAACTTTTGGAATAGCTCCTGTGCGACTTTCTTCTCGTGCTGCTGGGCCTTTGATCGACCCCGTTGCTGATGTTTTATCTTTGTCTTGCTTACTTCGCTGCGACATTTTGGGAGATGATTTATCGATGTTAACTAAGTTCCTCCAGCAGCTACACCAAACTTTCCTCGCAGTAGCAATTATTCTTTTCAGATGTCCTGACCCAAGCGCTTCAGCAGAGATACGGTGTAAGAGAGCAGCAGGGTCCCACATCCCGTATTCAATAGCCCAGTATCATACTAGGGTAAGAGAGAGGAGTAAAAGCGACTTTCCTCTACAGAGCTATGGCGGCCATCTTGCCCCAGTGAAAATTGTCATCCTGTGTTGCTCCATTGGCTCGGATATTCCTAAAGTGGGTTGAGTGTAAAATCTCTCATAATTCCATTTTAGGCAGCATAAACTTCATTTCCACTTAGGTGTTTTATTTTCGGGGTAACGTTTGTTATCTTGATCCCGTGAGTATGAGTCTATTTTTCTATTGCTTTTTCTCCCTTCAAAAATGCAGTCTCTCCTTTGAGTTATAAGTAAGGATCGACAGTGATGGTTAATCAATCTGCAGGATGCATCTCATCGGATTTCCAGGAATAATTAAAAGGATCGTAGGAATTGCTATCTTCAAAGAATAGATCCTAAGTTAGTTGACTTGGCCGTCCATCAAAGTTCCGCACACATCTCCTTCGGATCCCCAAATATGTAGCCTCATCTGTCACCCTAGAATCATTTATCCGTGCTTGCTCTGTACACATAACTTGCGTTTTTGCTAAATTTAATTTATGGCCTGATATTTTCCCGAATAAGGCCGCAATTTGTTCACTGTCTATCAGCGAGTTGGCTGGGTCTGGTGAAATAACCGCAATATCGCCTACGTATGCTAGAATATTGACCACAGCTCCATTATTAGCCATTGACTTGTTCAACCGATTATCTAAGAAATTCAATAGAGGATTAATATACAGGCCAAATAATAAGGCGAAGCAAGGACACCCTTGCCTGGTACCTCTTGATATTAAAATTGCATCATATTCTAGCCTTAGGAGATCTATACATGAAGAGGTTTGAAGTGGCTGTATGAAACCTATTCCAAAGCTTTGCGATCGCGTAGCTGCCCATAAAAACTCCAAAGAGACTCGTCAAACGCCTTCTCTGCATCCAGTAGTATCATTCTATAAGAAGCTTTCTTCATTTTAGCAGCATCCAGCATAGCTGCTACCCTGCTAATATGATTGACCTTGCCTCTTCCAGGGATAAAACCATGTTGATGAACAGAAACTAAGGGAGCTATCACTCGAGAGAGAGTCATATTGCAAGAATGTTTGCGTAGATTTTCCCATCTCAATTTAGGAGTAACATGGGTCTTTATGACCTGGGAAGAATCGATGGCTTTTCCTTTTTAAAAAAAAATAATAATACTTGCTTCATCCCATGATGCTGGGGCATCCCTTTTCTGGGCCTCCCTGAAAACCATGAGCATATCAGTTTATAACTCAGGAAGAAAAGTTTTTAAAGATTCAAGTGGAATTTTGTCAGGACCAGCTGCTTTCCCAGTGGCTAGCGATGCCTCCGCCAATTCTTCCAAAGTATTTGGTTCATCCAAATATCTGCAATCTTCAGTGCTTAATATCTTCCTATATGGATCTATAAAAAATGTTTTTGTACTGTCCTGACAATCCTCTGTATAAAACCCTTCGTAAAATACTCTGAAGACCTCCAAAATTCCAGCAGGCGTTTCTATAGCTTTTCCATCTTTATCTTCAATTGCTGTAATAGCAGCTTTAAATTCCTTAAATTGGATTTTCTTAGCCAAACATTTTCCTGTCGCTTCCCTATACTCATAAGACTCCCTTCCAAAAAGTTGATATTTTCTGGCATTATCCTTGGCCCATTCCGCATTGATCATAGCCTTACATCGCTCTACCACAGTTTGTGCCAAGGAACTATCAAGATTCCAATAAAGAGCATAAATTAAAGCATATTCAGCCTTTTGAAGGTTATCATACAACCTCTGTATTAATTCCCTCTGTTGCTTTTGAACATGCAGTCCAAAGCTCAAGATTTTCCCCCTAAGCTTTTAAAGCATCCCACACAATGCCCCATTTAGTGGAGTTGCAATTTATATAAAAAATTGACCTAACCACTGTTGCATGTGGCTTTTACAGTGATCATTAAGCAGTAGTTTCTCATCAAAAGAAAAAGATCCCTGGGGTCGTAAAATTCCTTGCACTTTTAATTTTAATAACACAGGATTATGATCCGAGGTAATTCTCAGATAAATCTGTATCTGCGCATCAACAAGGAGCGTTGTAGTAAGAAAAAATAATCAAGTCCGGCTCACTTTTGATAAGGACATAAATAATGTGTATATCCAGGATCTAGCTGCTTTAGTCTTGTCCCTTTATAGGAAAAACAGGAGGAAACCCATAAACCACGTTGGGATGGGTATATTATGTAAGCAAAAAACAATTCCCAACAGGTATTATTGAGAGACAGTTTCAATTGTGCATGCCTTTAGGCATTACTAAGAACAGGAACAAGGAGTCAATTAGATTTTGAAGAGAGGTGGTATTATTCACCAAGGACAAGGGGTATTCAATGTACATTTACAGTTTGAGACAGCACTGTAAAGATTAGATCTTGTGACAACCCAGTGGCACTTGGTGCAAGGTGCTATATACAGTTAAAGTGAAGTGAAAGTGCAAGTGCTTTTTAAAAAAAAAAAGTGCAAGTGCTTTTTAAAAAAACAGCATTGGTGGCGCATAGAATATAGTATATACATCAATCACAGCTTCAATTACAATACAAGTTACAATCACTTGGAAAAAAGTTATTTTCTTGTAAGAGCTTAAAGTGTCATATGCGTCATTTAATTCAGGCTGTGTGGTCGACGGCGTTTCGATCCCCTTTGGTCGAGATCGTCATCAGGACGGGGTTGTCGATAAGTACAGTGAGGAAGCCAAGCAGGGATGCGTGGCTTGCGGCATTCGGGGGAACTGTGCGCTGGTAGCTGGTAGCGACTTGTCCTGGGACTGCTCACGTAGTTGGGCAGCGTCTGAAGAAATGAGGGGCGCAGAAGGCAAGAGCTCATCTGGCGTGGCTGTTCAGCAATGAATGCAGTGGCAGGACACTGCATTCATTGCTGAACAGCCACGCCAGATGAGCTCTTGCCTTCTGCGCCCCTCATTTCTTCAGACGCTGCCCAACTACGTGAGCAGTCCCAGGACAAGTCGCTACCAGCTACCAGCGCACAGTTCCCCCGAATGCCGCAAGCCACGCATCCCTGCTTGGCTTCCTCACTGTACTTATCGACAACCCCGCCCTGATGACGATCTCGACCAAAGGGGATCGAAACGCCGTCGACCACACAGCCTGAATTAAATGACGCATATGACACTTTAAGCTCTTACAAGAAAATAACTTTTTTCCAAGTGATTGTAACTTGTATTGTAATTGAAGCTGTAATTGATGTATATACTATATTCTATGCGCCACCAATGCTGTTTTTTTAAAAAGCACTTGCACTTTTTTTTTTTAAAAAGCACTTGCACTTTCACTTCACTTTAACTGTATATAGCACCTTGCACCAAGTGCCACTGGGTTGTCACAAGATCTAATCTTTACAGTGCTGTCTCAAACTGTAAATGTACATTGAATACCCCTTGTCCTTGGTGAATAATACCACCTCTCTTCAAAATCTAATTGACTCCTTGTTTCTGTTCTTAGTAATGCCTAAAGGCATGCACAATTGAAACTGTCTCTCAATAATACCTGTTGGGAATTGTTTTTTGCTTACTTAGTCTTGTCCCAGCATCAGCCAGGCGGTGATCAGCAATGAGCTGCTGTAGAGCCTTATAAACCTTGCGTTTCTGACCGTAATATTTATCTCCAGCAAGGCCCTGTGTGACTTCTTCCAGTTGGATATTAAAATCCCCACACAATATCAGATGGGATACCCAGGAAGCTAGCTCTGTATTAAGATATTCTAATATCTGAGCTTCATCGTGGTTGGATCCATTCACGGAGCATATTGTAAACTTTCTTTGAGCTGCCATGCATTCAACAATACACCAGCGACCACACTTATCTGCAAGGCTCTTCCCTACCACTAGAATATTACTTTTACCTAAGATGGCTACCCCTCTTGTTGTTGTCCCTTGTGATATACAAACCAATAGCTTATAACCTAAATCTGTTAAGAACCAGTGCTTAGTCCAGGGGAAATGTGTCTTTTTGCCCTATCACTGAGACCCCGTACGTTAAATGTACAAATCAAGTATATTCATCATTCACCTACTCTAAAGTTTCCATAACAACGCCCTCTCTCCCAAAACACCACATCTTTTCTTCTTGTTGCTTAATCTAATTTATTGGCTTTTTTCCCCCCTTTTTTCCCCTCAAGTGCCCCAACAGCAGGCAGCCCCCTCCCCCCACACCCCCCTTGACCCACCCTAGTGCCTCTTCTGCCAGTGGAGACCCCCCCCCCAGCTCACCCAACCATGCCGGCTACAGGACCTATTGCTTCCAGATGATGAGGAGCCTTGCACATGTGCAGGTTGCCCTACCCCCCGCTCCTTCACCATTTTCATCCACCCGGTACACATTTAAGTAAATCAATGCAGAATTTTATTGACCGATATTTCACAGGCTATTAGTATCGAGAAAAGAGAATTTGAATCCAATAAATCTGTGTAAAAAAAAAAAAGGATTCCCCCCCATCCCAAGATAAAGCGTAGCAAAGAACAAACTGGGGATATGATTACACAATCAGCAGCTCATTTTTTAGGACTTAATATCATGAAGATATTCAAATCGATCAATCAATCAATCAATTGATGAAGATATTCTTTAGCCTTAATCTCGGAGATAAAAAAGCGCATATGATCCTTATAGATAACCTTCAACTTAGCTGGGTTCAGGAGAAATACTTGGGCTCCTTTACCCTGAAAAGGTGTTATTAACTGCCTGAGTTGCCATCTTTTTTTCCACTGTTTGATGACAGTAATCTGGGCAGATGAAAAACTCATACCCGTTCGCTTTTCTCATTCTATTTGGCCTAGCTAGATTGTGCCTGCCACCTTGTACATGCAAATGTAGGCGAGTACCATAGGTACCCCACACGTGCAGCACCCCCCCCCCTGGGGGCCCGCAACGGGCCCCCAAAGGCATTTTCCGCCTATCTTTTTGCAGCTGGAACTTCGCCGCAAAAGACAGGCATCATAATGCCCACGCGGTGCCTGCACAGCACCGCCTCCATAGACCCCTTGTACCTGGTCCCGCAAGGCATGCGGAAAGGGACCACCTTGCGGGACCACGGCGGACGGTCTTTCTGTCCGCAGCGGTACCTTTCCCATTCCCACCGCCATCCTAATTTGGCGGTGGAAATATTCAGGACGATGGCGGGAAATCAGCGACCGCCGGTCCTCACCGCCGGTCCGGCGGTCGCGCATTGCCCGCCATCGTAATCGGCCCCTATGTGCCATAATTGTCTCATAAATAACCGCTAGGGAAATATCATCCGAAAGTACTACCGGATGGTGTTGATCCTGTCTCAGTTCAGCCTCTGATAAAGCATTTAAGGCTGACTTAGAGAACGAGGGCTGTGCTTGTGTAGCTGCAACTTCAGCTTCTGCCAACTCTCTGGGTGTCGTTGTTCTTTGTGTTATTTGTTGTTGTTTTAGTATTGTATCTAGAATTGGTGTCCTATCCCAATTCACAAAAGTCTCGACGTCTTGGTGAATACAGCTGGTCTCACTCCATTGTCCACTTACAGAGCCTGACAAGCCATCAGGACCATCAGATATCTGCAATAATTCATCCTCTTCTGAGGAACGGGAGCGGTCAGATAATGAAAAAAAGAGGTCACCCATCTCTACTTCAGGTAGTTCTGCGCATTTATTTACATCTACGATTTCATTCGCATTTTCCTTTAGCAAAATGTCCCCTTAACTTTATCCTTGTCCGTCACCGAGTTGCCAGCTGCTTGCACCATTAGATTTGTCTCAGTTACTGTCTGTGGTACTGTCTGACCAATGGAGCTTTGCTCACCGATATCCTTGAGCACCCCTGGGGCAGTTTGTGTAGAATCATTATTCCCCTGACCTCCATGATTCATTGCCACATTTTCAGATTCATGAGACCTCTTTGCACCCCCCTGGCTCACCTCGCCCAACTGTAAAGTTGCAGCTTCAGCCAAAGGTTAGTCCGGTTTAGCATTCCTTACTTTCCTAGGTGGGAGGAAGATAGCTGGTGTAGTTCTCTTTCATGGTTCCATAGTCCGATTGTTACTAACTACCGGGCTGCTTCCCAAATCTGTAACCACACCAGGTTGTTGTTTCTCCTGGGCGTTTTCCAGGGGCTTCACCAGTATCGGATCTCCAGCAACTCAGAGCTTAGTTCCACGAGCATTCTTTGGAGGCATCCTCACTCCTGCCACTCATTGCCGGATCCTGGGCATAGTTGGCAAAGCCCTTCGGTAGAAGCGCCACACCGAAGCCGCAGCCAGAAGCGCTACCTGCGGAGCAGACAGAGCAGACCAGCGGATCGTAAGTAGGGTCCAAAGCATTAACTGCCACTGCACGGCGCACAGCTTTTTAGGGCTGCCCGCACCTCTTTGCTTCACTTAAGTCAAAGCGCCATATCCCATCAGGAATGTCTTGGGTGCAGGGGAGTTTTCACACTCCAGAAGTTGGGGGGAGTGGCCGGCTGCAAGTGCTCACTCGACCAGCGAGGTGGCCACCATCTTGCCTCAGGATCAAATTCTTTCATGTTTGCTATTTTCTCCCGGACCAGATCACCAACTTTAGGAAGTCAGCCAGAAACAGGAATCAGGGACGCTGCATCCGATGATAAGGGCAAATGTGTTTTTGCTAGAACATCTCGATCCTTTTGTAGATCCTCTAACATAGCACAATGGTTACATACGTTAAATGTTGCAGCAGCCGCCACAACGTCTAGACGGTCAAGGTCTGGCACAAACATCTTACTGCCAAAGAGCATCTTGTATGGGGTCCGCCCACCCAGAGATCTTCGTGGGAGATTATTAAGTGCACGCTGAACCCCATAGAGATGAGTCAAACAGCCACAGCCCATACCTAATACCCTTGCGGTTAAAGATAGCTTTAAGTCATGGTGCATCCACTCCACAACAGAATTGCCCTTAGGCCGATATGGAGATGAGAAATACGCCTGCACCACTATCAACTTCATCGAATCATGGTAAGGCTTAGAGGCAAAATTTGAACCTTGGTCAGAACTGAAGTGCACAGGCATAAGTCACTACAAAGACATGCAAATATTTTAAAACAGTACGAGCATCAGCACAGCGCTGTGGCCAAACCCAGAGGAACCTAGTGCATGAATCCAATGCAATGTCTGATGTCAAAGGACCGCAGTGATCAAGATATATACAACCAAACAGTTGATTTGAAATGAAAAGTTGAGTATGTGGTGAACGCGAAGGTTTAATCTATTGACAGATTTCACAGGAAAGAACGTATTTACGTGTTTGTTGGTATAAACCTCGCCACTAATAACGTTGCTGTAAAAGAGAAATTGTAGCTGTCACTCCTGCATGTGCGGAAGCCATTCCTTCATGGGCATCACAATCAAGAAAGGTCTGTGGTCCTCGTTGGGAATCAAGCAATCTCCAACTGAGGGGATAGTCACAAACGGAACCTGATCCGTTGTTAAGTGATAGGAATACCATGAAGGGAACCCTTGGGGAAACACTGTTCCCTCCTTCATTGCAGCAACAGCAGCCAAACATTATCATTAATTTTTGTTTTGCTTCTCGTGACAGCTGTTAAAGAGCATGTGGCTACTATAGATTTGGCTGTCTCATCATCCACAGAATTACCAACAGCGTGGGCTCCCACACGCTGATGTCCTAATGTATAAGTAACATGCGTGAGTGGCAAACGGTCTTTAAGAGCGGCCACTCTGGCCCAAATCATTTTATGCTTTATTGCGCTACCCGTAGTATCCTAAAATTTTAAATCCGCCCTACTTAAAGAACCACCTCCTTCTAATGACACCCTGATTAAGGCATGGGATGACTATGAGAATTGGGTGTCTAGGGCTCTTGATACAGTAGCACCATGGACATCCAAACCCCCCGTCAGGCAAAATAAAACTGCTCCCTGGTTTTCTAAAGAACTTAAAGAAGCCAAAGCCAAATGTAAAAATACTGAATGGCGCTGGAGGAAAAACTATAACTCAGAGGATAAGTTGAACTATAAGAGGGAATAAAAAATCTATCACAAGCTTGTCAGAACAGCCAAAGGCACTCATTTTAAAGGTCGTATTGAATCTGCCAAAAATCCGACTAAAGAACTCTTTTTGATTTTTAAAGAGCTCACGGCCCCAACTAGGCATGAGGGCCAAGATACTTACACTAATGAATTATGCGATGATATCGCAGATTTTTTCATAAACAAAGTGGACTCAATACATGCCACCTTTACAGGTAGCATGGCGACTAACTACTCGGTAGTGAGAAGTACTCCTGCCACGAAGGCCCATCTGACTCACTTCACAGTTCCTGAAAGGATAGACCTACTCAACATTGTTAACGGCATTCAGTCTGGCTCCCCCCTTGATGTGATTGCCCCCAATCGCCGCAAGGTAGTCATTGACTGTATGATTGAGCAGATTGAACACCTGATTACCCTATCTTTTCAGGAATGTCATGTGCCTGATGTATGGAAAATGGCACAAGTAATACCCCTGAAGAAAAAAACTAATATTCATATTTCCCAGCTACAAAATCTCCGTCCTATCTCTCTCCTCCCCTTTTGTGGGAAAGTTGTGGAGAAGATAGTAAATAGTGAACTTATGAAATTTGCTGAGGAGAACTCTCTTCTCCATTCTACGCAGTCAGGGTTCAGAGCAGGCCACTCTACTGAGTCGGCGGTTCTCTTTTCCACAGAATGTTTGAGACAACTCGCAGATGAGGGGCAGACAGCAGCGTTGGTTTCACTAGATCTCAGTGCAGCTTTTGACACTGTGCTGCACGCAACGCTGCTGTCTCGCCTCTCAGACTTGACAGTAGATGGGCCAGCCCTGAAATGGATAGTATCCTTTCTAGAAAACAGAAGTTTTCAGGTATTCTGCCCTCCTCACAAATCATCTCTCCGTAAACTGAAACATGGGGTTCCACAGGGCTCAAGTTTGAGCCCCACGCTTTTTAATTTATATATGGAGCCCTTAGCCCATATTGTGGAAACTTTTGGTGTGGATATCGTCACATATGCTGACGATACACAACTAATAATCAAAGTTACCCACAATCAGGCAGAGGATGCCACTAATTTCTCCAACTGCATGCGCTCTGTGGCAGAGTGGATGAACAACAACTGCCTACGCCTTAATGGCGATAAAACTGAATTGTTGATAGTTGGTAAACCCTCCTCTGCCTGGTCGCAGGACTGGTGGCCATCAGAATTGGGTACCATTCCCCACCCCGCTAACTCTGTTAAAAATCTAGGAATATGGCTGAATGCAGAGCTTTCCTTTAAGCAACAGATTAGCAAAATTACGGGTAAATGTTTCGGAATACTAAAAACACTCCGTAAAGTCTTAGATCTTCTCCCCATCAGTGCCAGCAAGACACTTGTTCATGCTCTGGTTACTCCACACTTGGACTACGGCAACGCTCTTCTGCTGGGACTAAGCAGAAAAGGTTTACATCAATTACAATGTGTTCAAAATGCCGCGGCCCGCCTGGTACTGAATCCCCCACGCAGGGCTTCTGGTAAAACAGCACTACGAAAACTTCACTGGCTCCCTATCGAGGAGCGCATTAAGTTCAAAGCTCTTTGCTTTGCTCACCGCATTGCCCAGGGAAAAGGACCTAGTTACCTGCGCAACCTTCTGACCATCCATCGCCCCGCCCGGAACTTTAGATCCGCTGGAGCGATGTTGTTTCAGATCCCTCGCGTGCACAAGACCAGGATGGGAGGTAGCTCCTTTCGCTTTCTTGCAAGTAAGCACTGCAACAATCTCCCTCTTGACCTGTGCATGGAGCCATCAGAAACAAGATTTAGACTTAAACTAAAAACCTACCTCTTTCCTAAGCAGTGTTTCTGTAGCCCAGGTTTCCGGACTAGGCCCCTAACCTCGGCCTCTTCAGGGTACTGTAGCATTTCTAAGCGCGGGGACACACTGTCATTAGTGTAACCAGGCGCTCTATAAGTGGTTTTATTATTATTAAAATCCTTACGTTTCCAAAAAAATACGTTCTCATTAAAGGATTGTACACAGTAAAAGGAATCACACACTACCAAAGTAGGTACTTCTAGATCAGCAAACTCAAAGGTTAATAGCAAAGAGTGTAACTCAGCCAATTGAGCCATACAATCCCCAAGGGATTTTGTGTGAACCAAAGAGGATTTAGAATCACTGTCTACTGTCGTGAACGCCACTATAACGCAGGCTGCAGAATAAGAATGTTTAGAACCAATAGCTGGCTGAGCATACCCCTCCGTGTAAATAATGCATTTGTACTGAGCCATAGGGAGTAGAGACAAAGGAAGAGGATGAACTTGTTCATTATGCAAAAACTACTGTGTCTGTAAAGGATTAAAGACGACATAGAGATCAGCCGACGTCAACAAACTAGCCCATTGAATCCAACGAGGATGCAGAGCCTTCGAATTTGGTACACTTGCCTTTGTGACGCTTCCAAAGCAGGCCCAGGTGAAACCATGAAAATGTGTGTGCCCTGAGCCAGAGAGCATTACTTCAGAATCGCCATCTGCACTGTCGTTAAAAACATTTCAGTAGAAGAAAAATGCAGTTCAGCAGGAGTATATAATTGCGATTCATAAGCTATGGGAACTGTTTCCCCTTCATTAAAAGTCCTGTAGTTGAATCCCAAAGTTCCCGGTACAATCCTTATGAGTAAATTTGTTGTATTATTTCTAGTTAACAAGAATTGAGTTGCAAGCAAATCAGGCTGCAAAGACCGCACAACTGCAGTATGTTACGGAGGCCAACTGGAAGACGAAAAAAGAAGGTTGTATCAATGCATATAACGGTTTGATCCGCTGGGCATAATCTGGAATTTAAGAAACTCAGTAAGGACTGTAATGTTTTGAGGGTAGTTGGAGGTTGCAATTGAGCGCATTTCTCCAGAAATTGGGGTGCTAACCCCCTGCCCTCATTTGTCAATTTGTAAGCAAGGCTTAGCCCTGCTAAATAAGCAATATGTGATTTATCAACATTGAATTTGTAACCTAAAGTCGCAAAATGCGTGAAAATGTGACCAACACTTTTGAGATGCAGATTTAGTTTATCATCCATCAAGTATATATCATCAACACATGAAAAGGCATCTGGGTCGATCTCATGTAAGATAAACACAGTGCGTGCTGCAAAAACCCCGGGGCTATTCTTATACCCCATAGGCAATCTCGCATAGTGTCTCTTATTGCCGAGAGGGCTGAATATGATCAAGTCACAGCTTTCTGGAGCCAAAGTGTGACTGAGAAAGACCATCGGAAATATCCAACGAGGTTGTGAATATCTTGCGGATAATGTTATTTACTAATGCAGAGCTATGTGTATTCCGCACTGCAAAGGTACGAACATGATTGTTTAAATGTCTGTAGTCTAAAACTATGTGATATGAACCATCTGGTTTCAATATCGGAAAAAGAGGGTTATTCATAGCTGAGACAAAGGGTTCAATTACACTGATATTCCAATTGAGTGAGAATGTCATAAAGGGACGCTTTAGCATCGCGTTTAATGGGATATTGTTGTTGGGCTGTGGTGTAGACCGTAAAGAAATAACATGTAATGGAGAACCCTTATCCCAACCCGCTTGATTGCGATATAAAGCGAGAGCCAAGGCTAGAGCCCACTCCGAAGCATATGCATGTTTAGTCTCATCTTGGCCAAATTGTGAAAAAGATGGTAGGATCACTTCCTCACCCCTAGTGGAAGCGAGGACAAAGGGTGGAGGCCAACCAACCTACGCAAGCAAAATGTCATAAGAAGATGCTAAACTGTCCCAAAACACTGCCTTGATCGGACATTTAATGCCACCTTCAATTTGGAGGTTCACTTCATAAAGTATATAGGATGGGGCCATGCGGGTGTCCGTGGTTTCAACAGTTATAAAAGTGTCAGTTGCCTTCGCCTCCAGACACTGGTGGAGTGTCTGCTGAACTATGGTAGCCTCCGCTGCGCTGTTGAGGAGAGTTACCAACCAACTCCTGTCTAGGAGAAGGTTCTCACCATCTGGGACATACTTTACAGTCAAAGTGGCAACCTTCTTCTTCTGAAACGGGGCTCGATATTGAAGTGATTCCTCCCTTTTGAATTTCATGTCAAACAGGTGCTGTGGGTCTCACCTTTGTTGCGTGGACTCCTCCTGTCTGTGATCCTGTCCCCCCCTTCGGCCAAATTGTTGATCTGATGATTCCTGAAAGGAATGAGGAGAACGACGATCAGGAACCTGGAACCTCTCCGGTTATTTAATTTTAGAGCAGTCATGTAAATCATATTTACGCTCAGAAGCATCAGGTGGGGGTGAACCTGCATGAGACCTAGGCTTCTGCTGCTGCATATTTTTATTCCAGGTCTTTTTCAGAAAGACTGGATGCCCCTCTTTGTCTGGAGGGGGTTTATTCTGTACTTGGGTAAATGGTCTGACACCCAAATGATTGCGTCCCAAGCACCTATGATGTATAACTATCTTCTATAGACCGAGGTTTAGGGTCTGCAGAGAACACCCAGAGATCTTCTAAAATATATTTATTCTGCTTCTATACATGGGGAGGGAGGTTAGGCTTTTATGATTTATGGACTACTTGCTATGTTGACCGTATTTGTGTTATGCATTTTTCTGCTTATTGTGGCACGTATACTGCATATTAGAGCATGTTAGTTAAAATAAATATTTTTAACTTGTTTGTGTCTTTGTTCGATCTTATTGTGTACAGGTACAAGAGTGTGAGCGAAAGGGTGTGTCTTGTAACCGCGATTCCAGAGAGAGTCGGCAGTGTTGTGTTCTGGGGTGTCTAATCACTTGTTCCTCTGTGAGTGAGTAGGAGAGCACGTGAGACACTATAGCTAGTTGGTCACGGGCTCATGGGTACTAAGGTGGTAGGAAGACTTGGGGCCAGATGTAGGTGAAATAGATTTACCAATTTTAAATTACCGAATTTTACCGATTCAGTAATTTAAAATCGGTAAATCTATGGGGTCGACATGTAGATATTCCAGATGTGCTGGAATACTGAATCGAATGAATTCGGTATTTACAATGCCCATTCATTCCTATGGGCTTTGAAGCCCATAGGAATGAATGGGCATTACCGATACGGTATTTACCGAATCGTTAAATACCGAATTTCACAGGGGGTGTCACTTTGGCACCCCCAAAACAGGCTCGGGTGCCATGTGGCAGGCATACATGCCCTAAGGGCAGGTCTGCCTGTCACATGGCATAGGTGTGCATGCACATGTGTGCATGCACACCGGAATCGGTATTTTACCATCAAATTGGATTTGATGGTAAAATACCGATTCGGTAAGGCTCCTGGGACTCTGAAGAGTCCCACCTACATATGGGTGGCTCAGATTCGGTAAATGTACCGATTTTTTATTTTACCGAATCGGGAAAATTACCGAATCGGTAATTTTACTGATTCGGTAAAATAATGCCCCCTACATGCCAATCACCTATTTACCGATCGGTAATGGCCGAAAATACCGATTTTCGGCCATTACCGACCGACCTACATCGGGCCCTTGGTCCCTATATACTAAGGTCCCATAATCCTATGCATCGTTCAGTGTTTACGCAGAATCCCTGCAACACAGTACCACCACAAATCATACCTAATGGCCCCCGGGAAAATGTTAATGAGTACCCATGGCATAGAAGCATAGGTAGGTTGTTCATGTTCACTCAATGCAACTGCATTGATGACATTCATTCTGTTGGCTTCCTTCACAGCTGCTCTTACAAGTAGATGATTTTCCTTGGGTATAACCTCTGACAGTTACTCACACTGATTAGGTAACTTTGATCACCAGACAGTAAGCCACCCTTTAGACACACCAGCTGTACACGTTTTTAACTTCCAACGGACAATGCACTCATTATATCTTTTTTGCCAAATTTTTTGACTATTTTTCCTCTATTTAGAGAATGGCCATACCTTAAATCATAAGTCCAGGCACAATATTTTAGTTAACTAGCACACTTCTTCACCATCACAACCTAGCCTAAGCCCCCATTTAGTATTTAAGTAAACGTACCCTAAACAATTGGAACATTTGTATCCGAGCCACTGTGTACACTTCTTCGAGCACGTACTCACCCTGAAAAGAGTTTCAACTGCACGAGTGTCTGGTAAATTATGCCAGTGAATTTCAAGCTCATTGTAAACAAATTCGCCATTTGACTGCATTTAATGCACACAAACGATATTGTGAACGATACAACGATACCCGTTACACAAACAGCATATTCTCCAAGCACACTGTGAAGCTCACACCTTTTTCCACAGTAAACTATGGAATGGGTTAGGCTATGCTGACCAGCGCACTATATCACAGTTACTTAGATGCATATAGGTGTTACTCAGGCACATGTCTGGAATGATCTGTGTTCCCATTGCAGAACGTGCATAAGACCTTCAACCTTCTAAGCAGGTTTTCACACCATTTCCCCCACAAACCGGATCAAAAAGTAATCAATGTACGCTCCAACCAAGGTGACCCCTAGCATTTCAGGATTATGGTCCTTTCCACGAGACTTATTTTATCCATTCCATGATGGATGTCTGCACGGGTCGGGATGTTGGCGATGTGCAGCCCAGGGGCATCTTAAAGATTTGGGGAGGGGGGCCCTGGGCCAAACATATTTTGGGGCCCCCGGTTCGGAACAGCTTTGAATTTCAGCTCTTTCCTGCCCTCTTTGGCCATGTCACTGACTGTGCACAGGCACACTCGTCCAAATTCTAAATGTGTTCACATCTAATATTCAGGGATAATGGCAAGATTTCGTTTTTTTTAACACAGCAACAGTTCATTAATATTACAGCAAATAATCCATGTGACACCCTCTCATTTTTCAAATGTGAAGTTATGTTTCGATCTAAATGAAACTTTTTTTATGGATGTTGCATAAAACATAAACACAGCATTTCTCTACAAAATGTCTTTAATACACTCTCAAACATCAACCACATTAAAAATAAACTAAATGTAAATAGTATTTAAAAAAACATGTTTATGAATTATTAAAGGTTATCAAGGCAAAACTCTCTTTAGATTAGAGCTGGCTCTAAAGGGGCTCCTGGAGAGGGTGGGGCCCTGGGCCAGAGCCCCTTTGCTTTGCCCATGCCTCAAAAAGTCTGTGGACTGTCACGCCTTCAAGCTGCATCTCAGCTTACACTGTCTCAGGGCGGGAGCACAAGCAGTTAATGTTTTCCACGTTTCCAAAAGATAAGGTCCAATGGCCTGAACTTCCTGTTCCTGCTGTTGTTCGGTACTACTACGTTGCAGATAAAAACGATGGGGCAGATTTACAAGCCCCTTGCGCCACTTTTGCGTCACTTTTCCCATGTTAAAAGGGACGCAAAAGTGGCGCAGGGGACTTGTAAATATGCCCTGATATATCTTTGTAAAAAACTGTTCAATCCTTTATTATCTCGCTTGGAACAGGAATCTTCCTGAACTTCCTCAGGGCTTATTAATATCCGCGCTGCCACAGATACACCGTTGGCGAACATTCGCCAATGGTCTATCTGTGGCAGCGCGGGAGCGATACTCGTACAGGCGGACTTTATAGGAGCATAGTCCCCTTGGATTACATAAACATTTGGAATTTTACTGGAGTACACCTCTTTTACTGATACCAAGATATTAATAAGTCCTGGGGAAGTTCAGAAAAATTATTTTTCCTGAACCAAACACATTGGCTGGACATTTTCTCATATGTGAATATATGTTCCAAGAGAGATAATATAGGATTGAACTGTTTTTTTACAAAGATACATCGTCTTGGATCTTGTTGGAAAGGAATATACAAATATCTTCCTGGTGCACCATTCCACTCTAAGGGCCTATTAGGATTGCGGGTGGATTTACATCCACCTGCCACCCTTGCAGTGCTGGGACCGCCCACTAATGGTGCGGCGGTCCCGCACCGGGAATTAGGATGCCACCGCCATGGTGGCATCCCCCATCCACATCATTGTGGCGGGCGGTGCACACAGAACCGCCCGCCACAATGCTGTGGCTGCACACTGTGCAATTGCATGCACAACGTGGCAGGCACTGCACGGTGCCTGCCACGTTGTGCATGCAAATGCAGGGGGATACCCCCCCCAACATTCTAGGGACCCACAACAGGCCCCCAACTGTGAAATCCGCATGCCTTTCCATGGAGGCGGGCTGAATCCCACATGCTTAGTAATATGGATGGCGGTATCTAACAGACACCGCCACCATATTCAAACCTTTTTCTGCCCGGTCGACTCATCGACCGGGCGGAAAAGCGGCAGACGGTCTTCCCGTCCGCCGCAGTACCCCCCCCGCCAACATAATCAGGCGGGGGTAAACTGCATGCGGGCGGTGGATAATGACTGGCGGATCACCACCACCATACAGGCGGTGGCGATCCGCCCGCCATAATAATAGACCCCACAGTATCAAGAAATGTATCCTTCTCCTACCCTGTGCCGTTTCACATTTCTACACAATATTGAACCGAGAGAGAGTTTGCTTATTTTGAGTTCCTTTAAGATATTTTCTATGGACATTTATTTTGCTCTATTATTGCGAACAAAATGTGCATCCAACATTATCCTTCTTCAAGCAGTGATGTAACTGACAATGTCATGTGATCTCATCAGGGACGCATTTAACGTCATTTGAGGTGTAATCGATTCAGTGATGTCATTTGAGATACCATGAGGGATGTCATGAATGGGCCCAGAGCAGCATATGGTAGGGTGTGAGTTCTGGTCTGTGCAGCTAGCCCTATCTGTTCAATTTCAGAAGTGTTTAAGTTCTGTTTAGTAACCCTAATGCCAGTTGAATTGTGTTTTTCTAGGGAGATGTATATTGGAGAGTATAGGGTTTCTTTACTTAACTTCACATATGTGTGGAGTTAACTAAAGTAAACCTATACTTACCTTGTTGATAATTTTGCCCTCTGTGTGAAGGCCAAGATGTTTTGTTAGCACAGTGTTTCTGGAGTTCATATTTTGACATACAACCGATTTTGAATTAGTAATTTCTTCTAAAGTAGCCTCTTCTTGGAGTGGTTCCTTTAGCACACTAACGTTAATGCAGTCACTTATCCAGATACAGGACGTCCTATACTTACATGTCAATTCAAGGTCAGATGTGATTACTTTTCGATTATTGGCTCTTTCAAACACTGTTTATACTCTGACTCGCCGAGCAGTACGAGTTCTGCCTTATAACTTCAATGTAGGCATTAACCAGACAGAACTCTGGGTCCAAAACTGTCTCGTGATGTGTCTGGAGACCCGACGTTGCATTTAGTTTGCTTTAGTTCTGAATTGTTTAATAATGATTCTCGTCTTTCGCTTGAAAGGGAAAACGTAGCTTCTCGACTGTCGAAGGCCAAGGCTGAGCGGGACGGCTCTGGGGCAAAGGAGCTGTACCGAATCCTGGAGAGAGTGGACGGGTACCAGCGACGCATCGCCCAGCGTTGGACAGAGAAGCAGGCGGCCACCGAGAAGTGGAGGAACAGCACCCTGCACACCATGGTCGGATTGTTCGACAAGGTACCATGCTCCTTCATCTCCAAAGTAGTAGCCCGAGGAAGTATTTTCCTACCTCCAAAACACCGGGGCCTCATTTATGAAAAGTGACACATCGCTGCGTGAAAACAGCGATGCGTCACTTTTCACTGCGCACTCCTTGCGACACCAATGATGCGTCATATTTAATGTATGACGCATCATGTCGCAAGGACTTACAGATACGTCAGTATTTCTGACGCATCTGTAAGCGCAAAAGTGACGCATTGCTGGAGTGTGTCACAAAAATGACGCAACTCCAGCAATGCGTCCTTTCACATGGGGAAAGCCCCATGTGAAAGGGCTTGCGTCAGTCTTACGCCTGCTGTGAGGCAGGCGCAAGATTTTGACGCAACAACATCCTAAAAGTGACGCAGTGAAATCTCATAGATTTCACTGCGTCACTATTACGAGGCTTTTTGCGGGGGAACACCCCCTCTGCATACATTATACCTGACGCAGGTATAATGTTGCGCAGGGGTTTAAAAAGTGACGCATCTACCTAGATGCGTCACTTTTTAAATATGGCGCAACAAGGCGCATTTTGTACGCCGCTGGTGCGTCACAAAAAGTGACGCACCGGCAGCGCAAAACTGACGCAAGGCCTCATAAATAAGGGCCCCTCATTATTTCCAATCAGAGCCATGCCAGTTCCTGGCTCGAACCCCTGGCCTCGTGCCCCACTGACGATTCCACTGCTTCCTCTCTTTGCAGCCATTTTGATTCATGCCCCTCCTCCGCTGCTTGGACAATGTCGGTGGAATATTTCGAATCATGGCCGGCAGCCCTTGTGCTATATAAGCCCCAAGGTGAAAGGTAACCCCAATTGTCAAAGTTTGTGCACTAGTGGAAGGACCCCAGAATGTAGTTGGGTTTGAAGTGATATAGACGCACAGTCCACCTTTTCAGCCACCACCCTTAACCCACCCCTCTTCTTTCTCCATCCCATCTCACTCTGCCCTGCTTCCAAACACTTCACCCTTTTTCACAGGCATTTGGAAGCCATGTTCTTCCCGGAGTGCTTTATATGAGCAAGCAAGTCGCTTTACCTCAGACTGTCCCTACTCACATTGATCTCACTTTTCCCTTGTCAAACCTGCCCACTCAGGGCTCTACCCACTCATCAGCACAGCATATCTGCCTACCCGCTTTAACCAAACTAGTGCGTGGCCAACTTACTTTGACTTCATAATCATTGAAAACTCCCCAGATGACAATGTGGCATCACCTGTATTACCTGTATTACTGAGTGACGCATGCTCCAAGCAGGATGTTTCTGATTGAAGTTCCGTAGACGAACTGCTCTGTGACCTCTCAGCAAAAATTAGACAGCGTTGGTAAACAAGTTGTCAGTGGTGCCCTTGCTCCCGCTGGTGTTGTTATAACTTGTTACTTCTAAGTTGCCCTTCACAACACTGGATATTGCTCCCTTGGGAATGGTCGTTGCACACACTATGCAGGATTACTATATAGCCCAGCTCAAGAAAAAGGGTCTTCTGTTATCTTGTTCTAGCTGCAGACAAAGCGGGATATCCACCTCTTCTACCCCTCCCCAGTGGTGTCCAACGTGGAGGACCAAACGGAGTCGATGCAACTTCAGATCCAGCGAAGGGTTAGTCCATATAAGCTGTCGCAAAAGCAACTTGTGGGTCCAATGCTGCCAGTCATTCGAAGACCGCAGGGCCCAGAATACATAGGGAGAATCAGGTAAATGTTTGGGAAACCCTAAGACACATGATCAGCAAGAATGGTAGCACTGGGACTTAGGAATGGGGCGACCAAGTCCAGTAGGCAGCGTAAAACAGAGATATTTAAAAGAAGAGGTATGTGAATTTGATGTTTTTTTGTTTTGAGGTCGACATGCATTTTACAGGTTTGTGAATGTTTATGGAATCTAAAGCATCATTTGCTCTGTTTTGGCAATTTATTTCCTTTCCAGCTTTAGGACCCCTCCCCATACCACCCGCAGCTTCTCCAATAGTCAAGTTCTAGGGTTATGAGAGTAAGGGAGCCAGTCTGCTTCAAAGGAAATCGTGCCACAGCTCAACAAAGAAAAAAAGAACAATTGATGTATAGAATGCAGAACAATGTCATACATTCACCTCAGTACAGAGATCTGGGCCTAAATCCATAGTTTTTTTGCTCACAATGCCATTCCAGTTTGGACCCATCCGTTATGCAAATCAGGATGCTAGTTTCCGGTCCAGGGAGGACCTGGCTTGGCATTTCGTTCTAGACTGTTTCCATGAGGCACTGGGTCAAGACTGATTTGCATATGGATGGGTCTAAACTGGAGTGGCATGGTGAGAAAAAGAACAATAGATTTAACCCAGATCTTTTGACTGGGGGAGAATGTTTGCATTGTCAGTATTCTGCCCATCATTTGTTTGCTGTAACACTTTTCGCCCTAAGTGGGATAGGTATGCCCAGACGTGGGGCCCTTGCTCACTGTGCCACTGGATTCAAACTAGCCTAGCTGTAGAAAGGTGACATACCCTGAAATGGGTCCCAGGATGCTTGTTTTCTGTCCAGGGAGGACCTGGCTTGGCAGTTCGGTCTGGGCTGTTCCCACGAGGCACAGGGTCAAGACTGATTTGCATATGGCTGGGTCTAAACTGGGGTGGCATGGTCAGCAAAAGAACAATGGATTTAACCCAGATCTTTTGACTGGGTGAGAATGTTTGCTTTGTCTGCATTCCGTCCATCATTTGTTTGCTGTAACACTTTTCACCCTAAGTGGGATGGGTATGCCCAGACGTGGGTCCCTTGCTCACTGTGCCACTGGATTTAAGCAGCGTGGCTGAAGAAGAGTGACATACCCTGAAACCGGTCCCAGGATGCCTGTTTCCGGTCCAGGGAGGACCAGGCATGGCAGTTAAGTCTGGACTGTTCCTATGAGGCACAGGGTCAAGAATGATTTGCATATGGCTGAGTCTAAACTGGGGTGGCATGGTGAGCAAAAGAACAATGGATTTAACGCACATCTTTTGACTGGGGGAGAATGTTTGCATTGTCAGCATTCCGTTCATCATTTGTTTGCTGTAACACTGCTCAACAAAGGGCCTCCTTTATGAAAATTGGCGCAACGCTGGGCAAAAATAGTGATGTTCCACTTTTTATAGCGCCGTCCTTACGACACCATGGATGCATCGTATTTACAATACAGCGCTTCACTGCACAAGGATTTACAGATGTGTCAGAAATCCGGACGTTTCTGGTGGTGCAAAAAAGATGCATGCTGGAGTGTGTTGAATAACAGGTGCAACTCCAGCAATGTATTATTACACATGACGAGTCCTATGTGAAAAGCCCTGCCTCACTCCTTATACCTGCTTGAAGCAGGCGTAAGGATTTTGACACAGTCAAGTCGTAAAAGTGGTGTAGTGTAATCCCATAAATTTCACAGTGCCATTCTGCAAGGCTTTTTTTACGGGGGAATGCCCACACTGCATACAATATACTCATTGGCGTAGCTAGCAGTTCTGCCGACCGTGGCAGTACCTGAGCACGGCCGCACGTAAGAGCGAGTGTCTGCCGCCCCCAAAACTTGTGTCACTTGAGGCGGAACGTCCCCCCCCTTGCTATGACACTGATTATACCTGGCACAGGTATAATGTAGCGCAAGCCTTTACAAAGTGATTCATCTGCCTAGATGCGTCACTTTGTAAACAAGGAGAAGTAAGGTGCATTGTTTACGCTGCAGCAGCGTCACAAAAAGGGGACGCAGCGGCCGAGCAAGCCCTTCATAAACAAGAGCCTAAATATATAAAATAGTTGACATCCAGTCCTCCTCCCCTTCTTCTCTCAGCAGCTCATCACTCTTCCCCAAAAATGATATCAAACAGTGGCTACCCGAAATGTACACTTTCATCCGAAAACAAACCTGAGTATGTTAGCTTCCTGATGCATCAAGTGCACCAAAAGGAGAATAGGACACTGGACAAGCACAATTCATGCATGATTCATGAACAGTTAAGAGAACTTCTGAATTTATACTCCATGATGGCCCTAATAGGGAAGATGAGTTTTGAATTATTCAAGAATGTACATCAGCCGTTCCCCAAAGACTAGTATCACGAGAACCAAAAGTTAGTCTTTGAACCATCCTAACCCTTCGGAGGTCACGCAAACTGTCTCATGTATGTGCCATAACAGTGTAAACAATACTAATGAAAATGTCCATTAAGAAAGACCCCTAAGTGTATTGCATTGACCTACAGAAGCCACATGGTTGTGCCATGAATGAACCCTGGAAAGAGTTAAACCTGCACCAAAGACGGAATGTGGATTCTGTGGAAAAGGAACCCGTTGTCATGACACATGCTCTCTGAAGGGGCGGAATGCTGTGCATGTGGAAAGGTTACTTGTTTTGTGAAGACATGCCACAACATATGTGCAACAACACTGTCTATCCCCATCCAGGAGAGAGCGAACAATGACAACCAAGGAGACCTACCGGGTGCTGACGCTCCTGGCCTAAACTGAATACAATGATTACGAATAACTAATAATACTCTCTTTTTTGTGTAGGGATTGAAAGTTACAGCCCTCACGTCATTTGTAAACAACAGTTCCTGCAACTGACACCTCTTTTCAGACTAACAAACGTGATCCCTTGCATCTACATCACCTACAAATACATTGAACCACTCTGGCTGACACGAAACTACAACATACATATCCAACACAAACAGAAATCTGTGAAGATAAAGTTGTACTTCTTAGACACTGACACAGGCACACTAATCAGCTGCAACACGGCAGAGGTCCTATGTAGTGTTGTGGGCCCTGGGCCCACATGGTACTAAAATAATGGATGCAGACACAGGAATATAATTAGTTAACTGGCTGTGGATTGTGGCACTAGGTAGGCTAATGGGCCTGATCACACTTGGCTGAAGAACGAGGCACACACTCAGTGCTTTGGTTCGGCCAACTGTGGTCATGTGCAACCAAGGCCCCTTTACTTATTCCCTCGTTTTGTGCCCGACCATTAGGAATGAACGGGATATGTATTAGGGGAAAGGCCGGATGGCTCTCTACATCCCTCCCAACTTTTAATCACGACAAACTAAACAGACAAAATACTCAACATCCTTAGCACATGAAGTCTCTCAGTTTCTGGTTGGGCGACGGATTTGAGCGCAGTTGGTATAGCTGACTTCTTGGCACCGCAACTGGCTCCTGATCGCTGCCAGACCCTCTGCTGGATGCATCTCTGGATATTGTTGATGGAGATTCTCACGACTGGTCGCCAGGTACTCCCCTTCCCGGTGTCTTCACTGTTGCCGGATGGGCGACAACGAGGCTCACATACGCTGTCCACCATGTCAAACGGGCATCCTTCGCCTTCCGGACTGCTCACTTTGCTGCTTTGTGCAATTGCGGGGTCAGTGTCTGGCTTTACCTCCTTGAACCATGTAGTCAACATAAGGTCTCTGATACCAGATACCTGAGAGCCTAGCCGGTCACTATAATTCCAAACGCAACACTCAATGGGGTTGGTCTGGGAGGTATAGTAAATAGAAAAAGAGAATTGCTCTTTTTCTTGGTGTCCCCTCACTCACCAGGGTTGCCCCATGGTGACATGCTTCATCATAGGGGCCATCCCAATCCTCTACGGGCTGGGGCGTGCTGCGACTTGCGAATTACGTAGGAGCACTTATAATTGACTATGTGTGGTGCGGGTGTGATAGTGGAGTGGTCTAAGTGATATGTTTAAAAATACCTGCCCAGTAAGCTTTCAATAAACTTTATTCCTGCTTCCAGGTGGTAACATTAAAAATGGGGTGGAAAAATAGGATCCCTAAACGTAATGTGTTAAGGTGTACCTATCAACTCCTGTCAACATGTTTCGTGCATACCCCAAGCACTTCTTCTGGACTACACAGGGACCAGCCCTGTGTTCGCCACTCCTTAACTCTGCAAATGAGTTTCTTTTGATAAATAATGCTGCAATCGACAATTAGTGCATGCATATAGTACCTACGTATTCATATGAATCACTACTACACATTTTAAACCCACGTCGAGAAATTGCTTACTAAACTTTGAAAGTTTCCACCCCCGACAACTACGGGAGAATCTACCCTTTGGGCAGTTCTTACGCCTACGGCGTAACTGTTCAGAAAAACGGGATTATGAGACACAGGCTAAAGAATTGAGTACGAAATTACTCCAGAGACAATACCCACAAAAAATTGTATCAAAGGCAAAAAAGAGAGCGTCAAATAATAACAGAGAAGCTCTCCTAGAAACAAAACCTAGAACTGAACCTAAGAATGACACTGATAGAAGGCCCATTTGTGTTACAACCTACACGGTGGCCTCACAGAAAGTGACCAAAATTGTCAAAAAACATTGGAAGACACTTAATAGTGGTGGCCTTAACCTCACTCAACCCATGTTCAGTCACCGCAAAGGTAAAAATCTGAAGGACTTAATAGTCCATACATGCCCCAAAACTATAGAAGGCCCAGTTCGCCGTCTACATCCACTGCCAATGGGACACTATCCATGTTCCAACTGTAGTGTTTGCCACCTAACGAGTGCAACTAAACAGATTACATGCAACAATGGCCTGATATTGGGATTTAAAATCCTTTTCCAACTGTAACACAGCGGGGGTAGTTTATATGATCACATGCATTTGTGATCTACACTACATCGGCATGACCACCAGGAAGGTCAACACAAGGATGGTGGAACACCGCAGTAATTTCAGGTGTAAGCATTCCAATACAAAAATGACTAAACATTTTCTGGAGAAGGGACATACCCCTAATGACATGCGGTGGGTGGTTCTGGAAATACAACAACCACATGCAGACATGGAGAAAAAACTGTTGGAGAAAGAACAACGCTGGGTTTTTAAACTCCGCTCTCATATCGTGGGTCTGAATGATGACATCCCTTGGGGACAATTCACTTAACAAGAAGAATGAACCTAGTGACACAAAATGCATTACTGTACTTAAAATGACAAAACAGGTAAAGATAAATAATTGTTGGAGACATTTGGGTTGTTCTGATACGTAATACCTAAAAATCACCTACATCTTTACACTTATTCGTGTTTATTTAAAGATTGTGGCAAATCACCTGATAATAATAACATACTGTAGGAGTATGCCCAAAATTATTTTTTAATACGAATGGTCAGCCCAATCAATAAATATCGGCCTTAAAAATGAGGAAAAGTGTATTGCATACACCTAAGATGGCCGCCAGGTATGATCGCGCTGAACAACCAGCGCGCACCAGCCCTCCACAGAGCGCTGCGTGCAATGCGGAAGCAACCGGGCGAGCGCAGGTCTTTAAAACAAATCCGACGCCCCCGGTCCAACAACTTTCGGACCGGAGAGGCGCTAGTAGGTGTCTACATTAATCTAACCCACCCCGAAACTGTGCCCTGGTCCGACCATATGCTGATTAGATTCTCATGGACCCTGACCCGCCCTGCCAAGACCAATGATCCAACTGCTCATAAACAAAAAATCAATGTAGAGATTATGTCTGAACATCTTGACACCTCCCGCCCCACTCTTCCTTTTGAAATTGAGTCAGCCGTTAGCACATTCAATTCCGTTAGCACATTCAATTCCTCAAGTCGGCCGCATCAATAAAATCAGGTCGGGTTTGCAGACTGCGCTCCACCCCTTCTAAACCCTGGTTCACCCCCACCCTCCGTGATCTTAAGTCAGGTTGTAAAAGACTTGAACGGACATGGAGACAAGCCTACCTCCCCGAGGCTAAAAAGAACCTAAGGATGGCGCGGAAGAAATATTATGCGGCGATTAGATCCGCTAAAAGCCAATATTTCGAAGGGTGTATAACGAATGCCAATAACAATAGCAAAGAAATCTTCGCTATAGTGAAAAGTTTCACCTCACCCTGCGGCGCTCAACCCATACTTGCATCCTCGGAGAAATGTTGCGAAGAACTCTCTGTTTTCTTCGTTGACAAAATCACCAAAATCCAAGACGATCTACTCACTGTATGCAACAGTTTTCCTCCCACACTGGTCATTCCGACCCCCGTGTTACCTACCCTCACGGAACGGTTTCACCAGTTCACCCCAGCAGAAACCTCGGACATTGTTCGCATCCTCAACTCCCTACAATCAGGATCCCCTTCTGACCCTTGTCCTGCCAGAGTGCTTGCGCGTCTCACAGACACAATCAGCAATGAGGTAACACATATCATCAACAGCTCCTTCCTCACTGCCACGGTTCCGGCCTGCTGGAAGCAAGCTAAACTGCTCCCACTTCTAAAGAAAAACAGTTTAGATCCTACTATCCCCGCTAACTTCCGGCCCATATCACTGCTGCCGGCTCTAGCTAAAATATGTGAAAAGGTCGCTTTCACTCAGCTCAACAAATTTGTCGAAAATTCCCAGGCTCTACATCCAGCGCAGTCAGGCTTTAGAGCAGCCTACAGTATGGAGACGGCGTTGGTGGAAATTTCTAAGGCCATCCGGGAGTGTCTGGACGAAGGTGGTAGAGCGGCTCTGATTTTATTAGACCTCTCTGCCGCTTTCGATACTGTCCCTCACTCCCTCCTGCTTACTAGATTAGCGGCCATAGGCATCACAGGCTCCGCCCTTGATTGGCTAACGTCTTTCTTAGACAACAGATCCCAACAAGTTTGGATGCCACCTTTTGCCTCCTCCCCCAAGAAACTTGCAACGGGTGTACCTCAGGGCTCTACCCTCAGCCCCCTGCTTTTTAATATATATCTAACCCCGCTCATTTACCTCGCTGAACAACTGGGAGCAAAAATAATGGCCTACGCTGACGACACTCAACTCCTGTTCACGTGGCCCAAAAACAACCTGGATACATCTGGAGCTCAAGCCTGCTTATCATCCGTCTTTCGCTGGCTTGCCCTTGCACAACTAAAATGCAACGAAAGCAAATCTGAAATCCTGCTGTATGGCTCCTTCCCTGACAACTTTGGCAACTCTCTATGGCCGGCAGATCTACCATGCCCCAAATCCATCGGAGGCCCTGCCAAAAATCTGGGAGTCTGGTTCAACAATGACCTCAGATTCAAGGACCATTTAAAAAAACTTACTGGGATCTGCTTTTCCACACTTAAAACTTTACGCAGGTTTTTCCCACTCCTCCCGAGAGAGGCCAAGGAGACCGTCATCCACGCCCTCATATTATCCAGATTGGATTACGCAAATGGCCTCATCAGTGGCCTTCCTGCCTATTTGATCCACCGCCTCCAAGTCCTACAAAATGCCGCTGTTCGGCTTTTGTTTAATATACCTAAAAGTTCAAGTGTACGTCAACCTCTCCGCACCCTACACTGGCTCCTAGTTGCCCATAGGATTCTATTTAAAATCCTTGTCCTCGCCTACCGAGCTGTCAATCAAACCGGCCCAACATACCTGAGGAAAAGATTCTCCCTATATGTTCCAAACCGCCCCCTCAGATCAGCTAATCTGCACCAAATGACTGTCCCAAAATTCAAATATAGCAGGCTCGGTGGCCAATCCATCTCTGTCAGAGCAGCGAGAGCATGGAACACTCTTCCGCTCCAGATAAGAACAGCCTCATCCATCACTCTGTTCAAAAAGGGACTGAAGACCCACCTTTTTAACATCACTGTATAGGGTCTCCCCTGCTCTGCTTTGCCTCTCACCCCTTTAGCGCCAGGATACTATTTTTTAGTAACAGAGCGCGCTACAAAAGCCTCTATAATATAATCTATAATAATACATGAGGGAGGTATCCTGTTAGCAAGTAAGTGTGTGCTAACGAAGTCTGGCAAATGAAGTGCCTTGTTTTACCGCCTTGCGGGTTGATTAACCTGCGAACAGCCTTGCAGGTCGTAAGACACGAGACTAGCAGATGAATTATACGCCCTGTCTTCCTTCCATCTCTCTTAGATTGCTGGGATACTGAACCCCTCCGAGACAATGGGGCACAGTTAGGTCCCACTACATGTATGTAAATATGTATGAGTGTGTGAGCAAGATGAATGTCTGGTTGTGTCACAGTAAGGTGCCCATCACGTTTTGATGCATGAGAACTACCACGTTTTGTGCATGAAAACAATCACGTTTTTTCATATAAAAACGTCCTGTTGAGGACCACGGGAAATGTAATCACGTTTTCCATGTGCAATCCAAAATATGTGTTATGTGTGTTCATGTCGGGGGTAACACCCCTTGATTTTTCAAGTTGTTCTTTGTTTTACAGGAACCTCATGATTTATATGAATACGTAGGTACTATATGCATGCACTAATTGTCGATTGCAGCATTATTTATCAAAAGAAACTCATTTCCAGAGTTAAGGAGTGGCGAACACAGGGCTGGTCCCTGTGTAGTCCCAAAGAAGTGCTTGGGGTATGCACGAAACATGTTGACAGGAGTTGATAGGTACACCTTAACACATTACGTTTAGGGATCCTTTTTTCCACCCCATTTTCAATGTTACCACCTGGAAGCAGGAATAAAGTTTATTGAAAGCTTACTGGGCAGGTATTTTTAAACATATCACTTAGACCACTCCACTATCACACCCGCACCACACATAGTCAATTATAAGTGCTCCTACGTAATTCGCAAGTCGCAGCACGCCCCAGCCCGTAGAGGACTGGGATGGCCCCTATGATGAAGCATGTCACCATGGGGCCACCATGGTGAGTGAGGGGACACCAACAAAAAGAGCAATTCTCTTTTTCTATTTACTATACCTCCCAGACCAACCCCATTGAGTGTAGGCTTTCAGGTATCTGGTATCAGAGACCTTATGTTGACTACAGTATCTGGAGGGTGAGCCTGTGCCCATTTTTCCTCCCTCTAACTCCCTTCCCTTTTGTACCCTCCTTGAACCATGTCATGTTCCTCACCATAGTACCATAGTGTGCCGGCTGTCTGGCTTTTATCATGGTCGGTTCATACGGGGTGTAGAACTTCCAGCCCGAGTGGTGATCCTTAATCACTACCCGGGAGCCTACTCGCAGTGTCGGAGTCCTCGCATGTCAGTCTTTGGAGGCCTTTTCATTGGTTGTCTGCCACTTTTGCTGCTCCTTTGCCTTATCCAGGCTTGGTGACTCCCACTCAGAGTCCTCAGGGATGACATCCCTAGGCAGGCACCGGAACCGTAGGTTTGCAGGGGTGCTCCCCGGGGTGGAATGAGGGGTTTGCGGGCACCTACATACTTCGGCATCTTGATGTTGGTCGACCCTCATCCTGAGGGCTAGATTAAGTGTCCTCATAAACCTCCCCGTTAGCTTGTGGCCATTAGGGAGGGATCCTTTGGTGTCTGACCGCTTTCTGTGACAGAAGTCCTGGAATTCTTATCCTTGGTATGGGCCCATTGTCTGACTTCACTTCCTCAGGTAAGCCAAACATCATGAAGGTCTTCTCCAGTGTGGGCTGCACATGGATAAATGCAGTGGAAGGTACCAGTTCGACCACGGGGAACTTGGCGAACGAATCCATGATCACTAGAGTGTTCCGCCTGTCTGGAAAACTCCCAAAGTCAACACTGACCTTTGCCCATAGAGTAAGGTACTGTGTTTCCGTTGTCACAGGTGCTGGAGCAGGATCTTTGCCGGTGATGGTTCAGGGGTGACATCGTCTGAGTTCTTCATCCACATGTTCGTCCATGCCTAGACACCAGACTTTCACTCTGAGACTCACATTGGTCTTGGCTGCCTCTTGATGTCCTTAGTGTGCGAGTGTGACCATCCGTCCCTAGAGGCTTTTGGGGATAATGATTCTCGGCCCTCGCAATACCAGGCCCGAGCCACTCATGCTCAGCTCGT
This sequence comes from Lissotriton vulgaris, assembly GCF_964263255.1. Taxonomy (NCBI): domain Eukaryota; kingdom Metazoa; phylum Chordata; class Amphibia; order Caudata; family Salamandridae; genus Lissotriton; species Lissotriton vulgaris. Next base: position 1,329,230,452 of record NC_141685.1, on the reverse strand, counting down.
GTCGCACTCTCCAGAGTTGACAATGCGTGTTCTGCTCGTCCACTACCATCGGGGCACTTGGTGAGGGGTGGCGTGACAGGAAGTCATCGGGGTTGTTGACCCAAGGTCTGTGAACAAACTGGAAGGAATATGCTTGGAGCTGTATGCCCCATCTCTCTAGCTGTGGGGGGCCAGGTGGGACGATCCATTGAATAGCGGCAGCAGTGATTTGTGATCTGTCACCACCCTGAACTGGTGACCTCAAAGATAAACATGGAAGTACCTGCATGCCCACCTGATGGCCAGAGCCTTGCATTCTATCTATTTATATTGGGATCCGTCTGTGACAGCGCCTGGCTTGCGTAAGCCACAGGGACACATTCTCCTCGAGCATCTTCCTGTAGGAGGACGGCTCCCAGTCCCACCGGGCTGGCGTCCATGACTACTTCGGTTCTTTTCCCGGGATGGAAGTAAGCCATGGTGGTCTGGTACAACAGTGCTTTTTTTTATGTTGCAGAACCCGATGTCTTCCTTGGGGCCCCCTGAACCATGGCACGTTGGTTTTCATGAGTTGGCGCAGGGGTTCCGACAGCGTGGCAAGGCTGGGTATTAACCTCCTGCAGTATGTCACCAAACCGAGTAAACAGCGCTCCTCCGTTGGGTTCTGTGGAACTGGAACGCTGCAGATTGCCTCTGCTTTTCTGGGGTCAATGTGGAGGCTGTTGCGAGAGAACAAGTATCTGAAGAAGCCAAATGAGTTCTTGTAAAATGAGCATTTTTTCCGGTGGAGGGTGAGGCCACAGTCTGCCAGGCATTGTAGGGTGGCACGCAGTCGCACGTGGTGTTCTTCCTATCTCTCAGAGTATATGAGGATATCATCACTCAAGTTCATTATGCCTAACAGCCTTGAGAGGGTTTCTTTGATGGCTGTCTGGAACATCTCTGCTGCTGAGGAAATGCTAAAGCTGAGCCGGGTGTTCCGTCGGAGGCCCAAGTGCATGGAAAATGATGTGATGTAGCGACTTTTTGGTGCTAACTCCAACTGGTGGTATCCTGAGTTCAGGTGTAGCTTCAAGCTTCATGAGGACCATTGAGGTCCGCTACAATGTTGTCCATCGTAGGGGTCACGTGTCTTTCTCTTCGGACGGTTTGGTTGGGAAGTCTCATGCCCACACAGAGTCGATTGGCTATGGGTTATTTGGGCTTTGGTGCAATACCCAATGGAGACACCCAGGGGGTGGAAACGGATACCTTTTCGATGACTCCTTGGCTTTTGAGGTCTTGGAGCTCTTTCTCTACCAATAGGCAGAGATGAGAAGGGATGCGCCTGTGTCTAAGCACTGTGGAATTGATGGCCTCGTCTATGTGCAGAGTGGCCTTTGAACTTCCCAAGCCCTTGGAACCGCTGTTGGAAGTCGCTCAGCATGTCTTGCGTGTGTGTGTCGTGGATTTGTTTCACAAAGAACACCAGCCCCAAGTCTTCTGCGGTATGGGATCCGAGCAGGGTACCCTTCTGGCCTTTAGTGATGTGGAATTTGGTCCTGATGGTGTGGTCAGTGCTGGTGCGTTAACTTCGATCGTGCCCAAGAGTGGTAGGGGCTCCGTGCCCCTGTATGTGTAGATTCTTGCTGAGCTGGGGGTGAGCGGTAGACGGGGAGTTAGCTTCTCATATTGGCTCAAGTCCTTCACATTCACTGATGCCCCGGTGTTAATTATGGCCTGCATCGGGGTATAGTTGACGTGCAGGGTGCACATGGGTGGGGGATGCCCCTTGCGACCAGAGCATCCGGCGAAGGAAATTACAAAGATGTCATCATCATTGTCTTCGAAGTGCGCAGCTGCCCCCTGCGTTGGCTGTACCTCTGCATTGGCAGGATCTTCCAGTGTCAGTTGACGTAGGGTTGTAGCACATCCTATTGATGTACCACCTCTGGATCGCCCTCTTCCGTCACAGCAGACACTTGGTAGTGATGGATCTTGCCACATTTGGTGCACATTTGCCCTCTTGCCAGGCACTGTTCAGATGGATTGCGGTCGAAACCGCAGTATCCACACTTTTCGTGGTGCTTCCCAGGGGCATTCTACGGCGGGCCGTCCCAGGATGTCGTCGTATCGTGTCCACCATCTCCTCTTTGATGGGGATTGTCTTCAGGGTTGTTGGGGCAGGGTGTTCCTGACCCTGGCAGCTTCCATTTCGTCTGCCCCGCTATTGAAGAGCTCAGTTGAGCATGTGAGGATTAAGATTTCATCTAGGGACATTCCTGGTTGGCGAAGTATTTGGCATCGGAGCGAGACAGACTTGCATCCCTGTATGATTTGTGTGCGGACCGCCTCTTGTTGATCAATGTTAATGTAGTCTAGCCTAGACCATATCTACCGAAACCAGGGCTGGCTATTTGGCTTGATGCATTTGAAATGCTTGTAGTCGGGATTAATCTGGGGGTCAAAATGCCTGTTGAGGGCAGCAATCGCCACATCCTTATCGTCATCTTCTCCTGTGTTCGGCAGGGTCTTAAAGAGTTCGTAAAGCTCGTCACCCCCAAAGTGCATCAACAGCGAGCGCTTCACGGCTCCATCAGTCTCTCTTGTGCTGCGAAAGTAATGGTTGAGGTGTCCTATCCATAGCCTCCACCGAGGCGTAGCAGTTGCGGGATCGGTGAACTGGCTGAAACATGGTAGCGGAGTGACAGAGGCATTCGAGTATGGCACTGGTTGCACCTGGGTAGGCTGTGGTTGCTGAGGAGGTAGTGGGTCTCCCATTGGCGTTGTGGTGCGGGCTGTCGGCAAACTTGTGACAGCAGATAGTGAGGATTTGCTCTTGGCACAGATGCTTGGCTTTGCTAAGGGCACTCGCCCTGCAAACAGATGGCAGTCTCTGTGCCTTGACAGGGTGTTAATATGCTGGTGGGGGGGGGGCCTCTTTTCTGCGCTTCCTACAGACTGGCAACAACCTTCTTAATCCCCTTCTGTTCCTTGGTGCACACGTGGTTGTACTGTCCGTCAGGAGACACTCTTTCCCCAAATACTTCTCTCACCTGCAGTCTCCTACTTGCTTCAGAGTTGTCAGCAGGGAGGCGATGGTGCAGTTTCCTTTGAAGTGCTGTGGCTATCTCTTCAAGTTCAAAGAACTTCCTGACAAGGACATAGCACGGGCAGCCGGGGAATCTGGCTGCAGCTGTGGGCTGAATTGCCAAGTCTCTGACATTGGGCGCATGCACTGCAGAGGCCCTGAGAGGCACTGGAGGTACTGGGAGCAGCAGGTGGGGTGGGGCCTTCGGGTCGGAATGACCAGAGCCTCCGGCTGCTGAGTCACCAAGCAGCAGTGCGGTGAGGCGGTTGGTGGTCTAAGCGAGGGGGTCGTTATCCACTTGTCACCAGTGTGGAGTGCGGCACCAGGTAGGCTAATGGGCCTGGTTGCACTCGGTTGAAGAACGAGGCGCGCACTCAGTGCTTTGGTTCAGCCAACTGTGGTTACGTGCAACCACTGCCCCATTACTTATCCCCTCGAGCTGAGCCCGGTCACAAGGGGTGAAAGGAATATATTTTAAGAGGTGAAAGGGATACATTTTAGGGGAGAGGATTGATGACTCTACACTGCCCTTGAGCACGTGCTCTCGGGCCCATTTATTAGCAGGCTCACGTCACTCGTGACGCCTGTGTTTAATTGGTGTGGGGTGAAGTGACGTCAGGTCTCGGGAGTGGCTGATAGAACAAGTGCTTGCTGAACAAGTTCAGCAAGACAATGCAGTCATAAGCCTAGTTCAGTTTGCCCTCACTGGGCACCTCTGTGAGCAGTGGCGGCCAGCATGACTCACAGGCAGTGGGGCGGCGACGGGTGCGCAGGGGGTTTGAGGGCGGGTCGCGTGAGGTCACGCGAGAATGCGCAGAACAAACAAAACATTTTATTTAAATTAACTTACCTTCCCACCAGGTCCGAGTCTCTGCCCCATGCCTCAGGAATCAGGACGCACAGCCAGGCCCCACTGACCAATCACAACGCTACAATGCAGCGTTGTCATTGGTAGGCACCCAGACTCCCCTGACCAATCACAACACTGCAATGCAGCGTAGTGCTTCGTTTTGAATGTCCTGGTTTGACACTCAACCAGGGAATGTGGGCCTGGGCAGGTTCTCCATGCACGCTGCAATGCAGCCTGCATGGAGGACAGGGAAAGTGCGCATGACTTGTTTTGGCGGCCCCAGAAGGGTGGGCAAACCACTCCTCCCCTGTCCTGCTCCGAGAGCAGAGCAGCATGGCCCACCCACTCGCAAAGCAGCACAAACATAAAATGATATTAACTGAAAGTTGTTTTCATTTTATGTTTTCTCTTCTCGCACTGCTTGAAAGCAGTGGTGCGACTCTCCTCCACCATAGAAGAGGAGCTGCCACTGTCTGTGAGCTTGAAAAAGTTTAACAACTAAGGCTTGGGATGCCTGAAAGCCTGTCCACAAGAACAGGACTCTCTGATCACCGTCTTAGCGTGCGGGGTAAGACGGTGATCAGAGAGTCCTGTTCTTATAGCCACTGAAGCAACACCCCGACGTCCCGATTTTGCTCATGAAGCCTTCAAAGAAGCTTCACAAGTCATTGAGCTTGTAGCAGACCGCTGTAGGCACACTTAGCCTATAATTTCATTTTCACTTTTCTGTAAATACACAATTTTTAGTAATAAAGACGTGAGTAGGGAGGGGAGGTTGTGCCCCCGTCCTGAGGAAGGAGCTTGTCTCCGAAACATGTCGACAACAACGCACACCAGAGGTCCAGTTCATTATACAACTTAGACCTCGACCTGCACTTCTTTTAACAGTACCAGCCAGAGTTCAGAATAAAAAGTTTTTTTTTTCTTTTATACTCTAGTGCCAGGTACTTTTTAATTTTTCACTACACACCCCCCACTCACTCTAAATATACCCCACACACTGGACACCACACATAGTCAACACCATAAGTGCTCCCGCGTAGCCGTAGGTCGCAGCACGCCGCATCCCGATAGAGGCACACAGGAGAACCCATGCTTCATAGCATCATCTGTAATGATCTGCTCAACTCGAGTGAACAAACATGAGTGCCTGCCCCTTGCATGCTTCTGTCCTGCTAAAACTAGAGCATACAGGAGCATGTTGGGGTGATTGACAACAAAGTGGAAACAGGACAGGTCATTTGGGACAACCTAAACTAAATACACCAGAAAGTACAGGTGGTAGAGAGGTGTGAGGGTAGGGGCCTCACACAGAAAGAGTTGTGCATATGAGCCATAAGTCCAGCCACATAGTGGGTGAATTGCTGGCAGATGGGGCCATGCTCAGCAGACATAGAATCAGCCTACTGGCCCATAGGGTGTGCTCCATACTGACATAGGCAGGCTTGGTGCTGGTGACAAGTGCAAATGAGAAATTAGCTGAAAAAGTGAAAATGCACATATAACCGTGGCAGGAATACCAAGTAATGGAAGTGATGTGTCCAATGGAGAACATCAAGACAAACTCAGTGCACGACTGACAAACCTGTTGGGTGCTGTGTAGGTGTCAGAGTATGTAGCCAATCATTTGCTACAGTAAATTTCCTAGGCTACACGTTAGCATCATTGATGGCAATAAGGTAATTCCTGTCCTTTCCACTCCTCTAATTATCTGCTGCTGTTGTAGGTGTTCAGAACAAACAGTGAGCCTTATCCATAGCCACTATAACTTTTGGGCAATTGGTTATGAGATAGCAATCTCCCTTCAATGCAATTTAGCCGGTGTGTGTAGAAAGCATATGTGTGTTCTAACAAGCATCAAGTGAACATCAATGGAAGAAGCATGAAGCATTACTATACAAGAAAGCAGATTATCCAGTTCTTAGGCATATATTACCTGCCTGCTTCACTACTAGTACCAATATGTATAAGACTTGGGCGGGGTTCGCAGAGTTCTACTCTGCGGAACTCTATGAAGTGCTTCAAAAACTCTGCTGCACCCGGCAGAGTTTCACCAACAGCGGAGTCTAATGAGTAGCGCCGCTCGCACTGAAATTAAGCACCAGGAGTTTGCCCCGAGCAATAAAATCAGCGTGACCGGCACTTTGTCGCGCCGTAGGGTGCTGTTGCTTTCTGCCACTCGAGCAGACATTCTACTTGAGTGGTAGCTTCCTCAACGCGAGTGGCAGATTTCTCAACGTGAGCGGTCACAACCCGCCTCGACTGTCAGCGTTGAGACATCTCACCGGGAGGTCTAGTGCGCGATTTTTTCACAAAAGCACTTGCAACATTAACATTGGTAAGCTGCGCAAAACAAAAAACTCCGCTTTACATCACTTTGCTGAGTTTTGCGGAACTCTGCATGGAGTAGCAAAAACTCTGTGTACTCTTCCGACAGAGGGAATTCTTCACCTACCTCTACTATATGTCTTTCTCACGCTCCTCAAACAGCGAACCCTTACCCTGTATATATGCTCTCTGTTCAGTCTTGATATGTTCTGCCATTTTAAGCACCCAATTTAAGAGATGTTAATTTTATAATTTCTTCCTGGAAAATGCAAAAAATTGTTTGTTGGAACATGCGCATTGCAAAGCTCTATTTGCAGTTCACAAACCTGGCCCTGGGTTTGTGGATTTGCTCACTCGACATTCTTTTATAAATACACAAACAAGCAAATGCCAACTGACAATTTGCAATCTGATTTGCCATGACTGAGAACTTGCAGCCTCTGGTACACATGGTCTGTTGCCTCCAGAACAGCGTGTAACACTCCGGATGAGGCCTATTAGCTTGGCACATTTTTCCAGATAATACCTTCAGAAATGTTCTCAACACTATATACCTTCCCCTACTGACCGCTGTACTCTAAATGTGGCCTAGAACTTGGTACAATGCTCCAGAAGGGTCTGATAAAACCGAACTGAATACTGCAGCATATGTTTTCTCCCTCTTCCCAACTTAAAATACCTACAAACAAATTCCTATTCCTCACCCATATAAAGAACAGAGGGATACTGTACAAACATGTTATTGATATTGGTGAACATGCGAATATATTATTTAGCAATCCATACAAATATAATGACGCTGAGTAGAGTTCTATCTCAATTACATTTAAAGCATATAATTAAACTGAAAAGGGCCTTGATTTTGCCTCAGCTAGAATACTGCAATATAATCTACATTGCTGCCCACAAGAAGAGCATTTGAAAATCCCAAAGAGTACAAAACAAAATGGCAAGACTTAGAGCACGATTTCGATCTCGTTCAGAAAGCATACCGAACGACTCGGTCCGAAATGCTTTCCGTACGACTCGGATCAGGGGAGTCCTACCAAACGGGTATGATGCATTTGAATGCATGCGGACACGAATCGGTCGGACTCCCATTGACTTCAATGGGAGCCTGTGTGCCGACCGCGTACACAGGCTTTTAATGACAAAAGGGGTGGTTGGGGATAATCATGCACAGTGTGGCTGGCACCCCTTGGGTCTACCACACTGTGCATGGTTGGGAAGAGGGGACCCATGGGTCCCCTCACGGGCCCAATTCGGAGGGCCCCAGGTGAAGGGGGCCTGCTACGGGCCCCCAAAGACCGATTCCCGAAGCCTTTTCGATTCGTGCAAACCGAATCAGAAAGGCTGGCCTAATCGTTCATCGTACTTGCTCGGTAAACCTAGTCCATAGAGCTGTACGAATCAGCTCCGGAAGGCTTTATCTCTCCGAATGCCTTCCGGAACCGATTCGGTCAGCGCTTAGGTTTTCCAGGCATTGTACTTGGTCGTTCGGAACTGTGAACGATTCGGTTGGGAACAAGGGATCTGGATCGGTTTAGCAAATTCCGAATCCGATTCGGAGCTCTTCCAAACAAATCGGAATCAACCCCTTAGTCTCAACTTAAGAAACAAGACCAAATCACATCACTTCTACAATATCTTTACTGACTCAAAGTGTACCAAGAGCATGGTATGGTCTTTAAATCAAGGCCAATAGTCCCCACTATTATCAAGGCTGAGAGCTAAGATCCAGCTAAATACATCTGATGTGCCCCCTCCCTCAATATAGGGAAAAACAAATGTGGCTGGAAATATCATCAAATCTCAGGAAGAAACCTGTAGAACATAATGGATCCTCACGTAATCAGTAGCCACCTTGACATCGTTTGAAAAATTTCAGAAAGCCAACCTCTTCAAAGATACACCTAACTCCTCACCAAGTTCTGTCCCCCCCTTTTTATAGCAATTTCTGTTTATTAGATTTTCGAAAGGATAGAGAATAGCAAACAAACTTCCCCTCTCTTCCATACCCCATTTCTATAGTAGATGCAGTGTTTTGTCACACAGAAAACAGGCAGCTCTCACCCTTATTATGTCTTGTCCAAGACAGCACATGCGCTTAGTAGCGTGGCAAGTATACCATGGGCCCTAGTGCAGGCAAGGAAAAGGGACACTTTGACTGGTGTTGTGGTAATTTAATAAAGCATTGTCATGGTTCAATGGGCCCCGGAGCCACTGCACTTCCTACACCTATGTTAGCTACGCCTCTGCATGCCCTATATCTTGCGAGAATTTTGTTATCTTAAAGGGGGCTTAGCGGCTGCCAATTGCGTTTCATTGGTTGGTTTCATTGTCACTCTCATTTGCTTGCTTCTGAATGACCAGCTTCCACAGGCTTCCTTCCTGTTAGTGTGTTTGTCCCTACCCTCGAGCATGGACACATTACTTGGGTCCTTACAAAGTGCATTTATTTCAGGCTCTACATGCTTATTTTTGTTTAAGTAAAGTAAAGCAGTGTGTGTTTTTCAGCTGTCTCACTTGTGTACTTCTCTACCCTCCATGCTCCTACCTCAGTACCTCCCGCCCACCCTCTGTTGTCCGTCTGCTTGACCAAGCCCCTCTCGACTACCCTCCTTTGCCCGTATGCTTGTATATTATATATGCCGTGCCGACCCTCTGACATATGTCTGTGTCCAAACCTACACATCATGGGCAACAAAAGCTGATTAATTTCATGCTTAGCAAAATCATCCAATCCTACACAGTAACTGATCAGAGTAAGTTTATACATGTCTGGGAAGTAGATATTGGCAGAGAACTACATGACATAGAATGGACAAGGTTTATGGACCTATCCACATAAAGGGGCCGATTCCGTTTTTCGCGTACGAATCGTACCCTGCAACGCCCCCCGTACGTACGATGAAGTACGATTCGTACCAGGAGCCGTACTCTGTCAAGTTGTACAGAGACCGTACGAATCAAATCCCCGTCTGAATCTCCCTCGGAACCCGCTGTACGCAACATCTGTACGGTTCGCGGCTGTTTTTACGACCCAGCAAGTACGATACGTGGACCGTACGAATCGCGTCCTCATACCCCAGTCCGGATCAAACTCATCGAGTCGTACGGCATGTGTACGAGTTGTACGGCATGTGTACAAGTCGTACGGTTCATGGTTTCAGCCTTGCAATACGTACGGATCACGACGGTTAAAACGGATTCACGGAATACGGATTGTACTACGCAACTCGGACGGACGGGTACGATTTGTACGGAGAGGGTTCCGGATACAAATCGTACGGACGTTTTTTTTCCCGAATCGGAATCGACCCCAAAGTGTCCCTTAGTACAAGATTTAAGTACATATAGTTCAAGATCTTGCACAGAACTTACACCACATCTAGTAGGCTCAGATATTTACAGATTAAGTACTGAGCATCACAGATGTAATGCTGTCCCTGCAGACATCAAGCATATGTTTTCGGGATTGCCCGCAATTGGGAGGTTCACTGACAAAACATCAACACCTGAAACATCCCCACACTACAATATTGAGTCATAAATATAGATGTCAAAATATTGACATCCTATATTTGTAAAGGATGGTACAAAAATATCGGAAAATAATAATACTTAATTTAATTTTTTTTATTTAATATACATTTGAACAAAAATAACAAATACACTTAACTTTAAAAAGTTCAACACACATATGTAGTAATTATTATATATATTTACTGTAAAACAATTATTAAACTATTACTTTAAATGTATTTTATAATTTTAAAAAATATATAAAAATGCAACAAATAAATATGTATATATATATACAAATACCAATAACATAAAATGCATGTTAAAAGCATTCTATTATTAATTAAGGGCCATATGTATCATCATGCTGATTTGCGATTCTCAAATAGCGAAATCGCTATTTGAGAATCGCAAATAGGTATGTATGTACAAAATCGCATTTTTTTTAGCTATTTCTTTAAATTCCTTAATTGCGATGAGCAAATTGCGAAACACAATTAAGGAATACTTTCACATTCATTTCTATGAGCCAGGAGGCCCATAGGAATGAATTGGAAGTTATTCTCAATTTGAGATGCGCAATTTGCTAATTGCAAATTGAGAATAATTTCAATGGTGCAGGGGTGTCCAAAGGACACCCTGTTGCACCCCTGAAAATATGCATGGTTGCACATGTGGTGCACATACATGCCCTAAGGGCATGTATGTGCACCACATGTGCAACCATGCATAACCAATCTAAAGAAAAAGGAAAAGCAACAAAATGGGAATCTAAATGTAAATCCAAGGAGGAACAAAGTATGTCTTTTCGAGATAAATTATAAATGTATGTGTTCTATGTGATGGTGGGTCCGACAAATCCAAAGAAAAGTCATCAATGATGACAAAGTAGCCAGAGGCAATGTGTGCAAAAGCAGAGACTTTGAGGGGTTGTGTTGAGCTGGTGGGTAATTCCAATGGTGGATCGTAATAAAGAGCTTCGCTGTTGGCACGTGGTGTTGAAACTTGTGAATCTGCAAACAGTGTTTGTATGATGTTGGTAGATGTGATTGGAAGATGCAAGACTTCTGTGCCAGATGTCCCCATCTGGGGAGTAGAAACCTCAATGTTGGTTAAAGCTTGTAGTGGGTTTTCCTGTAAGGTAGTGAGAAGAGGCAGGTAACTATCCAGAAGCCCTCTTGGCCAACTATGTAGTACTGGCCCCATCGTGGGGTTTGATGAGATCTTTAGATGCAAATCTGTTGTGTTTACAACCAGCAAGGGGTGGTAAAAGTACAGTTCTGGTAATTTCAACTGCTAGGACCGACACTGGCGCTCTGTAAGAAGGGCCAAAATCCTTTTTGTACACAATCTTTTCTTGAACCAGATTCCCGATCTTTGGAATCTAGCCAGGGGTAGCTGGTTGAGCCTTCACCCCGTTAGTGACAGAACATTTCAGTAGCTCGTTGGTTAGCTCAACCCCAAAGTCTTTCCGTTCTTGTAAAACAGCCAAACGTTCACTGATATCAAAAGGCATTTCCACCACCACTGTACTTGGATTGTCAAGGTATGGAACTCGCATCTTTACCCCAAACAAGACCTCATAGGGAGTCCGACTACACAAGGATCTTCTTGGCAGATTGTTTAAAGCTCTCTGTACCCTATACAATGGGTGGATCCAACTACAACCTGAACTTAATACTCTAGCTGTTAAAGACTGCTTTAAGTCACAGTTTTTCCCCTCCACCATCACGTTTCCCTCAGGATGATATGGGGAGGAATAGTGTACGGCCACTCACCGGAGCTTGGAACTGGTGCTGTACTCTCCTTTTGCTGTGCGAGGAACCCTTCCACATTGACTGTGACCTGTGCTGCCTGAACGGAGCTGACGATCAACCATCATCGTTTCGTGGCGCTGCCTCCCCTTGACTCGCTGGTGTGAGCGTGAGCTGCATCCTGCACGCTCTGCCTGTCGCTCCCAGCTGGAGTCAGAGGGGTTGAGGCCAGGGTGTGCACTGAGAGCGCACCTAGCCTGGGGGACTGCGAGGACCAGAATTCCTAGCTGGGATCAGCTGGTTCCTCTTCCCCCAGGCGAACCGCCCACGGACACGCCCCCAACGAGCTGGATATAGCTTTGTGACACCCGCTTCGCGGGCGCCACTCACCGGAGCTTGGAACTGGTGCTGTACTCTCCTTTTGCTGTGCGAGGAACCCTTCCACATTGACTGTGACCTGTGCTGCCTGAACGGAGCTGACGATCAACCATCATCGTTTCGTGGCGCTGCCTCCCCTTGACTCGCTGGTGTGAGCGTGAGCTGCATCCTGCACGCTCTGCCTGTCGCTCCCAGCTGGAGTCAGAGGGGTTGAGGCCAGGGTGTGCACTCAGAGCGCACCTAGCCTGGGGGACTGCGAGGACCAGAATTCCTAGCTGGGATCAGCTGGTTCCTCTTCCCCCAGGCGAACCGCCCACAGACACGCCCCCAACGAGCTGGATATAGCTTCGTGACACCCGCTTCGCGGGCGCCACTCACCGGAGCTTGGAACTGGTGCTGTACTCTCCTTTTGCTGTGCGAGGAACCCTTCCACATTGACTGTGACCTGTGCTGCCTGAACGGAGCTGACGATCAACCATCATCGTTTCGTGGCGCTGCCTCCCCTTGACTCGCTGGTGTGAGCGTGAGCTGCATCCTGCACGCTCTGCCTGTCGCTCCCAGCTGGAGTCAGAGGGGTTGAGGCCAGGGTGTGCACTGAGAGCGCACCTAGCCTGGGGGACTGCGAGGACCAGAATTCCTAGCTGGGCTCAGCTGGTTCCTCTTCCCCCAGGCGAACCGCCCACGGACACGCCCCCAACGAGCTGGATATAGCTTCGTGACACCCGCTTCGCGGGCGCCACTCACCGGAGCTTGGAACTGGTGCTGTACTCTCCTTTTGCTGTGCGAGGAACCCTTCCACATTGACTGTGACCTGTGCTGCCTGAACGGAGCTGACGATCAACCATCATCGTTTCGTGGCGCTGCCTCCCCTTGACTCGCTGGTGTGAGCGTGAGCTGCATCCTGCACGCTCTGCCTGTCGCTCCCAGCTGGAGTCAGAGGGGTTGAGGCCAGGGTGTGCACTGAGAGCGCACCTAGCCTGGGGGACTGCGAGGACCAGAATTCCTAGCTGGGATCAGCTGGTTCCTCTTCCCCCAGGCGAACCGCCCACGGACACGCCCCCAACGAAACGTATAAATATCATCTCGCTCCCCGCGACGCGGGACGCGCGCGGGACCAAGCGCGGAGATAAGCCCGGGCAAAGGGCGGGCCGTCTGAGGCCGTCAGAGGTCGTACTAGGACGGGACGGGCCACCCCGCTAACCACCTGCTCCTGGTAAGCCAAATCTTCTCCTGACTTGTTCCCCTACTAGCGTAAATACCAACAGAAATCGCGGTAACAAAAAGAAATGGGTCTTAAAAAATTACGATCCAGAACCATCTTTATGAAACGTATGGGCACGGAGGACGCTGTTCGTAAATCATCAGACAAATCAATAAAACAAGGTCGCATTACACGGACCCCGGCCATTACTGAATATTTCTCTACTCTAATATCTAAAGATGAAATTGACAAAAAATTACTTGTGGCAGAAGAAATACCCAACTCACTACTGCATACAGGGTTAGAAGAATGTGTGCTCACCAAACTTGGGTCAAATCCAAATCCAAACTCAAGTGACATTGTTTCCGACAATATCCAAAAGTCTTTCAATAACTCTAAAAATTTTCAATTTCAGGGTCACGAGGAAAATCAGTTAACATCTTCAACACCAAAAAAAGGCCCAGGAAATACCTGTCATCTGGAAGAACTTTGTGCAAACAACTCTAAGATAACACAAAACCAACATGAGTCAAAAATAACAAATAGTCCCCCTTTACAAAAAAATCAAGTGCAACCTCAAACACTTGAAACATCGGTAGACCCTTTTCTCATAAAAACCAACTACTCAGCTAACATAGCTACACCTATGTCAAAAGCCTTGTTCTCCTTACATGAAATACTCGAGTCGGTCCTTTCCTTTCTAGGGAACATATTAGAAAATTCAGACCAAACCCTGGATGTTCAAATTGGAATCCTTAAGCATCTAGTAGAGGAAAAAAAGAAAAGGAAAGAACCCCCTGAATTGGAAAAAAAACAATTGAAGTTCAATGACAATGAACAAAGGAACTACACAAGTCACAAAAATAGCGAAAAAGACCTAGAAAAAAACGATCGTGGTACACAAACATCAGTATCTCCAAAACAAAAAAAGGAGAAGTTAGTACGACAACATGAAACACCAATATTCTCCCTGAAAAGACTTTTCAAAGAAAAACCTGTTAATGACAAACAATATCCAATTTTCACAAAGGTAATGAAATCGGATATACCAAAAGATGAAGATTTGGATGAAAATACCCAAAAAGTCACTTTCAACAATACATCTGAAAGTAAAAAAGGAGAAAAAACAAACAAATCTATAAATACTGACCGAGTAGAAGGAAAAAGAAAGAGGAAGAAACCAATAAGACGTATACGTAGGAAAAAAAATCGCAAGCTGAAATTCCAAAAGTATACAACTGCCAATAGTAAACAAGAAATACTAGAAATTGAACCTATTCAACTCGGGGCTACTGGCAATATGGAAACTAGCTCAAAAAAAAGAGAAGAGAAATTGAAACCACTAGATCCGGCTGCAAAGGATTTTGTCTCGTATAATGTCCCTGAAGAATTACAACTCCAAAATACGATCGAAAGTAAAAACAAAGGAAAAAACCAACATGGAGCAGGAACATCATACTCCAGAACACTACAACTTGAAGAACTTTTTCCAATGGACCTAGCACCACTAAATAGAAGAAGAATCATCAATCTCCTCCGTCACATCAAACCTTTGGAATCCTTGAATAGCAACGAGATTGATCTAGTAATCTTTCCACTAAAAAATAATAATAAAATAGCTACAGTAACCTTCTGGTCAAACGTTATACCTGAAATCATAATCAGTGAAAAGGAAACACTACACAGACATTGATACGACGTCTATATAAGAAGGGATCCTAAAGAAAACAGATCTCCCCCAAGATATGACGAACAAATATGGAGAATCTCTAACTCGCAATACAAAAATTCTCTGGGAGAAACTGATGTGTCCCGAGCAACCTAGTCAGGAATTAAGTATTCAGGGAAAGACACTTTGAAGGTAAAACTGGAAAATGGTGAAAGGTTAGTATGGCAACAAGACCCAAAGGGAAAGGAGCGCAGAGAAAGCATCAGATCTTGGTCATGGGTATCTGAGAACTTGAACAGCAATAAATCTACATCATGTTCGGGACAACCGGTTTAGCAATGGTCTTAAAATAATTTCATGGAATATAGCGGGGAAAACTAAGATCAAACTGACGGAAGCCATAAACAACCACCCGGACCTCTTAATGCTACAGGAAACCTGGGCAACACAAACATTCTCGCAAAATAACTACTACGTATATGACATCCCCGCCAAAGCATCTACTCGGGGCCACGCAAAGGGTGGTCTAGCCATTCTATTGAAGGAGGACTATATGTGGGCCCAGGAAATTATCCAGACCAAATCACAAAACCTGCAATGCTTAAAGATCCTTCTAAAAACTCATGATGTAGCAACTAAACAATCATTTCTGCTGTTTAATGTCTATGCCCCTCCGGGCAAGAACTATGATAATACCTTTTTAGAAATCATGGAATTCATCACACAAATTGTCGAAGATCAATCATGCATCCCATACATAATAGCAGGTGATCTAAACGGCAAAATTTCAAACCCAGAAATTGGTAAATGGATGCAACTTTATGACGAGGAATTTGCCGAGTTCTCAGCCACGCAATTTCCAAAGGGTGCAAAATGTGACAAAAGACGGAAATTACTATTATCGACACTACCTTCCCTAAGAGGCGTAATTCTGAACGGAAACATAGAAGGAGACATTCCGGCATCGAACACCAGACGGGGTAATGGAAGTTCATCCATTATTGACTATATTATCTGCAATATGAATTTAGTGGAGACTGTTACTCACCTAAAAATACAGTTAAGCCAAGAGAGCGACCATGCTCTGCTGATTTTAAAAACTGAATGGAGCCCTCAAACAGCTACTAACAGGCAGCTAATATTTCATAGAAGCTCTGTTGTGGTAAATAGTGCCCAAAGAAGAATTTTCTGGAGCTCGAAAGTATTGGACAGAATATCGACACTGATTGAGCAGGATGATCTCTTATTAAAAACAATCTCGGATGACCCAATAGAAAATTTTGAACTCATCACTAATGAGTTAAAAAATCTACTATTGGACAAACTCCAATGTGCCCCTAAAGGTGTGAATTATGGAAACAATAGCTGCAATAAAAACAACACACAAAATACCCAAAATTCTATAACTAAGAAAAAATTGAACAGACTGGTACGTGCACAATATCTGAAACATTCTATGTCAATTAAGAAATAAATAAATAAACTAAAAAACAAACTCAGAAGAGAAAAGCAAAAAATAATAAAAGAAAATCAAGACCGTAATTGGGTGGACTTCCAAGAAGCTGCAAAAGATATGAATTCCCGAAAATACTGGTCCCTTGTAGCTAAACTAACTGGCACAAAAAAGAAGCTACAAGCGATACCCGTTACACCAAAGGACTGGGAAACTTATCTAACAGACTTATATAAAGTAAACCCGATTAACTTTGAGGGGAAAAGCTCAGAACAAGACAAAGGAGACGCTGACCCACAAATATATAGAGTTACAGCTATCTCAGTGGAATGGAACATGAGAAAAGCAAGGAAAACAGGAGCTTCTGGCCCAGACCAGATCCCAATAAAGATCTACCAGGCAAATCCAAGAGAATGGAGTAAGTTGTTATCAAACCTATTTAATCACATTTTTAAAACTGGACAAATGCCTATATCTTGGCAGGGAAGCACTATCATCCCAATACATAAAAAGGGAAGCAAGACAATCGCAGGAAACTATCGGCAAATCGCCTTAATGGATGCTGCTGGAAAAATGTTCGCAGCAGAGGTTTTACAAAGATTAAAAGATTGGGCTTTTTCATTGAACAAAATTCCAATGGTCCAAGCTGGCTTTAGGCCAAAACATTCAGTTACGGATAATATTGCTATAATACAAACAATAATAGACAAATACGTAACAGGTAAATCTCAGGCGATATACGCAGTGTTCGTAGATTATTCAACGGCGTTTGATCGAGTAGATCGCCCTACTCTATGGCGCAAACTCAAGGAACTTGGCATTCCAGATTTACTACTCCAAACTATAGTGAACCTTCACACCAACACCTGGTGCCAGGTCCAAATGGGAGGCGAAAAGGGATTAACAGAAAGGATAAAAACATCTAACGGCCTAAAGCAAGGGTGCCTTTTGGCCCCACTACTATTCTCCCTATATCTCAGCGACTTACCTAAACAATTACATCAAGGTTCAAATCTGTCCCCTAAAATCGCTAAACAAAACATACAAGTGCTACTCTACGCCGATGATATTGTGATGCTTGATCTCACTCCCTATGGTCTGCAACAATCCCTGGACATTCTTCATGCTTACTCAAAAACAAACTTTCTAATCCCCAATTTAAAAAAAAAAAAAATGGTGGTTTTTTCAAGGAAGAAATCTACTGTTAAATATAGATGGAGTCTAGGTGGAGAGAAAATAGAAACAGTAAGTGAATATCCATACCTAGGCAGGATCCTCTCGAAGAACATTACGAATGGAAAACATATAGAAAATCTAATGAGGAAGTCAGAGGTGCATACTGAGGCCCTCCTAAGACTATATCAGACAACTGGGAATCGGCATTTCTCCTCTTTAATAAAAATATATAAGGCAAAAATTCCTCCTGTATTGTCATATGCAACAGAATACATTCCAATGAAACAATGGACCTATATGGACCGCAAGGAGGGGAACATTTTAAAAAGGATAATGAAAGTTTCTGACTCCACACCAGTCCAAGCGTTACGTATAGAATTTTCGATCACAAGCTCCTACGCCACGGCGGTAGCAAATGTAATCAGGTGGAGCTACAATCTTCTCCATGCAAAGGAGGGCACATTAAGACATTTGCTGAGACAAGAAATCTTCGAGGGTGCATTTAAAAATCAGACGTTTTTAAAAAATATGACAAAAATCTTCCAAATGGCAGAGATTACCCCGGAAATGCTAAAAGGCTGGACAAACGCTCAAATGAAACTTTTCCTGAAATGCTTCACTCCGAAATTAAGCTACGAATTAGATTATCAACACTGTAAAAAATTGTCAATATACAAATCTTTCGTAGATTCTTTGGAGTATAAACAAAAACAACCATATATTGGGTTTTCACTGACTCATGGTGCAAGGAGGACAATCACCTTGTTAAGACTGGGCACCTTACCTATACTAACTTACACAATAAGATGGCAGCCAGAGGGATCTCTGATATGCCCCCTGTGTGAAGGGGGAGACCAAACCCTAGAGCACCTGTTGTTCGTGTGTCCCAACTTGAAGGTAACTACTGCACGGACAAGATTCCTTGCCCCTATTTATCGATCTTGTAGAATCACCCGAGTGAGCGAACTAATAGATCTATGTAAACAGCCTCCAAATGAATTTGTCTGTTATAACTTTTATAAATTTCTTAAATCTTTTTTAACACTGTATTGATTAAAATGTGTAACTACTTCTTAAAATTTTGTAAAATGTAAATTTGTGGTCCTCTGTTGAGTACCTACACAAATAAAAAAATTTGACTTTGACTTTGTGTACAGCCACACCCAAGATACTCATGGTATCCCGGTAAGCCCTAGAGGCAAATGCTAGGACCTGGTCAGATTGGAATGAAGCTACTGCATGTGTCCCAATGAAGACTTCCAAGTCCTTTATAACAGTTTGAGCATCAGCTGATTGCTGTGGCTACACCTGTAGGGTTCAAGAACAGGAATCCACTGCTAATAGTATGTATTTAAATGAGCTATCACTATGTAATGGCATGCAGTGGTCCAGATAAATGGAGGCCATAGGCTTGTTTGATATGAAGAGAGGTGTCTGTGGTGGTCATGCTGTGGTGGAAACTATTACCTGTTGACATTTGTCACATTTAAGGACATAGGGGCTCATTATGATGGGGGTGAAACCGCCACCAGCAGCCTACAGTGGCGGTTTCACCGCCATCGTGAAGCACTTCTCCACCTGCCAAATTACGATGCCAGGCGGTGGGCTGGCGGATACAAAGTCTGTCCACCACAGGCAATCGTTACGATTGCCTGGCGGACCCACTCCATAGCTACAAAATGGTGGCGGTGCCTAGCAGGCACCGTCCGCCATATTAGATGCTGCATCCCCGTCAGCCGGTGTATGGCGATTCAGCCGCTATTCACAGGCTGGCGGGGATGTGGTTTGCGGGCACCCCTTTTGTAGGGGAGGTGGGTGTGCACTGTGGGGGTACCTATGGTATTCCCCTACATTTCCCTGCACCAGGTGGAAAGCACCGTGTGGTGACTGCCACATAGAGCAGGGGAATGCAAACCCTGCATTTCGGACATTGCAGCAAGTGCTGCAGCCAGCAGCACCAGCCGCACTGTCAGAGATACAAGGTGCGACTGCCACAATGGCAGTCACATTGTAATCTCATGCGCGGGACCGCCGAATTACAGGTGGCCAGTACCAAGCCCCGGCACGATGGCGGATGGACGGAAGTCGGTCTGCCATCGTAATGAGCCCCATGGTCCTTAGTCTGTATAGATCTGGACATCACTATGCTTGCTGCAATAATGAAATTGTAGTCACCACCCCTGCGTGAGCAGAGGTGAGACCCTCATGTGCCTCTATGATTAATTCTGGCCTGAGGTCCGAATATGGTATTACTCTATCTCCCACACCAGCGAGACGAACAAACAGAATGTTTTGTGCACTCAGTAGGTAGGAGTATTTTGCTGGAAATGATTTTGGTCTGGGGGTGCCACAGCACGAAGCTGTGACAGTCATCATGATGTTTCCATGCATCCTTGTGCTGGAATGGGGCACTGCAGCTACTACAGCAGTCTACACTGCTGCCTTTGCTGCTTCATTAGCCAATGAATTCCCTGAAATGTGTATTCCTACACGTTGGTCTCTAAGTGTGTGGATAACATAAACCTGTGCCAAACTTGCCTTAAGATTTGCCACCTGTCCCTTTAGCAATTTATGCTTGAGATCCACTCTGTCTCCAATTGTTTAAATATTCATTATAAGACTGGACACAATAATATGAATCACGAACTATATATGTAGGGAATTGCGGATCCATAGTCTCAAAGGCCAGAATTATAGCTTTCAGTTCAGCCAGCTGTGCCGTACAATCACCTAGTGACTGAGTGGACATTTTTAGAGGTTGAAATTCCCCATCCCTCATGTTACCCTTTACTGCTGCGCAAGTGGCAGAGTATTGATGTTTTGTTCTGACTGCAGGCTGTGCAGAACCATCAATATAAACTATAAAGTCATACTGACCTAATGGCAATATTTCACTGGGCAAAGGGTATTCCTGTTCATATTGAAGGTAAGCTTGTGCTTGTAGTGTAGAGTTAAATATGTAGTCTACATCTGTTGCTGTTAATGAATTGGCCCACTGTATCCATCTAGAATTTAAGGGTTTTGCGTTGGGAATGCTAGCTTTTGTGACAGCATCTAAGGCTGGAACTGGAGTCACGACAATTATGTTTCCTCTGAGGCAATGATCTTTCCTCACTACAGCATTCTGAACTGTAGTCTGAATTTTTTCTGTTGGTGAAAAACGCATTTCTGCATTCAAATATAAATGTGAGTTATATGCAATTGGTACATTGTCAACTTTGTTGAATGTGACATATGTATATCCAGTGGTCCCCGAGATTTTGTGGATTACCAACTTTGTTGTGTTTACATGTGTGTGTAAGTGTTTTGCAGCTAACACGTCAGTTTGTACTGCACCCCAAATTATTTTGTGTCATCTGGTGTTTAATGTGGGCTTGAAAAGTCTGGATGGATCAGGTCATCAAACAATTTTACCTGCATCTGATATGTATGTTCTACCAAAATTTAGGAAACCCAATAATGAGCTAAGCTTTTGTCTTCATCTGACAACTCATATCCCAAGAACATGCCACGGAGATAGGCAATTTTTGATTTTTTGAAACTGAATTTGTAGCTAATGTGGGCAAATCCTAAAATTATGCGATCTACTGTAGGCAGGTGTGTTTCTAAATCATCATCTGTGAGATATATGTCATTGACATAGGACAATGCTTAATTTTCAAGGCATTGTAGCAGTTCTGTTACACACACTAAAAACAACCCAGGGCTGTTTTTTTACCCTTGTGACAGTCGACAGAATTGTTTTTGAGAGGTGGTAAATGGAGACACACCTGCTATTAGGCGCTATGTTTTTGCAGAAACATCCATTTGAAATGTCTGATGTGGCTTTATATTTCTTGCACAATATATTGTTCATTAGTGCCACACCATGCACAATTTGTACTGCAAATGTTCAAGTAGCAATGTTTAATTGTCTGTAGTCTAATGCTAAGCAAATTAATGATCTGGTTTCATTACTGGAAACAAAGAATTGTTTGTTGTGGGGAGATGCATGTTTCAATTATACCCTGATATTGAAGTTGTGTTAGGATTTCTCTAACCTGTTGTTTAGCCTCATGTGTAATGGGGTATTACGGTTGCACTTGTGGGCTTGACCTTATGGATATAATAAATTAAGGGAATTCTTCATTCCTCCCCATGTGATTGCAATATAATGTCAGAGCTTGTGTAAGGGCCCACTCCTTGGTCCACGTATGTTTAACTGATTCTGGAACGAGGTCGGAAAAAGATGGTAATATTATATTTTTCCCTCTTGGGACTTGTCAAACAAACTCAGGTGGCAAATTTCTCTCAGCAAGGAGAATATCATAACCAAATGATAACCTATCACAAAAGAGAACGTTAATAGTACGAGGTATATCACCATCCATTTGCAGTTGTAATTCATACAACTGACTTGCAACATTAAGGGCCTGATTATGATCGATCTTAGTGGATGGGATACTCCATCACAAACTTGACAGATATCCCATCCTCCATATTACAAGTTCCATAGGATATAATGGAACTGTAAAACGGTGGACTGGATATCCGTCATGTTTGTGACGGAGTATCCCATCCACCAAGATCATAATCAGGCCCTTAGGGGGTCATTAAGATGTCCGCCTGCCATCCTATCGTGAAATGGGTCTGCCCACCATAAGGGCGGGGGTTCCGTTGGGGCCATTCCTGACACTCAGCACCACCCGCCACAATGCCAGGAAGGCATGTTGTGCATGGAACTGCAGGGGGGTACCATAGGTACCCCCCATGTGCACCCCGCACCCCCAGAATCCCTGGGGGCCCGCAACGGGCCCCCGCAAGCAATTCCCGCATGCCTTTCGGTGGCGGCAATTCCACCATGGAAAGGCATGTTTCCGCCCCCAGAGTAATATGGCTGGCGGTGTCTAACAGACACCGCCACCATATTAAACTCTTTTCCGCCCGGTCGACTTGTTGACCATGCGGAAAAGCGGCGGACGGTCTTTCCATCCGCCGCGGTCCCCCCGCTATAGTAATATGGCGGGGGAAATGGGTGGGGACGGATCTCAGGTGGATCGCCACAACCATGCGGGTGGTGGCGATCCGCCTGAGATCCTAATGGGCCCCTAAGTCTCTGGTCTGGTGTTATCACCAGGAAGTAATCCCTAGTTGCTACTGCCGCCAGACATTTTTGATGATTCTGGCGAACTACAGTGACTTCTGCTGCACTTTGTATCAGAGTCAAAGTTCACTCCCCGGTCAGAAGCAGAGCCTTCAATATGTGTGGCATGTTTAACTTTTATACAAACCACCTTCTACTTTTAAATTGAGGTTTTTGCTGTGGAAGTTTTTCTTCCTTTTTTATTATGAAGTCAGAAGAGCTTTGTGAGTTCTTCTTTGGTTTCATATACTCCTCCATTCTGTGCTCTGATCCTCTTCTTCTCCTCAAGAATTTTTCGGATGACTCCTGAAAGGAACGAGAAGGATGTGCATCAGTATACTGATACTTAGGCTGTTTATTTATATCACAGTTGTGCAAATTATAGCGCTTTTTACGGAACTCCTGTACAGGAGATCCACCCAGTAGACAATTTTCAGGAACAAAACATCACAACATTGGTTCCTATGGGGCAAAAGTGTTACCGTTTTCTCAGGTAAGTAAACGACTTACAAGCGGGACTTTTGGGGGTTAAAACCAAGGTTCCCCAAGGTCTAGATAGGCACTCGAATTACACCACCAGCGGCACTGGGGTGGTGGGGTGTAGAGTGCAGGGGTCCAATGTTTTTTGTTTTTTTTAAATTTTTGAAAACCTTTATTACGCAATATCAGGAGTACAAATACGGGCCTACAACCATACGGCCGGCCACGAAAACTGTTAATGCGTCATAGCATACATTACGGTGACACCATAGCACATTCGGACCACATTAATCATCGAAAGTTACACTGTAAAGCCAAGTGGTATCGTGTCCCAGGAGTCATGAAGGTTAATTTTCAAAGGTTTTTTATATGCAGCTATTCAAGTCCGACAACATAAATGCACAGAAACAATAAGGAAGAAAACAGCCCATGCAGGTGAGGTCTAACCTCATCGACAGTGTGTCTAAAGATCCGAATACCCAGGAAGCTAGGACCCCAAGTCAGGATGGCAACGTAATCGCCCCGAAGAGGCAGCAGAACCAGGAAAATACCCAGAATTCACCGCCACCCCCCCATTCTACCTAACATGGAACCGAAAGACATAGAGAAAGAGGACGAACACCAAATAAAAAGGCACCATAGAAACCAAAATCAAAAAGAAAATTTCCCCATCCCCCCACCCTACACGCATGCAGAGGCTACGGCCTACCCCCCCCCCCCCCCTAGCAGTGTGTCTGTCGCCCAATAAACCCGAAATTTAGAAGAGAAGCAGAAGAAAGAAAAAGTATCACCCTTGAATATAGGGAGTAAGAAAAGTGTGTAAACTAATCTAAAACTCCCAAGAAACGAAGAAAGTGGGGGAGGAGCCCACAGTCAGCAAGCTACACGGCCTTACGAGCACTTCAATAGTCCCTACGTCAGATATAGCACCGATTTTGGAGACATCGCACAAGTAATAACCAAGCAATCTACCTCCAGACCCCCCACTCCGCCCAGAGCCGACATATTGGCTACGGTGAAAAACGATAGGATGTTTTTACCACCACCTTGAAGTAAGAGAAGCGTCCCCCCAGTGCACTAAACAGAGCAAAAAACGTTCCAGGCCAGGTCATCTCCAGTCAATCGGCAAGCCAATGTGCGGAGGATCCTCAGCCCTGACCAGAGGGCCGAAATACATCCAGACATGTCCACCGCTGTACACTCCCCTCCAGCTGGACAAAGAAACAAAATGGCCTCTCCCAACAGTGAAGGCAAAGAGGAGGAGGAGGTGAGCGCCCCCAATCAACCACAATATCAATGCCCAGGTGGCGTGGCGCCCCCCCCGCCGCAAGTTGATACATACTCCGCAACCGCAGAGAAAGAGTCACGGTGGCAAAGGCAGGGAGGGGGACCAGCGCCCGGGAAGTCTCTGGGGAGTGCCACAGTGTCGAAGAAATAGCAACAGTTTCAGGCAGCAAAGCGGAAAGTGACTTCGTAACAGTATCTCCGTCAATAGTGAAACAGTCGGCTGTACATCCAGGGTCCGGCCGCATCTCCCCATTCACGCGGTGTAAAGCTGTCTCTTGGACAGGGATAGGCAGCGGCAGCAGGGGGCCAGTCGAACCCAGTTCTGTGAGACACGAGGCAGCTCCCACTATCTTTCGCTCCAGCATACGGGCTTGTTGCCGCCATGTCGCCCGCAAATCGAGCAGGGCAGCCAGGATGTCGCCATAGGTCGGCTCCCTCTGTAATGCTGGCTGACGTTCACTGCACGGGCACTCCCCCGGGTCAATCGCCAGGTCCGGCATCGAAAGGATACTGCCCGTTGAGAACAAAGAGACCGCCATCTTCCTTCTACCTGGAAGGGGGCGTCATGGCCGCCCCAGCAAGAAGCTCGCAGTGCAGAGAGGGGGGGCGGCTTCGCAGACGAGAGCAGAAGGAGTGGGAACCACCAACAGGCAAGCGGCACGTAGGTCCAGGGCAGGGCAGAGTAAGAGCTTTCTCTCCAGCCAGCGGTGTGGATAGGCAGCGGTAGAGCAGGCACCCCAAGATGGACTCCGGTCAGTCCACAAGCAGCAAGTCGGGCGGAAACCGTTGTGACTCGGGTTCCAGTGTCTCTCGGAGGCAGGGCAACCCAGCAAGGAGCCTTACCGCTGAAAAGGGGGGCGATGCAGTCTGTCTCCGCGATCAGTAGTGCTCCTGCCCCAGCCAGTGCCGTGGCAACGTGTCCGGCCGACAGCGCCCAGCCGTGTCCAATGGCGGCGATCAGCTCCAGGTCCCGGGTCGGAGTCGGGGGTCGGAAAACGGTGCAAATTCACCATGGAAATAGTCGGCAGAGGTCCCAAAAGAACACCGGCGACATCCGAGCTCACATGCCTCCGTTTGAGCAAGAGATAGTCAGGATTAGTGCCAGGATATCGGTGCAGGATCGGACGGCTCACGGAGCCCGGAGCTTACGCGTCCGTCCCGGTCGCCATCTTGGCTCCTCCCCCCCAGGGGTCCAATGTTAGCTAAAAGGGCTAAGGGGCCTTCGGTCAGGGACTGCTTACGAGCAGGCCTCTCGGGTGCGGAGGCAAAGCTTCTGGGGTTAAGGTCAGCACTGCAGGATCCAACAATTAGCACAGGAGCTGCACCACCAGTGGCACAGGGGCGTACGGGTGCAGTGTGCCAAGAAGACGTCGGGGGAACCTGTGGATTCCAATGGAGACCTCTGGTTCAGCAAAGAGGCTACAGGCTCAGGCAGGGAGACTTCCTGAAGGCGACCACCAGCTAGAGAGGTAAGTTGGGTTCTTGGGGGATGCCTGGACACCATCGGTTGGGCCATCCAAGGCAATGGTGTGCTCGGTGAAGGGGTGTCTTTTGGCGTCGGGTCTTTTTACCAGCTCCGGTCGAAGTCGCGGGGACCCTTCAGGTCGAGGCTACAGGCGTCGTCTTGAAGCTTGAGGGAGGTCGAGAATCACAAGATTCCAGGTCAGGACCATGAGGTGTTGGACCACTCAAACTCGGGCCGTGGGTGTTGGGTGCAGAGTGGTGCAGGACCATGGAGCCGCCTGGGTCCGGGTTCTGGTCTTGGAGTCTTTGTTGATCAAATCTGGTGCTCACGGGAGGCAGAGTCTGTCAGTTGAGTGCAGGACTGGTCCTCCAGGCTCTGGGGGGCTGCTGGACATGCCGGTTTCTTCGCTGTAGGCAGGTCGGAGTCGGGACAGGCTGGTAAGGCTGGGGCCAAAGCAGTAGGTGTCCTCTTCTTCCTGGGTCAGTACAAGTTTTTGGTCCTTCTTCTTTCTTCCTCGAGTCTGAGGAGGCAAGGTTGGGGGTCACCCCTAAATACTAAATTATGGGGCATTTCTGGGGGTGTGCAGGTCAGGACCAATGGGTGCATTCCTTGGCGTGAGTACCACCCCAATTATGCCACCCTCAAGTGGGAGGAGGGCATGAGCCTCTTCCTCATTGGTTGGGTCCACTCATCTCCAAAATGGAGGAGACTGAGTTGTGTGCTTCACCTCGCCTCCCCCACCTGAGGGGTGGGGTTGGCAAAGGTAGGCACAGCTCTCCTCCTAGTTCGGTTTTCCCTCTGAACCGTGGGAGCCAGTTTGCTGGGGGAAGGAAAAGGAAGGGACAACGTACAAAGGCTGCAGGCCGTTGAAGTTTCCCCTTTTGTGGACCCAACCGATCCTGGGGGTGAGGCAGCTTTATTTCTGGACCCAGAGTTCAGAGTGCAGAGGCTGTCTACCCAGGGGTCCAGAAACTTGTCTGGTGGTGTCAAATGGTGGCCAGCCATTCAGGAACAACACCAGGGCCGGTCGATTTTCAGTGAGCATCTCTAAGATGCCCTGTGTGTGCATTTTACATTAAATCCCACACTGGCATCCGTGTGGATTTAATGTGCTGAGAAGGTTGCTACTAAACTTTCCAGGCTTTAGTAAAGCCATTATGGAGCTGTGGATTTCGTAATGACCAACTCCCAGACCATATTCTCTTTATGGCTTTAAAAAACTTACAATGTCTAAGAATGGACTTAGACACTGTAGGGGTACATGGCTCATGCCACGGTACCCTCACTTGGGGTCAGGGCACCCTGCTAGAGGGGTGACTTACCTAGGCCCGAGCAGTGGGTTTCAGACATGTGTGCCATGTTGACTCTTCACCTTTCTCCGCACCAGAACATGCAGCCTACAATGGCATTGTGTGGGTGTTAAGGGACATGGCCTCTAAGGGTGGCACAATAGGTCCTGCAGCCTTTTGAGGCCTTCCCTCAGCATAGTACCATTAGTACCCATGGTACCTTTTACAAGGGGCTTACCTGTGGCAACAGGTGTGCCAATTCAGGATACAGAAGTACAGCTTTGGAAAAGAACACAAGCACTGGGAACCTGATGGGTGGCAAAGTGAGCTAAAGAATTATGATGGATTCAACCCAGATCTGTGGCTGCGGTGAGTGTCTGAAATGTTTCTGTGCTCCTTCCATCATCTCCTTGTCTTTGCTGTGTTCACTCTAAGTTGGCAGGGTATGCCCAGACATGGGTCCCTTGATCATTTTGCCACTGGATTCAAGCTAGCCTGGCAGGTGAGGGGTGTTACCCCGAAACTGGTTCCAGGGGGCTTGTTTCCGGTCCATGGAAGACATGGCTTGGCAGTTCGGGCTGGACTTTTCCCATCAGGAACAGGGTCAAGACTGATTTGCATATAAGTTGCGTTACTGACGGATACTGGCTGAATGTTGATGCCAGCCCGTGCCCCTCTATATTCTCAAATGATACGTCCAGAGCAACAATAAAAATTTATTTAAAAAAAAAAAAAGACTGATTTGCATATGGCTGAGTCTGAACTGGGGTGGCGAAGAAAGCTAAAGAATGATGATGGATTCAACCCAGATCTGTGACTAGGGGTGAGTGTCTGAAAAGTTTCAGCGCTCCGTCCATCATCTCCTTGTGGGTGAACAACCTTTACAACGAAACTTTTACAATGCACTACCATTACAACGCGGTCATTACAACGCAAACCATTACAACGCATTGCACTGGGGGGCGCTCTAGGATAGGGAATAAGTTTAATTTTCTATCCAACACCTTCCCTAGTGTCCACGGGGACTGGAGTTGGAATAGAAAATTAAACTTTTCACTATCCAGCACCTCTAAGCGCTATGCGTTGTAAAGGTATGCGATGTAAAAACCGCGTTGTAAAGGCAGGCGTTGTAATAGCCTGCGTTGTAACGTCCTTGTGTTTCCTGGGAACCTGATTGGCAGGGACCAAGGGCACACCAAGTCAAAATTCATCATGTGTCAGGAAAAAAGTGGAGGGGTAACCATGCAAAATGGGGCACTTTCCTACACCGCAATTTTTTGAAGACTCAGGTGCATTTTTCGAATTATCCCTTTCAGTATTTCCCTTAAGTTGCAGTTTGCTTGGTCTGGCTCCCAAATTATCTCGACGTATAGACGTATAGGTGTCAGCAATGATTTTTGGTAGGTCTCACCCTTCATCCGTTGGTGGAACTTGTGTGAAATGCTGGCCTACTGCCAAGGCTGCTGCTTCCCCTTTAATAATTCAGAAAAGGGGGTGGTGATGAACAGAGTGTCTGAATTAAGCAGACCACTCTTACCCAGTCCAAAGATCAGGGCTTGATCCATCACCGTTATTTATCTCACTGCACCATCCCAGCTCAGAACCTGGCTATATGCAAATCAGTCTGTCCCTGGCCCAGTGCATCATGGGAACAGGGCAGACTAAACTACCAAGCCAATTCTTCACCAGAAAGGAGACAAGCTACCGGGGACCGGTTTCTGGCATTTCAGCCGTCTTCGGCCCGGCTTGCTTGAATCCTGATGGTGCAGTGAGAAAGGGACTCATGTCTGAGTATACCCTGCCACACCTATAGTGGCCAAAAACGATTCAGAAAAGGGGGTGGTGATGAACAGAGTGTCTGAATTAAGCAGACCACTCTTACCCAGTCCAAAGATCAGGGCTTGATCCATCACCGTTATTTATCTCACTGCACCATCCCAGCTCAGAACCTGCCTATATGCAAATCAGTCTGTCCCTGGCCCAGTGCATCATGGGAACAGGGCAGACTAAACTACCAAGCCAATTCTTCACCAGAAAGGAGACAAGCTACCGGGGACCGGTTTCTGGCATTTCAGCCGTCTTCGACCCGGCTTGCTTGAATCCTGATGGTGCAGTGAGAAAGGGACTCATGTCTGAGTATACCCTGCCACATCTATAGTGGCCAAAAACGATTCAGAAAAGGGGGTGGTGATGAACAGAGTGTCTGAATTAAGCAGACCACTCTTACCCAGTCCAAAGATCAGGGCTTGATCCATCACCGTTATTTATCTCACTGCACCATCCCAGCTCAGAACCTGGCTATATGCAAATCAGTCTGTCCCTGGCCCAGTGCATCATGTGAACAGGGCAGACTAAACTACTAAGCCAATTCTTCACCAGAAAGGAGACAAGCTACCGGGGACCGGTTTCTGGCATTTCAGCCATCTTCGGCCAGACTTGCTTGAATCCTGATGGTGCAGTGAGAAAGGGACTCATGTCTGAGTATACCCTGCCACACCTATAGTGGCCAAAAACGATTCAGAAAAGGGGGTGGTGATGAACAGAGTGTCTGAATTAAGCAGACCACTCTTACCCAGTCCAAAGATCAGGGCTTGATCCATCACCGTTATTTATCTCACTGCACCATCCCAGCTCAGAACCTGGCTATATGCAAATCAGTCTGTCCCTGGCCCAGTGCATCATGGGAACAGGGCAGACTAAACTACCAAGCCAATTCTTCGCCAGAAAGGAGACAAGCTACCGGGGACCGGTTTCTGGCATTTCAGCCGTCTTCGGCCCGGCTTGCTTGAATCCTGATGGTGCAGTGAGAAAGGGACTCATGTCTGAGTATACCCTGCCACACCTACAGTGGCGAAAAACGATTCAGAAAAGGGGGTGGTGATGAACAGAGTGTCTGAATTAAGCAGACCACTCTTACCCAGTACAAAGATCAGGGCTTGATCCATCACCGTTATTTATCTCACTGCACCATCCCAGCTCAGAACCTGGCTATATGCAAATCAGTCTGTCCCTGGCCCAGTGCATCATGGGAACAGGGCAGACTAAACTACCAAGCCAATTCTTCACCAGAAAGGAGACAAGCTACCGGGGACTTGTTTCTGGCATTTCAGCCGTCTTCGGCCCGGCTTGCTTGAATCCTGATGGTGCCGTGAGAAAGGGACTCATGTCTGAGTATACCCTGCCACACCTATAGTGGCCAAAAACGATTCAGAAAAGGGGGTGGTGATGAACAGAGTGTCTGAATTAGGCAGACCACTCTTACCCAGTCCAAAGATCAGCGCTTGATCCATCACCGTTATTTATCTCACTGCACCATCCCAGCTCAGAACCTGGCTATATGCAAATCAGTCTGTCCCTGGCCCAGTGCATCATGGGAACAGGGCAGACTAGACTACCAAGCCAATTCTTCACCAGAAAGGAGACAAGCTACCGGGGACCGGTTTCTGGCATTTCAGCCGTCTTCGGCCCGGCTTGCTTGAATCCTGATGGTGCAGTGAGAAAGGGACTCATGTCTGAGTATACCCTGCCACATCTATAGTGGCCAAAAACGATTCAGAAAAGGGGGTGGTGATGAACAGAGTGTCTGAATTAAGCAGACCACTCTTACCCAGTCCAAAGATCAGGGCTTGATCCATCACCGTTATTTATCTCACTGCACCATCCCAGCTCAGAACCTGGCTATATGCAAATCAGTCTGTCCCTGGCCCAGTGCATCATGTGAACAGGGCAGACTAAACTACTAAGCCAATTCTTCACCAGAAAGGAGACAAGCTACCGGGGACCGGTTTCTGGCATTTCAGCCATCTTCGGCCAGACTTGCTTGAATCCTGATGGTGCAGTGAGAAAGGGACTCATGTCTGAGTATACCCTGCCACACCTATAGTGGCCAAAAACGATTCAGAAAAGGGGGTGGTGATGAACAGAGTGTCTGAATTAAGCAGACCACTCTTACCCAGTCCAAAGATCAGGGCTTGATCCATCACCGTTATTTATCTCACTGCACCATCCCAGCTCAGAACCTGGCTATATGCAAATCAGTCTGTCCCTGGCCCAGTGCATCATGGGAACAGGGCAGACTAAACTACCAAGCCAATTCTTCGCCAGAAAGGAGACAAGCTACCGGGGACCGGTTTCTGGCATTTCAGCCGTCTTCGGCCCGGCTTGCTTGAATCCTGATGGTGCAGTGAGAAAGGGACTCATGTCTGAGTATACCCTGCCACACCTACAGTGGCGAAAAACGATTCAGAAAAGGGGGTGGTGATGAACAGAGTGTCTGAATTAAGCAGACCACTCTTACCCAGTACAAAGATCAGGGCTTGATCCATCACCGTTATTTATCTCACTGCACCATCCCAGCTCAGAACCTGGCTATATGCAAATCAGTCTGTCCCTGGCCCAGTGCATCATGGGAACAGGGCAGACTAAACTACCAAGCCAATTCTTCACCAGAAAGGAGACAAGCTACCGGGGACTTGTTTCTGGCATTTCAGCCGTCTTCGGCCCGGCTTGCTTGAATCCTGATGGTGCCGTGAGAAAGGGACTCATGTCTGAGTATACCCTGCCACACCTATAGTGGCCAAAAACGATTCAGAAAAGGGGGTGGTGATGAACAGAGTGTCTGAATTAGGCAGACCACTCTTACCCAGTCCAAAGATCAGCGCTTGATCCATCACCGTTATTTATCTCACTGCACCATCCCAGCTCAGAACCTGGCTATATGCAAATCAGTCTGTCCCTGGCCCAGTGCATCATGGGAACAGGGCAGACTAGACTACCAAGCCAATTCTTCACCAGAAAGGAGACAAGCTACCGGGGACCGGTTTCTGGCATTTCAGCCGTCTTCGGCCCGGCTTGCTTGAATCCTGATAGTGCAGTGAGAAAGGGACTCATGTCTGAGTATACCCTGCCACACCTATAGTGGCCAAAAACGATTCAGAAAAGGGGGTGGTGATGAACAGAGTGTCTGAATTAAGCAGACCACTCTTACCCAGTCCAAAGATCAGGGCTTGATCCATCACCGTTATTTATCTCACTGCACCATCCCAGCTCAGAACCTGGCTATATGCAAATCAGTTTGTCCCTGGCCCAGTGCATCATGGGAACAGGGCAGACTAAACTACCAAGCCAATTCTTCACCAGAAAGGAGACAAGCTACCGGGGACCGGTTTCTGGCATTTCAGCCGTCTTCGGCCTGGCTTGCTTGAATCCTGATGGTGCAGTGAGAAAGGGACTCATGTCTGAGTATACCCTGCCACACCTATAGTGGCCAAAAACGATTCAGAAAAGGGGGTGGTGATGAACCTTTGCATATAGCCAGGTTCTGAGCTGGGATGGTGCAGTGAGCTAAAAAACGGTGTTGGATCTAGCCCTGATCTCTTGACTGGGTGAGAGTATTCTGCTTAATTCAGAAACTCTGTCCATCACCACCCCTTGTTGTTAAAAAAAAAGCTTCCCCTTTAAGTCACTTAAAATAATTGAGGAGACCGGTGTATAATTGCCAATAATCTTCATCCTCAAATCCAGGGCTGGGGCTGCCCTATTCTGTTTTAGCCCCTCTAGCAAAACACCAATGGACGGTGTAGTATGAGTATTGGCTTACACCACAGCAAATACTGTGCCCCAATTGGCATAGTTGTCTATTGGGGAACCATCCCTAACGGTAGGTACATTGTGAGAATTCTATGTTTATCTTGAGGTCCCGTATGGGGCAACACTACTTTAAGATAATGTGTTTTTTGTGCAATTCAGGACGGGATTTATTTATTTATTTATTTATTTATTTTATGTAGTTTGTAAAGCGCGCAGCTACCCCCGAAGGGGTGTCCCGGCGCTAAAATCCAGAGTTTACCAAGGGAGAGGGGGAGTGAAGCAGAAGGAACAGTGGAGAGACTAAGGTCCGGAGAAGAGCCAGGTTTTAAGTTTGGCTCGGAAGATGGATTCAGAGGGACAGAATCTCAGCTCAATTGGAAGGGAGTTCCACAGTCTGGCAGCAATGACGCTGAACCCTCTGCCACCAGTTCTAGATAGTCTAAAACGGGGCGAGATCAGGAGGCGGAGGTCATTAGATCTCAGGGATCTGGTGGAGCGGGATATCGAGACCCGTTTTTTCAAATAGGTAGGTCCGCAGCCGTTGACGGCTCGATAGGTAAGGGTGAGGACCTTAAACTGAATGCGGCTAGCCACTGGAAGCCAGTGGAGTTCCCTCCGGTAGGCAGAAACAGATTGGCGGTACGGGATATTACCGATCAGTCTGGCTGCAGCATTCTGGACAATCTGCAGACGGCCTATCAGGTACTGGGGGGCCCCAGCATAGAGACTATTGGCATAGTCCAAGTGGGACGTGATGAGGGCTTGGGTGACTGTACGGCGGGAATCCAGGGGGAGATAGGGAAGGATTTTTCTGATCATGCGTAGTTTCATAAAGCAGGCGGAGGTGACTTTATTCACCTGGGTTTTGCATGACAGGGAGTCATCAAATTGGAAACCAAGATTCCGCGCCGAGTGAATGGGGGACGGGGCAGGATCAAGCGCCGTGGGCCACCACCAAGAGGAGGGGATGGAGGTTTTCTGATTGAAAAACAGAACCTCCGTTTTATCTGCATTCAATCTGAGGTGGTTCGCGGTCATCCAGACACTGAAGTTATTGAGGCATTGGCGAAAATTGATGAATGCGGAGTCCGAGTGGTCCCTGAAGGAGAACACCAGCTGTGTGTCGTCAGCGTAAGAGACCACCCTGACTCCGCAGGACTCCACAACGTCAGCCAAGGGGGTAAGATAGACGTTGAAGAACAGGGGGCTGAGGGCGGAGCCCTGCGGCACCCCACATGACAGCGGTTTTTTCTCTGACTTAAAGGGACGCAACAATACCCTTTGACTTCTGGATGAGAGGAAGGACTCGATCCAGCTGAGGGCAGTGCCGCCAATGCCTATCTGCTTGAGTCGGTCAAGGAGGATGGGGTGATCGACCGTGTCGAATGCTGCGGACAGGTCGAGGAGAACCAGCATGGCCTCCTCGCCCCTGTCCACGCATTCTCGGATGGTTTCAGATACTTCCAGCAGGGCCGTCTCAGTGCTGAATCCGGCTCTGAATCCGGATTGTGATCCATGCAGCAGAGAATGGTCTTCTAAGTATTCCGTGAGTTGAAGCTGCACAGCTTTTTCCAGGACTTTGGCGGGTTTAGGAAGAAGGGAGATGGGACGGTAATTAGCGAAGACAGTGGGGTCTGCGTCTGCTTTTTTTAGAATAGGGATCACCAGAGCCTCCTTCCAGGTAGTAGGGAAGAAGCCATGGTGAAGGGAGGCATTCCAGACGGAAAGGAAGGGGCAGGCAAGTGAGGGCGCCAGTTCTCCCATGATTTTTGCGGGGACTGGATCAGAGGGGGCACCGGATTTACAGCGAATGAGTAGTCTGATAGCCTCGTCCTGGTTGAGTTTATTAAATGAAAGAAAGGACGGTGACTCTGAGGTGATTTCCTCCTGTCTGATGAGAACCTTTCCTATTATTGAATTAATAGTCACTGGATTAGTTGCCAGCATTGGTAAATGCGGTGGTGCAGCTTGAGCATTCCTTGCTGGGTTTGTTGTCATTTTTCGGATAACGTATTATGTCAAACATCTGTAAAACCTAACTATACCCGTGTGCGTAGCTCTAGTGCTGTAAGGTTTGCCATATCTGGATATGGTGTATATCCAGCGGTTGCTGGACCCGGGGTGAGTTTGGAGTTGGGGAGTAGTTTATAAAACAGTGTGGACAGCTAGGATCATCCGTAGCTAGGCAGATGGAGTGTAGTCATGTCTCACTAGGAGAGCCCCTCAATTCCCAGAGTCACCATGGTGAGTAAGAAAACAAGTTACTTTCCTGTAACTTTGGTTCCCCAGTATTGGTAACTTTCATAGGTTCCCATGCTTTGTATCATTCCCCGTCGTCGGAATGGGAGCCTGGGTAAATAAAGGAATACCATAGCTATAGGTACAAAAGAGAAAACTAGGCCTAGGCCTCATCTCATTTTGTAGCTTATCCACCTCTTTTTTGTAAAAGAGACCAAACTTTCTGCAACAACCAATCAGAAGAGCCTCACCCCATAGAACCCTCCTGAGAGAGCCTCAGAGCCTCAGATTTTCGTAGCCGTTGTGTAACAGCAATCATCTCAGTAAAAAAGGCCGAGCTTTCCCAGGGGAGCAGGGTGGGCGCATGGGAATCTATGAAAGTTACCAATACTGGGGAGGCAAAGTTACAGGTAAGTAACTTGTTCTCTTGCCCCAGTATTGGAACTTTCATAGATTCCCATGCTTTGTATCAGAGTAGCAATCAGCAAGCCATAAAAGCACATTTTGTTACATGAATACTATTACATGTTAACATAGTGACCCTCACAGGAAACAAATCATAAATGTTACCATAGGAAGGAATACAACTAGTGATACAGAATGTGCAATACAGGAAGGAGGGATTGTAGGGAAAGCTCACCTCTCATCGAAACAGATTTCTCAGGACTGCCTGTCCAATAGCTGCATCATCCTTCATGGAAGAATGCAGGCAGTAGTGCTTCGTGAAGGTGTGGGTACTGCTCCACATAGCTGCTCTACAGATGTCCTTGATAGGGACTCCTGAAAATAGAGCCACTGACGATTCCACAGATCTCGTTGAATGAGTACGAACTCGTCTTTCAAGCGGTTTGCCCGCTTCCTGATGGCAAAATTGAATAGCATTGGAAATCCAACGAGAAATACTGTGCTTTAACAGCGGAAATCCCTTCCGCGGAGCGCTATAAGAGACAAACAGTTGAGAAGAATTCCTGAAAGGTTTTGTGCGTTCCAGATACATTTTCAGACACCTTTGAACGTCCAAAGAATGTAAAGACCTCTCAGCTGGCGTAGAAGGTCGCAGGAAAAAAGACTTTAAAATCACCGGCTCATTCAGATGGAATTCAGATGGAACCTTTGGGATGAATTTCGGATTTGTCCTCAGAATCAGAACATCCTTCTTGAACTGTAGAAAAGGTTATACGATTGTAAACGCTTGGAGCTCACTTATCCTCCTAGCTGATGTTAAAGCTAACAGAAGAGCCAGCTTCCATGATACAAATTTAAGGTCCGCCCTATGAATGGGTTCAAACAGGGTTCTCATCAGATGAGCCAGTGGAGGTTCTCATCAGATGAGCCAGTGGAGGAGGCCGGACCGGAGGAAAAGCCCTGAAAAGGCCCTTTAGGAACTGTTTGACAATCCTCGCAGACCAAAGCGAAGGACCTGAAGACGTCCGCCTGAATCTAGAGATGGCTGCCAGATGTACTTTGACCGAGGAATGAGCCAAACCTGATTTAGCCAGAGAAAGAATATATGGCAAAATCTGCTGCGGAACTGAAGTGTATGGGTGAAGATTCTGCCTCTGACACCAGAGACAGAACCTTTTCCACTTAGCCCGATAAGTCTTATTTGTACTTGGAGCTCGGGCCTGAGACAGAATATCCTTACACTCCTTGGTGAGGTTCAGATCCTGAAATTCTATGTACTCAGGAGCTACGCTGTCAATTGGAGTGAGCTTGGATCTGGATGGAGCACCTGACCCTGACAATGCGAGAGAAATAACATAATATCAACACAGAAAATGAGAGAGAAATTGTATGAAAAGCACACGATCAAAATAATTAAAAACTAAATTGCATTTATTGTCTATGTGAAATACTTCATATTAAAACCATTTCATAAAAATTCATATTGAACCAGAAATTACATAAGCAACTTAATGACAAAATTTATGTACATATATCACATTTACAAGATGAAAATCATAAATAACAGTCACATGGAAAAAGGTCATAAAAAGGTGGCAAACAATGTAATTCGACGCGCGTTTCGGCGTTCTTGGAAACGCCTTCTTCAGGAGCCACAATAAAATCTGAAAAATATGTTTAAAGCAAAATTAAGAACGAGAATTACAATCCCAAATTTCAAATTGAACATTGAGAAATTCATACAAAAACTATCATTGACTGTGCTTTCATAACAATGAATCCCTACTTGTGTAGCTAAGGTATACAGCTACACAAGGTACAACCTAATTATTATATATTTGAGCAGTGGCTAATTGGGAAAGTATTATAAATTCACAACAGGACTTTCAATAAAATGAAATCTAGATTCCCTAAATTCAAGTTGGATGAGTACATCTGCGTGTTATTTAAAGGAATAGAGTCTTTATCGTAAGTAACCCATTGGCATCAGGGCGTCTGGAAACAATATCAAAATATAGCCAGAACACTCGATATATGTTCCTTTTCATAAGTCACTGTCCATGATTGCAATTCTATATGCTGTATATATTTCAACACTCTTTTTGTTAATGAGGGAACCAGTGCATAACAGTGGTTTAATGCTTAAAAATTGGAAAACATACCCTACGGAATGTGGAAGTTATAGATTTCTATGTAATATATACTTCAATAATATATGCAGATAACTGGTATGGGTAACCATGGTCCAGTATTTAAAGGATAGTTTGTATACCTCAGGTTCAAAATCGATGAATCAAGCGTTAAGGTCCAGATAGATATCTATTATAAACCTATCTTAATTAATACTAATCCTTACCGTAATGATACGTCTCTAGCAAGCTATGTTGAAAAACGTCTCTCCAGATGTCTGTGAGACTATCTTGAATTGTTTGGACGGGTTGCTTGCATGTTTCAAAAACTGTAAATAAGTAATTTATAAATTTTGATCAGCAATTAGTATCCATGAGGGCACTTGCTATAGCTCGTTACGTGTGGACCTAGCTCGAATGCAGAAATCGGCAAACCTAACCCAACACATCCGGAATAGTTGCATGTAGTTAGACTTAAGAAAGCTTAGTGTCTGGGAAGAAGTAGGGG
Source organism: Lissotriton vulgaris (assembly GCF_964263255.1). Lineage (NCBI taxonomy): Eukaryota > Metazoa > Chordata > Amphibia > Caudata > Salamandridae > Lissotriton > Lissotriton vulgaris. Next base: position 1,329,192,557 of record NC_141685.1, on the reverse strand, counting down.
CTAAAGCAGAATATTATTATTAATCCTTACCGAAAACACAAGCAACCTGCTCGATACTTTTCTCTACAGGTACACCTATTCTTATGAATATTCAGCACGTCTATAATAAAAAATGAAAAAATGCTGTAATCATAATTAAATTATCGAATGCTTCGTATAGAGTACAAACAAGTGGACTCTACGCAAGGCATGGGCTTGTATCTTACCGTTATTTTAAAATCCCGAATGGGTGCATCAACCTATGGGAGCTGTATTAACTATGTATACTGGCGTCCCACAGCCGTTGGTAGTATAGATTACTTCAGCCTTATATCAGATTTTATTTCTAAAAGGGGAAAGCAAGGTAGCTACAGTTACTACCCGAGCGGGAATATTATAAGGAACATGTGCGCAGACAGACACAGCATCGGCAACAATCGTACCGTGGATGTCAGAACACGAACGTGTGCGTCAACCTATGGGAACCGCGCCAGGGATGTCTGCTGGTATCCCACAGCCGTTGGGAGAGGAAGTGTCTCGGAGAGCCAGATAGGTCCCTCTTTGAATGGACGGACTGGATGAGAATATTATTGTGCGTCGGACTTTGATTCTAAAATAGATATATGGAGAGGCTGCGGTTACGATTAAATTCATAGTTGTTACGAGTTGCGATGATACACTCGCGATACGGCATGAACCTGTTTCTTACCGTAGATGTGAAGTCCCGAACGTGTGCATCAACCTGCGGGGGCCGCGAAAAAGATGTCTGCTGGCGTCCCGCAGCCGTTGGAAAAGGAAATGAACCCAGTGTGTAAATAGGCTCCTCCTTAAATAACGGTAACTAAGTTACCTGTGATCACGCGCTGGGCGGACGGATCCTCCTATTAAAGGGGAAACGTACTGATACTAGCCCTATCTAATGGAGCAGGCTAAAAACTCAATGTAAAGGGCAAGGTACTAACTACACTATGGATCCATGTCGAGATTAATTAGTTTAATTACAAACAGAACATATCTGTTATATTAAACAACTGTTAAGATGGTAACATGAAGGACCTTTATTCAGGGTCGCATCCAAGATACAAGATGTCTACTAAGCCACATTATCTCGGTGACTCACCCAGCGGAAGAGTTGAGACGGCTGTGGATAAATTGTGATGCTCCAAGTTATAAGTACATAACTGTATATGGAATAAATTAAGGGGCGATCTATTCTAAGTGAGAGAACAGCATACTATATGGACTAAAGATACCATGTATCCATTTTATCAAGGTTGAAATTGAAAAAATTTTATCTTATATGGGACATTATGTAATAGCATTTTCCCAGGGGATTTCGCTGTTGAGTCCCCTTTTATGTGTATCCAGAACAAAAATCCAGTAGACTTCTCTTTTTTTACGGATGGCGCATCCACCTTTGCTATCAGGAGTTTTAATTTTTTCTAAGATTCGCCAATGTAGATCTTCTGGTTTGTGATCTAAGTCTAGAAAATGCTTAACTATGGGTGCGTTCAATTTCTTAGTTTTGATTGCAGATCTGTGTTCTGTAAGTCGTGTATGAATAGACCTACATGTTTCGCCGACGTAGCCTAAGCCACATGGGCAACTGATGAAATACACCACATTTGTGGTTTTACAGTTCCATAAATCATTTGCTTTGGTTTGGAAGCCGTTATGAGTGAACATTTCTCCACTTAGAATGTTTTTGCAATATTTGCATGAGGAACAAGGGACCGTTCCTCGGACCGGAAGGTTTGTTAATAAGGATCTCTGCGTCTGATTATTATTTGGCAATTTAATGTTGAACTTAGAATGAACATCGTCAACAGAGACGGAACGGGCTGCAGGTGAATTGGCTGATCCCGAGAAAGTAGGAGGAGTTCTGTGTACCAGAACTGTCGGGGCCACGCTGGTGGAATTAAGATCATTCTGCAAGGTTCCGCTTTGATCTTCCTAATCAGTCTCGGGATCAGGGGTATTGGAGGAAACGCATAGAGAAATGTGCCACACCAGGCAATCGAAAGCGCATTCCCCAAGAACCCCAGATGGTGATCCCTGCTTGCGTAGTGCTGGCATTTGGCGTTCTCTGGGGTTGCAAACAGGTCTATGGTCAGGGTTCCCCAGACTGAGAACACTTAGTCGAGAATGGCTTGGTCCAATTCCCATTCGTGACTGATCGATCTTTGGCGACTCAGCGCATCCGCTGTTGTATTGAGCGAACCTGCGAGGTGCTCTGCCGTAGGAGCAATGTTGTAGAGAATCGCCCAGTCCCAAATCTCTTGAGCTTCTTTGGAAAGAACCTGGGATCTCGTCCCGCCTTGCTTGTTTATATAGTGCATGGCTGTTGTGTTGTCTGTGCGGACCAGCACTGTACGATTTTGAATCCTTGGCAGAAAGGCCTGCAGGGCCAAGCGAATAGCCTTGAGTTCTAATAGATTGATGTGGAACTTGAGCTGACCTGGGCCCTAATGACCACTCGCATGTAACTCCTGCAGAACAGCTCCCCAACCTTCCAGTGAGGGGTCTGTGGTTAGAACCATGGGAGATGGAGGAAGCGTGAAGGTTAAACCCTTTGAGATGTTGTCCTTTACCAGCCACCAGCTGCATGCTTTTTTCATTGCTGGTGTCACCGTTATTCTGTCATTGAACAAGCCCTCCGCCTAGAACCAATTCTTGTCCAGCTGCTCCTGCAGTGGACGCATTCGAAGTCTGCAGTGTGGAATCAATGGTATGCAGGATGAGATCGATCATAGCAGGGACTTGTAGAGCCGGACCGACAGCGATTTCCTCTTTTGCAAGAGACGAGCTGATAGCATAAGTTTGTTCTGACGTTCCTCCGTTGGAAAAGCCTTGCAGCGATTCGTGTCCAAGATAGATCCTAGAAACTTTGCTGACCTGGATGGGAGAAGGACTGATTTCTCTTTGTTGAGTTGAAGACCCAGGTGGCTGAAAAGTTGGATGCACCTTGTGACCACCCTGGAAGCTGCTTGGATGGATGGAGCTTTTATAAGCCAATCGTCTAGGTATGAAAAGACTTCTAGAGATTGCTTTCTGAGGAACGCCGCCACTGGAGCAAGGACTTTGGTAAATATCCGTGGTGCAGACCTGAGACCAAAAGGAGGCACCTTGAATTGAAAGTGGCTCTTGCCTACTGAGAAGCGTAGGTATTGCCTGTGAGCTGGATGGATCGGTACATGAAAGTATGCGTCCTATAAATCCAGCGTCGCCATGTAGTCCCCTGGATTCAGTAGACGTAGAATATCTTGAAGGGTGACCATCCTGAATGATAGTTTTATGAGATAGGTGTTGAGCTCCCATAGATCTAATATTGGATGCCATTTCTCCTCCGTCTTGCCTCTTTAGGAGTGAGGGACCAGTTCTATTGCCCCCTTGATGAAGAGTTGGTGGGCTTCGAGACGTAGAAGTCGAAGATGTTTTGACTAGCTGGCACCAGGAGCTCTGGTTGGAGAAAGCTGTTGCAACTAAAAGGTGTGGCCCCTTCGAATTATATTCAAGACCCACTGGTCTGATGTAATGATTCTCCAGTTTTTCAGGCAATAAGAAATCCTGCCCCCCACTGATGTTATAGGAGCGGTAGGAACAGTAGAAAGAGCCAGGAGGCCGCTATTGACGTTTAGCATTGTCTCTGCCCTGGCTACCTTGATGGCCTTTCCCTTGCTGTCTGGAGAAAGAAGCAGATTGACCTTGCCTCTGTGTATACTGTGGTCTGTAGGACTGTGACGACTGTGACAACTGGGAATATGAGGAATAACATTGTTGGTATCCTCCTCTGTTGTTATAACTCTTCCCCCTTGCTCCTCGGAATGGCACTTTACGATATTGAAGAGTGCCTAAGGACTTGGCTGTTTCAGTGTCCTTTTTTATATCTTGTAAGGCCTCATCGATATGTTTTCCGAAAAGCATATCACCGTCAAAGGGCATATCCAATATCTTGTTCTGTACTTCAGGGCGAAACCAGGTCACCCAAAGCCAGCCTTGTCTCCTAAGGACAGCTGAACCTGCTAAGGCTCTAAAAGCCGTCGTAACTATATCCATGGCGCAGTCAACTATTTCTGCAGAAGACCACTCACCTTCTTCCAAGACTTTCCGTGCATCAACCTTAGCACTCTCCGGTAACTGGTCTACAAACGGAGCCATATCGCACCACATTTGGCGATCGTATCGGCCTAAAATCGCCAGTGCGTTGGAGGCACGAACTAGGAGACTCGACATAGATGAAAACCTCTTCCCCACATTGTCAAGGCGTCTACCCTCTTTGTCTAGTGGAGAGGCCAGAGGAGCTGCCGGGTTCTTCGACTTCCTTTGGGCCGCCTGGGAGATCACGGAGTCCGGCCTTGGCTGGCCAACCAGACACGCAGGACTACCATCCGGTGCCCTGTACTTTTTCTCTAGTCGCTGTAAGACTGGAATGACGGTTGCCGGTGATTGTATAGCTTTCACCCCCTCGGACTATACATGCTCTATGATGGGAATAGAGAGGATGGATCTTTTGTATGGTTCCTTCAAATTATAAAGGAAACAGGCTGTTTGAACTGTAGTAACTGGCAGACCAAATCGTTTTGAAGCCCGCTCCATGAGGTTATGGAAACCACCTATGTCAGCAGGTGGCGAATCCACTGGATCTGGTGAAGGAGAATGAGGATCTGAAATTAAGTAATCGTGCCATTCTCTATCAGGATTAGGGACCTCCGTTACATTCCCACCATCATCCGAGGAATCATCATCATCATCAAACTGTATGCACTTGACCTGATGGCTGACGAATTTCCTCAGGTTCCTGAGTCCGTGGCTGAACCTCCGCTGCAGTGGAAGGTGGTAAAGGTGGAGGAGGCATTTGAATGGTTTCAGGAGTTTGTGAAGGAAACCTTTTCCTGTAGTCCATCAGCATCATCTGCAGGTCTGTTATGAGTGAAGAAGGCATTGCAACCATACCCTGCTGAGATTGCTCTTGAATCCTCTCTCTGGGGGGAGGTTGATGCACCTCTTCATAGTATCCATCAGAATCAGAGTCCTGATATGTCACCTGGAGCTGCGATGGACTGTAAGCAACTCCATATAGACCATCATCCTCTTCCTCCTCTGAATTATCCTCATCCAACAGTAAAGCAGGAGGGAAGGGTGTCACCCTTCCGGCGTTACCTGGCGTCTTTTTATTGAAATTCGTACTTTTTCCACTGTTGACGGGATCACAGTCGACGGGACCGTCGTCGACGAGAGCACCGTCGACGGAGAACTGACAATCGTCGACGAAGGTGTTAGCGTCGACGGCACCATCGACGAGCTCGTCGTCAGAATTAAAGCTGTCGTCGTCACCGACGTCGTCTTCATCGTCGTCGACACCACCGTCGGCGTCATCCTCGTCGACGTTAAGGATATCAATCTCGTCGACGAGGAAGATAGTCCAATCGTCGACGTTGAGGCTGCCGTCGTCGAAACCGTCGTCGACGCCATCGTCGACGGTCCTGTCAATCGAGGCAGAACTGGCAGTATGATGGATTTTCGCCAATGACTGGCAGGTTTTCTTCACAGATTTTGGATCCTGAGGCAGAGAAGCAGGTTTTTTAAAACCTTTTGGTTTCTCTGAAGGTGGAGAGGTAACAGAAGGCGCTTGGGAACCTTTCTGAGTAGAAATCACGTCAGCACTCAATCCTACTTTCTCCTTTACACCTAGGTGAGGAGATTTTAGGGGATCAGAAGCACCAGACCTATTGGAGATCTTTTGAGTGGACTTAGAAGGAGGCTCAGCAGAGGTTGAATGGGATGACCTACCCCTTTTTGTTGATCTCCTTCAAGAGGAAGACGAAGAAGATTCCTCACTGTCGCTGGAAACGACCTCCTTTCTAGACTTCATATTTTCAAGCCAGGTCAGAGTCTTCCTTCTCTGTCTCTCAATGTTTTTGTAGAGAAGATCCTGCAGATTTTACATTCTGTAAACTTGTGGTCTGAGTACAAGCAATAAATGCAATCTATATGCTTGTCATCTACATACAGACGCTTTTTAGAGCAAGTAGCACAAGCTTTGAACAAGGCCTTCTTTTCCTTATCAGACATTTGAAAGAAAAAAGGTTGTTTTTGAAGTTGTAGATGAAAAACTGAGCAAAGCCCAGTGGAGACTCCCTTAGCACAATGTGCTGTAGAAAATTTGAGGCTCTGAGACTCTCTCAGGAGGGTTTTATGGGGTGCGTCTCTTCTGATTGGTTGTTGCAGAAAGTTTGGTCTCTTTTACAAAAAGAGGTGGATAAGCTACAAAATGAGATGAGGCCTAGGCCTAGTTTTCTCTTTTGTATCTCTAGCTATGGTATTTTTTTATTTACCAAGGCTCCCATTCCGACAACGGGGAATGATACAAAGCATGGGAATCTATGAAAGTTCCAATACTGGGGCAAGTGTGTTGACTTGTGTTTAAATGGGCAGGAGGGGTGGCCCCTGGCCCCGGCTGGGTGCAGACGGGATTGCCTTAGGCTCGCCTTCGGCACACGCGTCCGCAGCGCGTCGTGCCAGGCATGAGAATATATAGTGTAGGCTCACAGCTAGACTGCTGACCTCGGTTCTGTTGCTCCCAGAAGCACAGTAAAGCCACTTGCACCTTATGCATAGTCTCCCTCCACACAAACTCCCCGCGAAATCTTCAAGATTGCGAATAATCTCATAAAACTGCCCGTCATGGATGCCCCCCACGAGGGGTCTCCTGCATGGTGCGATGAACTGGCAGAGTTCTTTTCTAATAAAATTCAGGATATCTATGATTCTTCCCGCCCGCCTCCCCTAATTATCTGCAGTTTATGGAGGACTCCTTGTCCGGTGAGCACTCCCTAAAGAAAATCCCCTTGATAGATATAGACACTCTAGTAAACATCTCTGTCTCAGTAAAATCCGCTCTCCTAATGACCCGGCATCCCCTCAATTTCTAAGCAAGGCTGGGGAAGTAATCTTCCCGGTGTTACTAAAGTTGATTAATTCCTCTATCTCGACCGGACTAGTACCGCCATTGTGGAAACACGGCATGGTGAAGGCACTATTGAAGAAACCCAGCCTTAATCCCGACACTCTTGGAAACTACCGCCCCATCTCCCTTCTCCCTGGGATCAGTAAAATCCTTGAAAAGCATGTTAACTCAGTTATTTCTACCTTCCTCGAATCTCACAATGTACTGCACCCCTCGCAAACTGGATTCCGCCCCCAACATGGGACCGAAACTGCTTTATTGGCAGGGGTAGTAAAGTCCAAAAAGATTATCGACCAAGGCGGATCGACAGCTATCATTCTTTTTGGCCTTCGACACTGTCAACTATGACATCTTGATCCGCAGGATGAGGAATGTTGGATTATCAGGTGATGTTATCACCTGGCTGCAGTCCTTCCTTGAGGATAGGACCTTCCAGGTTTTTGAAGTAGACAACATTTCAAAACGTATCGCACTCAGCTGCGGTGTCCCTCAGGGCTCGTCTCTGAGCCTGATGCCGTTTAATGTTTATATGAGCCCCCAGGCACAGATGGTCCTCCCTTTCGGGATTGAAATTGTCACCTATGTCAATGACAACCAATTAGTGGTGGCCTTAAATCACCCAGAAGACACCTCACCCTGGCTAGGTCCCTGCCTGGAGAGAGTTGCTAATCCTCCTATCTCAAACTGAACGGAGACAAGACGGAGCTTATGCTGCTGGGTAATTCACCCATTTTTGACATTAGATCAGCATGGCCTCGCTGTCTCGGCTCCCCGCCCAAAAACCAAATCAAAAGTTTGGGTATGTGGTTGGATCGTTCACTCACATTGTATCATCAGGCGACAAAACTGGCTGCTTCCTGCTACGGCATCCTACGAATCTCCGCAAAGTCATCCCGCTCCACCCATTTTCAGCAAGGAGACTCATGGTCCAGGCCTTGATCCTCTCCCGCCCGATTACGGGAACGCTCTGTATCCAGGAGCCCCGGGGCAACCACAAACAAATTGCAAGTTATTCAGAAATGTGCAGCACATATGCTCCTTAAGATTCCCAACAGCGATTGAGGCGCCAACGAAGATGGCCGCCTGACTCGGGAGCCCGGCCGGAGCCGAGCCCTCACCCCTGAAAATCCAGACATAAACCGCCTGTCAAGCATTCCTCTAGCGGCCCCAGCCTGGTGCTTCGTGGCGGCGTCGGGGCGCCCACTCCGGGGCCTCTACCCAACCGCGGCACTGTGGGAGCGCCTCGGCTTGCTGAATCCTGAAGGCCGCCGGGAGCATTGTTGCCACGCCTCCGGCCCCGGGATATACGCAGGCCCCGGCTTTGCGGCCGTCGCGGCATACATGAGGCATGTGCGGGGGTCTGCTCTGGGACCCGCGTTGACTTGCTGAGCCAAAAGGGAGTGCCGGCGGCAGCACGCCGGCCCCCAGGGGGCCCCAACTACAGCGTCGGAGGCGCCGAAGACCCTCTGAACAGGGAGAGCGTGGACCGGCCTACTGTCTGCTGGAGTCTGTGGCGGCCGCGAGATGTGTTCATCCTGACCCGGGTGCATGGCAGCTCTGCCCAGCACAGAGGGGCGGCGGGTGCGGAGAGCTGCGAGGAGGGTGGGCGATGGCGCCCACCGGCCTTGAGGGGGTCCTCTACACAGCACCTGAGCTGCTGGGGTGCCTTAGGCTGCATACAGGAAAAGTGGTGAGTTTCTGGGTGGAAGCGCAGGGCGGATCACGCCTGACCCCTACCAGAGACTTTGTCGAGCCGTGTGTGCCATATTGTTGACCGGCCCTGGGGCCCAATACAATGGGTAGAGGCGAGTGTGGAGCGCTGCGGGACCCCAGCTTGGGTGCGCAGTCGGCTTGAGGGAGTGAGGCTAAGTGTACAGACGGGATCCGAGAGGCCGCCACACGGGAAGGCGTAACACCCTGCGGGGGCAAACGGACTGCGCTGTGGAGTAATCTAGAACACGCACCGTGTATGGGAGCAGGCGGGCTAGCCCACAGACTGGCCGAAGAGGTCTGCACCGATTGTCGCTGATTGAGCAGCTGAAGTGAGGAGAGCTTAGAGCTACAGCCACCGGTCGGAGTGACGGGCCCCTGGATCAGGTCTGGTGCTTGGCTGCTGTCGCCTGGGAGGCTCTTCGGTGAGCTGGAGTGCGACCTTTGACAGTTGCAGGCTGGTTGAGTGGGCCACCACCATGAGACCGAAAAATACTGCAGCCACACAAACTAACAAGCTGGACAAATACGCAGTCTGTCAGGGCCCCAGGACCACAGGTAGCTTTGGTTCTATACAAGGATCAAGCGCCTGATACATTGAGGCCAATACGGGGTTTTCTTGGTCCAAGAGAATACGGGACCGGAATTCCAAGATGGCCGCTGCGCTAGATAGAGGTTAGCAGACTAGTGTTCGCGGCCACAGGTGCTGTGGAGTTGAGGTGAAGCGCGCGCTTATTTGAATCTGCGCACTTCACTGAAGTTCCGACTCGTAGCTGGAGGCTTTTTCCCCGAGTCTGTGTGAATTAAGTTCTAGTGTCACCCTGAGGAGATGCGCTTGTTGCCAAAACAGTAAGTCACAAGTAAATAGGAGTATCAACCCGTAAATGCCCTAGTTTAGAGTCAAAGTGAGTTTTGATAATTATTTCCTGACTGAACTTGGTCGGAGAAGACCGAGTCCATCACCAAGTTTCGAATAGAGAAAATGGAAACGACACGAGAGGATTCTCTTCTCACCTCATCCAGTCGGCATCAGAATCTGTAAGCTGCGAAGCAGGAGCGGAGCGCTGGAAAAGAGAGACGACAGAGTACAGAGATAAGTGACTATTGCAAAGATATTTGAATGGTTAATGAGCAAGTGGAACATTTTCCGTAATTAATACTTACCTGAGTTTATAAGAGTGAATAAGACAACGTGACTGAAAGTTAAAAAACTGGAACAGCAGCTAAGCCTAGGAAAGAAAAGATAAAGGTCAACAAGGAATTAAAATCTAGCAAGATAATAAGAACAAGCAAGGCAAAACCAAAGACCAACAAAAGCTAACTAGTAAGTGGAGGCAGAATTAATTTAATATCATTAGATTACACAAGAGATTGGGCTAAAATAATTAATGGTGTCTAATTAAATTATAGGAAAGGTTGGAAGAAAAAAAGAATAAAAAGGCAAAAGAAAAGACAACAGGAGAAATGCAAAAAGTGAGTAATAAGAGAGACTAGGTCCAATAGAGAATAGAGGCAAATAATTAAAAATAAAAGTAGGAAATATCATTGTGAATTGCAGGAAATACGTTGGAAGTAAAAACCACAACCAGTGTCAACCTAAAGAAAAGATTGAAGATAAAGCAAGACTCTTGGAAGAAAACGGTAGGTTAGGGAAAGAGAGAGAGAAAAGCTTAAAGAACCAGAGTAGAGTAGAGAGTAACAGGTTAGTCTAATAGTGTGATTTTCGCTTAGGTTACTACAACGTCACCAGCAGTCTGCGGGTCAGATAGACGAGAGGAACCAGCCAAGAAAGTCTCTTCTTGTTTGTTATTTTATCCAATGTTCCCCCTTCTCCCCAAGGTAGCAATCTAGAGACTCCTTTAAAAACCGAGCTCTGGATGGATGCCAGGGTGGATTTGGGATCTAGCATCTCTGTTCCTGTGCATTCAACAAAGGAGTTTTCTCGGAGCCTTGACAGAGTGAAGTGCCCAAGTTGCACCTTGCACCTGAACAGAGATGGCAGAGGGATTAGATCTACAAGGGTTAGGAGTAATCTTAGACACCATCCAAAAGGAGCTAAGTGTCGTCAGGGAGGAAAATCAACATCTACAATTAGAAATGGTGAATTCTAGAAAAGAGACGGCGAAGTTGGCACAAAGACTTAGACAACCTTTTAATTCTGGACAGGATGCTTCAAGTTCCTTAACAGATAGCACAAACAGAATGACCACTCAAGTCATACACTCCTTGTCCCCAGTTATACCCCTAGCAGCCCCAGAACGATTCAGTGGTGATCCACAAAAGGCGCAAATATTCATTACACAATGCTCACTACATTACATGTGTCGCCCTTCAATTTTCCCAGATGCACAGTCTAAGGTCGCATTTGCTTTGTCCTATTTGAGTGGAGATGCAGCGTCATGGTCTTTGCCGCTAATAACTAGAGATGATCGAATATTGAAGATCTATGAAGAATTTAAGAAAGAATTTCTTCGAATATTTGACAGGAGAAGAATATCTCAAGTCGTGGATAATGAACTACTTGACCTGAAGCAAGGAAATCGAGATCTGGTATCCTATCTGGCGCAATTTAATAAGCTTGTGGTGGAGACAAATTGGCCAGAGAGTAAGCGGGCTGCAGTGTTCTATCGCAGGCTTAAAGATGAGCTGAAGGATGCGTTGGCAGGAATCCCTAACAGACCCACTGAAATTTCTGCCCTGGTAGATCTAGTATTGGAAATCGATTTTCGACAAGGAGAAAGAAGGGGCGAAAAGAAAAAAGAATTCAGGCCAACAGTTCCGAGGTTTGATCGCGCCAGGTCGGAAAATAGCCGAAGTAATGAAGGACAGTCAGGAGCAGAGCCCATGCAAATTGGAACGATACGTGGCCCCTTGTCCAAAGAGGAAAAGGAAAAAAAAAACGTAAAAGTAATCTTTGTATGTACTGTGGAGCTGGAGGACATTTTGTTAGAAATTGTCCCAAGAAACCTAAGACCAGTTTCAAGCCGAAGGAAAACTAATGGCACCATCTGTTGGAGGAGTTGAACAGGTGGGTGCGATATTGGAAAAAACTCCTGAAGAGCACAGAGTTGCCAACACACTACAGTCTGCGGCCCCCCACTTGATTTTATCAATGGAAGTTAGATTCAGACATATAACGTTGACCAGAGTCTCTGTAATGGTAGGTTCGGGAGCCACAGGAAACTTCTGCGATTTAAAATTTGCAGACAAAATAGGAATTCAAGCCATTAAGAAAAGCAGAAGTGAACCAGTCCGGGCAGTGGATGGATCTAATTTATCATCCGGTCCTATAATAAGCCATACCGAAGTAATTCATCTAATCTCAAATGATGGTCATGAAGAAAAAATCCAGTTTAATTTGATTGATGCTCCCCAGTTTGAATGAATACTTGGCCTTCCTTGGCTCACTGAGCACAATCCAACAATCGATTGAAGCAATAGGACAATCAGAATGAATTCTTAGTACTGTAAGGAAAATTGTTTCAGGGGCAAGGAAGGTTTACCAGAGTGCAATCCAGCCCACTCTCTGTGCCAATTGGGAGGTTCGATATGTGTAATCAATGCACAAGAGATTCCATAGGAATATCAGGATTTCCAGGACGTCTTTAATGAGGTGGAGGCTGAACAACTATTGCCGCTCAGAATCTATGACTGCAAGATCGAGATAGAACCTGGTTCCAATCTGCCCTGCAGTCGAGTGTACGCACTAACGGAAAAGGAGCATCATCACTTAAAGGAATACTTGGACAAGTACCTCGCGAATGGATTTATTCGACCTTCCCAATCTCCGTCTCGTCCCCTTAGTTTTTTGTGCCAAAGAAGGAAGGGGATTTGAGAACTTGTATCGACTACAGAGCTATTAACAGAATCACAAAGAAGAACCGGTACCCGTTACCGCTAATATCAGTGTTATTAGACCAAGTGAAAGGTGCTCAGATATACACGAAACTCGACTTGAGAGGAGCCTACCATCTGGTCAGAATGCGAGAAGGCGATGAGTGGAAGACGGCCTTCCGGACCCGGTTTGGATTGTTCGAGTATCAGGTTATGCCTTACAGTTTTGCAACGCTCTCGCGGCCTTCCAACACTTCATCAATGATGTACTCAAGGAGTATATAGATCAATGCGCCATAGTATACATTGATGACATTCTGATTTATTCAGCGAACCAGGAAAGACATCAAGAGCAAGTTAGAGGAGTTCTACAAAACTTGAGAGATAACAGATTATTTGTAAAATTAGAGAAATGTGCTTTCAATGTTTCTCACGTAGAATTCTTGGGTTATGTGATCTCTCCGAATGGAATACTGATGGACCAATGGAAAATCGAAGCAGTGGTGGAGTGGAAATCGCCCGGGAGTGTCAAGGAGGTTCAAAGCTTCATGGGATTTGCCAATTTTTATCGCGGGTTTATCAGAGAATTCTCACAAAAGATTTTACCACTCCCAAAACTGCATAAGAAAGGAATCCAATTTGAATGGACGAAAGAAGCAGAAGAAGCAGAATTTCACTTCGGCCCGATTCTTCAACATGCTGACCTGGCCGAACCCTTCTATGTTGAGACCGATGCTTCGGACCAAGCTGTTGGCGGAGTGCTAACTCAACGGAATAAGCTTACCGGACAGCTGCATCCAGTCGCCTGTAGATCTTGAAAATTGTCTCCAGCTGAAATAAATTATACCATCACAGAGGAAGAGCTGTTGGCTATAAAAGACGCTTATAAAGAACGGCAACTTCATCTTATGGGAGCCCAGCATCAAGTGACGGTATTTACTGACCACCGTAATTTAAAGTTTTTGAAGACGGCCAGAACACTGACTCCAAGACAGCTGAGATGGTCATTATACTTTGCTGATTACGATTTTGTAATTACCTATAGGCCGGGAACACAAAACGGAAAAGCTGATGCGTTGTCCAGAATCGACACAGAATATCAGAAGACACCCTTGGAGAATCAATCAATCATTCCTAAAGAGAAGATAATAGGAGTTACGACCTCAGTTAATCTTGAAACCAGTATATCTGAAGTAATGAGTCCAGAGGCTATGCAAGATTGGGTAAAAGAAAAAGAAAAAGAAAAAGAAGGAAGAAAAATTATCGGGCAACTCCCTTACTTCCAAGAAAGCCTATATGTTCCTACCAAAGAATTACAGCAAGAAGTTATGCAAGAATGTCATGATGCAAAATTGGCAGGACACAAAGAGGAGGCGAAAACTAAGGAACTGATCAAACGACATTATTGGTGGCCGGAAATGGCTAAGGACATTGAGAACTATGTTAAGACCTGTGAGATTTGTGTTCAGGGAAAATCTGAACGGCAGGCTCCCAAAGGTTTGCTACAGCCTTTGCCCACTCCACCTTATCCTTTGCACACAATAACATTAGATCTGATTACTGATTTACCCCTTAGTCAAGGAAATAACACCATACTAGTAGTGGTAGATTCCTTCTCGAAAATGGCACATTTCACCGCACTAACAGGGGTTTCTACAGCTAAACAGTTAGCTACACACTTTAGCACTGAAATAGTGAAAATACATGGAATTCCTAAAATAGTAATCTCTGATAGAGATCCACAGTTCATTTCTCATGTCTGGAAATCTTTTATGGAAAGTTTAGGAACCGAAGTAAGATTCTCCACCAGTTATCACCCAGAGACCGATGGTCAAACGGAGAGGGTGAATCAAGAACTAGAACAATATTTAAGATTGTTTTTGTTAAAGCAGGAAGGAAACTGGTCTGAGTATCTGTGGGCAGCAGAGTTCGCCCACAACAACGCGAAAAATGTGTCCACGGGTTTTTCCCCCTTTTACATGAATTATGGAAGACACCCAAACTCGACTCTCAGACAAATAGACATTCCAGTCCCAGCAGTTGAGGATCTTGTGTCCACCCTAGAACAGGTTCATCAAGAAGCTATAGAAAATCTAAAAGAGGCTAAGGAGAAGTATAAGACCTATGCTGATAGGAAAAGGCAAGAAGGCCCCCCGATAGAAAAGGGAGATCGGGTATGGTTGAGTACAAGAAACTTGAGACTAAAAGGAAATCGAAAATTTCAACCTCGGTTTATTGGTCCCTACCCCGGGGAGGAAAAGGTTAATCAAGTAACTTATAGACTGACCTTGCCATCAAAATTGAAAATTCCTCCTGTGTTCCATGTTTCCCTATTGAAAAAGGCCCCAATCAATTTGAGAAAGATACTACCTCCAAAACCCTTACATTTAGAGACTGGAACAGAGTATGAGGTCAAGGAAATCCTAGACTCAAAAAATGTTAAAGGACAACTGTATTACTTGGTGGATTGGAAAGGTTATGGTCCAGAGGAACGGTCTTGGGAGCGGGACGAGGATGTTCAGGCTCCAAGGTTAATCAAATCTTTTCATCAGCAATTCCCTACGAAACCAAAACGGAAAGGATCTACCTTGTTGGGGGGTACTGTAAGGACCTCAGGACCACAGGTAGCTTTGGTTCTATACAAGGATCAAGCGCCTGATACATTGAGGCCAATACGGGGGTCTTGGTCCAAGAGAATACGGGACCGGAATTCCAAGATGGCCGCGGCGCTAGATTGAGGTTAGCAGACTAGTGTTCGCGGCCACAGGTGCTGCGGAGTTGAGGTGAAGCGCACGCTGAATTGAATCTGCGCACTTCACTGAAGTTCCGACTCGTAGCAGGAGGCTATTTCCCGAGTCTGTGTGAATTAAGTTCTAGTGTCACCCTGAGGAGATGCGCTTGTTGCCAAAACAGTAAGTCGCAAGTATATAGGAGTATCAACCCGTAAATGCCCTAGTTTAGAGTCCAAGTGAGTTTTGATAATTATTTCCTGACTGAACTTGGTCGGAGAAGACCGAGTCCATTACCAAGTTCCGAATAGAGAAAACGGAAACGACACAAGAGGATTCTCTTCTCACCTCATCCAGTCGGCATCAGAATCTGTAAGCTGCGAAGCAGGAGCGGAGCGGTGGAAAAGAGAGAGGACAGAGTACATAGATAAGTGACTATTGCAAAGATATTTGAATGGTTAATTAGCAAGTGGAACATTTTCCGTAATTAATACTTACCTGAGTTTATAAGAGTGAATAAGACAAGTGACTGAAAGTTAAAAAACTGGAACAGCAGCTAAGCCTAGGAAAGAAAAGATAAAGGTCAACAAGGAATTAAAATCTAGCAAGATAATAAGAACAAGCAAGGCAAAACCAAAGACCAACAAAAGCTAACTAGTAAGTGGAGGCAGAATTAATTTAATATCATTAGATTACACAAGAGATTGGGCTAAAATATTTAATGGTGTCTAATTAAATTATAGGAAAGGTTGGCAGCAGAAAAACAATAAAAAGGCAAAAGAAAAGACAACAGGAGAAATACATAAAGTGAGTAATAAAAGAGACTAGGTCCAATAGAGAATAGAGGCAAATAATTAAAAATAAAAGTAGTAAATATCATTGTGAATTGCAGGAAATACGTTGGAAGCAAAAACCACAACCAGCGTCAACCTAAAGAAAAGAAAGAAGAGAAAGCAAGACTCTTGGAAGAAAACGGTAGGTTAGAGAAAGAGAGAGAGAAAAGCTTAAAGAACCAGAGTAGAGTAGAGAGTAACAGGTTAGTCTAATAGTGTGATTTTCCCTTAAGTTTCTACAACGTCACCAGCAGTCTGCGGGTCAGATAGACGAGAGGAACCAGCCAAGAAAGTCTCTTCTTGTTTGTTATTTTATCCAATGTTCCCCCTTCCCCCCGAGGTAGCAATCTAGAGACTCGTTTAAAAACCGAGCTCTGGATGGATGCCAGGGTGTATTAGGGATCTAGCATCTCTGTTCCCGTGAATTCAACAAAGGAGTTTTCTCGGAGCCTTGACAGAGTCCAGTTAGGGACCCCTCAGGCTGGCGGTACATCCGGAGACCAGGCTGTGCCTAAGGAGCCGTCCCTGGCCTCCATGATGACGGCAATATAGAAGCTGGGCACTGACCTAGAGACTAAAATCGACAAAATCTCCATTGAAGTCAACCTCCTCCGCACGGACCTCAATAAGACATTGGAGAAAGCTAAGACAAATGAAGTTGACATAAGGGAGCTCCAGGCCTCCGCGAAGAAACTCGAGCAACGGGTGAACGAACTGGTGCATCAGCACCGCCAGGTGGCCCTGAAGCTGGAGGATCAAGAAGGGAAGGCCCGTAGAAACAACATCCGCGTGGTTGGCGTACCGGAGGATTCGGAGGGGCCTAGTGTGTAACTGTTTCTGGAGGAACTGATCCTCACCCACCGAAAACCTAAGCGCCTATCCAATATCTTCACCCTCGAACGCGCTAACCGCGTGCCAATCCCGAAGCCCAAGCCTGGAGCACCACCCAGGACAATTATAGCAAAAATCCTGAACTTTAGGGATAGAGACGCTTACCTCCAGACAGCCCGGCAGACGGTGACTTGCAATACGAAGGTGCCACAATCCGATTCTTCCCGGACTTCACGCTCCAGGTGCAACGCGACAGGCGCTCATTCACAGGAGTTTTATAAGAAGTGAGTATGTGTTCCAGTTTTTTGTGCGTGATGTTTTTTGAGGTTAAATCCTTTAATTGTTGATTCAAATTATCATTCAACAGATGAGGTCGATTCGAGGTTTAGGAAGAGTATAACATTTTTATTAATACAAAATTGAACGAAGACAGCCGACACGTGTTTCGCCCTCTTTAGCGAATTGCGCCAGGGCTTTCTCAAGGCTGTGAAAGATAAGTGTTATAGATAGGTATTCATAATCTATGAAAAAATGGAGAGAGAGAGAGGACAAGACCCCAATGAGACCAAAGAGATTGAGTCTTTAAAGTTCAAAGAGATGCAAAGGGAAGTGAAGTAGTGAGAGGTTAAAACAAGTTTGAATGAAAGGAAAAATATACTCCTTTAGTTCTAAACGTTAATCATGCAGAAATCTGGAGAGACAATCCGGCCGCCTCACCTGGCTCTGTAGACGGAAGATCGGATGTGGAAAGATCAGGTCAGCGCTCCTGGCATCCGAGGACCACAAGCCCAAAATGGGGGACGCTTCACGAGGTGGCTGACCACTAGAGGAGGTGGAACAGACGACATGGACCACTGCGAACTTTAAAGTATTATGTGCTCCCGGGCAAGAATACGGGACCCAGTTTCTTTGTGGGTCCTTAGTATGGGGGGGGGGGTCATTTAATCCTATAAGTACTTGTGGCCTTACATAGAGTTAGGCTGAGACCGGTATAGACCCTTCCCCCCCTTCACGAACATATGGCCCACTCTGATTTTGGTGGGGTCGAAGCCCTAATTTGCCAGTGAGGGGCACAAACATTATGTGACTGTGGTTCATTATTGAGGAATGTATCCATCTTTAACAATTTGTTTTGTTATGGGGTGGGGTGGGGCTCGTGCAGCGGTTGGAGCTGGAGCTGATGCTCTTTCTCCCTTAAACAAATTCTTCGGGAGGGGGGAGGTTCCTCACTCCTGGGTTGGGTTGGGTGAAAGGCGCTCTGCTAATTGGGGATGTGGGTAGTTCAAAACCTACGGAGCAGGGAAAGCAGGGAGGGGTAGGGGGGTCACCAGTTTCTGGGTGAAGGATGGGGGGTGTAACTGGGGGTTGGGGAAGTTGGGAGGGAAGTTTGGTAGGGTCACACCGTGGTCATGCAAATGTTCTAGAAAATTGTTTTGGGAAGCGCAGAAACAGATTTACAGTCACTTGTGTAGATGGCTATGAAATGGGATAAAAGTCTAAAGGTGATTAGCTGGGATGTCAATGGGTTGGGGGACAAGCTTAAGAGAAGTATTGTGCTACAGTTTATTAAGTGAAACCTCCCGGATGTAGTTTTATTACAGGAGACACACCTGATGAAAAACACATGCTACGCACTAAACAGATGGGGGTACACCTTAACGCATGCTGGTTTTACATCTGGGTCCCGGGGGGTAGGGATCCTTCTGCGACAAAATTTTCCAATAGTAATTGATCATACAGACGTCAACCCTCTGGGGCGCTTTGCTGCTATCTCAGGGAAATGGGAAGGACGCAGGCTCAACTTGGTAACGATTTACATTCCACCGGGCCTCCAGACCCTATCGTACCACAAATTGGGAAAATTACTGCTCTCCCTCCCAGAGGAAAAAAAAGATACCCAACAGCCACTCTGCAAGACCTGCTCTGAAGACAGTGCACTGGCTCCCGATTATGGAAAGAATAACATTCAAGTCCTTATGCATTGATCATAAGTCCTTCTGGAAAAAAGGCCCTTCCATCATCCATTCGGTCATCTCCCCCTATCGTCCTAACAGATGCCTCCAATCAACCAACCTCTATTTAGCCTCTGTCCCTAAAATTAAAAGGATGAGAAGCAGTGGCCGGTCCTTTCATTATACTGCTGCCAAGCTGTGGAACGCTCTCCCCCTCCATCTACGTTCAGAACCCAACCTCCTGTCCTTCCTTTAAATTCTGTAAACTTGGTTCTTTCAAAACTCCACCTACTAAGCTGCTACGATCTGTCTGGTACCTCCGCTAGTGCTGGGACACCTACGGGTAGCCATGCACTCTACAAATACTCCAAACAAATAACAAAATGTCTTGATTGTGCATTTACTAGGATGCCTCTGTTTCGTAGATCTCATGTGCCTCTACCATGAAGGTAACTTCCCAACCTGGCGAGCCCATGTTATAGAATTTGTGATACTACATGGATGCAATTTACTGGTATGTTAACACGTGTTACATTAGCCATTTTAATTTATGGATTTCTGAGAAGGTAACTATAATGGGGTGATCCTTAGAAAAGGTTCAAGCTTGAACAACCTACAGACAGAAATAGGGGTTCCCTATTAAGCTGAGGATGTTTCCCTAACACCATGGACGTCTCTGGTTAATTGATGAGTAGGTTCTTTGGGTACGCTTTAAGTAAACTACTCTGGAGACGCACTAAATAAGTACCCAATCTGCAATGTTGGTGGCGCCATGTCATACATACTTTCTCAGTAAGACTGTGTGTTTCGACAACATAAGAGTCAAAAGTATGTTGGACTGAGTCAGAGAATGCCATAATAATATGGTGACCTAATTCCTTGCTAGCTCACAGTGCGCAATCCGGACGCCTAACCTGATAGGGGTCTGGATCTTAGGACTGAGGCCTTTGCCTTCAATGACATTTTCTACTCGTTAAATGCCATCTCTGCTTCTATGATGGCATCAACTTTGGTAACCTCAATGTCTAGTATAATGGCCTTGTCATCAAGAGCACATTCAACAAACAACATCAACTGCAAGAGTACCAACAATGACCTCAACATCTACAGCACTGAAAGCTGACAGAGAAAAGAGAACTTGTGGCTATCCCTGATGATCCCCATGAGACCAGAGACACAAGACAAAGGAATGACTATGGAGAAAAGGAAAAGTGGGGTTTCTGTGGCCATCATTTGTTGAGCAGCTTTAAGTCCATCATTGTACTATATCAGACACATTTCCTATATTAGTCTTTGCTCTCTCTCCCTAGGAAATCTGTGACAGAGCTATACATCGCTTTGCCAAAGTCTGTCTCACATACTCACAGGCCTAAACATCAGTTTAGAAACCAGAAGATAACCCAATTAAACCTTTGAGGCTGTTCATGCTGGACAGAGACAAAGTAAATCTGTATCTAGATAAAGACTGTTATTAAGGCCATAATGTGCAGGAGGGAGAATGGTCACCAACCAAACCAAGGCCTCCAACAGCTATCCTCAAAACTGCAAAACATTTACTATCATCAAATGCAATCCGATGCAAAACATTTACTATCATCAAATGCAACCAGATGTATGCTTCTTATATGATTTGATGGAGGAGACTTCTTAGGCTAACCCAGATTTCTAGGCCACGTGTGACAGTCAGGGACATGCACTGGATTCCAATCTGCTGGTTGAGAGTGCCTCCAATACAAAAAGACCTTGAGAAACAATGGTGGGAAGTATCATGATATTCTAGAGAACTGCACTGATTCAACTTTTTAATTCACTTTATTCAAGCAGTCTTCTCTATGGTATGCTCAGTGATGGGGGGAGTGACTTAGCCAGTAATGGAGCCAGACGTGTTGATATAAAGCGCCGGCCTTGGCTCCCATCTCTGGCTGCGTATATCCATGCAGAGCTGTGTTGCAGTGGCAGCGGCAGCGGCTTGCTGATACTGCCCAGGAGGGGACCCTGGAGCCCTGGTGAGGTGGCGGAGTACCATAAATCCTGCATACTGGTGGCGGGCGCTGCTGAGTATGAACTCGCTGCCAGAGGCTCCGGGACGCCGAAGCACCACTGAGCGCAAGGCGGGGATTGGCCCGCCCCTCTGGCCACATTATACGCTGGGAAACGGCACCAAGACAGGTGAGGAGGAAGGGAGAGGGCGCTGCTGTAGGCGCCGAGGAATTTGTCCCAGGACTGCAGCGGTCAGCTGCGAAGCTGTGACATCGCATGCGGAGAAGCAGACAGGATAGGGGATCTGCCCTGCCCTCCAGGTCGGGACGGGAGCCTGGGCATGGAATTGGACTGCCGTCTTCCGCGGAGGCTTGGGGATCCCCAAAATCCGAGGATCCGATCTGGCAGGGGCAACAAGACCGCAGTGAGAGGGGAGAGATGTACATTACAAGGCCTGACTAATGACACGCGGAGCCTGCCTCGCGCACAAAGGCCCAATCTACAACCTCCCGTCCCAAAAGCAGTTTGGCAGAAGTTTGTGATCCTCAGGCTGTGATCAGTAAGGCCTGTACTACCCAGATGTTGATGTGCTATCGGGCACTGGCTGCGCGGTGGGGTCCGAGCCTCCTTTTGAGGCTTGCAGCGCCATACTTAATGTGGGAAGCATGATGACTTTGCCCAGTAGTCCCATAAAACAGGCTGTTGGCGATATTCCGTACCTGTGTGCCCTGAATTGATCACACCCCCACATTCCGTGCTACTTGTCCTGGTGCCTGTTGACCAGCAAGATCCGGCCCTGAGGCAGTCACATACCGGTATGGGATACGCATGCCACGCCTGCCCTTCTGCGACTGGGCCGCTGTGCCGGTAGCTTGCGGGACGGACTGGCTGACCCTGCACCTGGGAGACTGTGAATTTGAAGCTAACAGAGCGGGTGTGCCATGTCCGCCCGGGCTGGTTTGTGCCGGGCCTGGATTGGCGCTGGAGGCAGATCCCAGCAGTCGCTCCAGCAGCTTTAACGGAGTATAACGTCAAGCCTTTCTCACTTGTTACCCCATGTCGCGGGGACCGTTCAAAGATTGGTACCGGGGGTGTAGCAGCCCCTCACCCGCAGACAAGAGCACAGGCGGATAAGATGGCGAGCTCTGAGGCGACCAATCCAATTTCGCACAAACTTGATGCAGTATTGGCGGCATTGAAGAAGCTAGAAGAAACGATGAATCAAATTCGCACCTCCCTGGAAGGTAAAATTGATAATGTGACGCTAGATCTCACGCTGCTGCATGCTGATCACCGCAAGCTTGCAGACCGCACAACAGCAGCAGAAGGAAACATTGGGGGGGTTTCGCCACGGATGTCTACGGCCGAGTCGCATAGTCATGATCTACTCAACAGAGTGGAATTCTTGGAAGACAGAGCAGAGGATGCGGAAGGCAGGGCCCGTCACAATAATCTAAGCGTCGTGGGCCTTCCGAAAGGAACGGAGGGGAGGAACGTGGTGCTTTATGCAGAAGACTGGATCCGGAAGCTGTTGCCAGGAGAGGCCCTGTCTCCGCATTTCATTGTCAAGAGAGCTCACAGTGTGCCTGCCAAACCCCCGCCCCCGGGTTCGAATCCGAGGCCAATCTTAATTTGATTATTAAATTACAGAGATAGCGATGCGTCCTTCAGGAAACCCAGAAATTGCAAGTCATACAAGTGGATAACCACAAAGTGATGATCTTTCCGGACTACACCTTCCAAGTGCGGAAACAACGACATTCTTACCTTGCAGTGAAGCAGTGCATGCGACAGAATCATCTAAAGTACTCTCTGTGGTTCCCTGCGAAATTGAGAGTCATCGTGAATGGAAAAGTTCATTTTTTTACCACTCCGGAGAGTGGTGGAATGGTTGGACGCTTGTGGCTCGTCACAACTGGGGGGGGAGGAGACAATGGCGGAAGTCTTTCTACGAAGACGTTGATGACGGCGACAGAAATCGCAATCTCCGACCTTGCAGGCAACTGGCCCGTCACCCGAGTTGGTTCAAAGTGGGCAACTGGAAGCGGTGCAAGCTGTGGCAAACATCAGTGGCTCACTGGCTGAATACACCAATTCGGACTCTGAAATGCAAAGGGCCGCCCAGTGAGGATGAACGGTCAGACAATATCCCTGTTTCCCAGGATTCCTATGCGCTGCCGCATGTTACTCCACAGACTTGTGATGATATTGCTTAGGAATGTATCATTTACAAACCTGTGTTTCCAGTCCTTCATTGGCTGCTAGATATCAGGCCCGGTTGGACACACAAGTATGAGACTTTATGTTCCCTGCTTATGAGTTAAATTACTAGTAGGGAAAGGTCATGGGGATGTAGCTGCTCTGTGGCAAGGCTAGACCTGTTGGTGAGCTCCCTTTATGGATCCTCCCTTATATGGGAATATTATGTATATCAAACAAATAGCTGCCCTGCTTATTTTTGTGGCCAGCCAAACATGGGACTAACTGTTAGGGACGGTCCTTTTACTCATTGGTGATTCGTTACTGAAAGCCTCCATTTTGCTTTGCGCTATAGCCTTCCCCAGACGTTAGTTGTGGGCTATTGTATTGTTAGTTTAGGAAACTGCCTGTTGTAGAATTACTCTCATGGTATTCTTTTTTGCATGTTGTTTTTATGTTTTTTATGCCATCACTATTGAGCGGGGATACGATTGCTGTAAAGTTAATTTTCATACAATAATGTGTATCAACATGGGCTTCATATATTCACTGCTGGTTCCCCCGTCCTTGAGCTAGAGGGGGCTGCTAGTACCTCTGACACACACAGACTTGGCACCTGTCAGGATAGGAACGTGGAACGTGAGGGGGATCCATAGTCCGGAGCGTCGCTACCTCATATACTCCTATTTAAAGCGGCATCGCATACAGATAGCCCTCTTTCAGGAGACACATCCATCCCAAGTAGAAGTCACTCATCTTCACAGACGATGGACGAGACATTTGTATGCGAAAGGCTATTCAGCTTATACACGGGGGGCTCTAATATGGGTGGGACCGGGTACTCCATTTCAAGAGACAGACGCATTAGTGGATGGGCAGGGCAAATATGTTATGGTTCGGGGTGTGCTGGATGGCAGACCAATAGTATTGGCTTCACTATATGCACCCAACACTGAACAGGCAGACTACCTAGACCAGATATCGCAAAAGCTATCAGCATGGCATGACACACCCAAGATTCTAGGTGGGGACTACAACTGTGCACTGGATGTCTCCTTGGATCGCTCCTGTCCTCCCTTGCCCGGCACGGCCACTCATGCAGCTGCGAAAGCCTTGGCGCACTGGGCAGAGCAATGGCACTTCACTGATATGTGGCGGTTCAGGAATCTGCTGGACAGGGTCTACTCCTACTATTCCGGAGCCCACAAGCTCCATGTACGCTTAGACCGCTTCATGGTATCGAATGATTTCCTCCCATGTATTTCTGACTCCTCATAACTGGGACGTACACACTCCGACCACAACCCACATGTGATTGAGTTACGATGGGAGGCTGGGTCACTGCCGATCCCTGTGTGGTGCCTGCAGCCAGATGTCCTCTTAGACGCGTCTTTCCATGATTTACTGGCCACCACAGTGGCACAATACTTTGATGAAAATGCGGGCACGGCCACTTCGCCGCTGGTGGAATGGGATGGCTTTAAGGTGGTCATCAGGGGGCACTGTTTGGGTACGCAAGCAGGAATGCCCACGAAATTGGAGAAAGAGCTCGCCACGTTAGAGCAGCAGCGGGCCACTAATGAGCAAGCTGCTGTGGATGGAGCTCGAGGGCAGCTAGATGCATACAGAGTGGAGCACACTCGTTTATTGGAGCAGTTAAAATGTCTGAACTATGCTGCTCATTCGGCACGGACACACCAACTGGGTGATAAAGCAGGCAGGCTACTTACGTGGCTCATTCGTCAGAATGACTCATCTGTGCCGATAGTATTGATGAGGACGGTACGAGGGGGAGTTGCTTATACGCAACGTGCCATCCATGATGCATTCATCATGCTTTATCAGGACCTTTTATAAATCACGCGTACGGGCCACCCCCTAGAACTTACAAGCTCACCTAGGAGACCTAGTTCTGCCGAAGCCAACAGGCACCCAATGCGATGACCTGAATGCTCCTTTCCAATCAGAGGAACTCCGCAATAGCATTTTTTTCAGTGTCAAATGGGAAATGGCCAGGACCTGATGGTCTCCCTACTGAGTTTTGCAAAGCATACACTTTCATTTTGGTACAACGGTTATTGAACATGTACAAAACTGCGCTAGATGATTCAACCTTACAAATACGCAAAACGAGGCCCTCCTGGTCTCCCTCCTCAAACCTGATAAGAACACGGACCTCCTGGGCTCCTATCATCCATTAGCATTCCTCAACACAGACTACAAAGTTTTTGTATCACTATTGGCAATGCTTCCATCTCCGGTAGTGAAAACGTTGGTACACCCTGACCAAAACGGTTTTGTTCCAGCCCGGTGCACTTCTCTTAATATTCATAGATTTTTTAGAATACAGCAATATGCAACACATAGTTGGCCTCGTCGGGTTGCTTGGTTCTTGATCTGGAAAAAGCTTTTGACTCACTGGAATGGCCTTATCTGGCTGCAGTCTTAGGCAGATTTGAACTGGGAGATCACGTTTTAAATATGGTTTGCCTATTACATCAGCGTCCCACTGTTCGAGTCCGTACCGGCAAGTTGATCACGGAGCAAATCAGGGTGAGACGTGGGACCACCAGGGTTGCCCCTTGTCACCGTTGCTATTCTCTCTAGCAATGGAGCCCCTGGCGATGATGCGCTGGGGAGACGAGGAGGCATGGGGCACACCATTAGGGGATGGGCTACACGCTATCTCCCTGTACGCGGATGATCTACTATTATATCTTCGGGATGTCACCGCGATCCCGACGTCCATTGCAGATATACTCAGAACTTTTGAGCAAATGTCTAGACTCCAGGTTAACTGGACCAAGTCGGGGATTTATCCCTTCAACATTGCCATAGCAGAGGAAGCTGTGATCCTAAATGGCTCACCTCTCACATGGTACCCCACCACATTTAGATATATTGGGATCTTTACATATCGGATACCTGACGACCTGTTCAAGGGCAATTTGACGAGAGCAATCTCGGCACTCTGAGCTCAGATGTGTTTCTGGAAGACACTTCCCCTAAATGTTATGAGCCGTATCACGCTGTTGAAACTGATTGTGTTGCCTAAGCTGCTGTATTATTTTTCAAATCTCCCGCTCTATGTTCCACCCAAGCTATTCCGAGAGTTAGAACAGCTCTTCCGGGAGTTCATATGGAATAACGGGAGGCCACGAGTGGCTCTGTGGAAATTGTACGCTCCCACTGATCGGGGTTGACTGGCTGTTCCTAATATGGAACTGTATTACTTGGCTGCCCAACTTCAATGGGTGATGAAGTGACTTGCCGGTCAGAGTCTGGAGGACACTGCGACTGTGGCACGGCCCTGGACCCACTCTCAGGTCTGCCATCTGTTTCACCCCAATTCGAAACTTCCAAGACCAAAACAACTACATCTTGGTTTAGCAATACAATGTTATAACAGTAGCTTATATCTTACCCGTGCGACCCTCCCATATGCCCCTATCTTGCCACTGCTCGGTATGCCACGATGCAGGTTGGTACATCAGAAACAGCTCTGATGACCTGGCACGCTGCAGGTTTGACCACGCTGGGGGATCTTTACAGCGACAGTGGGCTACTGCCGTTTGCGATACCAGCTGAAGACGCTGAGTTGCCAGCAGGTCAATTCCTATTGCACGCCTCCCTTCTGAAAACACTATCAGCCACCTGGGGGGACTTAACGGTGGAACCACCAACACATTTGCTGCTTCAATACATACATGTAATGGGGGCAGGCTCCCACGTGGTGCATTAGTTAGTGGAAGAGCTCCTCATGCACACACTCAAGCCGATGTCGTGGCTTCGTGTTGGTTGGGAAAAGATAGAGGTCGACCATGGACTGATAAGGAATGGGATGCTCTGCTAACAAAATCCATACGCATACCAAGAAACTCCAGATTCAAACTTATACAGACGTTTATCTTCCAGAGGGTGTATCTCTTGCCTGATAAGATAAATAGATATTTCCACATTGTCAGCTCTGCCAACAACTAGACCCAGATTTACTACACATGCTTTGGGCCTGCACATCCCTGCAACAATATTAGCAGGAGGTAGTTACAATACTAGCCTTATGCACAGGTAGACCCTTACCTCTGTCTTGGGAAATTTGCCTTTTAGGACTCTATGCAAGATCAAAAAACAATAAAATCACCTCAAGATTCCGGGATCTGGGTTTAAGCACTGCAAAAAGACTAATACCAAAAGATGGAAACATGCAGATGCGCCAGAGGTGGTTGGCTGGAAAGGTTCACTTGTAACATGGGCACAGGCGGAGAGCACAGCGCTACACAGGGAGGGGACAGCAGGGCTTCGTAAATACCCTATAGCGCAGGGCTGGGACACTATACTAGCTGGCCTTCGATGCGCTGCCGCAGTGAATTATGAATGTGCGCAATCCGTTGACCTGCAACAGGCATGATAGTACCCAGGGTCATGACTGCAAGACGCTGTTGCACCCTGACATGCAGACAATCACGCACTCATAAGATCCCTGGTACCTCACTAGTAACTATCGAGACCCCATACACTTTCGGGAGGGGAGGTGCTAGCCCTTGTCTTTATGGCTGTACGTAGGTGCATGCCTTTGTTTAGCCCCTGAATAGGCGAACCATAGGATAATAGTGTATAGACAATAAATCATCACGCTCCGATATGTAACAGTGACCCGACTTACATAGTTTAGATGGCAGTTGGTAGTATTGTAAGTTTTAGTTTTGATTATGTGTTTATTGGAGAAACAGGTCTTATTGGTATCCGTGAGGGCCTTCCTACTACACATTGTCAATTTATATTATTCCCGTCATATTGTTATGCAAGTCCGAATGACAGGTTATTTTTATGTGTTAGGATAGCATGTATATCAGATATTATGTTACTGGCCCGGATAAGATATGTACTGATTATGCTGTGTGTGGCCTTGTTTCTGATTCATAGACCATGAAGTAGCAGCACCTGTGTGCAATAGCACACTGAGATTTCTCCATGAGTGTCCAACATAATGTATGTAAATGTCAGCAGGAATGCAGTGTTAGTTTTATTTTTCTTATTGTTGACACTTGTACTGTTGAACGTTACATGGATTTTATCATTTTGCAGTGGGCAATTGAAAGTACTTTATAAAACTATGATGCCAGTTATGATAAAATCAGAAAATACCAATAAATATATTTAAGCAAAAAAAATGGTATGCTCAGTGATCATGAACACATACCTTGCTTACTAGGAAGCACATCTTCAGGATGTAACTATGATATGCCATTAAACAGCAAATAAGCAAAAGCTTGCTTACAAAGGTCCTTGATGCAAATGGCAGGCAGGTTATCTCACCCAATATTTTCTATACTCTGACTGGGGAAACATCCTTTACAACAAAACTTTTTCCACGCAGTACCTTTACAACGCAGGATTTACAAAGCAAGTCGTTACAACGACTTGCGCTGGAGGGCGCTGTAGGATAGGGAATAGTTTAATTTACTATCCAAAACCTTCCCTACTATCCACGGGGACTGAAGTTGGAATAGTAAATTAAACTATTCACTATCCAGCGGCCCCCAACACAAGTCGTTGTAACGACTTGTGTTGTAAAACCTGCGTTGTAAAGGCATGCGTGGAAAAAGCATGCGTTGTAATGACATACATCCCTCTGACTGGTAGTTGCCCATCAGAGCAAAGTTAAGATTGTATCTCAACATCTATCGAAAGTGGAGAAAAAAACCACAAATGAATTGAGTTGAGTCCTTCAATGATATCACCAGTGGGGGTGGGACTATATTTTCCAGTTATGGGGCAATACAGCTATTGACCGATTGTTCAACATTATCAGTGAACAATGCCACCTGGTAAACAAAGATTGGTTAATAGAGGAAGCATTTCTGATTCTCAGGCACTCAGGTATCCATAAATGATTAGCAGCAAAGAAGGTACACAAAGTTCCCCGGAAGGACTGGGTGAAAAGGGAAATGTGTGTGGTGTAGAAGGAAATGACAAGAGGGAAAGAGGACGGGGGATTCCTTCTTGGGAACTAGAACCCTCACACACCTAGCAAGCTAGATGTCATGCTTCATCATATGGGTCCTGCTCCTCATCAGACTGGCGCTGCAATGTCCGACGGGCACCCGCGAAGGGGCTCTTTAGCAGAGATCTTTTGTTCCAGCCATATGGTGCATGCGTGTGAGAGGGCAGGTGAATGTGTAGTCGTGGAAAAGCGGTGATTGATTAAAAAAGGTGGGTTAGTCCACAAGGAACTTTATTAATGTGGCTAACTCCCTTGATTAAAATGGTTGGAGGGGAGATAGACGCCACGAATATATGCGGCGAAAATATCTGCAGCCCTCAGTTTAGGTCATAAATTATTCCCTTTCCTCCTGTACCTTTCCTGATGCCAAGTAAATGAACGTTCAATTATGATAAAATGTTGAGACCATCAGCCTGGCCGAGACAGATCTGAACTTTTCTTCCAGTATCAAAGTAATTTAAAGGCCTGGTGAACCACCCAACTTTAAATTTCCACACACTAACTTGAGACAAAGTCCAGTTTAAATAAACCTTTCAAAAAAATATGATGCTGTTACATGGATTGCTGATGGTCCTTTGCTCTCCGGGTCCAGTTTTTTTTTGTTTCATTGAGGATGGCATTTTTTACCTACAGGATTCAGTTTTTGCAGTGCATCCCGAAGTGGTGCCACTCGAAGACCATTGGAAGTGATGGCATCTCCAAGCAGACCTGGGTCTGCGTGCATTGGGGATAGAAATCAGACATCATCCTAAGGAGTCAGGCAAGCTATATGCACCTATGGACTATATTGGAAGACATCGGTTCACATGGATGATGTGGAGATTATGAGCTGCTATATGTAGAGTCATGTATCCCAGCACTCTATGAAAACAACTGCCATCATGAATGTTCTGGTCCTTTTCTTGAAAAATTCATGATGTTGTTCCTTTTAGGGTTTTTCTGGAGCATCCTTAGGGATATTTTTGGAGTTGCTGTAAAGGGTTTTCTAGAAAGTGTCTGGGGGATTGCTGGAAAGGGATTCGAGACTTTGTTGGAAGTAAGGAGTCAGATATAGCTATAAGTTATGGTATTTTCTTACTAATCCTGTTTGTTCACTGTTTTGAACAGTTTTGCTTCAGTGGAATTCTAAAAATCTTGCTGTTAGATACTGGCTAGCTCAGTCTTTGTGTTTTCCTCGCTACAAATTTTCATTCCTGTTTTCAGCTACAACTTTGTATTTGGGGTTTGGCTGCTGATCAAAACGTGCATTTTCATTTAAAATTGGCTCAGGATGTGGGCATTTAATTAATTTGGCTATATTTTTTCTGACATCTGATACCTTTAAAGCTGGGTACGTTAGCTTCTGTTTTTTTGTCAGTCATTTGGAGTTCCCGAAGGTGTCAAGGCACAAACCTTGCACTGTGGAACATTACCTTTTTGGTGGCTTTTACCTCAAGGTACAAGGGTTAGTGAAATGAAGGATTCAAAGAGCAAGGCACACTTCTTGAT
Organism: Lissotriton vulgaris; assembly: GCF_964263255.1. Taxonomy (NCBI): domain Eukaryota; kingdom Metazoa; phylum Chordata; class Amphibia; order Caudata; family Salamandridae; genus Lissotriton; species Lissotriton vulgaris. Next base: position 1,329,162,051 of record NC_141685.1, on the reverse strand, counting down.
GTTCTCGAGACTAAAAGTGGTACTAAGAAACATGAGACTGCATCTCTAACAGTCTCTTATCCACATTCGTGTAGTACTCCGGTGGACAAAGCATACACATAAAGAGAGATTAATACTTTTGTATTACCAGAAAAACGTCCAGGAAGACAAAACAGATATGTGTGACATATAGGCTTTCATCCAATGGGTAATTTGTCTAAACCGCCCTTTGGTTTGTCTTCTGCATTATACTCTGCTACCAGTGAGGAAGCAGAAAACTACCGGATGAATCATAACTCATTCCACTACGAGGATGGTCGGGGGAGTCTCTTTCCACTCAAATAATCCACCGCAGGAGATCTGGATCATGACATCATGGCAGCCAGGAGAACGCTGCATGCCTTTCACAAGCACTGCTGTTTTAATATAGACATCTGTGTGGAAAGTTAAAGGTGCTCTTTCTTCGAATCGTCATCATGCACCATCTCAGGTAATCACTGCTTTATTCTTTCCATAGTGTGTGAATCTATGAAAGAACAAAGGTTGGAGATGAACATGTGACTTGCCTGTAACTACAATTCTCCAGCATTATCTGTCATAGATTGCAGGAGGCTTATCCTCGTCCCCAGTGCGGAAGAAACTAACATGCCCTATAAAAGTGCAGCTGAAGGTCCATTTGCTAATTGGCTGACAATGAGAAGAGTCCATAAGATGTGAATGGGCCAGTTTGGAGTGATATTTTCTTATCAATGAATATCAAGGTGCTGCGGAGGGAGATCAGAGTCAGAGATGTCCATGGTATTCAGGGCTTACAGGTTAGGACAGGTGAAAAGCCAGGTCTTCAAGGCCTTGGGAAATAAGGAGTGAGTTTCCAGAGTGGAAATTGGGGAAGGAAGGGAGTTCAACAGATTAGTTCCAATCAGCGAAAAAGCCCTCCTTCCCCCCACCTGGCTTTCCTAATCCTGGGAACTGTTACCCGGTTCTTGCTTGCAGATCTTAAATCCTTGCCAGGAAGGTATCTTTGAAACATTTGATTGATGCCTTCTGACCCCCTATTGTGGACGGCTTTGTGGACCAGGCATAAGGCTTTGAACACAATTCTCCTCCCCAATGGGAGCCAGTGGAGGCTTCTGACGGTAGCTGAAGCTGAGTGGAATTTGGGGAGACCCATCACCAGCCTAGCGGCGGCATTCTGCACCAGTTGAAATTGATGTAGGAGCCCCTTGTTTATCCCTACATAAAGGGCATTGCAGTAGTCTAATCTAGACACCACAAGGGCCACCACTGCCTGTTTCCGTGAGGGTAGGGAAGAGAAAATGGAAGATCTTCCTGAGAATCTGTATCATCCGAAAACAGGTAGAGACAGTTCTATTTATTTGTGAGCCCAGGGAAAGGTAGGAGTCAACAATGATGCCTAGATTTAGGCAGGATCCCTTGTGATATTCAAAACAACCATGTTCACCCAGCAGCATTCCACATAGAGTTAATTGCTTGCTCCCGAGATTCTTACAAAACCAGCAGATCATGAGCTTAAATCTCGGTATGATCCGATAACATTTTGATCTTTACAAATATTATTATATTGGGAAAAGTCTATTATTTAAAATGTTTAATCAAGCAAAAAAGGTGGTATTAGGCAAATGTATTACAATTTTTTTTAATTATTTATGTGCCAATGAGTCCCATACCGATGTCAGAGTATATTTAAATTATGCGAATGTATGAAAGCTAATGATGCTGGAGAACTAACGTTAAGAGTGAGTAACCTTTCTTCCTGTGTATCAATTGAACAGATGTCTCAGTTTATATTTGGTAGAGTACTGGTTGCTGTGTCTTTTTTAGATAACTCGATCATTTTATAATTAAGGGTTCTAGAAATATCAAGATATATCAGGCTGGATAGAAGACGGGAACTGATAAAATAGAAACGTCATTTCAAATTCTCTTTGTAATTCAACAGACATTTTAGTAACAATGCTACTACGTTTTTGCTCTCTTAGGAAAACAGTTCATGGTCCAGTGGAAGATGTTTGGAACACTGACACATCTCATCCAAGTTTCTACATTGCCAAAAAGAAGCCCATCTCTAAACTGTGGGCACAGCGTGACGTGTTTCCAGATGTTCCTCGTCTAATTGAATTAGATGTGTCTTTCGTAAGAAGCAAAGCCCTCCACTCCTTGAAATGCAGGTTAAGAATAAATCCATACATGTGCCAACAAATCTAGAAAGTAGACACCTAACTTACAAAGCTCTAGTGTTGGGGGGGGTGTAAGATTCATTGCATAGGATTGGATTGTGGTAATTCAAGTCTTGTTTTATATCAAATAAATGGCCCTCGGTGGGGGATGCGTGGGCCGGAGACCGGATGCGGGTGAAGTCCGTCCAGCACTACCAAGCATTGATATTAAATATACGAGAGATATTTGAAATGAAAATGTTGAATTTCTCTATCCTGGCTTGGATCATATACCGCTTCGTTGGCCAAAAACAAGAATACATTTACAGAGCATTAAGCACTAATTAGTACACATTCGTAAACAGTAAAACGTATATTGGGAATATTTTGTATATCATTGATATTCCCTTAAGGTGTTTTGTGCATATGTTCACGGGTGGTGCATAGAAGGATTGCGCTATAGGACATCTGCATTTAGTTGTCACCCAGAAATTACTTTGTTTTTATTTCTTTTCCAGGATTAACGATTCTCGCAAATGATGGTATGGAGATGAATAAATCTGAATTGAAAAACGTCCTCTGTTGATATCATTTTGTGCTAGACTGCGAAAGTTTCAATTTGGATGCACATGACATCATCAATGGTATTTTTAAGCCTGACTCTTTCCTGGTTAAGACCCCGTCTCCCCACTGTACAGTAGTTTCATTTTCAGGTGTTGCGTTACAGCAAGACAACTGCCCAATGTGGAGAAGCTACGATAGAGGTCTTCATTTAAAGAGTAAATCCCACACTTATCCACATCTGCAATGCACAATGCTGAGAGGCGGGCACTTGTAACAGTCCAATGGCAGGAGTGCACCAGAACCGAAGTAAGGTTTGGGTGCTCGTAAGTCTATCTTTCTGTCAGTCTATTCGTCTAGCTATACATTTGAATACCTACCTTCGCACCAGTCTTCCCGTCTCTCTGTCTGTCTGTTGGCCTATCAGTCTCCTCTTCCTGCAGTTTTCCTGTCTACAGCTCCACCTCTCTACACATCTACTAGTTTTCCTATTTGTTTATCCATCCAACACTTCATTCACAAGTCTTATTAGCTGTCTTTCTAAAAGTCTACCAATCTTCTGGTCCGTCTCTATGTCAATTTACAAGTCTTCCAATAAAGTGCTCCATCCATATTATGTTATGTTGCTAATGTATACCGGACTACATATTTTTTTATTAGGGACAAGGCTGCTAGACGCCAAAGAAAGAAGCAATGTAAGTAGAGGGGATCAGAAGTTTGCCTGGAAAGATATGCCTGTAGAATTTGGTCTAAACATTCCTAAGGCGAAAAGAAAAGGAGTATCAAGCTGTGGTTTTAGTATCACCTGGTGTGTGACCCCACATTTATCCTTAAATCATGGGGTGTGCGTAGATCTTCATAGAGAGGTGAGGATTTCATTGGGGAGAGGATGTGGCCTAATGGACCAGGACGGTCGATCTCAAATCTTGGGAACCGTGTTCGAGTCTCTGCAATGACGCTCAATATCCTGTGATTCTGGGCAAATCACAGGGGCGAACTTGACACTTTGGGTCAAGTTTGCGCTATATAAAACTATGAGAAAAAAATAGAGGGTTAGCCACATATCTCTGGAAAGAATTTGCTAGATAAGTAAGCCTTTTCTCCCAACAGGCCATGATTGGTACAAGTGAAAAGAGAACTCCATTCTCAGTGTACCCGGGAGTCACTGAACTTTGACTAAGTGTTTTCTTATCCACCTAGATATTTAACCCACCTGGTTTTTGACCCTCTGAATTTATTAGCTGAAAGTTCCACAGATGCACAGTTCCGGTAGCTGTGCTCAGAGAGACTGTTGCTCGAAACCTAGAGAGCATGATGTATTTGGAAAGATAAACTATGATGCTTTTAGTTAGGTTGTGTCTAAAGTTAGTGGTCTTAACTTCCTCCATTATATGTCTATGGTAAGTTAAGTTTACAAACATTGTATATGGGAATTTTAGGAGCGATTGTGGGATTACCTAGAAAAACTGGAGGGCAGAGTTGCACTGGAGGTATTGGGGTGTTTGAGTATTTCGCGTTCTAAGACCTAATCAGCACAAGCCGGATCGCTGACATCACAAATGACGACTCGCCAAACACAGGGCCACCCTTCCTCCTCCAGTTGTATCATTAGCTGGGTACCATCATCACCAAGCATCCGAAATGCCAGATTATACCTACATTTGGCTTGATCTTTTGGTGGCATATGGACAGTCATGAAAACTGGAGAGAAAGTGCATCAATTTACACAATATGGTAGGTCAACCAATCAGGAGATGAATGTAGAGTTTGACTGGTCATTTATTAAATGAGGCGATCCGTCACCATTACCAAGATTTCACTGACAATCAATTATTTTGAACAACGGCTGATGGACAACGATGGTCAGCAATTCTAATAAAATAAGGAACACTGGTTTCCCTCTCTCTGTGGTCCGCAGAAAATAGTCATTGTCATATTTCCTTTATTTCGGTTCAATAAAACCATAAAAGGTACATTATAAAACATTTAAAATAAAGAAAAAATAAAAACATTCAAATTTGTTAAAAAATAAATTCTAAGGAATTCAAACTCTTTTAAGAAATTACAGTGCAACAATACAGGTTATCTTCATATTTTAAGTTCCATAATTTTAGACTAAAAATGCATAAAAGTTATTAAAAAGAAGCATCCCAAAGCTAAAAACATTTGCAAATAGGTCAAGTAAAATCCTGCAAAGAAATTTGGGTAAGACAAAAAAAGGGATCTTAAAGCCTAGCATAAATACATTTGAGAAAGGATATTACACAAAAGATTTGCTAAAAGAACAATTGACGGACAGAATGCTGCACAATGTCAAACATTCACCACAGTTCAGAGATCTGGGCCTAAATGCATCGTTTATTTGCTCCCCATGCCATTCCAGTTCCGACCCAGCTATATGCAAATCAGTCTTGACCCTATTCCCCATCATACCAGTCCAGCCCAAACTGCCAGGCCAGGTCCTCCCTGGACTAGAAAAGAGCATCCTGGGACCGGTTTCAGGGCATCACCCCTCATCAGCCAGGCTAGCTTGACTCCAGTGGCATGGAGGGAATGGGATATGCTTACTGTTTTAACAAAGCCTTCGACCTATATATCATATTGCTGACAGATATCTTGACATTGAATACACCACACAATCTCTGGTGTTGGTTTGCATACTCTAAGAGGTATGTGGCAATCCCTTAAACCAAGGAGTTTACAAAGAAAAATAATCTAGCATGATCGCTGTTTAACATAGGCCTTGCAAAAAAATAACACATGTTCAAAATTCTCCGGTGCTTGACAACCCATCAAGCACAGATTCAATATGTCTCCCTTTTTCATCCAGAAACAAACTAACGTGGCCAATGGTAAAATACCCAATCTACATTTTATATAAAGTGCACATGCAGCAGGGTTAAAAACCATATTCAAGTACTGCTCACACTCAGGCACGCAATTATGCATCAAGAAGGAATCTACCAGGGTACCAGGAGATACAGCAGAAAGTTTGGTTCCCAGGACAAAATTCCAAAAGGACATTTTCAGCTTGTCCCAAGGACCATGGGGGTAATGCAGAAGGCTGCAGCAACACCTTCCAGATCCAACTTGAATAGCCAGTGTTTAATATGGACAAGCCAGGAAAACTTCCCAAAATGTTGATCATCTTATATGACTCTAATACAATCCCTATAGGGTCTTAGATTCTCGTTGATCCAGAGCCTTAACCAATATTGGCTAGGTCTCAACATAGCTGTTGAGCTTGGCACTTTTTGCAGGGTCATCCCTGAACTTTTTGCCTTCCTACTATATTCTGTCTGACCTGTTGTTGGCTGTTTTATGACTCTGGGCACTTTACCACTGCTGTTCAATGCTAAAGTGCATATGCTCTCCCTACTATAAATTGATGTGTGGATTAGTGCTTCCATGATTGGCTGGTTTGGTTTACCTGTCAGACCCTAGCACAGTGTACCATGAGTGCCCAGGGCTTGTAAACCAAATGCTGCTAGTGAGCTTGCAACACTGGTTGTGCCACCCACAGAAGCAGTCTGTAAAAGTGTGTCTAAGGTCTGCCATTGCAGAGCCTGTGTGCAGTCTGGTACTGCCATGCTGACTGGGCAAATGCACCCACTTGCCAGTCCCTAAACCTTCCATTTTCTTCCTATCAGACACCCCTATGGTAGGCCTAAGGACAGGGTGCATTGTAAGTATAAAGTAGGACATGCCCTGGTGTGTGTGGCATGTCCTAATAGTGAATTACAGCCATTTTCGTTTTTCACTATTGCAAGGCTACCTGTTCTCCATAGGACAGAATGGGCAGTTAGATTATTACATCTTATGATCCTATCTGACTCACTAAACATGGTAGAAATTCGAGTTTAGTATGCCTGAACTCAGAATGATAAAAGACATATTTTAGTGAAGTTGGTTTCAACATTCTGTGTTTGAAAATACCACTTTTAGAAAGTAGGTATTTTCTTGTCTAATTATCCAAACCAGCCTCTGCTAGGTTGTGTATTCCTTGTCTGGAGATTGAGTGACAGGGCAGGGGGATTCCAGGAGACAGGGTGAGTCCGCCCAGTGGTGAATAGAGAGATCTACTACTAGATGGGAGGGAGGAGTTGCACCTGGGACCTGAATAGGACAGTGCCTGCCCTCCACAGTGCTGGCTCCACACCATGTGGTGCGTCTGATGTCTCTGCCCTACACTGTGAAAGGAGAGAAGAATCATGTCAACAAAGTGCTCCAGGGCTGTGCTTTCCCTCTACAATGCTGGCTCCACCTCCTGTGGTGCGTCTGATGTTTCTGCCCTGCACTGTGAAAGGAAAGAAGCAGTCATGTAAACAGAGTGGTCCAGAACTGGTTTGGACTAGGCAAAGGCCCCTCTGCCCTCACAGGACACAGGATTTTGGGGTGTAAGGTTTGGAAGCCTGATCCCACAAATTTAGATCACTTTTGGACTACAAGAAGAAACCTTTGCTGAGGAGAGGAACCTAAAGAAACTGAGGAGAAACTATCCCTAAGCTGAAGTACTGCTTGGGGAATTGGCCTGCATTGGTCGCCTGACTGCCAAAGAAAGGAGAAAGAACTTTGTGTGCTTTATTTTCAACTTGTGAAGGATCTCCAAGGGCTTGGAACAGAGCTTGCCTCCTGCTGAAGTCTCAAGGACAATAGACCTCAAACCCCAGCTCCCCAGAGTTCTTTGGAAGTGCCTGCTGCTGTTTTTGGGCCTTCTGAGGGACTGCGTGTCGCAAGGAGCTGGAAGCACGACTCAAGAAGAAGAAGCATGTCGCCATCGCAGCCACTGCCGTCGCATTTCTGAACAAGGATGTCACCGCTGTAGCTGACGCATTGCACCACATCAAGAAAAGCGCCTCGCATCCACGGAGAAGCGTGCCGCCTTCGGAGCCACTGTCGTCGCATCTCTGAACAAGGGTGTCGCCGCTGCAGTTGTCGCATCGAGCGGAAACGTCTTGCATTGAGGGAGAAGAGTGTCGCTGCCAAAGCCACTGTTGTCGCATTTCTGAACAAGGGTGTTGCCGCTGCAGATGAAGCATCGAGCCGAGACTTCTTGCAACATCAGAGAAGCGTGCCGCATCTGGAAGATCTTCACATCTTTATTTCTTTGCACCGGAACTTTGCCGCATTTCCATCGCTGCAACACCTTTGCTGTGGAAGCGTCACGCATAGTAAGGTACATTGACTTAAAGTGCCGCATTTTAAGAACTGAACAGTACTAAGCTAAAACTACCATTTTAAATACAGTATTGTGGATTTTTGTTGTTTGTGGTCTTGTGTCAAGTCTATGTAAAGAATACTTATTTTTGAAATAAAACCTGTGTGGTGTCCATCTGTAGTGTTGTCACTTGATTACTGTGTGTGGTCACAAATGCTTTACAAACTGCCTCTGAGATAAGCCTGTCTGGTCGTGCAAAGCTACCAAGGGGGTGAGCAGGGTGTTATTTTAGGAGTGTACCCTCTTACCCTGACTAGAGGCAAGGGTCCTTATTTGTCACAAGTACCTACCTGAGCCAACTAAAGACCCCTAAATCTAACAATAGCAATGCCAGAAATTGATCTTAGGTTTAGGTCGACTCTAAATAGCAACATCGGCACACTGGTGGGAAGTGTCAAGAGAGTTTTTATAAAGGCATTTTCAGCTTTTGGAAGGGTGCCAAGGTTACAGTGCCCCCATAGGTCTGCCCCATACATGGCTCCCCCACAAGCTTGAATCTTATATCTCTCCAAGGGGGGGGGTAGCAAAAGTGGGTGGTTTATTAGCAAATCTTATTAGAGACCGTGCTCTTTGTTTTAGAGTCATGACACTTTTCTGTACCTGTGCTACCCATCTTTGGGAATCTTCCAATCTTGCACTCAAATAGTCAAACTCATGTACCCTATCCAATGCCTCCCCCCCCCCCTAGGAATATCTTACTCTTGGATGTTTTCGTCCAGGCACCAAAGCCTATGTACTTAGTTTTGCTGCTGTTAACTTCCAGGCCATGCTTTGAACAAAAAGTATTGAATTTGTCTAAGAAAATCAATATACCACGGCGAGTTTTTGATAATAAAAGAGTTTCATCTGCAAAAAGGAGAGACAGTTTTTTATAATCCTTCACCTTTGGGGAGTTATTTTCTCAATTTACAAAGTAGTCGATTCAGCCTGTTAATGTACAAAGGAAAGAGTGTAGGTGCCAAGACACATCCTTGTCTTACTCCTCTACAGATTACCCTTTAGGGCCCCACTTAACCCTTGCAACATTTCCGTATATACAGCCTATATTATGGACAGTAGTCTCCAAAAGACCCCGATTTTATGCAAAACCACTCAATATTTTGCCCTCTGGACAATATCAAACGCAGTACACAGATCCACCAAGGTAACATATGGCAACCCCTATCAATATCTACTATCTTCCATGTATTAGACACGAACCTCACAATCTGATCAATAGTACTAGTGTTAGATCTGAATCCCACCTGTAAGTGGTATAACACTTTAGTCTTAGGCCTTACATTTGCTACCCATTAGAAAGCGCATTATGATTAACTCTCTATGCATTGTGCACAAGGCTCTTTATCTCCGCTGTCCACTAAGAATAAAATCTATGTTTAGTTGGAACATCCCAGGTAGAAACCTGTGTTCAGCTCATCAATAACAGCTCATGGTGCCGAGAACTAAAAGAAAGAAATGGAGTGATAAAGCTTTTTCAATGGCGGCAAAGCCGTAGAGCCATTCCTCCGTTGATGCCTTTCAGGAAGGCACTCAAGACCTGGCTATACTTCCTCTGGATCATTTCCCTTAATCTTTTGGCATAGCAGGGTTTCTCCGATGGTCATTTACAGCGCCTTGATTCCTTTGGGTAATTGTTGGGCTCTACAAATTTCAAATCAAATCAAATTTCATCTCCTCGAACATGAAAGGGCATCATGAAGTTGGGCATGATAGGATAGTGCCCGAAAAATGATCTTCACTATGAAAGTGGTTTTACAAGGAGACAAAATCTGCCATGGGCACCTCAGTGGATACCAGTAAGTGGATGTATTCTACTTATGCCGAACTGTTTCCAGCATTGTGGTGTGACACTGTGTAATGGGAGCTTTGGAATTTCACTCAATGTATTTATGGAGATGGAGAACACTCTGTGTAAAGCTCTTTACCATGCATATTTTTCCTAACTTTGCACATATTGTTATAGTGAAACCGGTATAATGAACTCCATTATCAAGAAGCAATCCAAAATCAATCCTAATCTTGACTCTTGGCCTACAAACCCTTCACACACACCCTACACTGAGCCCTGTCTAATTATTATCGCCAACCCTAACCTTTATCTTAATCCTAACAATCCCTTATAATAACCTTTTTTATAGCCTAACCCTTATTAAAATCTGAATAAAAATAGTTTTTGTCATTTATTTTTAGGTGATTATTATTATTATTTTTAGGTGATTTTATTAAAATTAAATATGCACAATCTCCTTATAGGGGCTTTCAACCAGCCCCTTTCATCCATTTGTCTGTTTTGTGTTGTTCACATTTTTCTTCCCCCACTACTGCACACAGCATGGGGTAGTGGGTCAGCCCACTTCAGACAATGACTAACTGCTTGGAGTGATGGCATTTTTCATTTTCAAAATGGGCAGATCCACACAAAAGTAATCCTTTTAATTGCAAAAGACTACAGTAGCAATGTTTATTATGGAGGCAAAAGAACTTTGCTTTAGCAAATTTATGTTTTGAATTGGTAAGCCCCAGCAGCTTACTAAAACATAAAGTTTTACAAAACCATTACAAAACAAGCACTGACAAAGGCGAAAGGATGGCAGCCAACACCAGTCCAGAACTATTGGATTTGCCAATACTTTTGTTTTAATAACTTTATTTTACTTTTCAACCATCATACAGTGTATAATGGCATGTTAATTGCTGGTGAGGTACATATATTTCAGGTGGTATCAGCACAGGCAACCTGTTGAGAGAGCAAACAGTCAGGGTAGCTATTAAGAATCCATGACACAATTCCCAATGAAAAGCGACAACATACCCGGCACAGTCCCCACAATGCCTATAACCCCGAAGGCAATCCCTCCACGATCAACATTGTACATAGGCACAACCAGTGAGAAGTGTGGCTCACTGGTTAGAGGAGGCAGACCTGGAAGCAGAGGTCAGCCCAGGACCAGGGTTCAATTCCCGGCTTGGCGGGGTCTTGAGTCCTAAAATGTCCATGGACTCGACAATTCTCACTCCGGTGCCTACTCGATTCATGGGTTCACACTCTGGGCAATAGCTTGCTTAATCTCCACAACGGCCCCTTGCGGCGGTATGCCTGGCTTTCACCTTGCGGATACCCTGCCGGGGTTATCTCACAGGGGAATACCAGGAGAGGTTCCCTAAGCAAGCGCTTAGAAACCAGTGGTGATTTGCGCTATATAAATTCATGTACATTTACATTTACAACCAAGCCCCACTGACATTCCTCTTTGCCGCACTACGCAGCATAGTGCTCACAGATCCATGCATCATTTGGCACCTGACAAAAGTACTAGTCCACTGCCAATGTCTCTACAACGCCCTTCGCTGCATCTGCAGCCCCAACGTCTCCCGTATGCACGTGAAATGCTCGAGTCTGTCAGTGTCCCTGGTGAAGTCAAGCTCGCTACTGGAGTAGCTGGGAGCCAACGCGCTGTTTGGGGGCATTCTTCCTGGTGAATCCGGCCGCAGTGGAGGTGAGAGGCGCGGCGAGCGGGACTGCGAGGTCCAGCATCCCTTACAACATCGTCAGCTGGTTCCTCTTCCCGCCGCGCAGCGCCCCCTCCCAGTGCCACGCCCCCCCGCCTGGAAAACTCATTACCTCTCGCGGCCCCCGCTTCGCGGGCGCCGCTCGAGTCTGTCAGTGTCCCTGGTGAAGTCAAGCTCGCTACTGGAGTAGCTGGGAGTCAACGCGCTGTTTGGGGGCATTCTTCCTGGTGAATCCGGCCGCAGTGGAGGTGAGAGGCGCGGCGAGCGGGACTGCGAGGTCCAGCATCCCTTACAACATCGTCAGCTGGTTCCTCTTCCCGCCGCGCCGCGCCCCCTCCCAGTGCCACGCCCCCCGCCTGGAAAGCTCATTACCTCTCGCGGCCCCCGCTTCGCGGGCGCCGCTCGAGTCTGTCAGTGTCCCTGGTGAAGTCAAGCTCGCTACTGGAGTAGCTGGGAGCCAACGCGCTGTTTGGGGGCATTCTTCCTGGTGAATCCGGCCGCAGTGAAGGTGAGAGGCGCGGCGAGCGGGACTGCGAGGTCCAGCATCCCTTACAACATCGTCAGCTGGTTCCTCTTCCCGCCGCGCCGCGCCCCCTCCCAGTGCCACGCCCCCCCGCCTGGAAAGCTCATTACCTCTCGCGGCCCCCGCTTCGCGGGAGCCGCTCGAGTCTGTCAGTGTCCCTGGTGAAGTCAAGCTCGCTACTGGAGTAGCTGGGAGCCAACGCGCTGTTTGGGGGTATTCTTCCTGGTGAATCCGGCCGCAGTGGAGGTGAGAGGCGCGGCGAGCGGGACTGCGAGGTCCAGCATCCCTAACAACATCGTCAGCTGGTTCCTCTTCCCGCCGCGCCGCGCCCCCTCCCAGTGCCACACCCCCCTGATATACTTAGGTGCACTTGGGTACGCGCATCGCGGGACGCGCGCGGGGCGAAGACCGGGCAAAGAGCGGGCCGTTTTAGGCCGTTAGAGGCCGGCAGAGACCGGACCGGGCCACCCCTCTGACGCTCCCTGCCCCTCAGCCCCTCTTCACTTACTCCATAATGGCGACCAGAACTTCACGGAGTAAGTCTGCCCAACAAGGTTTAAGTACTTTGGAAAAATTCTTCCCAAAGGCGAGTATTCAAGCTAGCAAATGTCAATCAGTTACAGAAACGCACCTCGAGATGGGTCCCGAAAGCGTGTTTCTGGATCATGGGGATACCTTTTCAACAGATGTTAGCACACCCATTCTATTGGACGCCACTCATATGTCACTAATGGACAGTATTGATCAGACTATTGAGTCGGTCCTTCAGCAGCTAAGAACTCCTTTAACGCAGAGGGATAGGGACTCCTCCCGGCCATCTGGGACTTCTGACCACTCTGCCATTCCGGATAACTTGGGAACAGTCTCGCAGGAAGCGGGACAGACTGTCCTGCTCGCAGAGCCTGCAGGCAGCGGATTGGAACAACCCCCAAAAAGGAAAAGGTCCAGGAAACCAAAGAAGGCAAAAAGGGCCAAAGTTGATATAATTGAGCCAAACCAGGATGACAGTACAGACATTTCGGCTTCCCCTGAGCTTATCCTATCAGGGTCTAGGTCAGATCACACGGGCTCTCCAGCACCTGCGGCCCTACCATTGAACTCGGGCCCATTTATCTTTGGCGGGACAACTTCTAATAGCACTGATACAATAATTAATTCACTCACAGTAACCATTAAGAATTTGCTAACCCCCATCTCAGCTAAATTGGACGCCATAGAGAGTAGACTCAAGGCTTTGGAAAACAGTCATATAAGGAAAAGCCCTGGGTCAGCAACAAATGCTCCTGTAGCTCCCCGGGATCCTTCTGGGAATAGACCGCTGTCTTCTGCATTGTCCCAAGTCCCTCATACGGTTCTGCCGAGCACAAACGGTGCGTCTGCTTCTCTGACGCACCCCTTGCCACCTCCAGCATCTAGGCCCCCTGTCCCGGCCCCTAGGAGATCTAAGCAACCTCCTGCACCACAACCAGGGGGAGTAGTGAACTCTACCAATGGCCCCACTGGTGATATCACTCCCCCCCTTGATAGGCGCAGGGTGGTCAATCTGCCCCCAGAAGCAGTCCCATACACGGCAATCATGGTGGGAGTACCTGAGTTAACTGGTGATACAAGGGAGCCTCAAGACTCTTTACGCAATAAGGTTATAAGCTGGCTTAGTATTAATAGGCCGCTGCCACCAAACCTGAAAGGTGAGGTTTTGATGGTTAGGAGGATCCCATGGATTGGCCTTACCCCAAAGAATAGGGCAGGGGATTGTATCATTGTAAGTTTCAAAAGCCCACACGTTGCCAACTACATTTGCAATTGGCTTGTAAGGCCTGACAAGTCCAATATTGAATTAGTACCCCTTTCACACTTCTACCCTAATGTTAGTAACACGGAGGTAGGGAGGGAGAAGGGGTGGACCAGAGTAGGCTTTGCTGTAAATGGCTCACGTTATAGACCAAGGCATTACTTACCACCTGCCCAGGCCAATTTTATACATCACAACAGATTTTCCTGTTTAGATCAGGTCGACTGACCACAAACCGGGGAGACTTCTTTTAGCCCTAGGAAGATGGTGGATGAGGTGCAAAGTTGGGTGGGATTGAGTACAGCCCCTGTAACTGAACACGGTCCGCAGGATACCGCTAAAGATCGAACGGTTATCACGGATGATAGTCTGGGTCAGCAGGGGCCCCCACCTAACATAGGGTCTGACCATATCTTGCAACCTGGGGTGGCGGAGTTGGTTGGGCCATCCGCCATCGCGGTTTGCAACACTGCTTCGCCAGACACTTACCCATCCATAGCCGTTGTGCAACCTCCTACTGGATGTCAAGGTACCCTACCACCAGATCCGGGGTTGAGAATTCTCTCCTGGAATGTGGCAGGAATTGCAAATAAGGAAGGCTCACCGGAGTGGGATCAGCTAGTAGGTAGCAGTGACATCCTCCTTTTTCAGGAAACATGGGCGAGGGACACCCAAATCAGGAGAGGGTTCGAAATATTTGAAATCCCTGCCAAATGGAGTGGGAGGGGGAGGCTGTCAGGCGGCTTAGCAATCTGGATTGCGAGTCACACTGGGTGCCAGGCGGAACAGGTGCATACGTTCTCGCAGGACATTCAGTGTGTGCGGCTCACATGGCCTGGCAAACCACCGTGGGCTATTGTTAATGTCTACTCGCGACCAGTTGCCGCGCCAAATGAATCACCGACCCTAAACGATCTATCCTCCTTCTTGGGTCAACTTCCGGGAGACCTCAAGGTGGTGCTTGGAGGAGACTTCAATTGCCACTTTGAACCCCTGGAAGGCCTATTGGAGGGTGCCCTTACGGCCGAGGATGACTACTGGGTGGTCCCACCCTCGTCTTCCCTCTCACCCCAAAGCCTGGTCCCCTTTAGCAATACAACTCATGTCCCTTACCCTGAACTATGCACTGAGGGCTTGTAATGGCCGTACCCCTTCCGATACCCCCTCAGTGTGTACTTTTAACAGAAGGGGCCATGAGTCGAGGCTAGATTATATCTTGTTAGATATTACACTCTGGCCAAAAGTCCTCGACTTTAGGGTAATAAATAGGTCAGATAGTGACCACAATGCCCTTTGTTTAAACATCCAGTGGCCTTTGCCTCCAGCGGGCACATTCGTAGAAAGTGGAGGAGAAGACACGGGGGAATTGCTCCTTACAACAAACAGGCGCCGGGTTAAGTGGGGAAAGCTTGCGAGTTCAGAAGAGGCCATCAGCAAGCTATATGAGTTGGCACTTCCCAGACTCATGGAGGTGGATGTACTTCTAAATGAACCAAGAACCCCAGAATATAATAAGAAACTGGGTAACATACATCAGGATCTAGCGAGGGATTTGGCTGAGGTATTTCACCCGGTGGTGCCAACTAGAAAGAAAAAGACCCATGTTCCCACCTGGTATACCTCCTCTGGTAGGGCAGCAAAATCTGAGCTCATTGCTGCAATAAAAGAGGGGTCAAATAAGGTCAAGGTACGTGACCTTAGGAAGCATTACAAATCAGTGATGGCGATTGCTAGGACCGAGTGGGACTGGAACCACTGGCAGGACCTTCATGATGCCCTAAAAGTCAGGGACTCCCGGAAATTCTGGGCCCTTGTAAACAACGGGATAGGGGAACTCAAAAAAGCAATTGAACCCAACATCGCCCCCGTGGTTTGGGAGGCCCACTTTGGGGTACTTTACCAAGACACTAACTCCTGCCCTGATACAGCCTTGCTAGCGCCCTTAGGCTCCCATGACTCTCGCATGGAACTATCCCTGGGGGAAGTGGAGGCGGCCCTAGAGCATTTATCGCTGGGGAAGGCGCCAGGTCTGGATAGGTTACCCGGGGATCTTTTCAGGCATCACCCGGACATCTGGGGCCCATACCTTCTCATCCTTTTTAATGCCATTCTAGGAGGTATGGCAATCCCTGGGTCCTGGCTGGGGGCAGAGATTGTTCCGATCCACAAGAAAGGATCCACTCTGCTCCCCGCCAATTACAGGCCTATTAGCCTAATAGATGTACCCCAAAAGCTCTTTGCGCGCCTCATCCTTAACCATCTCCTGGACTGGGTGGAGGACAATGACATCATGAGCCCCCTCCAGGCTGGCTTCAGAAAGAACACGTCGACCATGGACCAGATCTTCCGCCTCCTTCTCCTATATTGGAAGACGGTAACGTTAGAGGGAGGAAGGCTGTACATGGTCTTCGTGGATCTGAGGTCAGCCTTTGACCTAGTCCCAAGAGGGAAATTATGGGAGGTTTTGCAAAAGCTAGGAGTACCCCCCCACCTCCTTAGCATTATCATCAGGTTGCATGAGAACAACTATGCACAAGTGAGGTGTGGGAGGGATGGTAAGCTCTCGGGCAAATTCCCGGTCCGTCGAGGAGTCAGACAGGGCTGTGTCTTGGCGCCGACCCTGTTCTGTCTTTTCATTAACAGTGTCATTCAACATCTTGACACTGTTAAGGACAATGATGCTCCGCTTTTGGCAGGCAGGAGGGTCCCGGCAATAATGTTTGCTGATGATACCCTCCTGCTTTCCAAATCCCCCATGGGGATTCAGAGGATTGTGGATGGTTTTGGCCTTTTCTGTCGCAAACATGGGCTGGAGGTGAACACGGAAAAAACTAAGTTCATGATCTTCAACCCCCCTACCAAAACTAGACCCAATCCTAAACTGGGGGAAGTTAGTCTTGAGAGGGTCTCAACCTTTATATACTTGGGGGTAACACTCCAAGAAAACTTATCATGGGACTGCCAGATAGCGAGATCCAGGCTGAAACTATCCCAGCTATCGGGCGCACTCCTGAAGGTGGCTAATAAGTCCACCTTTAAGCCTGTAAGCCCGGCCCTGGAAACATACAGGTCCCAAGCGAAGGCAGCAGCCATGTATGGTAGTGAGTTGTGGGGACACAAAGCAGGGAAGGTTCTGGCAGGTGTGGAAAATAGTTTTCTGAGACGCTTACTTGCTCTCCCGCAAGGTACGCCACTCCTCCCCTTAAGACTCGACTTGGGCCTTCCCTCTATTGCTGAAGATCTCCAGTCGAAACCCGTGAAGTTTTGGCATCGGATATGGACCACCGAGGAACTGCATTACTACAGACAGGACCTTATTCATGTAATGAGGCTGAATGCTAACAGCAAAATTCCCTGGCTGGCTTTTATCAAGGCGGAACTGTTTAGCCTGAACTTGCCAGACTTATGGGATAATCCAGCCCAGGGCTGTCAAAGGATTACGCGTAAAACTCTTGCCCAGCTGTATGAAAACAAAAATCTCGCCGACATGGTCAATGCTCATAATAGTGGCACCTTGACGTGACGTTTTATGGAATCCAAAAATTCTTATGTTTTTGAACCCTTTATGGATTTTATTTTCCCTCTTTTGGCAAGGAAACTGTTCCTGCAATGGAGACTTGGTACACTCCCTACCAAAGTATTCACCTTCAAATGGTCCTCAGGGGGTGACAAGCTTTGCCCATCCTGTAAAGCCCAGGATGAAGATGACCTACACATAATGTTTGTCTGCCACGCTTATCAGAGTCCCAGGAAGCGCTGGATAGCGCCGTTGTGTCGGAACCTGGGCTTCAGGAAGTACTTGCAGGCCTACAGGGTCATGAAAACTAACACCCTGGGCCATATTGTCTTTGCTGTCTCAAAATTTTTAATGGCAGCATGGATAATAAGGAAGAAAATGTTCCCCTGAACTGGTACTACCTTGCATTCCCTACCCCATGTGGGTCCAGTAGATTTGTATATGTAAATATTGTGTTTTAAATATATGTACTGTATTTTATTGCATCTTTTATGACCTATGTGGCCGAAATAAAGAATTTTTGGAATTGGAATTGGCTATATAAATTCATGTACATTTACATTTACATTTACAACCAAGCCCCACTGACATTCCTCTTTGCCGCACTACGCAGCATAGTGCTCACAGATCCATGCATCATTTGGCACCTGACAAAAGTACTAGTCCACTGCCAATGTCTCTACAACGCCCTTCGCTGCATCTGCAGCCCCAACGTCTCCCGTATGCACGTGAAATGCTTGGGGAGGACCCCAAATATACTTTGGGTGGCTGCAGACCATCATCAGGTGGTGATAAGCATCAGACTGAGTATTGCAATATGCCATGCCTCCATGCCATTCCTGCAGTGTTGGAAGCGGACGCTTCACCCAGTGCATCGATATCCTGCTCTGCGCAAGCACTAATCCTAGGGCTACTAAGCACCTAAAGGTCTTTAGGACATCCCTGTCATAGCCCAGCAGCGTTAGCAAAGGGGATAGCGCAGTGCATTCGCCAGTGATGTCCCATAACTCACCAGAATATACCGCGTGCCCTTCGCAGTTTGGACGAATCATTTACGTCTTTCATGAATACGTTAGATATGAAAACTAAATATGGGAAATCTCATATTATGGCAAATGGCCCAGTTAAGAAACCCTGTGTGTACTAAACTAGGGCGGAAAGAAGCTAACAGCAATTACAAGCTTCTGTTATTATGCTAATAATTCATGGGAGTCACAAGTAAACAGCGTGTGGTGAAAACTTGGGAGGTCAGCGGGATCACTTTTTAATTTGGCAGTGATGGATGTCAGGACTACAATCTCCCCCTTCCTTAAAATGTTCCAGATGCAATGTGTTCCCACTGCTACCTATTGAGCTGGGGTTTAGGGCAGGGGCGGCCTTAGGCATGTGCAAGCTGTGCACCTGCACAGGGCCTCCAACCCCCAGGGGCCACCACGCCAATATATATCCTTAATATAATAATCCTCTGAGGAGGGATAAATATTTGTGTGGCGGCCCCTGGCAGGGATTTGGCTCTGTTCCACTTCCAAACACCCTGACCCCCCCTCACCCCTCTTTACTGGCATCCGCGCTCCACCCCGCCCGGACCCCCTCTTTCGGGGCCCCCTACCTACGCTCCCTGCCCAGGGCCGCCATGAGCCTAGAGCCGCCCCTGTTTAGGTATTTTACAACGCCACCCCAGGCCAGGTGGAAGAAAACAGAGAATATGGAGGAGTGTGCTGAACCTTCCTTCCTCTAGTAAAAATGTATTTTGCACCACAAATCGAATCTAGAATATATACAGGATAGCATTAGATTGCTCCCCCACCCCCGAAATTTTTGGGTAAATATTTGGAGTAATAGGGAGGCTTGCTTTAACAGGTCAGTTGCTGCCGACTGCTTGAATATGGATGGGGGACTTTCTAGCCCTGGGTTGAGTTAAGTGCGGAAATCATTAGTTGCCATTGCTTAATTGTTCACTGACCCCGGCTTGATTAATAAAGCCACCAAAAAGAGCTTACGCCGAGTTTTGCAGGACACATTTCCTCTCTAGGGTCCCAGGAAATTGTTTGTAAGCATACTATCTGCCATTATTATACTATGTTTGCTACGGGTGACATCGCTTTGTATCTCATGTTAGACCTAACCCAGTGGGAGACATCACTCCTGTTTAGATTTAGGTCAGGTTCGATTTGGCGTCTAGTATACTTCTATGATTTGGAAGGTGCATGGAGTAAGAAACTGCCCCCATCCCCTAGTAACAGCAAGGCGGAACAGTCTTTTCTACACTTAATAACTGCATTTGTTCAGTCATGCCTTAAACCGATACTGATTAAAAGTTTTTCGGAAATGTAGGGTTGCATTAACATATCTTCAAAGGCTGGATAGTCCAGAAATTTGCCTTACTGTTTGTTGCTTTCTTAAGATGGCCACCCGCAGTAGGAAAACAATGCAGGGGACGTAACGGGGCATTTTAGCTGCTTAAACATGTTTTATATTATTCATGTTTGATGAATTATTATGGTTTTAATATTCTTATTTATTTTATCGTACAGAGATCAACATATTGTGATAATGAATTCATGTATTTATTTTATTGTATTATTCTATCTTGTGCGTTTATGATATTTTCAAGATTAAATAAAGATTTACTGAACTGAACTCCCCAAAAACTGCAGCCTGAAAGGACAGAAACAGGCCACGAGCAAACCCCGTGCCATCTACCCCACAATGGAGGCAGCAATATGTGTCCTGTAACAAAACAGTCAAGCTGGTGTGTAATACACCCGGTTAAGGTATTTAAAGTAGACCAACTGGTGTCGGCTGCTTTGAGAAACAGTCCGGACGACCGAGCAGCAAAAGGTTCATTGTTTATAACTAATAAGCAGTTACAAGTCCTCATGCCAGTCCAGTCAGGCCTTAATAACTCCCAGCCGTCGCACCTGATGCAAGCATGCATACAGTTTTGCTATTACGCGCTGATGTGTTGTCGCCTGCAGCAAGTAAGTGGGATTTGCCAATACTTCAATGTTTAATTAATTGTAGCCATCTTCCTCAATGTAATTTTCATTAGAAGGGATTTCCATAAACAGTACTGTGGTAATCTATTAATGACATCTCCTTCATTTGTTATGCTTAGTATAGAACTGTAGTATGTCATGTTAGAATGTTTAGTGAGTGAAGTCATGACATTCTATGTGGAGCTTTAGAAGTAAACTAAGTCAGTTATTCCAGATCTGACCTGCTGGTTGATGGATGAGATTCCTTATGGATTGAACTTAGAAGAAGTTACCAACATGTCTTCAGCCTCTTGATTGGACTTACTTTAACCACATGGCTGCTGGGCGTTTCCCCCCCCCCGTGCTGGAAATTGCCATTTTAGTGGCACCATGACGAGCTCAGCTCGTCATCAGCACACGACACCCGTGGGTGATGACGAGCTGAGCTCGTCATCAGCAACGAAAGGGTTAAGTAAATCTAATTAGTATACACAAAAAAAATTTTTTTTTAATTTTACAACCACTTTATCGCTTTTGGACTAGAAACAGTGCAAATATTTGAGGGACACACCTTGTGCCATACGTTGAAGGTATGGGTTTTTATTGTTGTATGTATTATTGTATGGGGTCTTGTGTGTATATACATATTTTTCTCTGTGTACTTTACACAATAGTTTTTTCGTGTATACTAATTAGATTTATTGTTGTAGTCAGTGATATTGACTTTAGCAACAAATCTATAGATGAATACTTGGTCTTTTGTTGATATTGACATCGTATCTTGAGAAATTTCTGTTGAGTTACTTTTCTCAGGAATGTGACCATGTATAACTCAATATACATAATTGTGAACATGTGCTAGTTTATAAATATATTTGTTATTTGTATATTCACTTTGTGTCAAATGGGATTAGGCTCCACATTTTAAAATAAATGTATTTTGGGTATTTTTCTTAATAGCCCTGAAGAAGTCTCTGGAGACGAAACGTGTTGGCTATGGCTAAGTTTAATGGAATTGTGAAAAGGCTATGATCAATGGAATGTTGAAAAGGGAATTTATTTATGAAAAATAAAGTGATCACTGCATCAGGAAATACATACCCCGGATTTGGACATTTGTTCTTTATGTGCTACTCACTGTGGACTGTGATATGACGTATTAATATCATTGTATAGAGTGCTGAAACCTCTTTGAATTGCAATTTGTTGTGGGAGTCATTCCTACTTTGTGGGGAGTATAGGGGGGAGTACTCCCTGGTTTTGTGCACCTGCTGCTACTCTAGGACACTATTTCACATGTTGGGTGTGGTCTTCAACAGCCTCCGCCCTCAGTCTTTGTGTGTTTTCATTGTAGACGACATGGGCCTGATTCTGATGCGGGTTGGAAAGCTTTCCGACCGAATCGGTGTGGAAATGGTTTCCAACCCACTCGGACTGGGAGAGTCCGACTGACGGAGTATGATGCATCCGGATGCTTCCAGATACGATTTGGTTGGACTCCCATTGAATTCAATGAGAGCATATATTCTTAACCGCATCATACTTGGGACCTGGGTCGGGAAGACACGTTCCCGATCCGATTTGGAAGGAGCAAATGCCATTAGGAGGCCTTCCTAATCGCATCAGAATCAGGCCGTAGGTGGGAATGCTTTCCTAAATGCATCAGAATCAGGCCCTAAATGTTAAGAGTGAATGGTCGGGAGAAACACGAAGTCAGGATATAAAAAGTAGCTAGGCGGTTGTAGTTGTCAGCACTAACAAGACTTAAATACTTCCCAAAGGAACCCTTGCTTGCAATCTTAGCATAACAACAGACTGAGAAAAAACAAAAAAGATGCAAGCCCATCAATTACAGTTTGAATGCAGCTCGTTGATGCTGGTATATAGATCACTGTGCTATATTAGAAGGTTTTCAACTTATGAGCTGGAAGTAATAAAATTACCTCAGTGTCAAAACCAGTAGCCTACTTAACCATCTACATAAAATACGAATCTGTTACCTGTATTTTACATATTGTGATTTGCAGCAGGTACAGTAACCCTCTATGCTACCTTATGAGTCAAAACTGCGATTGGACAAAATACAGAACTCTCACAGAACTTTGTTAACCACTAAAATAATCCTCTCAAAATTGAAGAGCACACAAAAATCTCTGCAGAAGGCAGGTTCGGACTGGCCGTAGCGGGCACCGGTCATTTCTCCGGTGCGCCGGAGGGATGGGCCCGGTTTTGTGCCCATGGGGGCCTGTTGTGCAGCAGTGCTGCAATATCGTCCCCCTGTAACAAATGCGGGAGCAGTGTTTTTTGCTAGCCCCCCCACCGCTCCCAGGGCTGGTCGAGCAGCAATCTGCCAGGGCTGATTGCTGTTCCCAGTCCGGCCTGGCAGCACGTGTCTTAACCCAGTAAGATATAATCCACCATCATTATGGCCAAATTAGAGATTTTGAACAGATTTACTGTCACATATGTCCTTGTTGCCAATTTCTTAGCTGCAATTCTATTTAAAATAAATGTGTAAGTTGACTGAAAGACACGGCTTTTCAAGCTCTGCCCTTGTGACTGCAACCCCTTTCCTTTGCCACAACTTGACCACCAATTAATTGTTTCCCGGAATACAGTTTTCCCAATTTCAGCGCTGGCTTTGATAGAAGCCACTGTGATTGGACTAGTTAAAAAAATCCTGATGTTGCCTTCACAAGTATTCGCCTATGTGGATATTATTAAGGTCCTGATTTAACAAAGCATCTCTTCAGATAGGTAGGCAAATTCACTGTTGGAATAGGGTCTTTGTTTACGGGGAAGAATGTGAGATCGATCCTGCTTGGGCAGCTGTCCATCACCTTTGGGGTGGAGGGTTGCCCAAATGGAATCAAATTCTGAGGCATGGTTAGACATCTATGTGTTCTCTTTGTGCGTGCAGATCTGTAAGGTGGATGCCATCCTTGTACCACTGCTTACATATGCATCAAGGAGGAAACCAGAACCCTCAATTTCTCTTTGACTCTAACTTCGGACCACTCTGAATTCATCCATGATTTTGCCAGTCTTTGCTTCTGTCTGTCCGTCCATGTACTAGTCTTTCAATCTATCTTTACATCCATCCATCAGGGTCTGTTTGTCCATCTGGCTGTCTATCCATTCCCTTTCTGTTGCAATCCACCAGTAGGGGATTAGATACATTTGAAGTATCTTACATATGGTACTAATATAAGTAAGTAATTTTTTTTATTGTTTAGTTGCTTAAAACCATAAAATTTCAAGTAAAAAATGGGGTAAAAAAAGACAATAAAATAATGCTTCCATAGTTATTAACACCTTTGCTGCGGTGGCTATTACGCCGCATCGCTAAGTGGGAGGCGGGGCCGCGCAGCCCTCCCGTGCTCGTGACGGAACCGCTCCGTCACAAGCCTCGGGTGGGCTGTGCTTGTGACGGAACGGTTCCGTCACGGCCCCGCCCGCTCTTTAAAACGCCCAGCGCATGCGCGGAATTCACGCCACTCAGGCGCGGCGAGCGGGCCGTGACGGAACCATTCCGTCACCAGCACACTTCACCCGAGTCTCGTGATGGAATGGTTCCGTCACGAGCATGGGAGGGGTTAAAAGCAAAAATGTTGTTTTTGGTGTTCCTTTGCGCAAGTCAAAGTCAGAGTTCCTTGTAGAGAGTAGAGTGCCTGCAAACACTAGACTGCAAGTTTCAAAGCTCGATCGTGGTGTCTGAGAAATTTTAGCAGCTAACAGTTTGTTTGGGGATCTGTTGGTTCTAACTCTTTCATTATGGCAGCCCTACAGGACCTCATTCCTCTGTCAATGAAAGCTTTTCTTAATAGCATGGCTCGTGCTGACTGTGGTTTCGGACAGATGTACATTAAGTATATGAGAGCTTCTTTTTTACTGCCACAGAGAGGGCATGCCGTTGGGCCTTTGCATATCCAGCTTGGTTGGTCCGCTATTGACAGAAACTTTCCAAAGCGCAGTGCCATCAACTGGTGTTTTTGGTGTGCCACAAATGTAAGGCTTATGTAAGCTGCTGGTGTAGGAGGTTTGTAATTGTTGATCACCATCCAGGCGTGAGATCTGTGAGCAAAAATATTTTTTTCTAATAACAGAGAGTGACGTTTGGCATCTTGATTTATGGCTTGTTTGAATGTTATGAAAGACAGGTTCTTATTCCACAGCTCCTCTGTACTGGAAACTGTTAAAAACCTTATGTAGATATTGGTTGAACACTGATTTTTCATCTTTTTCTAATACAAAAACTGTATCTATTTCCACTTAAGGTCGTCCAAAAAGTATGCATTTTTATGATTTTAAAAAGAAACGAAAAATTGCGCTTTACGCTTTTGCATGTAGATCTAGTTTTAAATGATGATGTTTATACTGCAATGGTTTTAGTTAACTATGCAAATAAAAAAATACTTACATCTTTTTCGAGCTTTATTGAGATCAAAACACACTAGGTTTTGTTTATGTCTATACCAGACCTTTATTGTGGAGTACATTCTCCCTATCGTTTCATTTGTCAGCCCAAATTCGAGCCAGACTTGGAAATGGACGTTGGAAGTTGAAAAACAATTTTGTATGTGGTCGCTACCAGTTTGTTCAGTAGACACACCTCTTTGCCATGTAGAGTGATGCTGGCATATGACATTACATATGGTACTAGTGTTTTTTACAAATTATTCAAATATACATGTAAAAATGTTTGTCAGGTTGTTTTACTAGCCTATTTATTAGGTTTTGCTGGTTTGAATCTGTGTTTTTCTGGAAAGGTAGTTAGTTGGTATTGGCATTTTAAATGGAGGTGGCCGAAGAGGATTGTCTTTAAGTAATTTGCTCCATTGTGTTTTTTATGTGTTTAATATATTTATTTAAGTGTGAAGGGTACGTTTTTAGCGAGAATAAGTGGAAACCCGTTGCCTTCACTTAAAATAAAAGACTTCTAATGTAAAGTGGAGGGTATAAAGGTGCGCTAGGTATGCAGGGCATACGTAGTCACCGGCATTAAAAAGGCCACGCAGAAACTTGTGTAAAGTGTGTGGGGATTTGGGAGATTCTTTGGGACTAGATGATGCTCCTTGCTTCGTTTCAAGGTTGTTCGGCGGGACCGCGGGAGATGGTTAAGTGTGAGGTGCATCGGAGGCAGTCAGGTCTGCCGTACTGTAAAAAGGCGACTCAATATTTGCAGATTTTGACTTGCTATTTCTTTTATTGTCATTCATTTAAAAACGACACCTCCTCCGTTCAATCCTTTTTTGTTGTGATCGTGATAGTAATTTGTGTTTAATTATTAACAATGCGCTTTTAAAATTGTATGTATTTCTGATTTTTTTTATTTAAATGTGTTTTTCAAATTGAACTTGTTTTTCCACTTTGTTGCATCATCATTAATTCACCTAGTTTGTTCACGTAGATCTATCTATAATTCTGTTTGTTCATCTCTCTGTAGTTCTGCCAGTTATTATTTCCGTTCTTTCGTTCACATGCCTGTCCCTCGGTTAATTTCTCTTTCTGTTAACACTACTCGGGAGTTAATCAGAGCCACTCAGCCCCAGGGGGAGGCAACTTGCAACATAACGTTTCCGCTGTCACCCAGTTTTATTGCCTGTCCCTCCGCCAGTTCACCACCAGATGGCACCTTTGCGCGGGAGTTGCCGCGTTTTTATCAATTTTACCACAGCTGGTTTAGCCACCATTTCATTTTTTTTACTATTTTATTTTATAAAGCTACGACTAGATAGGCGAAGGTCTATCTGCGCTAAACGATAAAATTGCAGAACAATAAAAGGAATGTAAACAATTTATGAAAACTCTCACTCGCCTTACAGGTGGGACAAGGAGGCTACTTTCAGAACCTCATAGGTTTTATTTATTTGATAGTTTTCAAGAGCATGGACCTGACCCTCGTGTGGGTCATAGCGATGAACAGCGTGGATGAAATAAAAGGGGTTCAGTTATACAGAGCAAGGTTAATCACAGTCCAGACCAGGCAGCAAACACAAATTATAATGTGAAAAGTTGAGGTATATGTAGGGGGTGTGTATTTATTTATTTATGTATGTGTTTTTATATAGCGTTAACTTTACCCGGAGGTGTCAGAGAGCTTCATAATAGAACCAGGGCACAAGTCCTAAAAAAAGAAGTGGGGGGACTCTCCAAGGTAGGCGTGGTCACAGGAAGTGACATCACGACAGGAAGTGACATCACGACAGGAAGTGACATCACAACAGGAAGTGACATCACAACAGGAAGTGACATCGCATGTAAGGCAGATCTATCATTTGCGTATATTGCAAGATTTAACAATTGAAGCTGCTTGGTACTTAAGCCTGTGACTTAAGGTCAGACCGACAACACAAACTAGAAGGGGGCGTTGCTGTCATCATTAAACATTCCATGTGGAAACAGCGACACACGGAAGAACACACAAGGGTACACCATCATACTACTTACATTTTGTAGCCTGGTGTCAATTGTTCAATGCAGGGCTTAATTTGTGCCACTGCTTAGTGCCGGCACTTAATTGGCAGGGCCGGGTCTAGTGGGACTCTGATTCTACACGCACGAGGCGCACAGTGCATGTAAAATGTTTTAATTTAACCTACAGCACACTTGCTAGTACTAATACTTAATTAACTCCTCAAGTCTCGTGCAGCCGCATCGCATTGTGTTTAGTTTTTCACATCTCAGTTTACCCTTAATTGTTCACGATCACTTGAATAATGAATGAAATATTCTGAGTGGGAGAGCTCTTTGGCAGCACTCTGCCAGGTTTCTCTCTCGTCACTCTCATGCTGCTGTGTTAAAGAGCCTCGGTTCTACCGCACAAAGAATTAGGGTGACCAACTGGCATTGGTGCAAATTCAGGACGGTGAGTGTAAAAATTCAGGACAAAGGGTCAAAATTCAGGACACAAATTCAGGACAGGAGGTCAAAATTCAGGACAAAACTTCAAGACAATAGGTACGTTTTACAGACACATCAGAGGTCGCGCAATAGTATATAAGTAAGCCCAGCCATTTCCAAAAATATTCCACCATTTACAAACCTATCCATCATGTATCCTTCCATCTATCATTTCACTCATCCATCCCTTCATCCATCCCCTCATCCATCCTTTCACTCATCCTCAATTATCCATCCATCCATCCATCCATCCATCCATCCACCCTTTCACCCTATCCATCTGTACACTTATCCATCCACTCCTTATCCCATCCATCCATTCACTCATCCATTCAGCCATTTACCCTTTCACCAATCCAGCCATCCTTTCACTTACTAATCCTTCCACCCTTCCACTCTTTTAGTCATCCATCCATCCATCCTCCCTTTCTCTCTCCATCAACCCTTTCACTTAGCCTTCCATCCATCCATCCACCCACCCATCCATCTACTCATCCACTCATGAATCCATCCATTGCCCCTTTCACTCATCCATCTATCATTTCACTCCTTCACACATCTATTCACCTTTTTGTCCATCTACCCTCCCTTTCACTCACTTTTCCATCCTTATACCCACCTTTTCACTTATATGTCCATTCATTCACCCTTGCACTTATCAATCCATCAATCCATCCATCATTTCACTCATCCACCTACCCCCCATCACCCACCCACCATCCACCCACCCACTCATCCATCCTTTCACCCACCCACCATCCAATCCACTGATCCATCCTTTCACCCACCCACCATCCACCCACCCACTCATCCATCCATCCTTTCACCCACCCACCCACTCATCATCCATCCATCCATCTTTTCACCCATCCACTCATCATCCATCCATCCTTTCACCCACCCACTTATCCATCCATCCCTTCACCCACTCTCCATCCATCCATCCTTTCACCCACCCATCATCCATCCATCCATCCCTTCACCCACTCTCCATCCATCCATCCTTTCACCCACCCATCATCCATTCATCCACCTGTCCTTCCCCTCATCATCCATCCATCCATCCCCTCATCACCCATCCATCCTTCTCCTCATCATCCGTCCATCCTTTTCCCTCATCATCCATCCATCCTTTTCCCTCATCATCCATCCATCCATCCTTCCCCTCATCATCCATCCATCCTTCCCCTCAATCATCCATCCATCCTTTTCCCTCATCACCCATCCATCCTTTCCCCTCATCATCCATCCATCCATCCACCCTTCCCCTCATCATCCATCCACCCTTCCCCTCATCATCCATCCATCCTTCCCCTCATCATCCATCCATCCTTCCCCTCATCATCCATCCATCCTTTCACCCACCCCCTCATCATCCATCCATCCATCCTTTCACCCACCCCCTCATCATCCATCCATTCCCTCATCATCCATCCATTCCCTCATCATCCATCCGTTCCCTCATCATCCATCCATCCCCTCATCATCCAATCCATCCACCCTTCCCCTCATCATCCATCCATCCTTCCCCTCATCATCCATCCATCCTTTCACCCACCCCCTCATCATCCATCCATCCTTTCACCCACCCCCTCATCATCCATCCATCCATTCCCTCATCATCCATCCATTCCCTCATCATCCATCCATTCCCTCATCATCCATCCATCCACCCTTCCCCTCATCATCCAATCCATCCACCCTTCCCCTCATCATCCATCCTTTCACCCACCCCCTCATCATCCATCCATCCTTCCCCTCATCATCCATCCTTCCCCTCATCATCCATCCTTTCCCGTCATCCATCCATCCATCCTTTCCCTCATCCATCCTTCCTTTCATCCATCCTTCCCCTCACCCATCCATTTATCCTGCCCTTCATCCATCCATCCTTCCCCTTACCCATCCATCCATCCATCCCATCCATTTATCCTGCCCCTCATCCATCCATCCTTCCCCTCCATCCATCCTTCTCCTCATCCATCATCCTTCCCCTCACCCATCCATCCATCCCATCCATTTATCCTGCCCTTCATATATCCATCCTTCCCCTCCATCCATCCATCCATCCTTCTCCTCATCCACTTATCCTTCCTCTCATCCATCCATCCTTCCCCTCCATCCCTCATCCTTCCCCTCATCCATCTTTCCCCTCATCAATCATCCAGCTACCCTTCCACCCATACATCCAGCTATTTAAATTTTCTCTCCATCCTTCCCCTCACTCATCAATCCATCTATCCTCTCTCATTATCCATTTATTCAATCTTTCATTCACCCTTTCACTAATTCATCCAGCCATTCACATATCCCTTCCCGTACTTACACGCCCACCTTTCCATATTAATTTTGAGCTGAGCCCTTTTGAGAAGAGGCCCATCAAGAACTTCACCCTCGCTGCAGGGGCCGTTCCAGGACTGGGACAGAAGCCACCCAGGGCGGAGACAGGATCCACCACAGGGGGAGACAAGAGCCATCACAGGCGGGGGTGGACTGGAGCCACAACATGCGGGACAGGAGCCATCACAGGTGGGGGTGGACTGGAGCCACAACAAGGGGGGACAGGAGCCATCACAGGCGGGGGTGGACTGGAGCCACAACATGGGGGAACAGGAGCCATCACAGGCGGGGGTGGACTGGAGCCACCACATGGGGGACAGGAGCCATCACAGGCGGGGGTGGACTGCAGCCACCACATGGGGGGACAGGAGCAGGAGTCATCACAGGGGAGGGAACGTGAGCCATCAGGGTGGGCACAGGGGTGGGCATGCAGTATTCTAGTATCATCTTGGGCTTCTCACCCCCTCCTGCACAAGACAACGAGAAGACAGGCTCTCTGTCCAAAATGCCATCCCCCACTGTGATGTACAGTACTTACAGGAGATACTCCGAGAGAACTGATTGAACTGATTGTCCTCCATACTTTGTTAATCGGTGTGGGTGCGATTGTGCCATTTCTTTATTGTATTACATTATGCATGTTTGAAGTACCGAGGTTTGCTTACAAATTAGTGACAGTAATTAGGTGAAGAGAAGCAGGTGCTGCCTCGGTGTAATCAGGGGTGAAATCTGGCCAAGTCTAGGATGTTTGGGGCCCTGGGTAGAAATGGAATGTGTGAGCCCCTCTAAATAGCAGATACAAGACACATTCAAGGCTGTTTGCATGTGAATGGATGCCCCCTGCTCCTGAACCTGCCGCCCCCCCTCTGTCACCTTCAAGCACCTCTTAACAGCTCATCAAGGGCTGGAGGTGTGAGGGTTGCCATCCCGCTGTGCCTCTACAGTGCTGCTGGGGGTCTGAGCTTTCATACAGCATCGGAGTCAAGAAGGGAGGTGGGGGCAAGCTGTGCCCGGTCAAAATTACAGACAAATGGTAGGTGCAGGGGCGTGGTGACCACCGGCGTGCTTGGTAACTTCCGGATTCAGCCAGCCACTCGCCCACCCGGAAATGCTTTAGCAGAAGGTCTGTGCGGGCTGGGCAGGACTGCATCCAAATTGCAACATCCTGCTTCACTCCTCCGGTTTTCCGTTGCCATGGATGGTACCAGTGAGTGACAGAGCAGTCTGGTAAAAAATAAAACGAAAGCTGCAGGTGTGCTTCTCAGCCACGCGCAGCCTCGCTCTTGGTGTCCTCGTGCAGGTGACATCACCCACCCGCCTCGCCTATTGGGGCTCCAAAGTTGTCCAATGTGGGGTGAGCTGTCAGAAGCGCTGACTGACGTGCAGTCCTTCGTTTATAATGGAGACGGAAAACTCCCAGAATGCAGAGCACCGTGAGCTTTAAAACCTGCACTTGACCAGTCACCTATAATCGACTTGGATCTGTGTACCCAGCAGGCAGAGAGAGGCCTGAGTGAGCAGGCACTGTCCCAGCAGATGCGCCCAATTATGCGGCACTAACTGCATTGCTTCCTTAGCAAAACAGCCCTCGCGGTCCCGTTTTTTAATGGTGGGCTCGGTTTTGATTTAGCAGGGTGGACGGCGTCCACCCTGAAAAACCCTCGGAAATAAGTGGGTGGATGCCGTCCACCCGCGTGGTACCCCGACTCGTGCCCTGAATAGAACCATATACACCACATAAGGACTTCTGAGTGCATGAATTACATAAAAGATACAAATAGATAAACTCTAAATTCACATCCGAATGATAGTAAGTAGATACGTCTGCTACCAAAACTAACTAGTGCTTAGAGTTACATACATAGAAGTTGCAAATTTACTCAAGGTTACACTTTAAGAAAAGTTGTAGCGATTAGGAAGCCCCCCCCCTCTGCTTTTTAATCATACCACACACATTTGCTACTATTCAGACATGCACTCGCTCTCTGTGTAATGTTTAACCTTTCTCTACCTTTCTTGTGTTCAACTCCACATTCTCTGAGTCTTCCTTCCTAGGTCAGCCTCCCTTTGTATTTCCTGGTCTCTTTCTCTCCCTCCCCCTTTATTTCCTTCTCCTCCTCTAATGAAATCACTGGCAACACGGAGCCATGTGGAAAAAAATAACATTCCTGTTTAATGGCTACAAATTTTGGAACTGCAATACTGGGAAGCCATGTGTGGGGACTTTTGGGCTCAGACTTTAACAAGCAGAACCTTTTACCAATGTTATCCAGGGGACTATTGAGCCCAAAACTGATTAGCAAGTATATTTAGCATTTGACACTCACTGTAGCGAAGTTTGGCAGTCCACGGCTTACCAAGAGAGGCGGGGTGGGGTTAGAGACTCAGAATTCAAAGGAACTTCCGATGTCGATCAAAAAAATCAATGTCCAGCCAGTGTTTTTTAATTATAAATGAACTTCTAATGCACAACACAATGCAGGAGCCAGGACATGATCATTAGAGGACATGGCAGTTGGTACACCAATAGCTGATTATAATTACCATGACTTTTGCAAAGCATAGGCTGCTCCTCTAGGACAGGTATCAAGTGGTAGTTCTGTACAAAGCAGGTATAAGCCCTTCTTGGATAGCTTGTGGGTAGTGTAGCACTTCGGCCTAGCCATCAGCGTCACGGTCTGCATCCAGTGTATGCGCGCCTGCTCGTCAGGTGCACATCGGTAGCACAAGTATTGGCTGTGGGGAGGCTGCCCTCAGGTCACGCTGCTCGAGGTCTGGTAGATCCCTTTTCTGTTTTATCTTCCTCAGGTCCAGCCACTAGCCGATCATCTGAGCAAAGCAAGAATCCTAGTGCAGGCCACACACCTCGGTGCTGGTGAGGTGTAACCAACATCTTCTTCAACATAGAGGAAAGCCTCTTTCACTGACATAGCACTTCCTCTTGCACTCAGGTTCATCAGTTGAGACCACCAAATACAGGTATGATGCTTTTAGTGCCTCACCCATCGAGGTATTTTGGTTCTTCAGTGGGAAAGTCCACGAAAGCACACAGTTGATTCACCAGTGCTTCAGCTTGATGGAAACACAGGTTATCCAGAGCTTACTCTGTGGCTGAACGCTGAAGGCCTCCCCCGTTTTACAGAAATACATTTGTAAATGTATAAAGCGAGGCGTATCACCCGGGAGGGTATTGAGGCGCTATCTATGGGAACGGGGAGATTAAGTGATTTGCCCAGAATCACAGGATGTTGAGTCAACGTTGGAACTCGAACCCAGATCGTAAGATCCCGAGTCAGCAGCTCTGGCCAAGCAGCTTCAGTTAGTCTCTGTTCTGCTCCTTCATTGTCCCTTTCTTTTAAACACTCCTCCTTGTGAAAGGACACCTCCAATGCTCCTCCTAAGCAGTGGATTAGCTCCTTTCCTTCAAGGGAGGCCTCAAGGCAACTTCTGCTGGGAGATTAGTACACCTCAACAGGCTTCAGGACCCAATGATGACAAAGATACGTGGTCAATATTCAAACCTCGACTAACACCAGCTCCCTTGGGCTTCTAGATGATTATGATACTTCTACTGGTTAATACTTTAAATTAAACAGTCCAGTTGATCATTAAACCTGGCAGAAAAGCCTCTCAAGTATCCAGCTTGTTCACAGAGGACCTCTTGGAGCTTAGACTTTCTGGCGTCGAAAGTATGATCTTGTTCTTGAACAAGAATGGAAAAAAGCGAACAATGTTTATAAACAAATGGTCAGAAAAGCGAAGAAGGCTGTGGTTAAAAAAAACATCAGTGACTGTAATCCTATGGCCACCATTATTTCAGTCATTAGAGACTTGCAGAATTTACCCAATCACTATGACCCATCCATTTCAGCTGATAAATGTAACCTTATGGCTGACATTTTCCACAGGAATATTGTTTCTATCCAATATCACTTTTAGAGCACCATGTTACGCTAACCTCTTCTGCTGGGATCCTCATTTCCCACCCTACTGGTTTAGTAACTACATTCAAAAGTGTGACCATAGAGGAGTTTAGGAATCTAACCTCAGCCAGTAGATCCTCTGCGTCCATAGTGAATGCTTTACCATCGACCCACCCCAAAACTTTTCCCTTCTGAATCCCTGTTGGCCTAGAACCATTATCAATACTTCCCTCTCATCTGGCCCGGTCCTTGGCCATCTAAAACTGGCATGTGTGAAACACTTGACAAAGAAGCCATCACATGACTCATATAACTTGCTCCACTATTTGGCCAATCTCTCAATTACCATACTTGGCAAAATTGTTGGGGAAGGCAGTGTACCATTAGTTGTTTATGTTTCTTGAGGCCAACAACATGCTGCATCCAAACAAGATTGGTTTCTGCCCGGGCCATAATGTGGAGCTAATTGCACTGTCCGCGCTAGATGACCTGTATCGCTGTGCCAGTGCCAATGCCAATATCTCTTCTGCCTTGATATTATTGGCTCTCTCTGTGGGGTTCAACACTGTGTGCTATCTAATATTGCTGCACAGAATCTCTGAACTTGGGTTTAAAGATGTGGCAATGTCACAGATTGCCAATTTTTTTTACATTGTCTATTACACCATATCTATTTGGTGTCCTGCAAGGTTCTAATTTGTCATCACTGCTTTTTAGTCTACATATGGTCTTGTTAGCCCACTTAATTTGATCTTGTGGGTTTCAGCTCTTTTTCGGCCCTGGTGACAGTCAAATAGTTATCAAGATCACTGAGGAAGTTGATCATTTCATGGAAAAGCAATTATTTAAGTGCCTCTCTGAAGTTGATCATTAGATGCGCCCTAATCACCTAAAACGTAATGGTGGTAAAACAGAAATAATTTTTTCCGTGAATCAATCACTGTAGGAGAACAGCTTAGTATTTGGTGCACACTTATTTAAGTGAAGCACCTCGTACTAATCCAGACAACTCTTATGGTGATTTTAGTGGTCTTAGACAACCATAGAAAGCTCTCTAAGTGGTAGCTGTGGAAAGCAGCCTTCAGGTTAATCCAGAAATTGTGTTAAGTCGCTTGTTTTACTAGATATAATCATGTAGTGCAGGTTAAACAAAGAAAAACGACACAGTGTACATATAAACATATTGTATTGTATTTTAATTGCATTTCTATAGCACTTACTACCGTTGACGAGGCGTCAAAGTGTTTTTTCGGCGAGTAGCTCGCTATTCCGGAACCCATAAAGGATCAGTGTTGAAGTAGTATATTGAAATATGAAAGTAATTTGAGTGGTGGATATCAGTCAGTTATTTGGATTAAGAAGGATAGTGGAGGGATAGGAGAGGGAAAAAGTTTGTATTTATATAGCGTTTGTTAACCCTGATAGGGTGTTGACGCACTTTTATTTGGTGAGTAGCACGCTACTCTGGAACCCATAAAGGATTAGTGTTGAATTAGTATAGTGGAATATGAAAGTAGTACTATATGCCCCTGAGCACACAATAAAATATTATAATCAGTATGTCCAATTGTCCTTGTACTTCAAATCGATCAGTAAACCACAAATAATATCAAAAATGTCTTTCGATTGTCCTTCAGAGTTTTATTCCAAATGTTCCAAGTTAGATCAGATTCCAATATGTATTTCTTCAGTACATCAATTCAAATGGTGAAAGTAAAGTTGCCAAAAATAACACGTGTTTCGTCGTGTGTACATTCCACACATAGACTTCCTCAGGGCTTGAAGCAATATATTTGCAATCCTCTCTATACTTCTGTTCTCCAATCCAGCATAAATTCGACCAATGTCCACTATCTTGAGATAATTCCATCACCTGAAATATCTTATTCTCACAGTCACAGTCGTTCCACTCCAATACTGTATATCTCTGTATACTGGGGCGATATCACCAAAATTCCGCCCGGTCCCCAGACAAATCCGTACCATTCAGTAGTATCAATTGTTTGAGCCAAATCTAAGTAGTCAAGGACCGAGGGTAGTCTGAATCAGTGGAAATTCATCACCGTCCCGACCCGTGGTTCAGCGGCAAGTGTCCTCGCTGTACTCCGGCGTTTGTTTGTATCCCATCTTTGAAGGAATATGAAAGTAATTTGAGTGGTGGATAAGTTAGTCAGTTATTTGGATTCAGGAGGATAGCGGAAGGATGGAAGAGGGAAAAAAGGTTTGTATTTATATAGCACTTTTACCCCTGATGGGGTGTTGAATCGCGTTTTTGGCGAGTAGCACGCTACTCCGTAATCCATAGAGGATTAGTGGTGAATTAGTATAGTGAAATATGGAAGTCATTTGAGTGGTGGATATTAGTCAGTTATTTGGATTGAGAGGGATAGAAGAGGAAAAAGGTTTGCATTTATATAGCGCTTGTTAACCCTGATGGGGTGTTGAAGGGCTTTTTTGGTGAGTAGCAAGCTACGGAACTCATGAAGGATTAGTGTTGAATTAGTGTAGTGAAATATGAAAGTAATCTGAGTGGTGGATAGGTTAGTCAGTTATTTGGATTCAGAAGGATAGCGGAAGGATAGAAGAGGGAAAAAAGGTTTGTATTTATATAGCACTTGTGACCCCTGATGGGGTGTTGAATCGCTTTTTTGGCGAGTAGCACGCTACTCCTTAACCCATAAAGGATTAGTGGTAAATTAGTATAGTGAAATATGGAAGTAATTTGAGTGGTGGATATTAGTCAGTTATTTGGATTGAGAGGGATTGAAGAGGAAAAAGGTTTGCATTTATATAGCGCTTGTTAACCCTGATGGGGTGTTGAAGCGCTTTTTTGGTGAGTAGCACGCTACGGAACCCATGAAAGATTAGTTATGAATTAGTGTAGTGAAATATGAAAGTAATCTGAGTGGTGGATAGGTTAGTCAGTTATTTGGATTCAGAAGGATAGTGGAAGGATAGAAGAGGGAAAAAAGGTTTGTATTTATACAGCACTTGTGACCCCTGATTAGGTGTTGAATCGCCTTTTTGGCAAGTAGCACGCTACTCCAGAACCCATAAAGGATTAGTGATGAATTAGTACAGTGAAATATGGAAGTAATTTGAGTGGTGGATATTAGTCAGTTATTTGGATTAAGAAGGATAGTGGAGGGATAGAAGAGGGAAAAACGTTTGCACTTATATAGCGCTTGTCAACCCTGATGGGGTGCTGAAGTGCTTTTTTGGTGAGTAGCACGCTACTCCAGAACCCATAAAGAATTAGTTTTGAATTAGTATATTGAAATATGGAGGTAATTTGAGTGGTGGATATGTTATTCAGTTGTTTGGATAGAGAAGGGTGGCAGAGGGATAGAAGAGGGAGAAAGGTTTGCATTTATATAGTGCTTGCTAACCCTGATGAAGTGTTGAAGCGCTTTTTCGATGAGTAGCACGCTACTCTAGAACCCATAAAGGATTAGTGGTGAATTAGTATGAAGAAATATGAAATTTGAGAAATGGACATGTAAGTCTGTTATTTTGATTGAAAAGTATAGTGGAGGAATAGAAGAGTGAAGGATTTAGACTTTTTTGTTTGTTTTCGAAGTCATAGCAGTAGGAGGAGGCTTGGGATGAGTAAAAAGGGATGTGGAGGGGAAGAGTCAGAGGTAAGTATTTATAAAGGCTTGTTTTAGGGGATTGGTATAATAAAAGAGGTGTCAGATGATACAAGGAGGGGTAGAGTAGGGGAGAGTCTAGAAAGGGTTATTTTGTGGATCATTGTAGTAGTATGGGTTTGGGATGAAGGAGAAAGTGGATGTAGAGGATATATTGATAGAAGTATAGGGTGAGATATAGGGTAGTGCATTGGAGAGAGTAGTAGAAAGAGGTTTGAGATGAGTCAGAGACCGCCATCGTTTCTGCTGCACCTACCTGCCAGGGGAGTGAGCCTATCACTCAGGGTTAGATTGGGATAAAAATCGTCCCGGGCACGCAAAAAAAAGTTGCCCACATTTGCATTTTGCCTTTCCGCAAAACACTGCATAAATTAATGGGCCGGCCCAGCGAGAGAAAGGGGGCAACACCTTTGCCCGTTGATAAAAGTGAGGTATTGGACGCCAATCTGCCTCAAGAAAGGCCACTCAGGCATGCATTGGGCCACTGGCGGCATCCGAAAAACTCAGAACTGTCCAAAACCGTCTCCCCGGGCTGCCCAAAAAAGCAGCCCACAGCTGGAACTTGGATACTGGCCCCTCTGCTATTGACTGAGTGCCCGCAATACCAATCCAACCCTGCAATCATTGCTTTGCTAAGGGGACTCAGTCTCCCAGGATCACCAGCACGTGCAAATAATGTGGCGGCAGTCCCCGGTCGGTGAAAATACCATCGTTTCTGCTGCACCTACCTGCCAGGGGAGAGAGCCTATCACTGCTTTGCTAAGGGGACTCCAAGGATCACCAGCATGCGCATAAAACGCACAGGCTGACCCACGGTCGGTGTAACCGCCATCGATTCTGCTGCACCTACCTGCCAAGAACAAGACCCACGTGGGTACGCGCCTGTGCCGTGTCCGAGCAAAGCTCGGGCCAAGGGCAGGCCCGTCCACGCCCGACGGAGCAGGGAGGAGGCTGGGCTCTAACTTGGGCTCCCCGACTTCTTCGTATTTAGCGGCTCAGTTGTTACCATGGTGAAGTGAAAGGCTAAAACATGTGACCAAGGAACGGAGGCCGTTAACACTTTGTATTCTTTTCTTTCAAGAGCTGCAAATGTGTTATCAAAAGAGATCGAGAGGGCAGAAGGATGTCTGTCCGGTAGAGAGGTGAGCTTACGGTCTCTTCAACTACTTCCCTTAAATGATAACTTGTCGACCGGAGCAGTTGTTAACCCGGCCGCCCTAATTGTTGTCATGTTATTGGATCCACAACCTTTACCCAGGGGTGCGGACACCAAGAGTCACCTGAGGAGCCACCAGTGAAAAAAAAGAGGGGTGGTATGCCCCATAGACTCGCTAAATCGAACATTGGGGTTGGGATGAATTCTCCTTTAATTACTACTCCTGAGTCTGTGAGTACCCCAATAGCATTGGAACAAAATTTTTCCCGCCTACTGCAGCCCTTAATGGACAGCTTGAAGCGAATCAACGCTAGTCTAGCCTTGCTTAACATACGGGAGTAGTTCACCCGAAAGGCCATCTGAGACATCAGAGGTTTTGTTGTTTAAGAAATGCAAATGCAAACGTTAAGGTCCCCCTGTGGCATTCCCCAAGTTCCGGTTAGGTCTGAGACCTCAATGGCCGACCTTCAAATACAGGGCAATAGGGAGGTATATGCAGGGGTGGGTCTTAGTAGTACCCATATGCCTTCATGGGTAGAACCGATGACTTGGAGTAATACAAGTAATTTGCCAACACATAGTTCAGAGTATTTGGGCATTGGTCATGGAAATGATACCACAAATAACCAGATCTACCCCAATTATTTCAACCCACAGAATCGACAGGACTCGCACATACCTAACGCCCCATTCTTAACTAGAGTAAGGCAGGATATGCTTGGGGAAGGGCGAAAAGGTTACTCACTACAGTATATTAAGTTTAGCTTAAACCTCCCCCTGGCCGCATGTCCATTTGTGATTATTCTAGCAAACACTCCGTTATTGCAACATGCGCAGTCAGAATCCTCACACCAACTGATGAATAAATCGTTACACTGGCTGTCTAAGTACGTGGATGCCTATGAATATTCCAACATCGCAAACCATGTCATCATGGCTAGAAGAGTCCATTGGGTGGGCCAATCAGTAAAAACAATCAGGGGGATTGCATAGTAATCAACTTTAATAATAAACGCCTTATAAAAAATTTCTTGGATATACTTCCTAATTGCCCCATAGCGTCAACACAGATTTATGCCCTACCATTGTTTTTTTTTTTTTATAGAACCCAGGGCCCTAACTTCTTTGGTACAAGGCTTGCTATTAATCTCACTGCCCTGCCCCTAGCCGCCCCTGAAAGATTGAATCATATAGCTGCCATACCATTAGCCAATAAATGTGCTGCCCTAAAGGGGCTTGATGTATGTGACTGACAGGAGGCTTGTAAGGAGGCTCAGCATGCACAGCCCTGTCAGGTTCAGCATGTGGCGAATCCTATAATAGTTAACCACCCCATGGCTTGGAGAAGAGATTCGGTAAAATCAATAAATTGGAATATCGCTGGGCTTAGATCTAAGCAAGATAATGAGGATTGGATATGATCATTCAACAATATGACCTACTCTGTCTGCAAGAAACTTGGGAGGTTGATGTTGTTCATATTAACGGTTTTCGTGCACTTCAAACCCCAGCAATCCCCTCAAGATCAGGTAGACAGAGAGGAGAATTATTAACCTTCATCAGAAACACACTATGTGTAAAAATCTTTAAGCCCGAGGTGGAGTCCTCCTATTACCCTCTGATAGTGTGTAGGGGGCCTGGAGTATAGGACATGTTTCTAATTAATTTTTATAATATTAACTTTGAAGGCAATATTTCCCAGGTAATTGACTCATTAAAGCGTGCAATTGAACCATCATAATGCTCTGAATTTAGTTTGCATGGGCGATTTTAATGCTCATAGTTGTTCCAGGTTAGCAACACCACTATGTGGGCTGATTGATGATGAAGGTGTAGTACCACCGCATTTTTCACACATCCATTACGGAAATGATTTTACTAGGCTCTTGACTACACAAAACTTGGTAATACTCAACCCAATTGATGAAATTACAGGCACTTAGGTAAAAACATTTGGGGATATTACCCACGATACTACAATAGATTATCTGCTGGTTGCGTCCCTCTTAAAAATATTTTTTTAATGAGATAGAAACCCTTGTTACAGATATTAGTGATCATGCTGCGATCACTTTCCAAATTTACTGGAAAGGTTGTTTTAATTTGTCTAACAGGAAAGACCCACCACCAACCATTGCAAGAAGGAACGGTATAGTCCTTAGATGGGCGAAGATAAATAAAGCTGTTTTTAATACCAAATATAATTGGGTGTACCCAGCAGGAAATATTGACCGGCCTAGATTTGTATAGCGAACCATCGAATATAGTGCAAGCATTTGTTTAATTGCTGAATGCCGTGGAAAGTAATTTACGGTCTCCGAAGAGGAAGTAGCAAAGTATGGCTGGTTTGATGCTGCTTGCACCACGGCACTCAGTAATTTACATATGGCATTAAAGGAAATACCAAGAGACAAAGCATTGGCCACTAATCTCTGGTCACAATATAAGGAAAGTAGGCGGGGTAGATTGATACCCTTAAAGGAGGATGCTTGGGACAAACTACAACTCACTGCGTTCTCAAAAAACTCTAAAGAATTTTGGGCTATAATTAATACTCCATTCCTAAATCAAGAGACAGTACCATTTCTAGATGTCCATGTGGGAGAGGATGCCTGGGTTGTTCATTATACAAATATATTTGGGTCAGTTTCAGAAAGGGAACATTTAATTCCTGATGCTTTAATTAACATCCAGTACACCCCTATTGTCTTTACTATGGCAGAGGTAAAAGTGGTTTGTTGCAGTGCAGCAGCACTAAAGCCCCAGGCCCAGATGGGGCCCTGACTGAATTTTATTTCGAAAACTCAGATCTCTGGATTCCATTTTTGACGAATGTTTTTAATGCAATTATGGTAGTGGGTCCTCCTGTCTCATGGAAAAAAACAATTATTGTACCATACATAAGAAAGGGGACATATCACTGCCTAACAACTATAGGTCCATTTCACTTTTAGATGCTATAGTCAAACTAAATGGACTAGAGGACTGGGCTATCGATAAAAAATATATTAAGACCGGTACAATATAGAATAAAAAAATGGATGGGGACTTTGGACCAGTGTTTAAACTTGAAACTTAATCAAGTCAAGTCAAGTCAAGTCAGAAATTTATATAGCGCGCTACATACCCAGAGGGTCTCAAGGCGCTTGAGGAAGGGATGGGAATTACTTGTCGAATATCCAGGTTTTAAGTTGCTTTCTGAATGTTAGGTGGTTCTGAGTGAGGCGTAGGTGAGTGGGGAGTGAGTTCCAGGTTTTAGCTGCGAGGTAGGAGAAGGATCTACCTCCCATGGTGGTTTTATTGATGCGAGGAATGGTAGCAAGGGCTTGGTTGGAAGATCGTAGCTGGCGAGGGGGGGTGTAGAAGGAAAGTCGTTTGTTGAGGCATTCGGGTCCAAGTTCGTAGAGTGCTTTGTGAGCGTGGGTTAGGAGGCGGAAAGTAATCCTCTTGTTAACGGGGAGCCAGTGGAGGTTTTTCAGGTGGTTGGAGATATGGTCTTTGCGCGGGATGTCTAGTATGAGTCTGGCTGATGCGTTCTGGATGCGTTGGAGTTTTTTCTGGAGTTTTGCGGTGACACCGGCGTATAGGGTGTTTCCGTAATCCAGGCGACTTGTGAGCAGTGCATGGGTAACTGTTTTTCTGGTTTCGGTGGGGATCCATCGAAATGTTTTTTTGAGCATGCGGAGGATGTTGAAACATGAAGATGAGACTGCGTTGACTTGTCTGTTCATAGAGAGTGATGAGTCCAGGATGATGCCCAGGTTCCGTGCGTGGTCCGTCGGGATGGGTGCTTTTCCAAGGGCCTCTGGCCACTAAGTGTCGTCCCAGGCGGAGGGGGAGGTGCCTAAGATAAGGACTTCTGTTTTGTCTGAGTTCAGTTTCAGACGGCTGTGCTTCATCCACTCTGCTAGTTCTTTCATACCTTCATGTAGGTTGGTTTTGGCGGTGTTAGGGTCTTTGGTGAGTGATAGGATCAGTTGGGTGTCATCTGCGTAGGAGATGATGTTGAGGATGTGTTGGCGAGCGATGGTCGCGAGGGGGCTCATGTATACATTGAAGAGGGTGGGGCTGAGTGAGGAGCCTTGTGGTACGCCGCAGATGACTTCAGTGGCCTCGGACTTGAATGGTGGGAGGCTGACTCTCTGGGTTCTACCGGTGAGGAATGAGGTGATCCATTCTAGTGCTTTTCCTTGGATTCCGATGTTTTTGAGGCGCTGTAGAAGAGTTCTATGGCAGACTGTGTCAAAGGCTGCGGAAAGGTCTAGGAGGATGAGGGCGACTGTGTCTCCATTGTCCAGTAGAGTTCGAATGTCGTCTGTTGCTGCGATGAGGGCGGTCTCAGTACTGTGTTTGGCTCGGAAGCCGGACTGTGAGGAGTCGAGGGATTTGTTGCTTTCAAGGAAGGCGGCGAGCTGGTTATTGACGGCTTTCTCGATGACTTTGGCCGGGAATGGAAGGAGCGAGATGGGGCGGTAGTTTTTGAGTTTGGTGGGGTCCGCTGAGGGTTTTTTCAGAAGAGCGCTGAGTTCGGCGTGTTTCCAGCTTTCCGGGAAGGTGGCGGAGTTGAGGGAGCAGTTGATGACGTCTCGGAGGTGTGGTGCTATGATGGAGTCTGCTTTGTTGAAGATGTAGTGAGGGCATGGGTCTGTGGGGGATCCTGAGTGGATGGAGTTCATCAGGCGGATGGTGTCCTCGGTTGAGATTGGGTTCCAGTCGTTAAGGATGTTCGAGGGGGGAGAAGGTCCTGCAGAAGGTTGGGTGGGTTGGTCTCTGGGTCGGTTGTCGAAGCTGTTGTGGATGTCTGCGATTTTGATGTGAAAGAAGGAAGCTAGGGAGTCGCAGAGGGCTTGGGAAGGGGTGATGTCGTTGGAGTTGGCTGATGGGCTGGTGAATTCTTTGGCGATGTTGAATAGTTCCTTGCTGTTGTGGGCGTTGTTGTCTAGTCGGTCTTTGAATGCGGCTTTCTTGGCAGTCCGGATCAGTTGGTGGTGTATGCGGGTGGCGTTTTTGAATGCGTCCCTGGTGCTGGTGTTTGGGTCTTTTTTCCAGGCCTTCTCGAGTGAGCGGCAGATTTTCTTCGATTTCTTAAGATCATCGTTGAACCAGGAGGCGTTTTTGCTGCCAAGTTTGATTTGACGTTTTTTCGGCGGTGCTAGGATGACTGCTCTGTTGGATAGCCATTGGGTGAGGTTAATCGCTGCTTGGTCGGGGTTTGAGGAGTGAGCAGGGGGGTTTTGAAGAAGCGATGAGGAGATCTGGTCGATGGTGATTTTGTTCCAGTTTCTTCGTAGAGTAGGTTGGGGTTGGTTGCGAGTGGTGGTTTTATTGTAGAAAAAGTGTACGCAGCTGTGGTCCGTCCACTGGAGGGTAGTGGTGTGACTGAAGGAGACATGTTTGCTGGAGGTAAAGATGGGGTCAAGTGTGTGACCTGCGATGTGGGTTGGCGTCGAGACAAGTTTTTTGAGTCCGAGGTTGGCGAGATTGTCCCGAAGGGAGGTGGTGTTGCAGTCGTTGCTCTTTTCCAAGTGAAAGTTGAGGTCTCCTAGTAGGATGTATTCCTCGGAGGGGAGAGCGTGTGGGGTGATGAAGTCAGTGATCACGTCGCTGAATTTTGCACGGGGTCCTGGAGGCCTGTATAGGAGGGTGCCTCTGAGTGTGGTCTTAGGGTCGGTGTGGATCTGGAAGTGAAGGTGTTCGGCGCTAGCGAGGTTAACGTCTGAGCTGGTAGAGATGCGGATGGAGTTCTTATGGACGATCGCGATGCCTCCTCCTGTTTGGTCAGTGCGATCCTTACGGATGATCTTGTATCCTTCCGGGATGGCAGTGGTGATGTCAGGGGCTGATGAGGCGTTCATCCATGTTTCTGTCAGGAAGGCGACGTCGGGAGAGATGGTGTCTAGTAGATGCCAAAGTTCGATGGCGTGTCTGTGGATTGAGCGGGTGTTGAGCAGGATGCATTTTAGGTGGTTGGAGTCAGATATCTGATTTGTGTCCGTGGATGATGAGTTGATGTCGCTGCCGTCGAACTTGCAGGATTTGCAGGAGAAGGGACCATGGGTGTGTCCAGGAGTGGCTTGGACGCAGTGGGGGAGTCGGCCGGGGTTAAGGGCTAGGAGGGTGGTGGCATCGTATGTAATGCGGGGGAGTTGGGTGGGGCAAGGACCAGGGGGTCTGGCGCTGGGCGCGGTCCAGGCGCGGACGGGCGTAGACGGGCTTACCTTTGGCGCACCTTCGGCGTGACTGGGGCGCGATCGCTGCGCGTGAACGCTGCGCGAGAATGCATCTGTCATATATGGGTAGTGGGAAGGGGAGGGGCGAGGAAGGATCCGATGGGAGGCGCTTGCGTGGTG
The DNA here is from genome assembly GCF_964263255.1 of Lissotriton vulgaris. Classification (NCBI taxonomy): domain Eukaryota; kingdom Metazoa; phylum Chordata; class Amphibia; order Caudata; family Salamandridae; genus Lissotriton; species Lissotriton vulgaris. Next base: position 1,329,117,474 of record NC_141685.1, on the reverse strand, counting down.
GAGGGGGCGGTCTCAGGGCAACAACAACAACACAGCAAATGGTGGCGGAAATAACAACACGCAAGCAGACCGAGTATGAGGAAACTTGGAGCGTAATTGATTAACACGATCCCAACAGTGAACAAATGCAGCTTTCATGCACAAGGGTTACACAACATTAATATTTGCAGGTACAGTTGCGCACAATCAGGCAGGCACGTTCGAGCGCTAAGCGAGGGCAGCAGCGCTATGTCAAGTAAATGTGAAAGTAAGGAGAGCAGCGTTAGGAAGGCTCAGCAGCGCAATGACAACGATACCAGGCAGCTCTGGGTAGGAGTCAGCGAGGGCAGGAGGGAGCGACCGTTCTCAAGCTAAAGAAGGAAATATTTTTATGGCATTTATGGATCTCTCAGCGGGGTTTGATTGTGTCTCACATAGCAAATTATGGAGTATCATAAAAGACATGGGTGCGGATGAAATTATAATATCTTTTATACGTCAATTATACGCCCACCAGTCTACTGTGTGCATTAGATATGGCAGCCAGGGGGAATGTACTAGATCATTCCCTATTCTTAGGGGTATCAGGCAGGGATGCATCCTGGCCCCCTTTGGTTTTCACTTATACTAATGGCAAAGGGATCAGCTGTGGATCATTCTACAATTGATGTCCCCATGGTAAATAAAAAACACATTCCCATATTGCTATACGCAGATGATGCCGTATCGATAGCCAGGATTGGTGTAACATTGAAAAAACGTATTAATAATTATGTGTTCTATATGGCTTCATTGGATCTCTAGGTTAACAAATTGAAAACCTATACTTTAATTGCGGGGAAACAACTGAAAAGACCTCCCTCTTTTTATATTGCTTGTCGTAAGGTTGAAATCACAAAGACCTTTTTATATTTGGGTGTCTTAATTAATAGCTCGGGAACATGGTCAAATAGGATAACAAATAGATGTAACGCATTAGAAAAGAGTATCATGGCCATATTGTCCTTCATGAAAAAACTGGGTACTAAGCCATTGAAACCAATTAAAAAGATATATGCTGCCAAAGCTATTGCATCAGCCACATATGGGGCAGGGATTAGGGGAATAACGAATGCTGATGTATTACAACGGAAAAAAGATGGTTTTTATAAAAAATATATTATCCCTTTCCAAAAGCTGTTCAAATTGTAATATGCATCAAGAGTTGAATTTCCCATATATTGCAGATTTAATATCTATTGCTCCGGTTTTACTCTGGCACTCAATTCGGCGGAGGGATACGGTGGGACTAACTCAAAATATCATTAGGGACTGTTTAACTCTTGAGCAGGTATAAGGTTCCATAGCTCAAATATGTAAAAGAAACACTGTTAATATTGCGTCTTGAATTTCTTTATAATGATTCACTCAATCTCTAAAATTGAAATTAAATCTCGCTCCAATATGCACAGGGGAAATGAAAGATATGCACATAATTGTGAAAAAACGATGGTAGTAATATATATGAGGTTTCCCACTATTCCTGATGAAGCAAACTCATATCTGTTTTTTGTCACAAATATCCGTCATCGAAATGTATTGGTGCGGTTTAGGTTAAAACTCATCCAGTGCATGCTTAGCTTTCCTGCGGGAGTCTACTCGATTAATGAATTGCCAGTTTGTCCATGTAATGGTACTTCCCCTCAATCTAACCTTCATTTTATATTTTTCTGTAAATTTTATACAAATGAACGTAAAAAGTATATCCTTCCTTTATTGCTGATATATAATGTTGTACAGTGCCGCCCAGATCTTGCTTTTCTCCAAATTCTCTCTGATCCCTATGTAAGCTTTTCTCTTGCATCATACTTATGTGTGGTTTTAACAACTAGGAGATTGATTGCCTTATAAGCTATATTTTAATTAGACTTTGGTATTATCTTTGCACATTATAATATGCAGTGGATGGATGTAGTATGTTTTAACAGAGGGTCTTTCACTTTATTTTTTACATGGTTTTTATCTGTATTTATCTGTTATCAATTTATTGGAATTGGAATACATTATTGAATATGTATCTTATGATGTACTCTACTTTTATGATCTTATTTCTTAAAATCGAATAAAGTTAATTGATGGTGACGAGTCAGAGAGTTGAGGTAGTAGATATATTGAGAGACGTATAGGGTGATAAATAGGGTAGTGCATTGGATATGCTGAATTAGAAGAAAGTAATAAATATATAGATACATAAGTATATGGAAAGTATATAGGTAGTGCATTTAATATGCTTTTTTAGGAGAAAAGTAATGCATATATAGATCCAAGTAGATGGAAGGTATATCTATAGTACAAATAAATGCGTATATACAAAGGGATTTGCTGTATATTTCTGTTTGTGTGTGGTGCTTATGTGGCTGAAGAGCCAATTTTTGAGTAGTTTTCTGAAGATAAGGTGGTTGTCCGTGGATCTTTTGTTGGGAGGTAAAAAGTTCTGTAGTTTGGCTGCTTAAACAGAGGAGGATGTGCCACCCATTGTGGCAAGGTGCCACTCTAGAGCGGAGGTTCCTTTGTTGTATGTGTTTAGTGATTTTATTCCTGATGAAGAGAGGTCTCATTCCATGTATCGCTTTGTGGGTGATTCAAAGCATCTTGAATGTGGAACTTCTGGCAACCAGTAACCAATGTAGGGCTTTCAAGGCAGGTAAGATGTGGTCTCGCGGTTTGATATGCAAGAGTAGTCTGGCAGCCGAGTTCTGAATCCGTTGTAGTCTTTTCATGGTCGCTAAAGGAGCATGGTAGAGGCTATTGGCGTAATTAAGTTTGGACAGAACAAGGGAGATGGTAGCTTGGACCTTGTGTGGAAATCCCAAATGGGGGAAGATTCATCGCAGAGTTTTTATAGTAACAAAACTTGATCTTGCTAATTTGTCCGCTAGGGCATTCCTCGATAGCTTGGAGTCCATGGTCATTACAAGGTTTCTTACTTCCTTCAATACTTTAGGTGGTGATCCCAGTTCCTCCGGCCAGGCAGGAAGTGGGTCATAATGTTTCCAATTGCCAAACGTGAGTATTTCCGTTTTGGAAGCAATCAATTTGAGATGGCTCCAAGTCAAGTTAACTGTGACCTAAGTCGGGACTTGGACCAGGATACTCAGAAGAGCTGGGGACACAAGGAACCACCCATGATAAGTACCCAGGCACCCCACGGAGGCTGTGTGCAGAGGGGAAACAAAGCTGCATACTCAATAGATGTCAACGGGAAAGTTGTGGCTGCAGTTTTGAAGAAGTACCCTGAAGAAACCACGTGGAAGAATTTTTGAGAGTCATACCACCTGTGGATACCCCAGGAACCAGTATACCTACACCAGAGAAGCTGGGTGCATAGGCATGAAGTGAGGTCGGAAACCGCTGTGGACCACAAGGGAGGACTTCAGAAAAGATACCTCTGACGACGTGGTCCAAGGTGGATCCTTGAAGTGAAGTGAAGTGGAGAACGTGTAAGCAGCAGGGACAGAGTCTATGCCACTAGGAGGTGACCAGGGGGCAGGGAAGAGCAATGCCCACAGACGTTGGAAGATGCAGGAGTGATGACAGCTGTCCCACGTTGGAAGTCGAGAACCAGGGGGTCGATGTCTAGCGGGAGCACCAACAAGCCTTGGCAGCTGCAACAGGCGTTGAATGTAATGAAGGAGCAATGTTCGGACCAGCAAGGTCCTAGCAACTCACAACAAGCAGGAGAGTCAGAGCATGCCCCAAGCAAGCAGAAGAGCCCACTGAAGCAGGAAAAGACTCCCAGGAGGACCCACAGGCCGAAGGCTCAGGCGGAATAGCACAAGTACCTCGAGCAGCTCACCCGGAAGGAAGGCCTACATTGTAGAGGATGCAGGGAAGATGCTGTACTTGGCAGGAAGAGATACTGGAGCTTCTTGTAGCCCAAAGATCTCTGGACTGCATAGCCAACAAACCTTGGCAACAGCAATTCAATGCAGTGCATAGGGGTTTAGTCCCAGTGGTTCTGACAAGGGATACTGGCTCAAGATTGCAGAGAGGACAGGTCGGGTCTCGAGGGTGTTGCAGAACCACCAACTACGTTGCTGAGCATTTGGAAGTCTGTGAGATTTCAAGATGCAGGTGAGTGACTCCTTCACTCCAAGAGAGATTACTTTGGTGTTCTTGATGCCCACAGGTCTGTTGAAGATCCTGGAAGAAGCACAAACACAGACGGAGAAGACTTGCAGAACAGGGAGACCAGGAGCAGCAGGAGTCTTCCTTGATGCAGACTTGGTTCCAGGCGAAGTCCAGCAAAGTCTAAGTGTCCAGACGGTCAAAGAGTGACGTGGTTTCAGGCTTGAGTATTGTCTCACGACGAATCTGAACAGACACCCACAGGTAACCCCTAAAGTACCCTAGGGCTAAGGGTTGGAATGACTCAGAGGTCCCTCCCAGAGGAGGGGCTGGACAGAGGGGAGGATATTCCCATGTCCTGTGCCCAGTTTTGTGCCAGAGTGGGAGCCAGGGCCTCCTTGACCTGGCTCAAACCGGAGTATGCAAGGAGGGCACCCAATATGGCCTTCAAAACAGTCTGGTGGTGCTGGCAAGAAACCCCACCCCAGCCCAATACTGTACGTCCTCTCTGGGAGGTAGTCACAGTGCCCTGTGACAGGAAACCTATTGTTCTACCTTCCAGTGCTCAAGCTCAGCTCAGCAGAAAGAGGGCAAAACCGTGTCTGGGGTTGGCAGCAGCACTATCTTGCTGGCAGACCCTGGAAGGCTGTTACCGGGAATACAGGGATCTTTCCAGAGGAGCACCCCAGTGCATGGAATCATCACTCCAATACCGGTAACAATGTTGAGGTATGATCCGAAGATGTTTGATACCACACAAGCCCAGGTTCGGCAAAGCTACTACATAGTTAGCCATTGCGTAATGACGGATGGCCACTTAATATATCAAAATGCCTGGCGGCACTTACAAAGCTTGGAGAACCGACTCCAGGGTTTGCAGGGGTGTCCTGCTCATGCAGGAGCACCCACACACTTATAACCCAGCACCCTGCCTTCAGGATTGAAAGGCCTGCCTTACGGGTGACTTATAGGTTTTAAGTGTAGTTTTAAGTGTAGGGACCTCAGATATAAGAAAACGTATATCTGTTGTAAGTGGTGCTAGCACCAGCTTACACAGGTTGCTATGGCAGGCCTGCAGTCACAGCTTGAGTGGTCTCTCATGGGTGGCACAATGTATGCTGCTGCCCTTAGGAGTACCTATGCCCTGGGTACCCCAGTACCATACACTAGGGACTTATAGGGGTACACTAGTAGCCAATTGTGGAGGTACGGAAGTACTTACCATAGTCACATTTAGGGAGGAAGCACATTGACTGGGCTCCTGAATAGCAGGATCCCAGTCAGACTAGTCAAAAAAACATTAAGACACCAGTAAAGGAGGAGGAGCTTCGCGGGCAACCAAGATGGCCGCGTAAGCTCGGAGCTCCGCGGACCTTCCGATCCTCCGAAACTATCCTGCCCGTAATCCTGATCCACGTGGGTGGATACTCGTTGCTGAGGGCCCACTGAGGCGAGAACCGTTTTCAGATCCCGAATCGGTGTCTCCTACGCTGAGCTACGTCGAGTGGGGCTCCGTGCCAGCTCAGTGCCATTGTCTCTGCGGATTCCGCCGCTACGCACTGCCGATCTGCGGAGTGCCCGCCTGCCTTCACCAGCGGCGAGGCGTACTGGACAGCGGAGCTATCCGGACAACGGAACGAACCTGGGACAGCATTCTACTGTCTTCCCGGACAAATCTCCGACTCTTTGGGCTTGGACTTGCCTGGCATTGCCCTTTGTCCTCTTGGACCTAACATGGCGGGCAAGGGGGACCCCGACAAGCCGTCGAACAGAGGCGTCCGCGGTAAATCGCAACAACAGCAGAATAGGATTGAGCGCTATACTCAACCGAAGACGCCGCCTGTCACTGGGCCCTCTGCCAAGGACATCCAGCACTCGGGCTCGCCGGGCGGCTCTGAGCCCACTCTGAGCGACATAATGGGAGCCATTACAAACTTCCGGGCGGACATGCAGCAACAGCATGAAGTCCTCACACACAAGGTGGATGGCATGGCCGTTGATCTGTCCCTTATTAGAGCCGATTTGGGCAAAACTAATGATCGGGTCAAGAATTTGGACATCAAGACGTCCAGCCTGACGGGAGACGTCTCGGACTTGCAAACTGAAGTCCGGACCCTGCAGAGGACGGCGGAGCAATTCGCGAGAAGGCTGGACGACTTTGAAAGCCGGGCCAGGCGGCAGAACGTCCGCATTGTCGGTGTGCCGGAGGGTTCGGAGGAGGCGGCGACGGACCTCCTCGTTGAAGACCTGATCAGGACCCACCTGGCCCCGCCTGGCCTCAGCAACTTTTTCTCGGTGGAGCGTGCCCACCGAGTGCCGGGTGGCCCGCCAAAGTCGGGCGTGGCACCCAGGCCTATCGTAGCCCGGCTGCTCAATTTCCGTGACAGGGACGCTGTCCTACAGGCTTCCAGACGGCATGGACCGCTTAAATTCCAGAATGCCGATGTCCATTTCTACCCGGATTTCACCAGGACGGTTCAGCGACAGCGCCAGAGCTATGCAGGGGTGAAGCGAAGATTGCGTGATCTGGGCTTCAAGTACTCCATGATGTTCCCCGCTAAGCTCCGGATCGAGCACGAAGGTCGTGCCCTTTTCTTTGACTTCGCTGAGAACGTTAGTGACTGGCTGGACACTCTACCGACGCGCCGAGAAACACAGGAGGACCATGAAGGTGGCGCAGCTGGCGGATCGGACCTATGAGACTTGGCTCTATAGTGGGTGATTCCTTGTCTATCTTGCTTGCCTCAGTGGACTGTCGAATGTAGCTTTGTGATGCCGTACTATCTTTCCTATCAGTACATGGAGGGTGGCGGGAGGTGTTCGCGGAGATTCCTCACTCCTCTGGGTGTCTTCTTGTAGAGTAGTTATGGGGCGACAGGCACACTGCTGGTTGGGGGGGCTTTTTAGTCACATGCAGGGGTGCAGGGTGGGGGGTGCAACTATGCAAGTTTTGTTGTTTGTTTGTTCTATCTCTTTTTCTTCTTCGAGGCAATGGACTGTGTGTTTTACTGTACACTTGATGATTGAGTTGAAGGGGGTCGGGCGGGGCGGATTGTTGGGTGATGGGGGGTAGGAAATTGAAAGTGCTTAGCTGGAATGTCAATGGACTAGGAGACCGTGTTAAGAGAGGGGTGGTGATCCAATTGATAAAGAGACACATGCCTGATGTTGTACTTTTGCAAGAGACGCACTTGGTGGGGAACTCCTGTAGGGCCCTTAACCGTAAGGGTTACAAAATGGTCGCCCACTCTGGGTTCTCCTCGGGCTCCCGGGGGGCGGGCGTCCTTGTGCGTGCGTCCCTTCCTTTTGAAATAGACGTCACACTACTCGACGATAGAGGTCGCTACGCAGCTGTGGCGGGAAGGTGGGAGGGGCGTCCCTTGGCTCTGCTTTCGATTTATGTTCCTCCTGGCCTCCAATCTAGCACCTTCCAGGACCTTGGTAGCGCCATCTTGTCCCTGCCTTCGGGCTTACTGATCCTAGGGGGTGACTTCAACTCAGTCTGCTCTGGCACTCTCGATCGCCAGCCACCGAGAGACCTCCCGAGTTCCCAGACGTGGCTGCCGACCTTCCTTGACTCTATGGGTTTGGTGGACTGTTGGCGGTTGTTGCATCCTGTGCTCCGCCAGTTCTCGTTTCTCTCCGGTGCCCACGGGAGCCTGTCCCGCTTGGATTATGTCCTCACCCTGGCGGCGCAGTCACATGCCATCTCCGAGGCACGTTTTCTGGCAAGGGGTGTCTCTGACCACTCGCCGTTGTGGGTCTCCTTTGACTTCGGTGTCACCCTGTCTAGCCGCCCGGCTGCGGTAAATCCCTGGTACTTTCGCAATCATAACACGCGAGCACTCCTTGCCAAGGCCATTGACCTATATTTTACTGAAAATGCGGGCTCCGTTGGCTCTGCGGTCACCCTGTGGGAAGCGTTCAAGACTGTGTTGCGGGGCGAAGCCCTAGCTCTCATTGCAGAGGCTAAACGAGTTCGTGATGCTGATATTCTGCAGGTGGAAGAGGAGGTCTTGGATCTCGAGTCCCGTTTGGGGCCCGACCCCTCTCTCCTGCACGAACTCTCCCTGAAACAGTCGGAGTATCATGATCTCGCCACGAACGCTGCCCTTGTCTTGGCGAAGGAACAGCAGGGCCGCATCTACGATGTCGGGGATAAGGCTGGTAGGCTGTTGGCCTGGTTGGATAGGCGGGAGATGGCGAGCCGGGTGGTCCCGGAAATCCTGGGCGAAGACGGGGTGGTGGTCACCGATCCGAGTGCCATTGCCGAGTCTTTCGCGGACTATTTTCGGGGTGTTTATACTTTCGGCTCGGACCGCTCCGAGGCCGACTCGGCTGAATTCCTCTCGGCGATTGACCTTCCTCGTCTTTCGGAGGAAGACAGTGCCGATATGGACCGGGACATCACTGCGGACGAGATTGCTCTGGCGATCCGCGCCCTACGTGCGGGCAAGGCAACCGGGCCCAATGGCCTACCGGTTGAACTGTACAAGATCCGGCCGGATGTGATCTCCCCTTATTTGAGAGGTATGTTCCTCCGTGCCCGTGAAGAGGGTGTCCTTCCCTTGGACCAGCGACTGGCCACCATAGTGGTTATCCATAAAGAGGGCAAGCCGCGAGATGTTTGTAAGTCCTATCGCCCCATCTCTCTCCTTAACGCTGAGCCCAAGATCCTGGCCAAACTGCTGGCCAATCGGTTGGTCGGGGTTATAGGCGACTTGGTGCACCCGGACCAGTCCGGTTTTATTCCCCGCCGCAATACTGCCCTCAACCTGAGACGCCTGCACGGGGTCATGGCCATAGCACATTCCCTTACGGAACCAGCGGTACTTGCCTCCCTTGATGCCACGATGGCCTTTGATTCCCTGGAATGGAGCTATCTATGGGCGGCGCTGACAAAGCTTGGATTTGGACCGGGCTTCCTGGGCTGGGTGCGGCTTCTCTATGCTAGCCCTCTGGCTGCTGTTACGGTTAACGGCCGCATGTCTGCTCCCTTTGCGCTCCACCGCGGCACCAGACAGGGCTGCCCCTTGTCTCCGCTCCTGTTCGCGCTGGCTCTGGAGCCGCTCGCGGCTATGCTACGCTCGCACCCTGACTTGCATGGGATCTCCTGGTCCCCGGGCTTCGAGGACAGGGTCTCCCTCTACGCAGATGACATCCTGCTCTACCTCACCTCCCCTTGCAAGTCGCTTATTGTGGCGTGTGACGTGCTCCGGTTGTTTGGGCGCTACTCCGGCCTGATTATTAACTGGGCCAAATCCTCCCTCTATATCCTTAAGGGTGACACGCCGCGCCTCCCCAGAGGTTGCAACATACAACTGGCCGGGCAAGGCTTCAAGTACTTGGGGATTTACATCTCGAATAACCCTAAAGCGAGGTACGACCACAACTTACTCCCCCCGCTCCACCGGTTGCGAAGGGACGTGGAGAGCTGGCGTAAACTCCCTCTCTCTCTCCTGGGCCGGGCGGCATTATTTAAAATGATGTCCCTGCCCAGGTTCCTGTATGCCTTGCAGAATACTCAGGACCTTGTCCCGGCTCGTTACTTCAGGGAGGTTGAGAGCCTGCAGCGTGCCCTGCTCTGGGATGGTCGGCCTCGTGTCGCTGTCCAGAAGCTCACCATGCCATGGTACGACGGGGGCATTGCGTTACCAGACGTGCGGAGATACTACTGGGATTCCCAGCTTACCGCTATTACCCACGGTTTTTACGGTCCTGTGGACAGCCCGGGTTATGCAATGGACAGATGGCTTTTGCAAGGGGGAAATTACTACCGCGCCCTCTATTCCAGATCCTTCGATCGGAACCTCACGGGTCCGACAAAGGCGGCGGTCCACACGTGGCGAATGGTCAATAAGATACAGGGTTGGCAGGGCAGACTGACGAAATTCACCCCTCTATTTGATTCCGATATTTTGGGTAAGCTCTGACACACCAAGGGTTTCGACAAATGGGACCTCATAGGTATCTCGAGGGTCGAGGACATGCTGACCAGGGGGGAAGTTAAGACTTTCCCGCAGTTGCAGGTGGAATACCAACTGAGTGGAACAGAGTTCTTCCGTTATGCCCAACTCAAGCACGCAATAGCCGCCGCCAGACCGGAGGAGGGTGACATCCCTGAGAGTTCTCCCTTGGAGGACAGAGTACTGGACGGGCATATGCCGGATAGCGCCATCTCTCTGTCCTACAAGAAGTTGATTAATGTTCAGGTTGACCTCCTCCAGCGCTTGCGGGAGCAGTGGGTGGCCGATGGTTTGGAACTGGACGACGAGGACTGGCAGAGTGCTGTGTCCTCCCCTAAGGAGGTCGCCATCTCCTCGCGTCTGAGACTGGTCCAATTCAAAATCCTCCACCGGGTGTACGTCACCGGCCCCCGGCTTGTGCGTATGGGCTTCTCGCCAGATGGCCTTTGTCGTCGTGGCTGCGGAGCCCTTGCTACTTTTATGCATATATTATGGGAATGCCCCGCTATTGCCCCTTACTGGGAGAGGGTACACCGAGTGATGAGGGAGGTAACTGGGGTGGAGTTGGCTGCAGAGGCGCGTAGGTGCCTCCTCAATGTCTGGGAGCCGAATGATTATAGCACGGCGCAGACCCGATGGGCTACACTGGGCAACATGGTCGCTAAGTGGAACATCGCGCAGAAATGGGGATCCAACGTGGCCCCCCTGGTGGTACAATGGAAGGCCAACATGGATTGGTGTATGTTGCGTGAAAAGACTGTATATACTGCCAGGGGGCGGCCTCAGACATGGAATAAGGTTTGGGGGGCTTGGAACGCTTACAGAGGTGATCTGTGTCTGCCACCTGAGCCGCTGCCTCGCGATGAACGCCTGTCACCGTAGAAGTTGACATCAGCTATGCTACTCATGTTCTGATTCTCCTGTTCTTCCTCCCCCCCCCCCTATTTCTTACATCCTACTTAAGCTCCTTTCTAAATCTTCTCTAGCCTACGACGCCTCCTACTGACTCATAGCCACTTCTTCCTTCCATTGCCTTTTCTGCGCCCTCGGGCGCCTCTGTTACGTTTCTGTTTGTATATAAAATAAAAAATAACCTGCACTGTTCTGATATGAATCGCTTTGCACTATAACCTTTCTGATACCCTGCTGCCTTGCCTCCGGGATGTTAGGCTGAATAGCTGTGTGCATCATTACAATAAAGGTTTTCAAAAATTAAAAAAAAAAAAAAAAGACACCAGTAAAAAGTGGTGGTAACCAAGCTAGAAGGATCCTACCTTCCTAAAATCACCATTCTGCAAACTTCATTTTCAACCCCCACTTGTGACCCCAAAACCTGTCAAAGTACAAGTGGTGTAAAAATCTACCAATAAAATTGGATTCACAATTAATTCTAATTGCACAATTAAAGGCTGTAATCAAAATGTCCTTTTTCCAAATGCACTCATTGAAACAGGTTTTCTGTTTCATTCCTTTTCCCTCAAGGTTCAACTCATTAATGCATTTGTGTCTTTGGAGCTGGACTATTGTAACACATTATATTGATCCCCCTGACCACTTGGCAGGGGCAGCTCCTCCTTTTGAGGGGAGGATCGTTGACCACCAAACAAAACCCCTAGGCCAGAGCTGAAAAATCAAACGATAATAAAGTTTATTTGTTACCATCTTATTTTTCAGTAACAAACCCGCCCTGAACTGAGAACTGAGCACCAGGACTAAGCAGGACCATTGCTGCTGAGTGGCAGCAGGGAGCTTTGTGCATGTCTCTTTGGCCGGCCAGGCATGTACATTTTAAACCTCTCTATACCAGCTGACTTAAAGAAAGCAAAGGCCACCAGTGCTCTTGTCAGCGCTGATAGAGGCTGCTCCCACCAATCCTAGCGCTGCTCTTATGCTGCATGAGAGCAGTACCACGATTGTCTGGGAGTCGGGAGCCTGCCTGCTGCCTACCTTGAAGAGGGAAAGATCGAGGCGGACGTCGTGCTCTTGGAAAAGGTAAGTGTCTTTTTATGTATTATATGCCCACCCGCCCAACCAGGCCCGTACTGGCCGGAGCGGGCACCGGGCAATCCGCCGGTGCGCCGCACGGGTGGGGGCCGGTTTTGGGCCCTTGGCGGCCTTTTTTGTTAGAGGGACATTTTTGCAGAATAGCTGCAAAATCGGGTCAGTAACAAAATCGTGGAAAAACCAGCCCTGGCAAAGAGCTCGAAAGTACCCCCAACCCCCTGTGGGGCAGGGGGAGGCGGCCAAGCACTTTGCCAGGGCCGGTTTTGGTTCTCAGTCCGGCCTGGCGCCCAACCACCCTCGGGACATGCTAGCCACCACTGCTCCTTGCTTCAGGCAATATAGACCTCCATATCTCCCTCAGTCATGCATGGATATCCTAAATGAAGCTAAATACCCTTCAACTAGGGATTGATGTTTCATCATATGGAAGAGGTTTTGATTACGGTATCAACTAAAAACAGACAGCCCTGTTGCCTACCAAGAGGAAGTGATCTGTCTACACCTATGATAGCTGGCCCAATTGAAATTGCATTTTTCTTCCATCAAAGTCTACCTTTCTGCTATTGGAGGTTACAGAAGAGGTAAAATAAGACATCCTGTTTCAAACTTTCAGTCAGGAAAAGCTTCATAGAAGGCCTGAAAAAGTTTTGGCTCTCACGAAGATAGGGTCTTAGGGTGCATAGTTTGGTGTCCTCCTGCTTGAGTGCACAGTTTGGTGTTACCAAAATGAAAGGGTTCATACTTTGTACCGATTCAAATGGCTTCTTTATAGCATCTTTCTTGGAAGACTGTCTGCCTAGTCACTTCGGCTCGTACGGTTAGTGAAATGTAATCCCTTTCAGTCGTCGAATTTTTTACGGTGTTTTGTGCAAATAGGGTTGTTATGAAAACTCATTGTTCCTTTGTCTGGAAAGTAGTATCAGAATTCCATATTAACTAGATCATTAATCTCTCAGATTTCTTTAGCTATTCATTTTCTCCTGCAGAGCGTTAATTACACTCTCCTGTTGTCAGGAGAGGTATTCGTTTTCAAAGACCTCATGCAAATCTAACTAACTACGTATCAACTACGGTCTCATTCGCCTGGTTCTAGCAACTTGTAAATAGTGCATTTCTTGTTGGACTGTATTGTGCCTACTGAGGTTATCAATTGGCTAGTAAAGCACTGCCCGACTAACCTATACGCCCATTCCCCAAAAGCAAAAACAGCCATTATAGCCTGGATGTTATTTCATTTATTTATTTATTTAGATTTATACTGCGCTTTATCACCCAGAGGTCTCTAAGCGCTTGTCCAGTAGTACATACTAGTTGATCCCGGGGCAAGAGCACTAGGACGAGCCCCAAGCCTCCCGGAAGAGCACGGTTTTAAGCATCTTCCTGAAGGGTAGGAGGTTCGATTCCTTGCACAGATGTATTGGCAAGTTATTCCAAGCCACTGGAATCGCATTGGAAAAAGCACGCCCTCCCAAAGCAGATAATCTGAAACGGGGGCAGACCAGAAGGGTAGCATCTGTCGAATGGAGTGTCCTACTGGGGACATATGGAACTAGGCGCTCCTTGATGTACCTTGGCGCTTGTCCATATAGGGCTTTGTGTGTAATACAAAGGCCCTTAAACATTATTCTTTGCCTGATTGGCAACCAGTGGAGCTCACGTAACAAAGGTGTAACATGTGCCCGTCTCGGTTTTTAAAGACCAATCTAGCTGCATCATTCATAACTATGTGTAGCCTAGTCAGCAGTTGTTGGGGGAGGCCAGCATACAGCGAATTACCATAATCTAGGCGCGACAGGATCATAGCTGATACTGCGAGTCTGAGGGTGGCTGAGGTCAAAAGTCGAGATATTCTCCGAAGTTGTCTCAAAAGGCCTACACAAGTGCTGATGACTGATGAAACTTGTTTTGTCATAGACAATTTGCCATCTATGTAGATACCCAGACTTTTCACAGCCACTGCTGGTTTTGGAAAGGGTCCTAATTCCTTAGGCCAGAATAAATCATTCCAGGGGCTGGATGTTATGGCAATCGGCAAAACCTCTGTTTTGTCCAGATTTATCTTTAAGGAATTAGCGGACATCCAATTAACCGTATATTTAAACATATTTTGCAATCTAGCATGTGCCGAAGACGAGTTGTCAATTTGGATGACAATTTGAGTGTCATCTGCATAGTTATAAAACCGGCAATCCATCTGATTTAGTGTCGAAATCAAAGGTTGCAAATAAACGTTAAAAAGAAGAGGTGAAAGTGCCGAGCCCTGGGGAACTCCACAAGTAATGTCGACTGGCGATGAAACCAGATCTGCCAATTGTACTCTCTGGGAGCGGTTTTTAAGAAATCAAGTTAACCAGGCGTGCACAGTTCCCTGGATGCCGAAATCCCCCAACCGCGACAACAATTGGTCATGGTTAACCGTGTCAAATGCCGCGGAGAGGTCTAACAGCACCAGGGCACCCGGGATCTTCTTATCTGCTCTGCATCTCAGGTCATCGAGCACGGAAAGCATCACCAATTCCGTGCTATGATGAGCCCTAAAGCCAGCCTGGTTCTGTTCTAGCAGCTGATTATTTTCAAGATGGCGGAAAGATGTGTAAGAACATGTTGTTCAAGTATTTTAGCTAAAAAAGGTAGCTGTGAAATAGGCCTAAAATGTTTCAGGATCTTAGCATCTGCACCCGGCTTCTTCAAAAGTGGGATCAGCATCGAGTCTATTACACAAGGACACTGCTACACAAAATTCACCGGGCGCCTCACCCGTTTTGCCTCAGGGGATGTGGGGAGGAAGGGACTCTATTCCACACCCTATGGGAATGTTCACTGATACAGGAGTTTTGGAAACAGGTACTACGTACAGTTTCTCAGGCACTTAACATATCAGTCCTACCTGAACCTCGTAAATGCCTCTTGAACATTTGGGATCCCAATGACTTGGACCGGTATGGGCAATTGTGGGTCATCCTGGCCATTACAGTAGCGAAGAGAGACATTGCACAGAGGTGGGGTGCACAAGAACTGCCTACGGCGGCAAAGTGGGCCAAGAACATGGACATGTTGATGATAATAGAACGAGGCGTGTATGTACGCAGAGCGAGCCCTAGGAAATGGAATAAGATCTGGACGCCCTGGAACAGCTACAGAGGAGACATCTGTGAACCTCTTCCGGAGGACGAGGATCTGGACTCTGAGGAGGAGGAGGATTGAGGAGGGGACTGTTTTGTTTATTGTGCATTGGGCTGTCGAGTACTCACTTCTGTTTGGGTACCGAACTGTGCAGATCCTTTCAAATACTGCTTTAAGTGAAGGTGTACAACTGATTCAATCCAGCTGATGACAACAATGTTGACTTTTGTTTCTTAGTTCTTCTATTGATCACTTTTTCTGCTTTATTACTATTCATCTACATGTAACCATAGTTCATTTTCACGATCAGCATTAGGGGTAACGCGATAAGCGACACTGACAAGACTTACTGTAACTAAATGCACTGCATGAAAACTGCTTACTGAGATGGCATTTACACACATGCGTGAACCCCAGATAATGCAGCTTTTATCCAACAAACATCAATCGATATTGTCAATACAACATGTACTATGATTAACTGCATCCTTCTACAGTATTGTATATTACTGATGGCCTTATATCAATAAAGATTTTCAAAAAAAAATAAGTGGGATCAGACGTGCCTCCTTAAAATTAGTGGGGACCTGTCCTGTTTCCAGGGAGCTATTGAGGAGAGAGAGGACATTGTCCTCTATTCCTGGTAGTGCTAGCTTGAATATCCTAGGAGGGCAAGGGTCCACTGATGACCCTGACTGTACTCGCCCCATCAGGCTTGCCAGTAACTCCTTGGTAATCGAGGGCAGCGTACTGAGAGGGTGGGCAATCAAAGGGGCTATCGGGCGGATTGAACAGAACAGTCAAGTCTCGGGGTATGATGTATTTCTGTTAAAAGATCCGATATTTTATTAGAGAAAAAAAACTGGAATTTTTGGCAGTCATCCTGCGAAAAAGAAGGAATCTGCTCCTTATTTTTCCTTAACTCTGTCAGGACTTTAAAGATTTCCTTCTGGGGGTCTCTTGCCGCCACAATTCTGTCCTCGTAGAATTCCGCTTTCCTAGAAATAATAGCCTGTTTATAGAAAGCGGAATTCCTGGATGTTAAAGCTTCTATCAAAGATATGCAAGCCAGCCACATCGAAATCTCTTCAAAATTTCTCAAGACAACATTACATGAGTGTAGGAGAAAGATGAATGGATATGGTGTAGGGGGAAAAGTGTGGCAGAGAGGTGATAACAGTACAAGATGTATTTATTTAAAAAGTTTTCTATAGAGCGAACAAGACCACCGGGGGGTATCAGAGCTCTTTACAGTATATAAGTCAAGGAAGGATACAAGTGGTAAAAAACAGAGCAAAAAAAAAAACAGTCTTAGCAGTCTCAGAAAGCAAGACGCCCTAGGGAGCAATGGACGCAATGAGTCCAGGCAAAAAGTTTCTTCATCCATAATGTTTTTACTTCCTTGTACTTTCTTGAGAAAGGAAGTATTGGGATAAAGTCTAAGTTGCGAACATGGTCACAGGGAGTATTATAGCACATTAACATATATCACCAGAATGAATCAGAGGTAATAGAGGACTGACAGATCGGCAAGACAGTCTTCCTATACTTCGACAGACGAGGATATCATCCAGCGATTTCGAAGCTCCATTACAATGGTAAAAGTTTCTTCATCAGTATCAATTTAACTTTCTATTTAAAAAGGGCAGTAGAGGGATTCAACCTGACTTCAGGGGGTAAGGCGTTCCATATCCTCGGGCGATACCTGAGAAGGCTCGGTTGTAAGGTTTTTTGTTGTTACATTTTTGTGGTTTGAGCAGTAATGTGCTGGCACTTCTCGGGGATCTAGATCCAGCCGAGAGCTCCAACTTTTGAGCGAGGTAAATTGGGGTATTGAAATAAATGGGTTTATGTGCCATACATGCAGTTTTTAATTATATCCCAGCTTCCTAAGGGATGCAGTTTAGGGATATCATCTCCAGCATGATATGATTGTTTCTTTTCAAGCTCATTATGAGCCTTGCAGCAGAATTGAGGGTAGCCCTGAGATGGGCCGTCTTCACTCTTCACATAATCAAGCTTAGAGAACACTAGGGCTTGCACCTCAACTTGTAAGTCATATGAAGGGAGGAAAGGTTTTATTTTCCTTAGGCAGCTGAGTTGGAAGTTCGCTCCCTTGGTGAGTGTACTAATGTGCTTCTGCGACTAGGAGTAATTCAGTTTTTAGAGCGTTGAGCTTCAAGTTGTTCCGTGGCAACGAGCTTTGTGTTTTCAGTAAGACTGAGTTGAGGGACCTGATGTCCTCAGGGGAGGCGACATTCATCTACAGTTGGGTATCATTGGCGTACATGTGATAGTGAATGCTGGATGATTTCAAGATTTCTGTTAAAGGCTCCATGAACAGGTTGAAGAGAGTGGGTTAGAGCGCAGATCCCTGTGGGACCCCCAGGGTGACTGGTGAAGGATGAGACAGGGACTGGTTCACCTTGAAGCTTTGGGTTCTATTGTGGAGAAATCAGGAAAAACAGTTCAGTGCAGGTCTAGAAAGCCCCATCCTGTGTTCCAAGAGGTCCATTAGGTTGCTGTGTTTAACAGTATCAAAATTTGATGAGAGGTCGAGGAGGATCAGTATGTAAGATTTGTTTTGATCTAGCAATATTAGCGCATCCTCTACAATGTGAGGGGACACAGTTTCTGTGCTTTGACCTGGCAGAGAAAGGATTGAAATTGGTCCAGGAGTCGGAATTGTTCAATGTGGTCACAAAGCTGGACATGCACACATTTTACCAGGAACTTTGCCAATGCGGGAATGTTAGAAATTGGTCAGAAGTTGTGTAGGTCAGAGGGATCTGCAGATGGTTTCTTTAGAATAGGGGTAACCTGCCCAGATTTTATGTAGTCCGGAATAGCACCTTGCATAAGTGAAGCATTGACAATCTTCATCCAGAGTGGGAGTAAGGAGGCTCTGATCTCAGAGAAGAAGTTCAATGACAAGGGGTCATTGGAATGGTTAGATGGTTTCAGAGTAGCTAGGGTTTTGCGTAAAGTACTTCCTACCAAAGTTTTAAAAATGCTCCAAGAGGCGTCGTTTTGGGGGGGACAGAGCTGACCGAGCGTGATGCCACCCGACCCAGTAGGAAAGAGAGTGTTTGGAGGTGCGATCGAAAGTTGCTCCAAAGCTGAAAGTAGTTCAACTTTAATCTTAGTAGTCTTATCAGAGAAGAAGTCAGCTAATTCTTTGCAGTTAGGCTGCGGACCTAGCCCCAGTGAGGAAAGCTTCTGTTGACTTTATGATTGAAGTTTGATGAGCTCAAACAGCTTTTTTGGACGGTTTCTTGCATGCTCTAATTGGTTTCTGAAGAAGGTGGCTTAAGAGCATCTGAAGCATTTGGTATAGATGCTTTTCAGGGATCTCATATGCTTGAGATGTTCAAGGGAGGGAGAGGATTGCCACAGTCTTTCCGCTAGTCTTAAATTCCGTCTTTCAGTATTAAGACTATCATTATACCACGTTTTGGAGACTTTGGAGGACAATCTTTTTAGCTGTTTTGGCACCATCGCGTCAAGAACACTTGTCATGGAGTGGTTGCCGTAAGGCCGTGCACATCAGACATGTCCACAGGAGGGGGCAGGGTGTTATCGCAGAGAGGAGTCAGATCACGCAAGTTGATGTTTCGTTGACATCATTTCCAGTGCCTGGGGTACGTAGGCTGGACTCTGTTAGCTCTCACAGAATCTGAAATGAGGAAAGTGATGCAGTGGTGGTCAATCCAGTCACACTGGACGATAGATTCAAGTTGATTGAAGTTGAGCTTACCGATGACTATATCTAAGGTAGCTCCTTTAATGTGAGTAGGGCTGTCACAGATTTGGATTAGGTTAAGGTATACCAGGAAGGATTTAAGACTTTTGACAGACACATCATTCATGTCGTTCCAGTGGAGGTTGAAATATCCAAAGAACATCTGAGTGCCATGCAGATCTGCGTTAGATGAGATGCTATCCATGATCTGTTCTATGAAGGGAAGATTGTCATGTGGAGGGTGGTAGAACGTGTGCACTTTGCATGGATGAATATTGCTACAAGCCACCTCAATGCACAAGTATTCGCAAGACAGTAGGAGAGCCGAGTGTGATTGTTTGACTGCTACCTACAAGCGATACTGCCACCATGTCCACTAGATCTATCTAACTTAATGATGTTGTAGTTAGGATGCAGTAGTATGTCCAGGATGGGTGCAGATGAGTTGTTTAGCCAGGTTTCAGTCAATATTACAAGGTCAAGGTCATGTGCAAGGATGAGGGCCTCAATGTCAGCAGCGTGTCTTACTGCCGATCTGCAGTTGAGAAGCAGGCATTCAAGTTTTGCATTGGTGTTCAGTGTGGTAGAAAGAGTGGTGGAGACCCTCATAAGATTGGTCTCATTTAAGGCTCTGGAGTTTACCCTAGGTTCCCTGAGAGGTTCCGAAAGGATTGCTTCTATTTGGTGCAAGTTAGTAATGGTGGCGGAGTGTGAAGGATCATATGAGCGTAGGAAGGAATGCAAATCCTTGTCCAACAGTGGGTCTTTAAATCTAGAGGGACGCGAGCGTCGTTAGGGTGGGGAGCGGTTTTCCAACAATGGGACAGGGGGCCATGTTTGGTGACGACCTAGTTGGTGGGGGGGGGCCAGAAAGCATGGTGCCCGAGTTAGATGGGGTCATAAGGTTGAGGCGGTTATTCTTTGATGGCTCACTTAGCTTCAGATTAGCGGACAACTCTGATGTGATATGTAATAGACTTCAAACCTCTGCCTTAAGTTGTTGGAGGCAAAGTGTAATATCTCATCTAGTCTAGCTTCCAATGAAGTGTGGGAGTGGGTTTTCGAGACTTGGAGAAGGGGACACGGCGGAAGCGGAGAACTAGTGGAGAATGGGATAGAACGGCCTGGAAGAGCCTGAGGCTGCAAGGATACAAGGAAAGGCGGGGTTCAGGGCCTTGGGATTGGGGGCAAGGATGGGAGAGTGAGTTAGGGGAAGAGGAGTAAGGTGGATATTGACCCACAGGCACCTTCGGAAGCATGGTAGGATTGTGGAATAAGTTAGAGGAGGAGAGGTGCAACTCTTGGCCCAGAGACAGTATAGGAGTCATAGGAGACATGCTGTTAGCCCGGTTCAGATGATCAGACACCGGTGGTGTTGCCAATTTTGATATATGGAGTGTCTTGGGCACACTCACAATATCTACCGTACTGGGCTCAGAGGTAAAGGGAATATCTGGGGAGACGGTGTGGTTTATGAAGCATGTCAAGTCAGAGCTAGCTATTCTAGAGGAGAGGTGGCCAAGCATCCTAGAATGGTGGATGCACTGGAGGGGCTCATTCCCAACTGGAATAGAAGGAGAGTTGCTATAATGTGTGGTGGTCCCTAAGTGGGAGCCACTTGGGGCTGAGGTAGGGTCAAAAGAGGAGTTGAGGGTGAGAGATGATAAACTGTGAGGAGTCTCGGTGACCTCTGAGGAATTAGTGGCTCCTAAGGAGGGGAAGGATTTTATACTAGACATTGTGGGGCATATTACCAACAACTAGTGATAATTATCGCTATGTTGGTTTAGCAGGGATAATTTTATCGCCGAGCTGCGGCGATTTTTATCGCTTAGGAACCTTGCTATTATCAAGGTTTATCTCCTAAGCGATAAAAATCGGCCTAAATGCATGAATATCGCTGATAAGTCAGCAATATTCATGCATTACCGAGCTAATGCTCTTAGCCATGTTATCCGCCTACCATTGGATAACATGGCTAAGAACTGGTCAGGGGCAGGTGTTAGCTTTTGGAGATATTCACGCTTAGCGCGAATATCTCCAATAGTTGGTAATAGGAGATAGCGATGTTAGC